>NC_079321.1:73955523-74580523 GCF_029931775.1 Euleptes europaea
ATCATTCTTCTACCAAAGATTGTATTGCTCCACCAGAGCCCATCCTTTTTTCTATAGAACAGGCTACTGGAGAAGGTGAAGAGGGTGTACTCTTTACGGATGCTTGGAAAACGATCGGCTGTTTTATTTTTAAAGGCTTTCAATACTATTTGAGCTCTGGTTATAGTGTTTTTGTGTGGGTTTTTTATGGATGTCATGTTTGAAAGCTGGCTTGAGACAATTTGGAGTCAAAGACAAGGTATAAATATTTCAGATAAAGACATAAGGCTGGGTGGGGTGCTTCAGGCTTAGAGTACTCTCTTCAAGTGAGAGGTATGTGTGGGAGACAGTGGTTTGGTTCAGACATCATGTGAAACTGTAGCTTGATCCAATGGAGCATTTATACAGATGGAAGGATTTCTGTCCTCAATTTTCATTATAATGTTTACATGTTGTGATGCCATCATTCCAGAAATGATGTGCCTGAGGCATCTCTTATGTTCATACTGGTTTATCGTGGCAATATGTTCATACCCTATGTTCATACTGGTTTATCGTGGCAATTTGTTAAAGTTCAATCACAGCACTAAGGAATATACTATGTGACATGGAAATATATTTCAGTCAACTAAATATGATATGGAATAGCCACAGACCATTGTTTTTGTGTATATGTTCATAATCTGAATGTGCTACAAATAATGAAGATAGTGTGCTTTACAAATGCAATTAAATGCTTCAGCGCTGTAATGTTTTAGCAATGAAAAAGATAAATTGCACTTTAATTCCTTTATGTTTATTTAATGGTTCTTTCAGAGATTTCTGAATAATGAGTGCTTTTGGTACTGCTGGTTTATGGTGGAGCATGAAATAAAAGGTCATATTTTTAAGTTTATTCTTAATTTTTTAAGTCTAGAAAGAAATACTGATAGCTGTGAACTAGCAGTACAATCTTATAGTCCTACTGTTGCAGGTGTAACAGCAGCACAGTATAGTTCAGATCCTAATAAGCACTGAAGAAGAAAGGAAAAACCACAGCACTGGAAGCAAAACTGCAGCATCCATGGCAACAGTGCCAAAAGCCATTAATCCTGGTACAGCATGGAGACAATATCTACACATCAGCCTTCCACAGAAAGAACCAATTTGCACTTGGTAATGCCATTACTCCCCCATGATGTCTCATTCCCTCATCACATACATTACTCATAACATAGCAGACATGGATACAATGTAGTACCCTCAAGGATGTGATCCATACATGAGGAGCACTGCAGTTGACACACTTTGAGCAGCCTTGCAGTTATGGGTTCAGGTGAGAGAGAGAGAGAGAGAGAGAGAGAGAGAGAGAGAGAGAGAGAGAGAGAGAGAGAGAGAGAGAGAGAGAGAGAGAGAGAGAGAGAATTTATTTGCGGTACTTAGCCAGTCAAAACATGATAAAACGGAAAGCATGGACTAATAGATTCTTACAATCAAAGAATTATAGTCCGAGTGGGTTCAGGTGTCTTTACCTGCACACAGGCACAGATAAATCAAAGAGCACACAAGGTTTTGATAGGAAAGTACACAAAAAATGAATAAATGGGCATTCTTACCACATCGTATGGTCACCCCCCAGAACTCTCCTAGGAGTAAACACAAGTATAAACAAACAAACAAATAAATAAATGCAACTGTGACTGACCAGTCCCAGACTGGAGGAGTAGGAGAAGAAACAATTTGTAGGAGGGAGAAAACCAACACTAGGACAAGCCACATTTAAAGAGAGCCCTCCACGTGATCTCTATAGTACAGGGATGGGGAACCTCATGCCCAGGGGCCGTATGCTGCTGCTGAGGACATTTTTTGTGGCCCTCAGGAGCTCCAGGGCCCTGCTGTGGAGGCGCGGTGCAGGGTGGCCCTCCCCGAGGGTGTTCCTAGGGTCGCGGCTTGCAGGGGCACTGCGGCGCCCTTTGGACCTCCTCTCGTCGACAGACGGCTGTTGGTCGGTGGGAGGGACGCTTCCCCAAAGGCTGCCCCTATAGCCGCAGCATGCAGGAACGCCGGGGCACACAGTAAGCCCCTCTCGCTGCCTGTTGGCTGTTGAGCAGCGAGGGGGGGAAGAGGCCCATGGCTCCTGGCGGCAGAGCATGCACGCAGGAGCCAACCGGGCTTCGGGGGGCCTTTCGTGGACTCGGGGTGGGGGGGAGGACATGGAGCTTGGGGCCCAGCTGCGCAGGGCCGGCGGGTGTGTGTATGGGGGAAGGCTTTTCTCTCTCCCTCTCTTTCTTTGTCTGTCTCCCTCCATCATTTTCTTTCTCTCTCTCTTTCCATTTCTTTCTCCCTCTCTCCCTTTTCCTCTTTCTCTGTTTTCCTTCCTTCCTCCATTTCCTCCCTTCCTCCCTTGCTGATCGACTGCGGGCTGCGCCCCCCTGGTGCCTCGTTTGCTCGGGCCCACCGCTGGCTGCCCTCCCGCCTGGCAACCAGTTACAGATCCACCTAACAGTAGCAGGATCTAAACCACAGTTTCCCAGTTTGTCAACAAGAATATTATGTAGAACCTTATCAAAAGCATTACTGAAATCAAGATCAACTATGTCTACAGCATTCCCCTGATCCAGCAAGGGCAGCAAGCTCCGTGCCAGTGCCACAGAGGCGCAGAGGCAGTCACCGTTCCCTGAAGGGATGTTCCCGGGGGAGTTCCAAGCACTAGGAGCATTCCAAAGCGCTTTTGGCTGAGGAACGCCCAGGTATTGTAAGCCACATGCAGTCTGGCCTAGCCAGGTCCAGGGAACACTAATGACTCCTTCTTCTCTGATTATGATGATGGTCTGGTGGTATGCCAACCACCCCTTGCGTCCAAGACTACTGCAGGCTCTGAAAGGCTGGCGGAGGCAATGGAGGAACCCAGACAGTTGCTACCCAGAGAAAAAGGACGGTGACAGATGCTAAACACCCAGCCCTAAGTCAACGCATGTCAGATGGCTTGGGGCATGCCAAAGGACAAGAGGAGCCCCCCAGCACCGGTCCTGGACCTTTTCTAGTCCCTGTGAGGTTGCAGTTGTCAGATGGGTGTTGGTTGTTGGCCTATGCTATGATAGATTTGGGGCCTCCTGGTATTTCATGGGTGCCCAGTTCGCCACCTAGCATTGGGTCCTACTACAGCCCAAGACTACCCCTGCCCTAGAGGAGGCCCTTGATGATAGGCTACTGTGGTCTGAACCTGTCACTCACGAGACTGCACTGCTGATCCTGGACAGAATGCATGAAGCACTTTTTAGGGGGCAACAGGAGGAGGAGAGAAAGGTATCTCAACAAATGGAGGAGCAACCAACGCAGGAGGAGGGTGCATGGAAGAATATGACCCACAGGAGCAGGAAAATCAGGACTCATTCTGATCCTCTGTTGCTCAGCAATCAGTTCCAGGATCTCCCCATTGATATTAATTCTGGACCACTAGAACAAGGGCTATCCCCCTAGAGCTTGAAAGAAATTTCTCAGTCTCCTGTGAATGAGAGGACTCAAGCTTCCGCTCCCCAGTTTAGGAAGAGGCATGTTCTGGTAATTGGGGATTCCTACTGAGAGGGGTAGAGTTTAAAGTGTGCTGACCAGACTTCTTGTCTCGAGAGGTATGCTGTCTTCCAGGTGCATGCATCCAGGATGTGACAGAAAGGGTAGGAAGACTCATAAAGCCCACAGATTATTACCCTTTCTTGCTCATTCATGTGGGAACAAATGATATTGCCCGACACAGCCCAAAACGTATTAAAAGAAACTCTGGGTAAGAAGGTGAAGGACCTGGGGGCGCAGGTTGTGTTTTTGTCAGTTCTTCCTGTCAAAGGTTGTGGCTTAGGAAGAGAAAGAAGAATACTACTAATTAATGACTGGATGCGTAGATGGTGTTGTAATGAAGAAGTTATGGAGCAATCCGGCCTTGAGAGTTTCACACGCTAGGGAACCACAGCAGGGATAGTTTGGGGAGCAGGTGAAACCAATGAGGAGGCAGGAAGCCAAGGTCAGTGGTTAAGTGAAAAAGGGAGGCTGCTCTGGGGGAGGGTGGCTTGGTTCGGGTTTTTTGGCTTTTGCTACAGATACTAAGAAGGAATAGGACCAGCTCTGCTTTGTAAGTAGTGTAGCTCTTTAGACGTTTTGAGTTTATTTTCCTTTTTTAATTGCCTGTGATGGTGTAAGAGTTTACTTTTTTCTGCTCTCTCTGAAACCAATAAACTTTGTTGTATCATCTAAGCAAAGGTGTGAGGCTAGTCTGTATGTGGTTCTTCCCTGCCCAGAAATGAACCTGCAGGCTGGAGGAGTAAAGCCTGAGCATTGGGTAATTACAGGCCCAAAATAAAAGAGGATTAGGTCTTTCTTGCTTGCTTGCCGCATTGAAAGGAGACTAGAACCATACAGGTGTTATCAAGAAAGGTTTGGATTTTTGGACCATGGCTTACGTTTTCGAGATGAAGCTCTTCTCTCGAGAGATGGTTTGGACCTTACGAGAGCAGGAAAAAATGTTTGGTGAGAGCCTTGCAAACTTGATAAGGAGGGCTTTAAACTAAATCCTGTGGGGGAGTGAAACAAAAACTTAAAGCCTAGTATGATGACAATAACTGGAGATGAGAACAATAAAGATTTGCGGGGAGTGGCATGTATGCAGGGAAACATAAACTTGCGGATAAGTACAGAAACGAAAACTTTGGGGCACATAAACCATGGATTCCAATGTCTCTGCACTAATGCGCAGAGTATGTGAAACAAGCAGGAAGATCTTGAAACCCTAATACAGGAAGGGGATTTTGACCTAGTAGGCATTACTGAAACTTGGTGGGATATCACTCATGATTGGATTATTAAGATTGCAGGGTACAACTTGTTTAAAAGGGATAGACAGATAAGGAAGGGGGGAGTAGCAGCGTTATATGTCAAAGATGTGTATACTTTTGACCTGACTGTTCTCTTGTGGTTGACCTTTTAACCTGTTCCTGAAACCACTGTGACACTGAGACTGGGTAACAGGTATCTTATTGCCTACCTTGCTGAACTGGGGGGGGGGAAGACCTGGAGGTGGGGCAGAAACTGCACCAAAGTCTCAGAAAAACTGAAAGTTTAATTGAGAACTAAGCTCTCTCTAACCATTAGGCACAGAAGGAAGAAGACAGCATCAAGCTGCAACAACATCTATATTATTATTGAAAGCTAAGAGTTTCAATTCATTTTGAATTTTATATAAAGCTGTACTAATAATTTAATCATTGTGTATTTTATATTATTTACCACAAAGCAGACAGTATTTCAAACACCTCTACTGCATGATTAATCAAACTGGAATCCAAGCAGCACTGGATTTAAGACTTTTTTTTTTCACCAGAGAACCAGTAATAGCCAAATTACTATCATTCTGGCACCCACACCTTGGAATCAATAGTTGTTGAATTACTTGGAATAATTGTCCTGGATCCAGTTCAGCTGATGCAGTCACTTCAGTCTTTGCTGCTGTCACCATCGTCTTATAAGCCCTCCAGTATTCTGCTCTGTTAGTTTCAGCATGTGTACAGAATCCAAGATGGTCTGTCACAGAATACTAGAAAATAATCTCCATTGTGTAAACAAGTCACAAGACAACAGGGAAAGCAGGGGGTCTACACGTAGACTGAACTACCATTTCTGAAATAAAAGTGTCATATAAACACAATCATACTTATAAGGTAAAGGTAAAGGTCCCCTGTGCAAGCACCGGGTCATTCCTGACCCATGGGGTGATGTCACATCCCGACGTTTACTAGGCAGACTTTGTTTACGGGGAGGTTTGCCAGTGCCTTCCCCAGTCATCTTCCCTTTACCCCCAGCGAGCTGGGTGCTCATTTTACCGACCTCAGAAGGCTGAGTCAACCTTGAGCCAGCTACCTGCAACTGACTTCAGATGGGATCGAACTCAGGTCGTGAGCAGAGCTTGGACTGCAGTATTGCAGTTTACCACTCTGCGCCACGGGGCTCTTATCATACTTATATTCTTATCTTATCATACTTATATTCAATCATAAATTCCCAGTACTGCTGTTAGTTGAAACAACCCATTTTATATGAATTCAAAGCACTCTTAAGAGACACATGATGTTTTATCGATATAAATCTCCATTGCTTTCTGTTTAATCAGTTTCCTCTTTGCCTTCAGAATAACAGGCCTAAATTGGATTACTTCAGTATTCTGGTTTGTAACTTTCTCTAAATCCTTGTTTTTGTCACTATTTCATTATCTCATGTATCAAATGTATCTATTACTAAAACCTGAACTGTACTGTTCTCCATAACAAGAGGTTAGTACCTCTCTTTTCTTTTTGTTAAAAAAGAGATCAGTTATTACTTTGCATAATTATGAATGCATTTTTGTATTTATCTCATAGAGGAAAACGTTGCCAGCAAGAACGTTTACCTCAGTTCAAGATGAAGTTCTGATCATGACCTACTGCAAGCTTATATTTTTACTACCTAACTACAACTTCTCCTGTCATTCAGTTGGCTAGAACTACAAAACACATGAATGATGGGGACTTAAGTCAAATAATAACGTTACTGTTACATTTATCTAATGATAGTGTTGTTCCTGTTGCTACAAAAACAGTTTAGGAAGAAATAAAGCTGGACAATTGCCTGTGAACGCAGCTGCCAAGCAAGGAAGCAAATCAACTAATCACATCAACACTTAAACCAATGATAGCCATTTTACAATGGAGAGAAATTGGATCAGACACATCAAACACCTGGCACGAAAGAGCACATGCTGGCCCCACAGAGATTTGTACTCAGGGTGGAATAAATTTCACTATTATTACTAGCAGGGATTTATAATCATAGGATTAATTTTTCCTATGCTGGGTTGATCATTCATAGTAGTATTAACATAGCCAATGTTGATAGTCAATATATTAGTGATCCTCCAGTGGTAAATGACCAGATCCAATGGATTATGTCAGTAATATATTAGATTGTTCAGAGTATTTTATATACATTACTTTAGTAATTCTTGCAGGCCAGGACAACTTTTGACCCACCAAGCTGAATGCAGTTTATTACCATGTCTGGTAACTCAGCAGCTTCAGAAAACTCCTGTTTTTACTGCCTGTCTGGGATTTTAAAAAATGAGGCTAACAAGCACATAGCAGGCTACAACACAGGGTTGGTAAGTTATGTGTGTGTGTGTAGGGGGGAGGAAAGAACAGGCATTACAACCTTCCTTACACCAATCCTGTAAGATAGGTCAATACTATTCTCATATTGAAGGTAGTGAAGGTTGAGGCTGAGGGCCAAATTGTATGTTAACATGGGAGTTTCAGGAAAGGAATTCCCTGTTTTTTAATTTAAAAGGCATTGTAGGAACCTCCGAATGTAACAGCTAAGAAATAATACCAAGTAAATCCACTCAACATGTTGCTTATGCTCAGAAATCTTTGTGTGGAACACAGCACAGACAAGCACGCAAGTAGGTTAATTTTATTTAAAGTTAATTCAATTTAGTCACATTAACCAAAGTGGAATTAATACTGTGAGAGTTCCCCCCTCTCTGAGTCTATTTCTCCAAATCAATTGCTCAGGCGTTGATACGGAAACAACAGATTTATTGAAGACATCAGGAGATGAGACAGGCACAGGTAGAAAGTTGCAAGTGAGGGGCTTATCGGGTTTACAGAATATATTGACTCCAGGGCACAGGGGCACTGGGGTTCACACTTAGTGTTATGGGAAGTTACAAGCTTGGCATAATACAAAACATCAAACGAGTCCCAGGAAGTCTGCTGAAGCTATCACACTTCCAAGGCCGCATCGGCCTGAGGGAGTACTGGCAGGAAGAACAGCGGGGGGGAGATACTTGGGGCAATCAGGCCAGGCGCCTGGGACCAGAAGGTGTGAACTGCTTTTACGAGTTCACTGATAACAAAGCAGGTGATGGAAAGCAGAGACACAGAGACCCTCACATTCTGCCCCCCTTAAGGCCCCCCTCCGGGGTCCTCGAGAGGGCGAGGCTTATCGGGATAAGCGAGGTGGAATTCTCGGATCAAGCGAGGGGCCGCCATGTGGGGTGCGGCCACCCACTCGTCGTGCGCGGACCCAAGGTGTTTCCAACGAACAAAGTAAAACAGTTTCCCCTTCTTCCATTTGGAATCTAAAACCTTGGACACTTCCAAATGGGTATCCCCTCCCACCACGGTAGGAATCTCGTGTTCGGGAGGGGGGTGGAACTGGGGAGCTGCCACATAAGGTTTGAGGAGGCTTATATGAAAGACCGGATGGACTCCCTTGAGGGTTTTTGGGAGTTCAAGTTCCACGGTAACTTCGTTGATCACTCTGGTAATGGGGAAAGGTCCCACATAACGGTCGCTCAGTTTTTTGCAGGGACGAAGAGAGCGGAGGTTTTTGGTGGACAGATAAACTTGCTCCCCCACCTTAAGTTCCCATCCCGGAGACCGGTGTTTGTCTGCCTGTTCCTTGTACTTGCTTTTAGCCATCTCAAGGTTTTTGAGCAGCCACGGCCAGGTAGATTTAACTACCTGAATCCACTCCTGAAGATCAGGGGTGGACTGGAGATCCGGCGTGACGGGGGCGGAACCGAAGGGACCGAATTCCGTCCCGTAGATCACTTGGAAGGGACTAAAGCCGGTAGAGGAATGGGGCGCGTTGTTGTACGCATATTCGGCAAATGGCAGCAGGTCCACCCAGTCGTCCTGGTGAAAATTTACATAGCAACGCAAATAACATTCTACCACCGCGTTTACACGTTCAGTTTGACCATCAGTTTGGGGGTGGTAGGCGGAAGAGAGGCCCTGTTCCTCCACCCCCATCAATTTTAGGAAGGCTCGCCAGAATTTGGCTACAAACTGGACCCCCCGGTCGGAGAGGACCTTCCTCGGGATCGAGTGTAGTCTAAGGACGTGCGTGACAAATAGTTTGGCCAAGCCCTGGGCCGAAGGAAGACCCGCACATGGAACGAAATGGACCTGTTTGGAGAAAAGGTCCGTGATTACCCAAAGAACCGTCTTTCCCCGACTGGGAGGTAGGTCGGTGATAAAATCCATGGCTATGACTTCCCAGGGACGGGAGGGGTTCTTAAGCGGTTTGAGAAGCCCGGGGGGTTTTCCCATCCGTTTCTTAGCTGTGGCGCAAGTGGGGCAGCTGCGCACATACAATTCCACATCGGATCTCATACCGGGCCACCAGAATTGCCTCCTTATTAGGTGAAGAGTCTTTATGAATCCAAAATGACCCGCCAACCTGGCACCATGTACGAGTCCCAACACCTCT
This sequence comes from Euleptes europaea, assembly GCF_029931775.1. Taxonomy (NCBI): domain Eukaryota; kingdom Metazoa; phylum Chordata; class Lepidosauria; order Squamata; family Sphaerodactylidae; genus Euleptes; species Euleptes europaea. Next base: position 73,964,776 of record NC_079321.1, read on the forward strand.
TTGCGAAGGGAAGATGGGACATATAGCTTTCCCCCTTGTACCCACCAGGTGTTCGTTCGTTCCATGCCAGTGGGGAGGAGATGGTGCTCCTCCTCCTGTAAGGAGGCGTTCCGGAGCCGCTGTTGGAAAGCTTCCGGGATACCCTTGAGCGTAGGGGGGGTCCCTGGTTGACGGGCTTGGGACCGGGTAGTGACGGCTAAGCTTGGGACCTCCCCTCGCTGCTCGGGAGTGAACAGGGAGTCGACCGGGCGATCGAAATCGTTGCGATACTGGGGAAGTCGTGACAGAGCATCGGCTAGGGCATTTTCTTTGCCAGGGACATGTTTGAGGGTGAACCGGAATTTGGCGAAAAATTGAGCCCACCGAATTTGTTTGGCGTTGAGCTTTCTAGCTCCCTTGAGAGCCTCAAGATTCTTGTGATCGGTACACACTTCGAAGGGCAGTTCGGCTCCTTCTAAGAAGTGCCTCCATATGGTGAGGGCATGTTTGACCGCTGCCGCCTCCTTCTCCCAAATAGCCCAGTTGATTTCGGACTGGGAAAACTTTTTGGAGAAGTAGGCGCATGGCCGCAACCGCCCCCCTTCATCCCTTTGCAATAGGGCCCCGCCCATGGCCACATCCGAGGCATCCACTTGCACCACAAAAGGCTTGGTGCAATCCGGGTGTGCTAAAACGGGCTCGGATGAAAAAAGCAGCTTTAAACGTTCAAAAGCCTGCTGGCACTGGGGGGACCATTGCAAACGGGCCGAGGGAAGCGCGGCGCTAGCCCCCTTGTCTTTGGTACGCAACAGGGCAGTGAGGGGAAGCGCAACTTGGGCAAAGTTAGGAATGAAGTTGCGGTAAAAGTTGGCGAACCCCAAAAACTGCTGAAGTTGGCGACGGGTAGTGGGGGTTTCCCATTCCCGCACCGCTTGGACCTTGGCGGGGTCCATTTCCAAACCCTGGTGGGAGATCACGTACCCAAGAAAAGTAATGGAAGGTCGGTGGAATTCACATTTGGACACTTTAGCATACAGTTTGTGCTCCCGCAGCCGCTGGAGCACGTCTCGCACCAGACGCACATGTTCTTCCATGGTTTCAGAGTAAATAAGGATGTCATCGAGAAATACCACCACCCCCCGAAACAGCAAATCATGTAAAACCTCATTAATTAATTGCATAAAAACACTGGGAGCCCCCGAAAGTCCGAACGGCATGACTAGGTATTCAAACATTCCAAAACAACTGGAAAAGGCCGTTTTGGGCTCGTCTCCTTCTTTAATGCGAATGCGGTGGTATGCTTCCACTAAGTCCAGTTTGGTGAAGATTCGGCCCTCCTTTAATTGTGCTAGAAGGTCGGGAATAAGAGGGAGAGGGTAAGCGTTAGACTGGGTGACTGCGTTTAGCCTACGAAAGTCGATACACAGTCTTAAATCTCCCGTCTTTTTCTTTACAAAGAAGGCTGGGGCCGAATAAGGAGCCTTGGAAGGGCGTATGAAACCCCTTGCTAAGTTGGCATCCAGATAGTCCCGTAACACCGCCTTCTCACTAGGGCTCATGGGGTAGACCTTCCCTTTAGACAGCTTGCCTTCCCCCACAATTTCGATGGCACAGTCCGTCTCTCTGTGGGGGGGTAGTTCGTCACATTCCCTAACATCAAAAACATCCGCAAACTGCGAGTATTCGGTGGGCAGTTGAGGAGGAACGGAGGCTGGGGTGGGGGACCCTACCAATGCGGCGGCCGGAGTCCTGAGTACCCGTTCCTTGTCATGTAACCCACAGGGGCTTTCGGGAAACGAGAGCACCCGTTTCACCCAGTCGATGGAGGGGTTGTGTCCCCGTAGCCAGTTCATCCCCAACACCACAGGGGTTACAATAGGGGCGATGGTAAAATACAGGCGTTCCCAATGTTCCCCCACAGACATAATCACTGCTGCGGTTCTGTGGGTCACCGGGCCCCGTTTAAAATCACTCCCGTCCATTTGGGAAAAACGGAGGGGTCCCGGAAGCCGCTTGCGCCGGACACCCAGTTTCTTGGCAGCTTTCTCACTAATCATGGTGCGGGCACACCCCGAGTCAACCAAAGCGGGGAATTCTAAACTGGGACCCCCTTTAGGTAGGGATAGGTGAACACGCACATACACATTGTCCTCTTGGGCGCTTACCATCGGTGGAGCTCCTTGCACAACGACAGGGGCGGTCTGCTGCGGAGCCCCCTCTACAGCAGACCGACGGCGTTTTTTGCCGGCTGTTCCCACTCTTCCTCCTCGCTGGAAGAGGGGGATGGAGTGGTGGCGGTCGGGGACCCGTCCGAATCAAAGGTAGTACTTGTAATCCGGGACCCCGTTGGGCCTGTAGAGGTGGAAACCCCGTCCTGTGGGCGCGCATGGAGAGCGGAGGGTGCGCCTGAACGTCGGCCCGGTGGTCCGCTCCTGCGGCGGGGCTGGTCCTCGGCAGCTGCCTTCTGCGGTTCGGTCGGGGCTTGGCGTGGGGGGTTGGGACGGCCCGAACGAGAGGGGCATTGCGACGCAAAGTGTCCCTTTCCTCCGCAGGTCAGGCAGACACCGGTTTCAAAACGTTTGCGGCGTTCAGCGGCCGAGGGACCCCCGCTTCCTCCCGGTCGGAAGTCCCGGCCCCGGTCACTCCGGGGTCTCGGGTCTCGTCCGATGCGCTGCTTAGACAAATTCAGGAGCTGTTTACGATTCTCAATGTCCGCAGCGTGGCGAACCCAACCTTCCACATCCGGGGGGTTCCCTTGCATGAAGGCCCAATGTTGGAGGTCTGGGTTGAGACCCTCCCTGAAACACTGTACCAGAGTGGCCTCACTCCAGTCCAGGATTCGGCTAGCCAGTGACTGGAACTCACTTGCATACTGCGCCACCGACTTGGTCCCTTGGCGCAGCTGCATCAGGGAGGCTTTAGCCCGCTCACCCAGAGTCGGGTCCTCGAAGCGGTTTCGGAGTGCTATCATAAACTCGTCCAGGGTCCGCAGTACCGGCGAACGGAGTTCATACTGCAACACCATCCAGGCGGCCGCCTCCCCTTGCAGTAAGGAAGCCACGTACTGCACCCGGGACTCCTCGGAAGTGAAGGTCCGACCTTGTTCTCACATAAAAATGTCCACTTGGACCATAAAAAAGGTCAACTGGTCCCCTGAACCGTCATACGTGACTTTCAGGTCCCGACGGGACGGGAGGCTAGGAGGTGCGGGAGGAGCTGCCGGCGCCCCGTCCGGGGGGTTGCCGGCGGGCGGTTGCACTTTCAGTGCGTCGAGGGCCGCTGCCATCTCACCCATCACGCGCTGCATGGTCTCCATCTGTTCCTGCATAGCTTGGCGGTCCTCCTGCCACTGCCGTCGTTCTTCCTCCATGACGGCCTCCTTGCGTGCCGGATCTCCCTCGAGTCCCGTACTGGGGAAGGCCAACCGGCGCTCCTTCGCCGCAGTCCGCGAAAGAGACCAACCTTTGGGGGAGTCCAGCCAGTTGTTGAAGAGTCCCCGGGGGCGCCCTTCCCGGCCCTGGTCGGGGATGGGACCCCTAGGAATCTTTGGCTTGGCGCCTTCCTCCTTGGGGTCCGGTTTCTCCGGCACCTCCGGTTCCTCTGGGGTAGGGGTGGTTTCCTCGTCGGCTGACATTCTGTCCCAACAGGTACAGCTGCAGTCCGAGAGGCAAGGACTTGCAACTTAATGTGAGAGTTCCCCCCTCTCTGAGTCTATTTCTCCAAATCAATTGCTCAGGCGTTGATACGGAAACAACAGATTTATTGAAGACATCAGGAGATGAGACAGGCACAGGTAGAAAGTTGCAAGTGAGGGGCTTATCGGGTTTACAGAATATATTGACTCCAGGGCACAGGGGCACTGGGGTTCACACTTAGTGTTATGGGAAGTTACAAGCTTGGCATAATACAAAACATCAAACGAGTCCCAGGAAGTCTGCTGAAGCTATCACACTTCCAAGGCCGCATCGGCCTGAGGGAGTACTGGCAGGAAGAACAGCGGGGGGGAGATACTTGGGGCAATCAGGCCAGGCGCCTGGGACCAGAAGGTGTGAACTGCTTTTACGAGTTCACTGATAACAAAGCAGGTGATGGAAAGCAGAGACACAGAGACCCTCACAAATACACGGTACTTAATTTCTGAAAGAAAGAACAGCTGGACTCAAGTCTGCTTGGAAACATTATCCTCTGATGTAGATGCCTCCCACCTAATCCCTAATGTGTCAGGACACCAGTTACTCAACAATGAGGGAAACACACTATGAAATCTGGGGTACTTTCACTTCTTACTGACACTGCAAATAGGAGTTTCAGGTCCCACTTATATGGGCTGTTTAAACCTGCATTGCTTCTGAAGGCAAACTGAGTTGTTTTTTTTAATACAGATAGAAACAGGTTTTGGGAATCCCTGATTAAAGCTTCACTTACTGCAGGAGACAGTTTTTTATTCTTAAGGTGTGTGAAACACTTTAAAAATCCATTTGCTAATATAAGGTAAAGTGGGTTAAACAGCCCATATGAAAAGGCATAGGACAAGTTATGGTTTGATCATACCCCAGTCTAATAATTGCCTGCAGTTTCAAAGAACCATGTGCTCATCATGCTGACATAAACTATGTTTTGTTTCACTGCAATGCTGCAATAATTTCCAAACTCATATTAGCAGGTGTTAAGGTTAGGCTACAAATCTATTCTGATACTATCTAGTTTAACTGTGTTGTAAATATTCTGATGGACTCAGTTATGGATGTTTTGAAATCATTACATGAGCGTATGTGTCCATGATATGACATGAATCAGTGCAGTGCCATGGTTAGAATGTCAGAGTAAGACTGCAGATAACAGGGTAAAATCTCCACTTCCATGGAACCTATTGGGTAACTTTAGGCCAGTCACTCTGTCATGTATCCTACCACTCAGCAAGTTTGAGGTCTTCCTCCAGCCTAAAGAGACTTTCTTCAACAGAAGACCCACTTAAATTGGAGGACAGCTTGTTAGGCTTGAGAAAAATCCTTCAGCCTAAGGCAGCATATAAGCCTCTTTTTCAGACTAACCTATCTCATAGGGTTATTGTAAAGGGGCTGCCCTTAAAAATTGTACAGAAGCTACAATTGGTATAGAATGCTATAGGTAGAATGTTGACTGTAGTTGGTCATAGGGATCATATCACTCCAGTCCTGTTCCATCTACACTGGCTCCCCGCTTGCCTCCAAGTCCAATTAAAGGTGCTGGTATTGACCTTTAAAGCCCCATACTGCTTGGGACCAACATACCTTAAGGATCAGCTATTCCCATATGAACCTGCCTCACCACTCTGATCAACTTTGGGTGCTCTCACCATCTGAGGCTAGATGAGGTGGCAACCTGAGAAAGGGTCTTCTTGGTCATGGCACCAAAACTTTGGAACGCTTGAAGCGGGTCAGTGCCTTTCAGTGCCTATGCTCTTAGAATGGACCCCTTCCTGAGAAGAAGTATGTTATCTTATTCAGTTAGACACCTAATAAGCAGGACTCAACTAATTTCTTACAAGAGTAAGCTTTTTATTGAATAACTTCAAAAATATGTAAAATATGTATATGTATGTACAGTCTTAACATACTGTAGTATGTATGCATGTAGATGGTTACAAAGTCTTTAAATGTTACAAAAGTCTTAAACATGTTTCATGTTACAAGCAATCTTTAAAGCAATCTCTATTTTATATCTCTATATGAGAGTTTTGAACCTTAAAACAATAATATTTCATTCAGAAAATACAACAGTTACAGAAAATAGTTAGTTCAGTAAATAAGATCTGATTTAGTTAAAAGTATCTTAATTCAAAGTATCTAGAATATCATAAGAATAAGTAGGCATACTTTACCCAATCATGTCATCCGTGAAACTCTACAGTCCATAAGAACTAGAGAGATCTGAGAGTCCCCAGTCCATGCTAAGACTGGGTAGACCTCTAAGACCCTTCATTTGTTGTTGGAGTCTCTGAGAATCTCTAGTATATGCAAAGTCTAGAGAAATCTCTGAGTATTCTCAGTCCATGCAAGGACTGAGTCTATGAGCCTCTCCATTTGTTGAGAGACCTCTGATTTATGCAAAGATCAGAGAGATCTGTGTGTGAACCCCTAGTTCACGCAAGAACTAGAAAGCTCCATGAACCTTTAATCCATGCAAAGATTAAAGAGTTCTGTGTAGGACCTCCTAGCTCGGAGGCTAGGGAAGTCTAAGAACTTCCAGTCCATAAGAACTGGAGCGCCCATGCAAGGGCTAGATAGATCTTAATGAAAACTTCTTAATCCACACAAGCATTAAGGCGATCTCAGTGCCTCTAGCCCACACAAGGGATGGAGAGATCTGCAAGAAGGGAGCTAGGGAGCTCTCAGAATTTCCATGTCTGCGCAAAGACTTGGAAGGATCTAAGCTCCTCCAGTCTGTGAGGACTGGAAAACTCTAAGAACCCTCAAGCAAGGATCAAGGAGCTCTAAGAGCCTCCAGCCCATGCAAGGGTTGGAGATCTGGAGAGAATCCTCAGGCTAGGAAGTTCTAACCTGTTAGGAAGCTCTAACTTTACTGCCTATCTTGTCCTGCTTTTATATGTTTTCAAGATCAGTTTTATCTGTTCTGTTCTGTGAGATGCACTCTGGGATGCACGCAACTGCATGTTCCTTCGGCCACGCACTCCCTGGATATTACCATATAAGGAGTTCCTCTTCCAGCAGGTCACCTGCTGGTCATAGCCACATATACTAAACGGTCAGTTTATAGCTTTGTTATACATTTATAATGGTTAGTTTTACCCACATCTTCATCTCCTAAAGAATACGGTAAAAATGAATATATTTTCAACATTCTACTAAAACTCCTTCATATTTAAATCTTGAACCCAGTACAATATTTATACAACACCATTAGGTAATGTCATTTGCAATGTCTCACCATGAAGATCTCTTGTAGCTGACTTGGTCTCTCACAGCCCATCAAGGTTAATACTCTAAGGTTACTAAACTTCAAGGCATGCTTTGAAATCACTATAGGCCACAAACTACAAGCCACAGAGCACTTTCTTTAACAACCACTTTGTTTACATTCCATTTTCAGGGACTTTTCCAGTGTTTCGTCACAAAGACAGTGATAACAGTTTTTCTGTAAGCTAGAACAACTGGCCTATTTCTTGTATAGGAAAATGAGTCTCTTGCCCAGGCATGTCCAGGCTTGTCCAGTTTAAAGGAAATCAAGCCTCTAAATGGCTTTATAAAGAATTCTAAATAGGAAAATTCTACAAATTCATCTGTTCCATATGTTCTTATAGGCTTCTATATGGCCTATAAGTAAAGGGCTGTGACACTCTCTCCCCTGGGAAATTTGTCTGTCTCTGTCTATCATTGTCTTCTGCCAGTGTGTGATGACTTTTTGTTTTGTTGGCCATCACTAACTTTTATTAGCTCTCTTCCCTGTTCATGTGTTTATATGTTTAATTGTTTTAAATATATTTGTATGTTAAATGCTGCTTTAATGTTTGAAATGTTTTAATGTTCACTGCCTTAGGGATCCTGAGTTAAGTGGGAAGCAGCATAGAAATATTTTCAATAGATAAATATAAATAAAATGGAGGGAGAGAATCAAGTATGCTACCATGAGATCCTTGGAGAAACAGTGGGATAAAATTTGAAATCTAGAAAGATATATATTGTATTATCAATAATGGTGCTCCTGTGGGATCATTTAGTGAAAGAGCCCTTCTAGCATAAATACTGTATAAGTCAAAATTCTATTGATTTCTCTATTATATATCTATCCTCAAAATAGTCCAGATAGCAGTCTAACACTGCAATCTTAAAACCTGCTTTAGCTGCAAATAAATGTTGGAGATTTATTGAGGATGATGGGATCATTTTAGTATTGCAATATCTGAAATGTGTTTAGAACCATAATAGAGCTGATGTAAAGTTGGAGCACCACAGATCTTTCTCCTGGGTATACAAAAATGCATAAAGCTATAGCTGTAAATACAGGGGAATTTTCACTGAGGTAGATTGATGTTGTACCTTAAATTTCTAAACTGCCTATGTCTACTTAAAACTTTAAAGTTGAGTTGGCATATCAAACTCAAGTGTAAAGTAATGCACGTTGGGACAAACAATCCCTGATTCACATTTTCACTGATGCGATCAAACTGGCAGTGACTCTCCGAGAAGGAGATTTGGGATTGTGGTAAAGAGCTCAATGGCAGGGGAGATCTATATTAGGGATTACTAGAAAAGAGAATTAAAATAAAATCGCTGGTACCATAGAAGTCTGTAGGGCACTCACATTTCAAATTCTCTGAACAGTTCTGGTGGCCCAAACTCGTAAAGGGTAGCATAGAGCTGGAAAAAGTGAAGAAAGGGTAGGCAAAATGATTATGGAAAAAGCGAAAGAGTTTGGGGCTTTTAAGTTTAGAAAAAAATGACTTACAGATATAAGGTTGCCACATCTCCCACTATAACAGGAGGCATCTCGACAGCAACCTGCACTTCTAGCCACTATCCCTTTGGTCAAGGGGAGATTTTTTTTCTTTAAAAAGTCTGTCATTGCCATGATGTGACATTATTTCCAGGGAAAACTGTAAGTGACTTCAAGTTGCTCTAGGAAAAGCAATTCCTGGAGTGACATGACATCACTTCTGGTTTTCCCTGGAAGTGATGTCACATTACACATGACAACAGTGGCCCCATGTTCCTGTCCCCCATCTCCCACTGGGTGCCTTACTAAGAGAGCAATCCTAAGCATGTCTGCTCAGAATCCTTCTTAGCTCTGTTCAATGGGGCTTACTGGCAGAGAGTGAACACCCCCATGGGTGCAGCACGGGATGAATTCCAGTACACGATCACTAGAACTATGTTCAGAATATAAGTTGGTGGGACTGTTCTCATGAAATCTTTGTATAGTAAAATATGGCTGATGGTCCATTTTGCCTTTTATAATATCTTTATATCTAATAGCTATGAATATCTTCTGTGTGAATCAAAAAATATGCAGAATTTGACCGAGCTGGCTGCAAAAGGGAACTTCTAGTTTTGCAACAACAACAAAACAGGGGGACCTCAAAATGGTACCAGTGGCATTGGCAAACATTGTCAAAAAACAAAACAAAAATCATCAAAATGCTGCATGATAACATGTTGGCGAAAACTATCACGAGCAGGAGAGAATGGTAAGATAGATCTAGCAGTGGCTTACTTCCCTCACACTCCTGCTACTCCCCTCACTGTTGCCATGCTGGTGGGAGCAGAGAGGTGAGTGGGTAGTTAGGAAGGAGAGGGAAGACCAGGTGGAAGGATGGAGTAACTAGTGGAATAAGTGGGGGTGGAAGAGGAGGAAAGAACAAGCTGGTGAGTGGGAAGTGCAGCCATGGGGAAGTAGGGAGGGAAAGTAGAGCTGGAGCTTGGAGGGAGGCAGCATCATTGAGGGGTTGGAATTTCCCTTCCTCTGTAAGTCCTTGTGGGTCCTCATCTTATAGATGGTACTGGTATTAAGAACATTATGTAGTACAAAGCTGTACTCTTATGACACCACAAAGTTGTTGTTGTTTTTAATTCCCATGTAACCACAATGGTATATGGTTGGGTTTGATATCTCAGGCTTAGAATCTAAGCTACATCAGATACTATCTGGAGAACTGGGGCAAAAATTTGTTTAATTGTTCCTTAACTGATTAACAGTGCAATCCTAAAGAGAGTTACTCCAGTCTAAGCCCATTCATTTCAGTGGGCTTAGACTGAAGTAAATTAGACTGAAGTAACCCACAGGTCCTCCTTTAAGTTTCTAAGGTTACAGCCTGTTTTAACATCCATCCCTTGTGTAATTGTCTTCCTTTGGCCTGGTCCAGCCAAAAAAGTACTTCTTTATACTTATGGAATTTACTGCCACAAGATGTCGTGATTACTTAGATGTCTTTAAAAGGAGATTGCACAAATTAATGTAGAATGGGTCTTCATGTACAAAAACAGTGCCTTCTATGTACAAGTTGTGACGTTCATTGCTAGTGGCTGGAGGAGAAACAATGGTGGGAAACTTCCCAAAGGGCTTTGGCTGACCACTGTTAGAAGCAGATGCTAGAGAAGATGGATCCGTGGCCTCATCCGATGGGACTTTTTTGTTTAAAGTTCTTGTGAGATCATTCCAGTGGGGTAGCCATGTTAGTCTATTGTAGCAAAACAGAAGTCCAGTGGAACCTTAAAGACAATCATGAGATGATACCAGAGAAGGATTGATATGATGGACTAATAATGCTGTAGCATAAAGATGTCAGGAACATAACCTTCAGAATGTTTCTTCACAAACAAATATAGCAGTTATTCAAATCTAAATTGCACATAAGGACTACGTTGTTATGGCCAATTCACACAGCCTGTTCTGTGCACAGCTGGATGCTTTTGGTTTCATCCTAGACTCCAGCATGCATAGAGGTGAGGAAATTGTCCAAATTGTTTGTTGAAAGTGTAATTTGTTGTTTGGCATGCAAAATGTGTGGGTGTGGTTTGAGATACAGCACACCAAATAGTGATTTGTGCCTATGGTAAGTGTTTCAGATGAACTATTGGCACAGAGCACGGTATTCTTCCAAGTATTTGCAATGTGCTCATTCAGAGCTCAAACTGGGCTAGAAAAGAATGCATAGAGTGTATGTCAGTTGTTTAGGAAAAGCACACATTACAATCCTCCTGGACAGCTGTATCTCAAAACACAACTGAAGGATATGAAAAATACTTTTTCTCAATAAAAGCAAGAATCTCTCTCAATCAACTTTTCACTGCCCACCAAGAGCTAGAGCTGTGGCCATTTCACAATCAGCAATGGTTTTTGTGTCTCTGAGTTGAATAAGATACTAGGTGCTGTGTATTTCAAGCAGTGTTCACCTTCAGTGACCAGTTACCTACCTTTGGTAGTGTTCATCCTAACCAAAGGTTGCTGTAGAGCTCAACAAAACCAAATCTGCCGGTATATAGAAAGTTAGTATGTCTAGGAGAAAACTAGTCTTGTACCTACACACACACACACACACACACACACACACACACACACACACACACACACACACAAATTACAGGCCACTTGTTCAGCTACTTTTTCCAGTTTCACTTCAACTGAGAGATACACCACATGACTGCATAGGTTTATTTTCTGTATAAGACCCTATTGGGGCAGATTGAGATGTTACAGTAGCCCAGGAGTAACCTGAGTCAAGCAGCTTCTGCAGCACAGGCAGCCTATAAGGGCTGCTCACTGCCTCCCCAGCCACTGATGGTGCAATAAGAGGTGTATGATTGCTGTGTGTATTATCGCTGACGCTTACCAACTCCAGGCTGAATACCACTGTAATACTGCCAGTGCTGAAGTGCCTATAAACTTCATTTATAGGGAAATATATAGTCTTTTATAGTCTGAAGAAAATGGATGCTTTGGTGGATGGACTCTATGGCACTGTACCTAAGTAAGGTCCCTGTGACAAACAAAGAGTTACCGTGCATTCCTGAGGGGGGGGCGAATCCTCTCAGGAGGCGGCGTGACCTCGCCGCCACTGCAAGTGCATCTTATCACGGGACAAGATGCACTTACGCTGGTGGCAAGGGCAGTTCCGTCAGCGACCAAGCACCGCGGAGCTGTGCCTTGCCCCTCCGCCGGTGAAGTCTCCCCGTAGCCCAAGGCCATAGCAGAGACTTGTGTTGCTGGGGTGGGGTGCATTCCCAGGGCAGGGCGGAGGTGGAGCTGCCGTAAGGCAGCTCCCTATGCCCTTTTGGCCCTGGCCACCGGTGGCCAGAACGGTGTTGCTACGCCTGCTTTTTATCAGGCACAGCCTCGCTGTTTTCAATGGGGCTTTTAGCCCCTTTGAAAACGAAAAAAGCCCTTTAAAGGCTTTTTTTGTCCTGGTGGTGTGCCGGTGAGGAAACAGCTTAGGAGGAGGCGTGGCTGCACCTCTTCCCCGCCATCCCCACACACTGGCATCTCAGGAATGCACGGTTAATCTTTGAGAGAAGCTCAGAAAAAAAAACTGGCAGGGAGTGGGCAGAGCTAAGGAGCTCACTCTCTCTTTTCTGAAAAAAGGGAGGGAGTCTGTTTTGGGTAACCTGAGTGTTCAGTAGCTGTTTTTGACTCGGGACCTGAGGGTTCAGATGCCTAAGCAGTTGGGAAACAACTCCTGTGGAGTGACAGGCAGAGATTGGGAGGAAAGGGACCCTTTCTCAGGTCACTGAAAGGGAATAGGCTCTGGGAAGGAGATATTCCAGATACGGGGTTTTGTTAAGGGATTACTGCCACAAAATGGGGTAGATCTATAGAGAGAACTGGAAGAGAGATGTGAAGAACAATCTCCATACTTCTTTGGTCTCTGGAGGAAAGAGATTGTATAATCTCCATGCTTCCCTGTTAGCTAAGCAGCAGAGTCTGAATAGGAACATTTATAGGAAGTTCTGTGAACGGAATTTGGGAACTTAATTTAAGAATTGTAATTCTGTACTAACTAAGCCTCTGTATTAAAACTTTTAAACTAGCTCTGGCTCTATGACTTCCCCACCTATCCCTTGTACAATGTTTAATAAATCTTTGTTACTTGGTTGTTAACTTGAAAAAGTCTATGGTGTCTCCTTTCTACTGAGGTAAAATAATTAAAGGGACGAAGAAGAAAAATTAAAACTAGTTGAACATTTTGGAAAGCAGTCTCTCTCTCTCTCAGTACACACGGATCGTACATCCCTGTCCTCCCCAGGCTCCACCCCAAATCTCCAAGTTTCTCAGCCTCCAACTGGAAACCCTACCCCCATCCCCCCCCCCAGTGGCCAGGGAGGATCTGGCAACCTTAAGAGTATTGCAGGCTAGGGAGGGAAGGTGGGATGGTATGGCCTGATTTCATCAGATCTCAGAAGGTAAGCTAGGTCAATATTTGGATGGGAGACCACCAAGGAAGACACTGCAGAGGAAGGGAATGACAAACTACCTTTGCTTCTCACTTGTCTTGAAAGCCGCTTGCTGGGATTGCCATAAATCAGCTGCAACTTGACTGTACATACATATGCATTGCAGATGATCTTCTAAGCTTTTTAGTTTGTACAGCTGCATAAATCTGTGAATAGATAGTTTAAGATTTGTGGATGTAGTTTTTACTCCAGCGAAATCCATAATGTTCCCAAGTTTGTAAATGAATGTATAGCTGACCTGTAATCAAGGTCGCTCCCCCCTTTGCAAAATAATTAATTCAATAGTTGTGTTAAACTGTCTTCATTCTGTCTTTTGGAAATTGATTCACAGATCTTTCCCCCACTGTCTGTGTCAAAATAAGTTAAGAGCCAAGAATTGTGAATAGCTTGGTGGGTTGGCTTTGTCCAGCATTTAGTGTTATCATGCAGCTGCACAGATTATGTGTCTGCAAAGATGGCTACATGACTTGGACCCTACTGCACAGTGTCATATTGCAGCCTCTTATGTCCTGCCAATTAAATTATCCTGTTTTCCCCTTGATTCAGCCAAGGCAATGAATTCAGCTGTAATAAGGTCACACTTTTCAGTTTAGCTTGGACATTTCCATGTAAAAGCCCCAAAAACAGTGGACACTAGAGCTGTCCTCCATTCATTGAATGCTAGAATATTCGTGCAGCACACCTGCTCTCCCCTTCACTGTTTTCTTTCCACTGTGTGACATGGTGTAGTGGTTAGGAGCGGCAGATGCTAATCTGGAGAGCTGGGTTCGATTCCCCACTCCTCCACATGAAGCCTGCTGAGTGACCTTGGGCTAGTCACAATTATCTCAGAACTCTCAGCCCAGCCTACCTCACAAGGTGCCTGTTGTGGGGAGGGGAAGGAAAGGCAATTGTAAGCCAGTTTGATTCTCCTTAAAAGGTAGATAAAAAGCAGGGTATAGAAACCAATTCTTCTTCTTCTTCTTCCTGAACTGCCCTGTGAAATCAGGATTCATATGTGCATCCTGCTCATGATTTATAGGCCTTTTATCAGCTCTAGTCCCATGATAATCCCATAAACAGACATCCGTAGACAAGTAGTCCAAAAGAGAGTTGATTTATTGGAAGATCCACAGGTTAACAGAAGCTAAGAGTCAAATGGACACTAATGAAAACTATAAGCACTGTACAGGGCATATATGAAAGAGCATAGGGCAAATCAGGGTAGATCTGGATGCCATGGCAACCCCCCTCCCAGGAGCTGTCAGGGAGGTAGGATTCTACCGGCGTTCCCACAGAGTTCAGTCTAAACACGTTGTTTGCCGGGCTAGAGCTGGCCTTGGCCAGCATCTGGAGAAACCACAACATTCTTTCCTCAGGCCATGCCTGACACCTTTAGGGAATGTACAAAAACTTACATTTTCAGCTGCTTGTGATACAATACATGCATGCACACAAACAGCTATTAAGATTGTGTGTTAAGTGCCGTCAAGTCACTTCTTACTCATGGTGACCCTATGAATCAAAGTCCTCCAAATTGTCCCATCTTTGACAGCCTAGCTCAGATCTTGCAAACTGAGGACTGTGTCTTCCTTTATTGAGTCAATCCATCTCTTGTCGGGTCTTCCTCTCTTCCTGCTGCCCTCAACTTTTCCTAGCATGATGGTCTTTTCCAGTGACTCTTGTCTTCTCATAATGTGACCAAAATACGATAGCCTCAGTTTAGTCATTTTAGCTTCTAGGGTCAGTTCAGACTTGATTTGATCTATAACCCACTGATTTGTTTTTTTGGCAGTCCACGGTATCTGTAACACTCTCCTCCAACACCACATTTCAAAGGAATCTACTTTCTTCCTATCAGCTTTCTTCAATGTCCAGTTTTCACACCCATATATAGTAACAGGGAATACAATGGCATGAATTAACTTAAACTTGGTGGCCAGTGACACATCCTTACATTTAAGATTTTTTTTTCTAGCTCCTTCATGGCTGCCCTTCCCAGTCTCAATCTCCTTCTGATTTCTTGGCTGCAGTCTCCCTTTTGGTTGATGATGGTACCAAGGAATAGAAAGTCTTCAACAATTTCAGTTTCCTCACTGTCAACCTTAAAGTTATGTAATTCCCCAGTAGTCATTACTTTTGTCTTCTTGATGTTCAGCTGTAGTCCTGCTTTGTGTAAGCTCTAGTCCTGCTGCAAACCCATAAACAGACTTCAGCAGACAGCAAATCCACAAAAGCAGTTTTATTGGGAAGAATCGACAGGTTTCAGAAGCCATATTCAAAAGGATACTGGTAAGGGTCAAAGGCAAGGCAAGGCACATATATGGGAGAGCAAAAGGAGATAACCGGTTACCCAGGCAACCCCCCCTCTCCAACAGGCAGGAAGGAGCACTTGGTGATTCCCACACTATGGGAATCTATGAAGACTAAACACGGGGCATAGACTGGCCTTGGACAGAATAGCACAACAGCACCTGGAAGCAGCACACCAGCACCACCGCATACCATCCTCATGGCCTGCTCCTGACACTTTGACACTTTCTCTTTTAACTTTCAGCAGTAGTCGTTTCAAGTCTTCGCTGTTTTCTGCCAGTAATGTAGTATCATCGGCATATCTCAAATTATTAATGTTCCTCCCTCCAATTTTCACTCCACCTTCATCTAAATAAAACCCAGCTTTCCTAATGATATGTTCTGCATATTAAGATTAGCAGTGCACTAACTAATTTCCCATTCCTTCCCCTCCCCCCCTTTTTGTTTAGTTTTGTAAATGAACAGTTTCAGGGTGGTCAAAATTTTGTTGAAAATCCCTAGTGTGACTTTTTTTTTAAGCTGTGTTTGGTGCCAGGTTTTAGGTAAGTGTTTTACCTGCTGCTGTTTCAGCACCTCCTCCCACCCACCCCTCCGCCCCCGAGCAGCCACTACTTTTTCCTTCCTGGGTTAGTCACATAGGTGATTCCTCCCAAACAGAGATTGCACCATGAACAGTGATATCATAGAATGCCATATAATTTTTATGTATCTACTAATTGACATCATTTATAGTCTGCCTTTCTCAGTGTGACTCAAGGTGGATTACAACAAAAACAATGCTGTAAGAACAGTGTAATACACACAACCAACAAAATCAAAGCACTACAAACTAAGGTTGCTATCTCTGGGTTTGGAAATTTCTGGAGATTTAGGTGAAGAGCCCTGGGGTAGGGCAGAGTTTTGGGACAGGACAGACCTCAGCAGGGTATGAGCCATACAGTCAACCCTCCAAACCAGACATTTTCTCCAGGGGAATTGATCTCTGTCATCTGGCGATCAGCTGCAATTCTGGGAGAAATCCAGGCCCCAGCTGAAGGTTGGCAATTGGCAACCCTACTGCAAAGAGAGTATAATACATATCTAAAAAGCAGAATTACAAGATAGCAAGACAATGCAGCAAGAACAATGCTACAAAAGAATATGCTGTATATAATGAAGTCTGCCTTAAATTCCTAACCAAATAAATTTGTCCATATGATAACATCACTGAGATTAATGAGAGTGAAGGCAATGTAATTTAATAGCATTTCCCCAAAGACTGCTGAAGAGGGGAAGCAGGAATGGAATGGTTAAGGAAACTACACACTGAAGAAGGAAGGAGCATGTGCACCAATTAATTATCTGTTTAGGATGAGGGGAAGCACCTAAAAATGTTGGAGGGAAAGAGTTAAGAAAAATGGCTTTATAAAGGGCATTGTAGAATATTAGTACAAATGGTCATGCAGTTATTAAGGGCATTGCATTAAAGGGAAGACCTTTTTATAATAGAAAACTAACTTTGTTGCATATAACAAATAAACCAAAACCAGAAATGGTTCAATTTTAAGGCAGGAAATAGGATTGCATTTGCTCTGGAAAAAATTCTCCTTTACAAAAATTGGATCGGGCAGATGTACTCTGAGCCTGCATCCAGAGGGTTTATTTAGTGGAATGAAAACAAGCCTTCCAAATACAAAGTCTGTCTTCCAGAAATATAACTGTAATTTCGGCAACAGTCCTGAAACCACTTACTTGGAACTGATATATTTAGGAACTGCAGCCTTACAGCCCAAGCATATGGACTGGCAACTAAACTCTAATCTTATGCTAGAGAAGGGAGGCTGAGCCAGATGCCTACATTTGGCCAGTGCACTTTGGCATAGACTTTCGCCATACTTATGAGCCAGACAATTAAACAGAATGCCATGCATGAAGACTGGAGAGGTGCTGTCCCAGCCCAAATGGGGCAATGGCCCACACACAGCACCACCCTGACATGCCAGGGTGTCAGGCCTGCTCGCTGTGTCTGAGATAGTTTCGTTTTCTCACAGACTCCCGTTCAAGGACTGTTTCCCTAACGCTCACATTCCTGTTCCCTTTGAAGCTAGCGGGTGCCCGTGGGAGCCTTGGTGTTTCTAGACTGGGATTATCTCATGAGACTGTACTGCTGCTGCTTTTCTGGTGTTCTCATATAATCAAGTGCTTGCCATTTCCCCCCCATTCCTGCCTTTCGATTTCTAAGCTCTGCTTGCCTATGTTACCAATAAACCTACTCTTTTGGACTACTAAGTCTCCTGGTGTGGCTTTTGGATTCCTATGGAACAAGTGCTTACACAGGGGCAGCACTAGCAACTGGTGTAACAATGTCTATTGTAGTGTGTTGCCAGCACAACATTTCACTAGCTTTCTGTGCACAGGGAGTACTAGGAATGGTACTCACTGTGCGATAGTTTCCACCAGAAATGCTTTATAGGTGCTGAATATGAGGAACTATTTCAGCTGCCATCATGACTTCCTGTTCAGAGTCAATCTGCATATGTTTCAGACTTCATGCTTCTCAGGTGCATTCTTCAGCAAGCTAGCTCTTCGGACACCTTTAGAGCCATTTTCAGATTTGCTTTTCTTTTACTTTTACTTTTTGAACACAATTCTTAGCAATTACTGAAAGAATAATTACAGACTAATTAATATATAAAGGTATTTGAGTTTTGTCGAAGGCTTTCACGGTCAGAGTTCATTGGTTCTTGTAGGTTATCCGGGCTGTGTAACCGTGGTCTTGGAATTTTCTTTCCTGACGTTTCGCCAGCAACTGTGGCAGGCATCTTCAGAGTAGTAACACTGAAGGACAGTGTCTCTCAGTGTCAAGGGTGTAGAAAGAGTAATATATAGTCAGAAAGGGGTTGGGTTTGAGCTGAGTATTGTCCTGCAAAAGTATTGTCCTGTAAGTATCAAGATAATGTGCTAATGAGGGTATGGTATGTTAATATGGAACCATTGTATCCTGAAGTGATCTGTTAATGTGTGTAATCCAAACCTAATCTGTATGGCTATTGTTGAATGTTGTCTTTGTCTGGAGGTTTTTCAGGGCAGGAAGCCAAGCCTTATTCATTCTTAAACTCTCCTCTTTTCTGTTAAAGTTGTGCTGATGTTTGTGAATTTCAATGGCTTCTCTGTGCAATCTGACAAAATAGTTGGTAGAATTGTCCAGTCTTTCAGTGTCTTGGAATAAGACCCTGTGTCCTGTTTGTGTCAGTCCATGTTCAGCCACTGCTGATTTCTCAGGTTGGCCAAGTCTGCAGTATCTTTCATGTTCTTTTATCCTTGTTTGTATGCTGCGTTTTGTGGTCCCGATGTAAACTTCTCCACAGCTGCAAGGTATACGATATACTCCTGCAGAGGTGAGGGGGTCTCTTTTGTCTTTTGCTGATCGTAGCATTTGTTGTAT
The DNA here is from genome assembly GCF_029931775.1 of Euleptes europaea. Taxonomy (NCBI): domain Eukaryota; kingdom Metazoa; phylum Chordata; class Lepidosauria; order Squamata; family Sphaerodactylidae; genus Euleptes; species Euleptes europaea. Next base: position 73,983,415 of record NC_079321.1, read on the forward strand.
TTTCTTGGTGGGTTTAAACACTGTTTGTAGGTTATGTTTTTTCAAAAGTTTCTCCATCCTATCAGTGACTCCTTTAATAAATGGCAAGAATACCTTTCCTATGGGAGACTGTTTTTCTTGAGTTTTCTGATTTTTGTTTGGTTCAATGGCCCTTCTGATTTCATTCTTGGAGTAGCCGTTTGCTAGCAGTGCGTGATTTAGATGGTTAGTTTCTTCCTTGAGAAACTGTGGTTCACAGATCCGTCTTGCACGGTCCATTAATGTTTTGATTAATCAAAACATTAATGGACCGTGCAAGACGGATCTGTGAACCACAGTTTCTCAAGGAAGAAACTAACCATCTAAATCACGCACTGCTAGCAAACGGCTACTCCAAGAATGAAATCAGAAGGGCCATTGAACCAAACAAAAATCAGAAAACTCAAGAAAAACAGTCTCCCATAGGAAAGGTATTCTTGCCATTTATTAAAGGAGTCACTGATAGGATGGAGAAACTTTTGAAAAAACATAACCTACAAACAGTGTTTAAACCCACCAAGAAAATACAACAAATGCTACGATCAGCAAAAGACAAAAGAGACCCCCTCACCTCTGCAGGAGTATATCGTATACCTTGCAGCTGTGGAGAAGTTTACATCGGGACCACAAAACGCAGCATACAAACAAGGATAAAAGAACATGAAAGATACTGCAGACTTGGCCAACCTGAGAAATCAGCAGTGGCTGAACATGGACTGACACAAACAGGACACAGGGTCTTATTCCAAGACACTGAAAGACTGGACAATTCTACCAACTATTTTGTCAGATTGCACAGAGAAGCCATTGAAATTCACAAACATCAGCACAACTTTAACAGAAAAGAGGAGAGTTTAAGAATGAATAAGGCTTGGCTTCCTGCCCTGAAAAACCTCCAGACAAAGACAACATTCAACAATAGCCATACAGATTAGGTTTGGATTACACACATTAACAGATCACTTCAGGATACAATGGTTCCATATTAACATACCATACCCTCATTAGCACATTATCTTGATACTTACAGGACAATACTTTTGCAGGACAATACTCAGCTCAAACCCAACCCCTTTCTGACTATATATTACTCTTTCTACACCCTTGACACTGAGAGACACTGTCCTTCAGTGTTACTACTCTGAAGATGCCTGCCACAGTTGCTGGCGAAACGTCAGGAAAGAAAATTCCAAGACCACGGTTACACAGCCCGGATAACCTACAAGAACGTATTTGAGTTTGTTAGAACTTATTTTAGGTTGCTTTAATCTGAATTCCATTAGTGGAAACTATTTCCATTGTAAGAGAACATTTGGGATAAGAGAACATTAACTCCTCTATCTTAAGGATGCTCACTTATGGTTCATTTGCCATATTGTATTTGAAACGAATGTTCATATGTGGATGAAATAATTATCTGAATAACCTACAGTTATCCATATGTCATCACTGCAATATAAGTATTGGAGAAAATGCTTAGATAAGTTGAGTAATACTTTTTAGTGGATTCAACTCTAGCTGGTTTCTATTTTAATTATGTTTATTGGTTTTGTTATTTCTTAGTTAAGCTCATAGTTTTCAACAGCTGCATGTGCCTCCAGATATGAAAAAATCACAGCTGAAAATGCTATATATATATATATATATATGGATTACAACACAAGCAACAATAAGCATAAAATTATCTGTAAACATCTGAAATAAAGAATCAATAAACCCAAATTGAAAACTAATGTGTCTATGAAAGTCTGCTTGAGCAAAAAGTGTGAATTGTATTTGTACAAATTGATATTAACCTTAGTGAAACAACCTTAGGCTATGTCTACCCCACAAATTTATGTGATCTTTATAGCAGTTTAACTTCCTTCCTTTTTATATGCCAATAAAGGCTTGTGTTGTGTTGATATTAACCAATCAAGAACTATGCTGTGAAGAATTGTTCTGGACAGGAGGAATGTGATCTGAGGGTGGAGGAACTAACAACAGTTCCTTGATTATAAACAGATCATTACCTGCTTGGGTTTCGACTTACAGGGATACCAAGACTCTGCAGGGGTAGGGGATCTGTTAAGATGAATCCCAATGGCTTTCTGATGGCTCTAGGGGATTTTCCTGTTTATATGGCTGGTGCTCCTGTTGATGTCCTGGTTGACCTCTGGAATGAGGAAATGACCTGGGCAATAGACATGATAGTTCTCTAGCAACCCCTCTTAGGTGTCAGAGCCCAGGTAACCCCTTGGTTTACTCAGGAGCTTCGGGCAATGAAAAGACAAGGGAGATGGCTAAAGTGACAATGGAGGAAGACTCGGGCCAAATCTAATAGGACATGGGCAAAAGCTTGTTTTAAAGCATACTCCATGGAATTGATGGCAGCAAAGAAACAACACTTTCCTGTCAGCATTGCATCTGCACAGTGTAGGCCGGTAGAGCTGTTCTGGGTGGTCTATTGGGGTCTGGCCCGCAGGAGGAGGTGGACTCCTTGGTGGCCCACTGTGGCCATTTTGCTCAGCACTTTGCAGATAAATTCTCTCGCATCCATTCCAACTTGGACTCTACATTAGCAATGACAGGGTCAGATATTGCCAGGGTGCCGACTTGTTCAGCTGTTTGGGATACTTTTCAGTTTATTCAGTCTGAGCATGTGGACAGGATCCTTGGAAGTTTGAGGCCTACCGCCTACTTGAATGACCCTTGCCCTTCCTGGTTACTTAAATCTTATGGGGGTGCTGGCTGACTGGGTTAGAGAGGAAGTTAATGCTTTCTTAAGAAAGGGGGTAGTTGTCCCTGCCTTGAAGCAGGCTGTAGTGCATCCATTTCTAAAGAAGCCTACTCCTGACTCAGGAAATCTCAGTGATTATTGACCAGTCTCAGACGTTCCATTTTTGAGCCAAGTGATAGAATGGGTGGCAGCTGGACAACTGCAAGCTTTCCTGAATGAGGCAAACTGTTTAGATCCATTTCAGTCTGGGTGTAGGCCTAGCTATTGGACTTAAACAGTCTTGGTTGCCCTGGTGGATGACATGCACTGAGAGATGAACAGAAGGAGTGCAACTCTGTTGATTCTCCTGGACCTCTCAGCACCTTTCAATACCATCGATCATGGTACCCTTTTGGACCGTCTATCTGGACTGGGATTGGGAGACACCATTCTGTGGTGGTTCTTGTCCTACCTGGAGGGTGTTTCAGAAGATAGTGCTGGGGGACTGCTGTTCAGCCCCTATGATGTCCTACAAGGTTCCATCTTCTTCCCTATGCTCTTTAACATCTACATGAAACTGCTGGCGATTTGAGCTGGGTTGTCACCAATATGCAGATGACACTCAGCTCTAACTTGCACTTCTCAGCTGTATATTGCACTTCCCAGGGAGGCTGTAGATACCCTGAACCAGTGACTGGGGCAGTTTTGTAGTGGATATGAACTAATAAACTGAAGCTTAATCCTGACAAGGTGGAAGTGTGATTGGTGGGCAGAAGGACTGACCCAGATTATAAGGTGTCACCCATTCTGAGAGTTGTTGCAATCCCCTTGAAGGAACAGGTCCATAGTGTGGGAGTGCTCTTGGAACCAGGGCTGCTGCTGGATAAGCTTTGACTGGATAAGCTTTCACCAGCTTTGACTGGTTAGCCAGTTGCAGCCTTTCCTGGGCAGAAAGGTTCTGACCACTGTGGTGCATGCTCTGGTTGCATCTAAATTAGATTACTGCAATGCACTCTACATGGGGCTGCCCTTGAAAACTTTTTAGAAACTTCAGTTGGTAAAGAACACTGCAGCCAAGATGTTGACTCGAGTGGGTTGGAGGGACCAAATCACTCCAGTCCTGGCCTATCTAATCTTTCTTCCGGTTTGTTTCCAGCACAATTCAAGGTGCTGGTCTTGGCCTTCAAAGCCTTGTATGGTTTGGGTCCAACATACCCACAGGACTGCCTAGTCTCTTAACAACCCACCCAGCCATCACAGTCATTTTTGGAGGCCCTGCTTCAGGTGCCTCCACCTTTTGAAATCAGGCGGGTGGCATCCCGGGAGCAGGCTTCTCAGTCATGGCACCAAAGCTTTGAAACTCTCTCCTCTGGAGATTTTCTGTCCCCTTCTGTTGCCTTCTTCCACCAGTGGCTGAATACTTTTTTGTTTCTTTTGACATTCCCTCAATGATCCCTTTTTCCTAATCAATATTTTAATATTTTATATGGATTCTAACTGTTTTGTATGTATTTTAACTCTGTTTTTAACTCTCTTTATAATTGTTTTAATTATGTATGTTTGGGAGGGTTGTTGATGTTAATGGTTTTATAATGTAACTTTATTTTGTATCTTTTAAATTGTTAGCTGCCTTGGCAGACCTTATAAGGGCAAAAAGATGGGATATAATTTTTGTAAATAAATAAATAAACTTTCAGAATATCAATAAAGTGGGAAGCTTCCCAACAACAAAGGCTATTTGATAAAATAGGAGTAACCATTGAGAAAGCTCTATATCCAGCGGTGACTGTCCTAACTAACCTACAGGAGGAAGTAACTAATACATGTTGGTCTGAGGAGCAGAGCTGGAACACGGGTTGGTATACTGAGAGAAGCTTTCCTGTATGCTTGTGACTCCCCAGGCCATTAAGGAGTTTAGAGGTAAGCTGAGCTTGGGAACAAACAGCGACCAGTGCAGAGATCGCAAAATACTTTTAACATGTGCCAAGCAATTGGTCACAGCTACTCAGTGGGCTGCTGCATTTTGCATTACTTGAAGTTTCTGAATTGCCTTCAAGTATAGCTCCATATTGCACATATAACAGTAGTCTAGCCTTGAGGTTCCTGTTGCAATCGCTGGGTCCAAGAAGGCCAGCCTCTAAACACATTGTGGAATTCCATTTCCGTCATTGTGGAATTCCACTTCTGTCATTGTTCGGAAGGGCATTTTTATAAAGGGCTTAGTAGAATGTGGTACAGTAGATGAACTCAGGAGGTCACTTTTATAATTGCAGTATTTGGATTGCAGTATTTATTGTATGCATCACTTTTTATTGCATTGCCTTCTATCTCTGTAACCTACTTTCTGCATTATGGTATGTCATGCCTTTGACTGTTTGTTTGTACTGGTTTCCAGTTCTGTAATCCTAGTCTTTCTAAATTGTTTACTGGAGGACTTTGCTGTTTTTCTGAATTGATTTTTATATTTTGTACCCCACTCCTATGGGGTCGCCATAAGTCAGCTGTGACTTGATGGCACTTTCCTCCACCACCAATCCATGTTGGGCCTCAGCCAGGGCTATACATTAAGTAAATAAATAAACAAGATATCATTTATGGAAGGCACTTCTTGCTGCCACCTCAACATGTTTCTCCTGTAAAAGAGCAGGGTGTGAAATTGAGTCCATCTGAGACAAAGTTACCCATCAAAGGTGAGCAGCACCACCCCTCCAAGCCTCCAGCTTTTCCAGCCAGCATCGCCTCTGTCTTGTCTGCTTGGTTTCCCCCTCATCTCCTTCTGAACAGCCCTCCATGCCTCCTAGAGCAGGCTCCATGCTTTTGGGAGTGCTTTCCCACTTTTGGTTAATTTACAAAGGCATATTTTTCTATACATGATGAGTCTACCAAATATGTAGAAATACCTACACTTTTGGGGACAGTCTGATTTTGCTGCTTTCATGATTGGCATGAGGCATCCACTTTATTACTCAATAAAATTATTAAATGATGAATGCACACATGAACACACAGTAAACTGCAGTATACTGAATCAGACCTTTGGTCCATCAAGGTCAGTATGGTGGCAGCGACTCAGGTAGAGTCCAGGGTCTTAGGTAGAGGTCTTTCACATTGCCTACTGCCTGGTCCTTTTCAAATGGAGGTGCTGGGGATTGAACCTGGAACCGTCTGTATGCAAAGTGGAGGCTCTTCCACTGAGCCACAGTCCCTCTCCTTATAATCATGAGCTGACACTGTGCAGAGTTCCATAAGCAAATTGACTTGCAGCACCTTAAAAATAGTAGGTTGAAGTCTACGTCATTAGATCTATTCAGCGACATTGGCAGCTCACTTAATGTAACTAAGAAAGCAGGTTCTAAGCCTACAAAAAGCTTATGACACAATATATTTGGTAGCTTTTAAGATTCTAAAAATGCTTGATTTTGCTGCAGCAGAATAGCATGGCTACTGTAATGGAAGTTTTCCCCTCTCTGGTCTCAGACACACACACACAGAAAATCTGTTCCAGTATTTATTTTGAAAATGTCTGTGCTGCCTCTCCATGGAACCTGCTTTGGGAAGAGCCATTAACGCTTCAGCTTTCTTCCACCCCTAAATGCAAAAATATCTGCTCATATCTTTGCAACCTGTGAAAAATTCATACACATAGCACCATTTCTCCCAGGGTGATAGCATCATTGGTCCACTGTTATCTATAATCAAAACCACTGGACCGCATTATGGAATGTCAACTATATGTTGCCGATAATTGTGGATATGTGATCAGTAAGGCATCCTGGCTCCCCTCCCTCATTTCCATTTAGTCCCACAAAAAATAGTGCATACAGGACTTTTGAGAGAGATATGAATCCTAAGAGCTTCAGGTAGAATATTGCTGATTTAGTCAGCAGCAGAAGGAACTGTCTCAGCTGAAGCACTTGGTGTTGAATGGGTCTCTGGTGTCTGACAGGCCGGGATCTAATTTTGACTTCCTTGGATCTTCCTTGCTGGCTCTTTCCCAGATATCACATTATATTAACAAGGCTCATAAACTGTCAGAAATAACTCGCTCACTTGGAATGATGCAGATTTTAAGGACATGGCCTTTCCGAGAATTTTCTGTCTTCATAATTTGTCATCCCTACAGCCAGTAATATAATGTTGCTAGATTCCTGAGCTAAAAGTCTTTGCCACATTAATTTCTCAGGAGACTATAGCCTCTTTTGACCATTTACCCTTAGGGTGTCCTCTCCCACAAGACTGTGAGGATGATAACCCCCCCAACAGAAAGAATCTAAATTATATTTCCTGACAAATTACTGCCTTGTCACATATAGTAAGTACCAATGTGATTCTCCGTTACGTCTTCATAAGTGTCAGAAGCTGTGGATTTCTAAAGCTGTCCTGTTCTTAAGGGGATAACTACACATTAGACACATATAGCAGAATTCTAATGTTTTGCTTTTTGAAATAAAAACAGGTCAATGGGGGAGTATTGTGAGCAGAGAAGGGAAGCGTTGTCATAAAATTCAATGGCTGATCTTGGGCCAGTCACTCTTCATCAGCTTAAGCTGCCTCTCAGGTTTATTGTATCGATAAAATGGGGATAGGAGATCATGTGTGCTGCCCTGCAGTTCTTGGAGCAGTTTCTTGTAGAATTTTTAAGAGTGTCACTGAATTTTTTTTCTCCCCCCACCTTTTTGTTCATTTTCAAAACTGGGAAAAAACATTTTGGAAAGAGTTGGAAATTAGTCAATCCTTTTCTCAGAACAAGAATATTGGGTAGAACTCTACTGAAATTACAGTCAAAATTGCAATTGTCCATTAAAGAAAATAAACTCATTTTTATATCTTTTTTAATAAATATTTTTATTGATTTTTAATAATAAATGGGATACAGAAGGAAAGAAGAGCAAGGGAATAAAAAAAGAAGATAGATAGATAGATAGATAGATAGATAGATAGATAGATAGATAGACAGACAGACAGATAAGTATATAGATATTATACAGCATTAATATATCTAGTACCGCCCCCTTATAGGGTATCATAATACATTAACTTATTATTGAGTTGTGTTCAATCCCAAATGTGAATCTGCTGAGTATTATAAAGTTTTGTTGTCATTTTTTGGTTTTAATATATTCATAGAATGATTTCCATTTATCTCTATTTTTAAATAATTTTTTTATTATTTTCAAAAAAAGTAAATTTAACATCCATTTAACAACTGTTATAATAATAATCATAAAAGAATATCTCTGTAATGTTGTTAAAAATACATAGTAATGAATTAAGCAATGACTTCCCCGTCACCTCCCTCTGCTTCAAAATAGATTAATGTATTTCTTACGTTTATAGTATTGACCCTAATATTAAACAAAAATCTAATAGCTAGTCATCAGAGAATACCTAACGGGTCAATTCAATGTGTAACCTTCTAATTTCCCTAAATGTAATTCATGTTCACAATAAATTCTCCATACCTCCCATTCTCCCATAAACTGTTCATTGTCTCTTTGGTTTATCAATGCAGTTAATTTTGCCATTTCCACTAATTCTAGCATTTTCAGTATCCAGTCTCTTTTTTTTCTGGAATGTCCGTCGTTTTCCATTTAGCTGCGTACAGCAATCTTGCAGCTGTGGTTGCATAAATCAAAAAAGTTCTTTGAGTTAAAATAGTATCTGGTATTATACTAAGTAGCATCAACTCTGGTGATTTTGGTATATTCTTCTGTAATATCAATCTGATTTCATAGTATATCATGTCCCAAAATTCTTTAGCTTTATCACAAGTCCACCACATATGATAAAATGAGCCAATCCCTGTATTACATTTCCAACACTTAGGAGACATCGTATTGTAGATCCTCGCCATCTTTTTAGGTGTTAAATACCACCTATACATCATTTTATAGATATTTTCCCTCAACGATTGGGCATAAATACCTTTTAGATCTCGAGTCCATAATCTTTCCCACTTATTCAATGGGATATCATGACCTAGCGGTTGTGCCCAGTTGATCATAGTTGGTTTAATTCGTTCTTGCTCACAGTAAATTTCTAGTAAGAGTTTATACATCTTAGAGTTCATTATTATCCAGCAAGAGTTTATGAAAGAGTTATTTATCTTTAGAAAAACCTGTTTTCAAATCTTGTAAAAATACTGATGTAACTTGTTGGAATTGAAACCAGTTCAAAGTCTCTTGCAACTCCTGATACTCCTTTAAAGTACATTTCTTACCATCCCATTTCAATATATCTTGATAGGTGACAAATCGGTCTGGTCTAAGCGTACGTAATGTTAACATTTCCTGTGATGATATCCACATTGGAGTTTTGGTCTCCAAAATATGTTTATATTTGGACCATATTCTGAATAAAGAGGATCTCACTATATGGTTCCGGAATGATGCTTGTATCTTTATTTTGTCATACCATAAATAACCGTGCCATCCACTTATATTATTGAAACCTTCTAAATCCAGTAACCGTGTATTTGATAGAGTAATCCAGTCTTTAAGCCATACCAAAGCAGCCGCTTCAGCATATATTTGAAAATTAGGGAGTGCAAATCCTCCTCTGTCTTTAGAGTCTACAAGATATTTATAAGCAATTCTCGATTTTTTCCCTTGCCAGATGAAATTCAATAGATCTCTTCTCCATCTTTCAAAGTACTTAGCATGGGAAATTATTGGTAGATTCTGAAACAAAAAGAGCATCCTCGGCAAAATATTCATTTGAATTGTTGATATACGTCCCAGCATTGAGAGCTTCTTATTTGACCAGATTATCATATCATTCTTGATTGACTCCCACAGCTTTAAATAATTATTTGTAATCAAGTCTTTATTCTTTGTAGAAATCCAGATTCCCAAATATTTAACTTTATTAGTCTTTTCCCAACCTGTAAATGATACAAAGTCTTTCTGTTCAATTTCTGACATATTCTTGAAAATTGTCTGTGTTTTTTCTTGATTGATTTTAAAACCTGAAACAGAAATGAATTCATTCAAGGTTCCCACCAATTTGTCCATTGATTGTGTTGGGTCTTCCAAAATTAACAAAATGTCATCCGCAAAAGCCTTTAGTTTAAATTCATGTTTTTTTATTTTCAATCCACGGATGTCTCCCATTGCTCTAATTTTACAACACAAGGATTCCAGGACCAAAATAAATAATAGTGGAGATAGCGGGCAACTTTGTCTAGTGCCTTTCTGTATGACGCAATTATCTGACATTGATTCATTTACTAAAATTTTAGCTTGTTGTGATGTATATATAGCAGTTAGGCCTCTCAGAAAACGTTCACCAAAGTTCATTTTTTCCATGACTTTTTGCATAAAATCCCAAGAGACCCTATCAAACGCTTTTTCTGTGTCCAGGAAGACAAAAGCTGCTTTTTGTTGATTATTATGTTCATAGTATTCCAATGAATCTAAAAGTATTCTAATATTGCTTTAATTTGCCTTCCTGGTACAAAGCCCGCTTGGTCTTCATGGATTAAATCTTTAATAAATTGTTTAAGTCTATTTGATAAAATCGAGGCGTATATTTTGTAATCCACATTCAACAAAGAGATAGGCCTATAGTTGGAAACTTTTTCTGGGTCTGTCTCTTCCCGATTTATGAATCAAAGACATAAAGGCATATGACCATGTCTCAGGCGACTTCCCTGTATCCAAAATGTTATTGCAAAGTGCCAGAAAGTAATTAATAAAATTTTGATTAAAAAGTCGATAAAATAGGGCAGTGATTCTATCTGGATCGGGGGTTTTGTCTGTCTTTTGTTTGTCAATTGCTTTTTGGAGTTCTTCTTTAGTAATAGGAGCATCTAGTATTTTCTGTTGGGCTGTTGTTAAAGCTTTCATTTGTATCGAATTCAAAAACATTTCCATTTTCTTAACTGGTATATCATCCTTTTGATACAGTTTAGTATAAAAAAATCACAAATTCCTTTTGTATTTCTGTAGAGGTATATAATGGACCTCTTGGTGACTGCAGTTTTGCTATTATCCTTTTCTGAAAGGAGTCTTTCAGTTGTAAAGCCAAAAATCTCCCTGGTTTATTTGCTTGTTCAAAATATTTTTGTTTGGCAAATTTCAAATTCTTATTCATCTCTTCTGTCATCACTAAATTTAGTTGGTGTTTACAAATGGAGATCTTCATTTGGATATCTTTCTTCAAATCCTCTTGTATTTCCGCAATAAATTGCTGTTCCAATTTTTGTAAATTCCAAAGAATATTGTTACTCAATTGTAATTGTGTTTTCTTCCATGCAGAATGTTTCTGAATCATAAATCCTCTCACCACTGATTTGAAGGCATCCCAAACTATATCCAGCGTAGTTTCTCCATTCATATTAATTTCAAAATAGTCTTTAATAAGAATGGTTAACTCTTGTTGGAGTTTCTCCTCTCTTAAAAGTTTATCATTTAATCTCCATCTAAATGCTTGTCTATATTTCCATTCAAACAAGACTGGATTGTGATCAGAAAAAGTTTTTGGAATAATATGTATCTTATGCAGTTGAGTAAAAATTGATTTACTTGCCCAAATCATATCAATTCTGGAGTGTGAATTGTGTCTTGCCGAATAAAATGTGTATTCTTTGGCTGTTGTATTCATTGTTCTCCAGATACCTTGTAATTCCAGTTCTTCCATCATGTGAAAAATTTTTTTGGTAAACGTCCTTCTTTATCGTCCTTAGCTTTTGATTTCTTGTCCAGATGAGGCATTATAACTCCATTAAAATCACCCATCATCAAAATTTGATCAGCCGCATACTGTGAAGTTACTTCATGGAGTTGTGAATAAAAACTGGCCTTACCTTGATTGGGTGCATATATTCCTACAACAATTGTTTTTTGTCCCATAATATTAATTTTAATAATCACAATTCTGCCTTCTTCATCCTTGTAAACCAGTTCCGGACTCAAATTTGAATGTGCATAAATGACTATGCCTTTAGTTTTTGTTTTAGCTGATGAAATAAAAGCCTGGCCCAATCCTTGTCTTTCCAAGTATTTCCTGTGTTTTGACATAATATGTATTTCTTGTAGACAAATCAAAGAAAATTTTTGTTTCTGAAGATATTTGAAGATTCTTGCTCTTTTAATTTTTTCATTCAGTCCATTCACATTCCATGAAATTGCTTTAGCCATAATAACAGAAGGTTAAAGATTAAAGTTATAAATCAGAGCCACCTTCTGCGCCTTTCAGTTCTTCCTCTTCTTGCTCTTCTTGTTGTCGTTCCAGTGCTGGAGTAAAGCCGACTAGGTCTTTCTTGTACCTCCTCATAAACTTGCCGGCATCCGCTAGCGAAGTAACAGTAATTCTGACCTCTTTGTAGGTAAAGGCTAGACCTTGTGGTATAATCCAACGATACCTTATACCATTTTTCCTCAGCAACTGTACAAATTCCTTGTAGTTATTTCTTTGAAAAAGGATATGGCGAGGAATGTCTTTTAAAATCACCAAAGGTGTCTCTCCAAGTGAAATAGGATTGTCATAGTGAATTTGCATCATCATATCCTTAATTCTAATGTCATAAAAGAATATCATAACGTCTCTTGGTTTGGACTTCTTAAGTCTCACAGGTAAAGGTATCCTATAAATTCTGTTTATGGCCTGGTCCAGTATTTGTTCTTGAATTTGAAATAGGTCAGCTAGCACTGGAATCAAAGATTGTTTATCTCCACCAGAATCTTCAGAAAGATTGCGCAGACGAAGGTTGGATTCTCTAGCCTTCATTTCCAAAACTGCCAGTTGATCTTTGGTCATATCCTGTTGTGTATGTATCATGGCAATCTGTTTGTCTTGTCCTTCTATTTTCTTTTTAACTTCTTTATGCTCTTCCATCACCTTTTTGACTGATGATTCCATTGCTTGCATATCTGCTTTCATTGTTGTCATTTGTGTCTTCATATCTTTTATATCTTCAGTAACAGTGTCCATCTTTTGATTTATGACTTGGGTTGTTTGCCCAAGAGAGGTTACTAAAGAGGTCAGCTGTGTCATCTGGTTAGACATCTGTTCTAGTTGCTTTGCAGTAGCCTCAGATTGCTTGGCTAGCAGGTCTTGCACTTTTTTCTCCATTGCTAAATCTTGTAAGGTTTCTTTCGACTTTAAGTAAGCAGGACTATGTAACGATCCTGAGCGGGGGCGGGATCCAGACATTTATATAACTTGGAAAATCTGAGAAGAAATTGGCAGGATTCTACAATATGAATTGAATAGAGAAAGTTTAGCTGATCAGCCAAATAATTTTTTCGCCGCCGGAGGAGGTATTTTTATCTTTAAAAAGCCACTTATAAAATTCACAGTACCAACGAGTTCTTAGGGACTCTCTAGGTCGGCAAAAGGAGGAAGTGTACAGGAAGTTCTAGTGACATGGACCTTCTATCACCTCATCTCGATGGTTAAGGGTAGGAAGGATTTCAATGTAGCACAAGTAAGACGTAGTTCCGGTCCTGCGTCGTTCTTCCTCTGTTGTTACAGCTCGCATTTGACCATAGAGGATGCAAGTAGCAGTCGTCCGGTTAGATTTTCTAATGCGTAGCTGGAGGACTGATTCCAACCAGAAAGACGTCTCAGTTGCTAAGGAGAGTTTCCAGTTTCGCCCTCCCCTTGCAAAAAGGCCGCGTCTGATTGGTGAGTCCCATGCCGATCATTTAAGCCTCCTTTGTTTAGTCTTTTTGGCTGATCAGAATGATAAGGTTCCTGCCGCGATATTGGGTGGATCTTGCAAGCCAAACTTATCCAGTTATATGAAAGGAGGTGCAGGGAATTCAAAATGTTATTCAGCTAGTTCCCGGTATTTATTTTCTCAAAGGAAATATGGAAGAATATTGGTAACTCACATGAGCGTCCGGAGGTGAGATTTTGGTATTGATGATTTTTCTTAGATGGTGATTGAAGGGGGAGGACTGAGCCTAATTACCTAAAGAAATGTTCTGGTGATGATTCTTCCCTTCTTGCCCACGGGACCGGCATCTAAATCTCTGGGGGACTTAAGAAAGCTCCCTCGGAGAATTCAGGAGGTCAAACCACACAGATGGCAGCAGGGAATTTCCTGCTTCCCTAGTCCACTATTTAGCACCCCAATTTGAACATTTCTTGGATTTTCCCTGGAGGGTCCAGGAAACATGGTGCTCAGTCCAGCTGCCCCGGCCGGAAGACTATCTCTATTTTGTTTTTGAGTCTCTTTCTGTAGTGTGTCAGTTAGTTGTGCCATTGTTATATATTCGTATGCTTTATCAATCCAGGTCTCGATTTGTGGTATTCTATTTGTTTTCCATATCGATGCTAAAACTTTCCTTACAGCTGTAACTAGATATTTTAACATATCTTGTTGGTCCTTGTCGATACTATCTGGGGTTTTATTCAGTAGATATAGTTTGGGATCGTATATTATCTTATGGTTGAGAATGCCTTCTACGTTCTGATGTATTTTCTTCCAAAATTTCTGGACTGATTTACATGTCCACCAGCAATGATAAAAAGTGCCCCTGGCTTTACGACATTTCCAACATAAGCCAGATGTCAAACTGTTCATATTCTGAATATCACTCGGCGTCAGGTACCATCTATGTAACATTTTCAACCAATTTTCATGAATCCCTTGGCATAAAGTGAATTTGAGGTTCCTACGAAATAGCTGTTCCCACTCATCGATTGTTATAATTTCATTCAGGTTTTCCATCCATTTAATTTGGCATGACTTCACTTGTTCGTCTTCCGTGTCATATGTCACCAAAAGCTTATAGATTTTACCTAATAGGTGTTGAGGTGTTTTACTTATCATCTGCTCAAATTCTGTTTTTGGCTTCAATCCTCCCCTGGTTATGCAGTCTTCCTTAAATCTTGAAATTAGTTGGTGATAGGTTAACCATGACATCTGCTTATAGTCATCTTGTATCTCCAACAATGTTTTAATTGTGCCATCTGTTTTCACCAGGTTTTGATATTGTATTGTCCCATACTTTTTTCTGTCTATTATCGTACCGAAAGCGTTAAAGGGTGCTATCAACAATGATCCATTAGAACTTAATCTTGGTTTAAGTTTCTGCCAAGTAGTCACCATGTTTTCTACAGTTGGATGGCCTTTAATTTTTTCTAGGTTTTTCTTCCAGTTTTTCCCCCATAGTAAATAGTGTACTCCACATTGCAGTCCTGCAAGTTCCAATTTGATACTTCTTACATTAGTCTGCATGATCCAATCTTTGATCCATACCAAGGTTGCCGCTCGGTGATATATAACTCATTTTTATATCTTAACCAGCGTGGTGTAGCGGTTAAGAGCAGTGGTTTGGAGCGATGGACTGTAATCTAGAGAACCAGGTTTGATTCCCCACTCCTCCACATGAGCGGTGGAGGCTAATCTGGGGAACTGGATTTGTTTCGCCACTCCTACACACAAAGCCTGCTGGGTGACCTTGGGAAAGTTACAGCTCTGTTTGAGCTCTCTCAGCCCCACCTCACAGGGTATCTGCTGTGGGGAAGGGAAGGTGATTGTAAGCCAGTTTGAGTCTCCCTTAAGTGGTAGAGAAAGTCGGCATATAAAAACCAACTCTTCTTCTTCTAAAAATATCAAAACCAATTCACTTTGGTGTCTATCACTCCCCATCCTGTGCACGTTCCATCGTTTATCAAATGGTGCCCAGGACTGATGTCTATTTAATGGCACATGGTAGCAACAGATAAGTGTAATGTGCATGACTACTGGGAATTGCTATCACTGTGTAAGCACTTGTCCCCGTAGTAATCCCACAAACAACAGCCACAGACGAGTAGTCCAAAAGAGAGTTGATTTATTAGAAAACCTACAGGTATATAGAGCTAACAGGTAAGTTGGCATGAATGAGAACTAAAGGCATTGCCTAAGGCCTATATGGAGGAGCATTGGTCATATCAGATAGTGGTGGCAGCCATGGCAACCTCCCTCCCTACGAGGGCAGTTCCCACAGAGTTAGCGAAAGGAATTTGACAGTTAACAGGCCCGGCCTTGGGACGCACCTGGTGAAACCAAAACACACACAGTCTGGCTGTCTCGGCAGAGAGCAGGCCTGACATCCTGTTTAAGCTGTAATAGTTATTAAAAGGTAAAAGTCCCCTGTGCAAGCACCGGGTCATTCCTGACCCATGGGGTGACGTCACATCCCGACGTTTCCTAGGCAGACTTTGTTTGCGGGGTGGTTTGCCAGTGCCTTCCCCAGTCATCTTCCCTTTACCCCCAGCAAGCTGGGTACTCATTTGACCGACCTCGAAAGGATGGAAGCCTGAGTCAACCTTGAGCCGGCTACCTGAAACCGTCTTCCGTCGGGATCGAACTCAGGTCATGGGCAGAGCTTGGACTGCAGTACTGCAGCTTACCACTCTGCACCATGGGGCTCTTTTGTAATAGTTATTACAGAATACTTATTACAGATCTACACCTTATCATATATGTTCAGTGTGTGTCAATGAAGCTTATTATGATATATGATGACCCTTTCCTTTGTTTTTGTATACAGCACCATCATTTCCCCTGGCACCTTGCAGAGTTTCATGGACAAAAAGTAGACTGTCCCTGGGAAACTTAGTCTATGAAGAAAACAATCTAGCAAGGAGTTGTCGTAATATTACTCCTTTACTTGATAGCAGATAACTGGCATTTTACTGATCAATCAGTGTCGAAATTCAACCTTCTTTTAATGCATTAATGTAAGCTCAGTATTGTTTAATCTGAATTGAAGTTTTGTTGTGATGAGGGGATTTTTTTCATTCATGTGTGAACGAAAGAGAATATAATGAATGTGCTGAAGAGTAGCTTGAGCTCAGCTGAGCCCTTCATATACTGTATATCAATTGGCCTTGTCATAACAGCCAATCGCAGCATCAGTCTTATTAGAATCATATTAGATTCGCATACCATGCCCACCCACCATGAAGCTAGTATAATGCTTATGCTGTCATGCACCTTCAACTTTCTGAATGTCATTTACTGTCATCAGAGCCTTGAAGCATATTGCTATTCATCAAAGGCAACAGTAAAGGAATCCCATTGCTAAAAGAAAATCATTCTCACCTCATCTTATACCATTAGGATTCATAGGACTTGTTTCATCACATTTAGTTGACAGTGATCAAGCGTGGTCAACTGTGTGACTGGAGAAGTCAGCACGGATTTGTTCCCAACAAGTCCTGCCAGTCCACTCTCCTTTCCTTCTTTGATTGTGGGATGAGCTTACAGGATTGAGGGAATGCTGTCCATGTTGTTTACCTTGATTTCAGTAAAGCTTTTGACAGAGTTCCCCATGATGTTCTGATGGGAAAATTAGAGGACTGTGGACTGGACTCTAGGATAGTTAGGTAGATGGGGAACTGGTTGGAGAACCGCACTCAAAGAGTAGTTGTCAATGGCATTTCATCTGAATGGAGAGAGGTATCCAGTGGGGTGCCACAGGGTTTGGTTCTGGGCCCAGTACTTTTCAATATTTTTTATAAATGATCTGGATGAGGGTGTGGAGGGACTACTCATTAAATTTGCAAGTGACACCAAGTTGGGAGAAGCAGTGAACATACCAAGATAGGATTCAACAAGATCTGAACACACTGGAAAAGGCCAAACATCTCTATGATAAATTCTCAAGTTGGCTGGACCAAGAGGCCATAATTGCAGAAGAGCAAGCTGGCTTTAGAGAAGGTAGGTCCACTATAGATCACTGTCTGATCCTCTAGCACTTAATTGAAAATTTTTCCTCTAGGGGTCCAGTTTCCTTGTAGCTGCCTTCATAGACCTAAAGGCAGCATTTGACTCCATTTCAAGAACTAAACTTTGGGAGAAACTAGAATACACATCTATAGATTGCAGGCTTTTGTATATAATTCGTGTTCTATATGATAATACTTTCTAAGGGTTAGATGAAGCACGCTAGGGCATCCCTTAAGTGTAATTAACACCTTTAAAGGAGTTAAGCAAGGCTGTATTCTGGTGCCTAAGCTGTTCATCTTTTCTATCAATAACATGGTCAGCAGTTTAAAAGATCATGACTTTCATGCTCCAAAACTTGCTTATAGTAACATTTCTGTCCCGCTTTATGCTGACAACGTGGTTTTGTTATCTAGAACCTCAGTTGGTCTTAAAAGAGCCTTGAGGAGGTTATCACAATATTGCTCTGATGAACATCTAGAGATAAATTATTCAAATGCTAAAATTATGGCCTTTGGTGGGCATCCTAAAGTGCATGCATGGAGCATAAATGGCCACAAAATAGAACAAGTGACCAAATTTAAGTATCTCGGAGTAGTCCTGCACGCTTCTGGTTTAAGGAGAGCCCACAGCAATTATGCAGCAGAACTAGGGCACAAATCTACCTTTAATATAATTAAATTTCTAAGAACCAAGGGAGGACATTTTTTCCCTGTTGCTCTCAAATTATATCAAGCAAAAACACTGGCCCAACTGTTGTATGGGACCATGCTTGTACCACCATCCTCTTGTTTTGCCCTACTTGAGCAATCAAAATTTTTAAGAGCAGTCCACCACTTAGCCCGCAGTGTGTCCAATGCAACCATATGACTGTAGACAGGAACAGAGAAGGTATGTCTTGCTTCCATTACCCTGTGGCTCAAACTAAATCTTAACCCTCAAGGCCTGTTGCCTCTGATCTTGCAGGTAATTTCCAGTTCTTAAAGCTTAAGGTGGTTTACAACAAAATGGAATGGCTGAGATTCTCTCCACTCTCCCTGTTGGCTCAGGGCAAAGATCACATGATGAGGGAAGCGAGTTGCAGCCTAGGATTGGCATTGGGGTAGTGCACAAACACCTAGTTTCTTTAAATGAAACAAAGTCCTCATGACCAGATGAACTGCATCCAACGGTACTAAAAGAATTTGCAGATGTAATTTCCTAGCCTCTGACCATTATTTTTGAGAATTCTTAGAGAACAGGTGAGATGCCAGAAGATTGGAGGTGAGCAAATGTTGTCCCCATCTTCAAGAAGGGGGAAAAGGAGGATCTGGGTAACTACCGACCCATCAGCTTGACGTCTATACCGGGAAAACATTTTGAACAAATAATCAAATATTCAGTCCTTGACCATGTAGAAAGGATGGCTGTGATTACTAAGAGCCAGCATGGGTTTCTCAAGAAAAAGTCTTGTCAGACTAATCTTATCTTCTTTTTTGAGAAACTACCTTTCTGGATCAGGGGAATGCTGTAGACATAGTTTATCTTGATTTCAGTAAGCCTTTTGATAAGGTTCTACGTAATATTCTTGTTGACAAATTGGGAAACTGTGGTTTAGATCCTGTTTCTGTTAGGTGGATCTGTAACTGGTTGACAGATCGCACCTAAAGAGTGCTTGTTAATGGTTCCTCATCTACTTGGAGAGGAGTGACTAGTGGAGTGCCTCAGGGATCTGTCCTAGGCCCTGTGTTGTTCAATATCTTTATAAATGATTTGGATGAAGGAATAGGGAGAATGCTTAGTAAATTTGCAGACGATATTAAATTGGGAAGGGAGCAAATACAGAAGACGACAGAGCCAAATTGCAGGATGATCTTGACAGGCTGGAGAATTGGTCTAAAACTAACAAAATGCACTTCAACAGAGATAAATGTAAAGTTCTGCATTTAGTTAGGAAAAATCAAATGCATAATTATAGGATGGGGGAGACTTGTCTTAGCAGTGGTGTGTGTGAAAAAGATCTTGGGGTCTTAGTAGACCAAACACTGAACATGAGTCAGCAGTGTGATGCGGTAGCTAAAAAAAGGGGAAACCTGAATAAACAGGTGGACTTACCCTTGTGGACTTACCGGGCAGGATACAAGGGAAGGGGAGTTGGTTCCTCTGGTTGGGCTGCCGCCGTCTCGCGAGGCCATGCTTGCCTCACGGTTTCTCCCCCTCCCTTCCCAAGGCGGCTGGGGTGTCCTGATGTCACCCCTCCCTGCGCCTACTTAAGCCGGCGCAGCCCAGCTGCTGTCCTCTTTGCGACAAGACAGCGAGGTTACCCGCCCACCCTCCCTGTGTCTGATTATGTTGTTCGCTTTCTTTGTCACAGTTTGTTCGGGCGGTTTTTTTCATGGGGTCTTCGAAGAAGGGAAGATGTTCTTTTCCTTCCCGTTTATGGGGACCCCCATAAGGGGTCTTGGGATGGAGTACAGCAACGATGCCCAACTAGGGGGCCTGCAGTGGGTGCTCCAATCCCAGGTGGCACTGGCTCCACAAAGAGATGCCCTTCCTGGTGGGGCCTCATGAGTGCTACTCCGGTGCTGTGCCCACTGGTGGTTGGGCTGTTTATCGATGCTTTCGATACATGTATCAAGTTACAGGGTGGTGACTTGATATCTTGGATCCGCCCCCATGTTTTTCCGCCAATGCTCCATTCTGTTGTGATCAATAAAAAACTGTGGCCATTTACACCCAATGAGCATGTGTATGTGTGTTTACTTAACGTAATTTCTCCTTCCCTTGGAGCCGCTTGCCCGTGGGTCCACAAAGGCAAATGCAATCTTGGGCTGTATCAACAGTAGTGTCCAGATCACGTGAAGTGATGTTGTCGCTTTACTCTGCTTCGGTTAGACCTCACCTAGAGTATCGTGTTTAGTTTTGGGCACCACAAATTAAGAAGGATATAGACAAGCTGGAACGTGTCCAGAGGAGGGCAACAAAAATGGTGAGGGGTCTGGAGACCAAGTCCTATGAGGAAAAGCTGAAGGAGCTGGGTATGTTTAGCCTGGATAGGAGAAGACTGAGAGGTGATATGATAACCATCTTCAAGTACTTGAAGGGCCATCATACAGAGGATGGTGCTGAGGTGTTTTCTATTGCCTCAGAAGGTCAGACCAGAACCAGTGGGTTAAAGTTAAATCAAAAGTTGGTTCTTGTAGGTTATCTGGGCTGTGTAACCGTGGTCTTGGAATTTTCTTTCCTGACGTTTTGCCAGCAGCTGTGGCAGGCATCTTCAGAGTAGTAACACTGAAGGACAGTGTCTCTCAGTGTCAAGTGTGTAGGAAGAGTCAGAGAGAGGTTGGGTTTGAGCTGAGGACTGTCCTGCAGAAGTAATGTGCTAATCATTGTCCTGTAAGTATCAAGATAATGTACTAATGAGGGTGTGGTATGTTAACATGGAACCATTGTATCCTGAAGTGATCTGTTAATGTGTGAAATCCAAAGCTAATCTGCATGGCTATTGTTGACTGTAGCCTTTGTTAGTCTGGAGGTTTTTCAGGGCAGGAAGCCAAGCCTTATTCATTCTTAAACTCTCTTCTTTTCTGTTAAAGTTGTGCTGATGTTTATGAATTTCAATGGCTTCTCTGTGCAATCTGACAAAATAGTTGGTAGAATTGTCCAGTCTTTTCAGTGTCTTGGAATAAGACCTTGTGACCTGTTTGTGTCAGTCCATGTTCAGCCACTGCTGATTTCTCAGGTTAGCCAAGTCTGCAGTATCTTTCATGTTCTTTTATCCTTGTTTGTATGCTGCGTTTTGTGGTCCCGATGTAAACTTCTCCACAGCTGCAAGGTATACGATATACTCCTGCAGAGGTGAGGGGTCTCTTTTGTCTTTTGCTGATCGTAGCATTTGTTGTATTTTCTTGGTGGGTTTAAACACTGTTTGTAGGTTATGTTTTTTCAAAAGTTTCTCCATCCTATCAGTGACTCCTTTAATAAATGGCAAGAATACCTTTCCTGTGGGAGACTGTTTTTCCTGAGTTTTCTGATTTTTGTTTGGTTTAATGGCCCTTCTGATTTCATTCTTGGAATAGCCGTTTGCTAGCAGTGCGTGATTTAAATGATTAGTTTCTTCCTTGAGAAACTGTGGTTCACAGATCCGTCTTGCATGGTCCATTAATGTTTTGATTATTCCTCTTTTCTGTCGGGGGTGGTGGTTGGAGTTTTTGTGTAAGTAGCGATCTGTGTGAGTTGGTTTCCGGTAGACCTTGTGACCTAACTGAAAGTTTGTTTTACGGATGACAAGGGTATCAAGAAATGGGAGTTTACCCTCAATTTCCTTTTCCATGGTAAACTGAATGTTTGGATGGATATTATTAAGATGGTTTAGAAAGTCCATTAATTTTTCTTCACCATGGCTCCAAATGGTAAATGTATCATCTACGAACCTGAACCAGACTGTAGGTTTGTAAGGTGCCGATTCTAATGCTGTCTTTTCAAAATATTCCATGTAAAAGTTTGCTATTACTGGACTGAGTGGACTTCCCATAGCTACTCCATCAATCTGTTCATAAAATTCTTGATCCCATAGGAAATAACTTGTGGTCAAGCAATGGTGAAATAAGGCTGATATATCTTCTGGGAAAATCTGGTTAATCAATGAGATTGTGTCTTTTACTGGAACCTTGGTAAAGAGGGATACAACATCAAAACTGACTAATATCAGATAAAAGGTACATCACCGACTGCTGATCTGAAAGACTCTGTTCACTAGGCAGTAGGGGTTTAATATAAGTATTCCTCGGCCTCATGTAAAGCTGGCAGTACAACAGCACGTGAGTTAAGTGTTCAGGATCCCCAGTCTTACATGGACAACACCTATCAATAAACGGGATTCCTTTGTACCTTCCTTGTAGGATAGCTGAGGGAAGAATGTTAAGTCTAGCGAGCATGAAAGCTCTGCGAATGTCCGGTGACTCCAAATAAGACAAGTAGGAAGCTGCAGCTCCATAAGCCGGAGTAATACCATGAAACATGGGGGAACAGTGTCTATTAGCTAGGGAGGTTAGGGTCTGCATTTCTATATCTAGTAGGCACTGACGTATCAATCTAAATGCTTACTCTTTCCCAAGCATCAAAAGAGAATCAACTGGGATACTGACAGACTTGATTTTCCTGATAATTAATTTCGACCACTGACTTATGTAAAAATCTCCCAGCAATGCAGGAATATAGCCAGGATATTCAGTTAGAAAGTGCAGACGTAACCAGAACTTAATGGTCTGGATCCAAGTTCTGGTCTCCAAAAAACCCTTTCCCGTCTCAAGGCACAGAGCTGCATACCCTACGCAATTGGGGACACCAAGAATGCGGCGTAAGAAGGTGGACTGAATCCTCTCAATGTCCTGATTAAAGGCACTTACCCAAATAGGAACTCCATATAGGAGTTGGGAGATGGATTTAGCCTTAAACACTCGTAGGGCAGCAGGAACTAATTGGCCACCATAAACATAAAAGAAACGAATTGTGGCCTCATTATTACGTTTAGCTGAGGACACAGCATAGTTCCTGTGAGTTGTCCAATTGCTGTTGTATTGGAAATTCAGGCCCAAGTATCTAAATTGTTTCACTTGTTCAATTCCATGCCCTTTAATTGTCCAACTGTGACGTCTCCAAGATTTAAAGAAGACTAGGATCTTATATTTCTTGTAATTGATAGATAATAAGTTGGCATTGCAATAGCTTACAAACATGAACAGCAGCCGCCTTAGCCCCTTCTGTGTTAGTGATAATACCACAGCATCATCGGCATACAATAGTAGAGGGATGGAGGAAGGGCCCGGCTTGGGGAAATGGCCATCTACTGTTCTTAACATTGGGTCAAGGTCATTTATAAAGAGGTTAAAGTGATAGGGCGCCAACACACACCCCTGTTTAGAAACCAAGTAAGTGTGTATATACTAGCTGATGGTGTAGAAAGTGCCGAACTGCCAATGGCCAAAGAAAAAGTGGCTTTATGTGAGGCTGCACCTGTAATTCCCTCATTGCCCAACCAAAGCCTAAATGACTGTGAGTACATGTCTCACACTCATGTCATAGGCTGAAAGGGAGGGAGGCTATCCCCTGCCCTCTCTCCATCCCAAGTAGGGCTGTTGAATTAAAAAAAATTCAGTATAGTTCGGATTTGGCTGAATTCAGCCCGTTTAGATTCAGGATATGCCGAAGTTTGAACTCCCCTACTTCGGGTCTGTGCAATTCGTCGGGAATTCAAAGTTTGGGGGAAAAATTTGGCCGAATAAAGCCATTAAAAACACAACCGCGCCTTTCCGCGGCTCTGGGGGGCATTTTTGGGGGTAGAGGTTCCAAACTTTCAGCGGAGCTTCAAAGGACCCTTCTTGCCAGACCCCCCAAGTTTTGTAAAGATTGGGTCAGGGGGGGCTGAGATATGGGCCCCGAAAGGGGTCCCCCCACCCTTAATGTGCATCTCTGAGCAGAGCTTGCCGCCCACGCACAAAGCTCCCAGCCCCGACAAACAGCTGAGAAGTTTGCAAAGCAACACAACTGCAAAGCAACACAACTGCAAAGCAACACAACCCTGCAAAGCAACACCTTTGCAACCATGCAAACCATGGAAAGGGACAGAGGCAGCTAGCTATGCATAAGGAGCAGGAGGGGTGGAATTTCCCCTTTTGCATCGGACTCGGGACCAGGCAAATGCATTCTTTAAAACCAGTTTTGAGCAAGCATCAAAATAGGCCTAACCGCTCTTATGAATGAGGGAAAACCTGAGGACACACTGAAGCCCCCCCTCAAACCAGGGAGAGAGAGATTCGAGGGGGCACACACACCCCAGGCAGAACGGGCGAAAGCCCCCTTTGGCTTCCCCCACCCACCCACAGAAACTGCTCCCTCCCCACACACACACAGACTCTGCTTTCCCCCCACACACAAACACACAGGAGAAAAAGTATAGACTAAAGCCCCCAAAGGGGTCTTACTGTGGCTGTCTTCTGTTCCATCAGGAGGGGCTGGGAGGAGGAATGGGTAATCCAAGACGATTCCATTTAAGCACGGGATGTTTTGCTCTGGAGATGCATACAGGATCGGGTGATCCATTCATCCCAATAGGGAAAAGGGGAAAGCCCATATCTCGGGGGGCCCTGACCCAATGTTTACAAAACTTGGGGGGGTCTCTTAAGAAGGCTTGTTTGAGACTCTGCTGAAAGTTTGGGGTCTGTACCCCCCAAAATGCGCCCCCTGCAGCCATGGAAAGAGAAAAGGGGGGAGCCGACATTTCTGCCCCCACTGAACCCATCTTTACAAAACTTGGGGGGTCTCTTAAGAAGGCTCGTCTGAAGATATCCTGAAGGTTTGGGGGCTGCACCCCCAAAAAAGCGCCCCCTGCAGCCACGGAAATGGAAAGGGGGGAGGGAAAAGGGGTGGAGCCCATATCTCAGGACCCCCTGACCCAAAGTCTACAAAACTTGGGGGGTCTCTTAATAAGGCTCGTCTAAAGCTCCGCTGAAAGTTTGGGGTCTGTACCCCCAAAAATGCGCCCCCTGCAGCCACGGAAAGAGAAAGGGGGGAGCCCATATCTCGGGACCCCCTGACCCAATGTTTACAAAACTTGGGGGGTCTCTTAAGAAGGCTTGTCTGAAGCTCCACTGAAAGTTTGGGGTCTGTACCCCCAAAAATGCGCCCCCTGCAGCCACGGAAAGGAGCGAATGTGCACAAGCACCCCCCTCACACACACGAGGATTTCTCTCTCTCTCTTTCTCTCCCCGGCCCGGCCGCGCATCAGCTGATTCCTCCAGTACTCAATCCTGACTGATTGGCCAGAAGAAGACCCAGCTTGGCCACCGATTGGCCGGGGGAGGAGAATGCTGCTTACTGACGGCCCCGAATTTGCCGGATTTATTCGTGAACTCCCGAACTCGCTGAATTCGGCTCCCCCGGTTTCCTGCCA
Organism: Euleptes europaea; assembly: GCF_029931775.1. Lineage (NCBI taxonomy): Eukaryota > Metazoa > Chordata > Lepidosauria > Squamata > Sphaerodactylidae > Euleptes > Euleptes europaea. The sequence goes on from NC_079321.1 coordinate 74,008,729, forward strand.
TTTTTTAGTTCGGTTCGTCCCGAACTAAAAACCGCCGAATCAGGGGAAATTCGGCTGTTTTTCAGTTTGGGCCGAACCGAATCGACAGCCCTAATCCCAAGAACAAACAAGCAACCCTTCTAGTATGTTCCAGCTGGGCAGAAGTGGTCAGTTATGTCAGCTGAGATGACAGGTGACAGGTAGGGTGCTGACTGGGATTAGTGAGGAGGAGATAGATAGTAAGGTAATATGCATGTAAAGTTGCAGGTAGCATAATTAATGGCAAGGCTGCAGCACCTAAATAGTAATATTGTTTCAACAAAGCCTAGATCTCAGATAGTCCCTTCAATGCCAAGAGGAAGCCTGATTACTGCCAGAGCCCCCCCCCCCACACACACACACACCCCAAACTAAAAGTGTGAGGAATTTAGAGATTCTTTGGTTCATACTGTAGAACCACTGGATGATTCCTCTTTGTACCATTGCTTGCTCAAAACTATTTTTAGGTGATTGGTGAGTAGAACTAAACCATAAAAGGGAGAGTCCCCCCCAAAAAAAACTTTTGAGGGGCCTTGTAAAAAGCAATAAAACTGTCAGTCAGTGTGTATATGGGGTGGGGGAGACTCAGCTAGGGAATACATCCTGTTCTGGGGTAACTGGTTAGACAAACCCCAGTATTCTGTGCTGTGACAATTCGTATATGTATGGAAACTAACATGAGTTGTCTTCTGGATGGATTTTTCTTTGTTTAACTGGTCTTTTGAATTGCCCAATACAGAACAACTTGCTAATGTATCATTCAAACACTTCCCTGAAAATGGTTCAGGATACAATCTGAATACTGCTGAACCATTCACAAGACCATGTCAGCAGATGCAAATCCTTAAAAAAAAAAATCAACATGTGGAAAAAAAAGAATAGAATGGATAAAGTTTTTTTTAACATTACAGTTCTGCTGTTTTAAGTAATGATCTCTCTGAATGATTTCAAGTATTGTTCTTAGGTAATGGTCTCTCCCTTCTTTTTTGTACTTTCCTTGGATTTCCCACTAATTAAGAAGTTTTGCTCATTATAGTTTAGTGTTTGTATACATGTATTTAAACATCAATTTAAACATCAAAAATACCATTGAAGGTTGGATCAGAACAGGTAACAATGTGTGCAAACAGCCCACATCCACTTCCCCTGTGGTCACAATGTCATACTGTTGTGGCGGTTTTAAGGTATTTAGGAAAAAATACTCTGATCTAAGTGCCCATCATTGATATGCTAATCTTTCACCATATGGGCTTCCCATATGTGAAGGAGCTCTCCTTCAGCAAAGAGGAGCTTGTCAAACCTCGTCTTTGTTTACAAGAAAGCTTTGGCTTTTCTTTGCCACTATCAAAAATATATCCCTGCAAACAATCTACCCTGTCCTCAGAATATGCAGATATTTCATATCCACAGGACCTCAAATAAGTGCCTGGCATTTATAATCATTGGTTTCATCTAATCCAGGTGATTTTTTATTTTACTTTTTTTTTTAATGCAAGGCATTTATTTGGAGGGCTGTGAGCAGTAGGTGGTTTTGTCAGATCTGCAGCAGCATAAAGAACCAATTTTTCTTATCCTAATCCTATAGCTGTCTGGAAAAGGTGACACACAGTGAGACATAACGATAAGAAAAGCTCAGGCTGCCCAAGGCAGTCAGATACCAAAGCTGGATGATTAAACCATTCTGTAACATTCCCAGGGAGGGGGGACTGTTACTTTTATAAAACCAACAGAGAAGAACTGACAAAGACCGAGACTGCCCTCCTTGCCTTATATTCTTCCCTGTGTAAAAAAGAAAAGGCAAGGCATAAACTGTATATTAAAGCTCTCTTTCGCAGGGGTTTTATGTTCAGCACAGTGTGGCATGCCATCGGGCTGCACAGCACTTCCCACTGTGATTGGCCTGACTGAAAGTAAACATGGCCAGGCTGTGGTTGTACCAGAAACCGGCACCAATGGCTCCCGTGCTCAGACCAGGTCCTATTGGGGGCAGGGGGGGGGGACACAAGAAGCAAATGTTTGATGGAGAGGAGGGAAGGAATGGCGGTGACAACAAATTTCCTCCGAGTCCCATTCTCACTTACCTTGGCAAGAGAGACAGGAACAGCGAGAGAGAATGTGGTGGAGGCGACAGTACTGACTTCAGTTTTGCCAGAGCTGTCAGAGTACGCAGGAGCCTCCGTTTCCTCCATTACCTTTACTTCACACTCAGTGACCTCAATGGACACAGCTGGGACTCAAGGTACTTCTGTTCTCCATGGCCATAATGAAGCACGGTATGATACAAGTTTGAATAGGGAAGAAAACAGATTCCAGTCTTTCTTACACAGAAAATGCTTTTCAGCTAGGTGAGTATTGCAGCAGAAGAATAGGAGTTGGTTTTTATACCCCGCTTTTTCTCTACCATAAGGAGTCTCAGAGAAAGCCAGCATGGTGTAGTGGTTAAGAGGGGTGGACTCTAATCTGGAGAACCGGGTTCAATTCCCCCCTCCATAAGTCACCATAAGTCAGCTGTGATTTGATGGCACTTTCCACCACAAAGAAGTCTCAAAGCAGCTTACAATCGCTTTCCCTTCACCACCACCCCACACACAACAGGCATTTTGTGAGGTAGGTGGGGGCTGAGAGAGTTCTGAGAGAACTGTGACTAGCCCAAGTTCCTCCACCAGGCTTCATGCGGAGGAGTGGGGGAATCAAGCCTGGATCTCCAGATTAGCATCTGCCGCTCTTAACCATTACACCACGCAATGCCTGGAGTTAAGTGCTAGACTAGAGCTGTACGCTGTGAAGCTGAACAGTGAGACCTGACAAGGAACAGAAATAGAACCAGTGTTGTAACCATTCTTGCTGTACATTTCAGGACAAAAACATTGACTAGCTACGGAGGAGTTCATTTAGCCTTTTTGTTCTGAAAAAAAGACATAAAAGAATAGTTATGAAAGAAGATAAACATTCATCTTCACAGAAAGCAAGGCTTGCTTCTGTTTCCATGTCCTCTAAGTCATTCATCTTCATTTTCACAGCTTCCTCTTCCTCGCCTCCTTCATCTAACCTCCTCACTCTGTTCTGCTTTGTTTTTCTTCTTTGTCTCAATACCTTAGTTTGACTGTCTAGCTTAATAAAGTTACTTCCTTGGGATGATCAATCTACTGTTTGACTATTAAAAGGAAATAAAATATAAAAGAATTATGGGCTTTCATATAGAGCCTCTCCCTACATCTGATGTGTTTTCAGTGTATGAAAACAATTTGTCTCCATAAAGAGGGTCAAGGGAAGTGGCTCGACAGTATTTTGATAAATATTGATTTTGTTTTAGTGTGATCATAGCACTTGATGACCTTGGTAACTCCAAAAGTGAACTCAGACCAGACTCAAGAAAACTTGTAACTTTCCAAACATTGTAAGATTCTATCAATAATAGTGGCTGCTCCAGAAAGTAGGAAATTATCATTTTATATTTTCATAATGCTACTTTTTTGTGTGAGCAGTATTTCCTGTAAAGTTTATATGGATCAGACCCGTTCAAAGCAGAATCTCAATTTCTAGTTGCTGCATCAGAGAGTCTACTTTTTGCTACTTTCTCTGTGATCTAAAAAGCTAATAAGCCTATCTGTAATTATGTTCCCTACCAGATGACTGCCACCTTCAAGGAAAGAGGAAAAGGCTTTGTTTGTATTCTCTTTAAGTAGAAAGTGCTACTAGAGGTCCGTCTTTCTATGCTCCATTTTTTCCCTGCCCATCCTAGGCTTAGCAACTCCAGGTTGGGAAATTCTTGGAGATTTTGGGAGAGGATCTGGGGAGGACAGGGTTTGGGGAGGGGAGGGACATCAGCAGGCTATAATGCCATAAAGTCCACCCTCCAAAGTAGCCTTTTGCTCCAAGAAAATTGACTTCTGTAGTCTGGAGAACAGTTGTAATTCCAGGAGATTTCCAGGCAACCCTAGCCCACCCCTAGCTTGTCGCTCACTCTGTCTTGTGTTTGCTGCCCTGCCTGCATCTCTTGGGATGACTCGGAGCCATCTCCAGTCATGCCTCTTGGCTAAATGTTTGACCAAATATAGCAGGCTAATTTTTAAGTTGATAATTTTGTATGGCTGGTGAATAATGTTATAAATATCCAAATGGCCCTTGGCAGAAAAAAGGTTCCCCACCCCTGCTCTATATGACAGCCCTTCAAATACTTGAAGATGGTTATCATATCACCTCTCAGTCTTCTCCTCTCCAGGCTAAACATACCCAGCTCCTTCAACCTTTCCTCATAGGACTTGGCCTCCTGACCACTCACCATCTTTGTTGCCCTCCTCTGGACACGTTCCAGCTTGTCTATATCCTTCTTAAATTGTGGTGCCCACAACTGAACACAGTACTCTAGGTGAGGTGTAACCAGAGCAGAGTAAAGCAATACCATCATTTCACGTGATCTGGACCCATACTTCTATTGATACAGCCCAAGATCGCATTTGCCTTTTTAACTATTGCATCACACTGCTGACTCATGTTCAGTGTTTGGTCTACTAAGACACCAAGATCATTTTCGTACACACTACTGCTAAGGCAAGTCTCCCCCATCCTATAATTATGCATTAGATTTTTCCTACCTAAATGCAGAACTTTACATTTATCTCTGTGTGAGCACTTGTCCCCGTGGTAATCCCATAAACAACATCCACAGACGAGTAGTCCAAAAGAGAGTTGATTTATTAGCAAACCTAGAAAAAAATTAGAAAATTAGAAATACAGAGCTAACAGGTAAGTTGGCACGAATGAGAACTACAGGCACGGCCTAAGGCCTATATGGAAGAGCACTGGTCATATCAGATAGTGGTGGCAGCCATGGCAACCACCCTCCCTATGAGGGCAGTTCCCACAGAGTTAGCAAAAGGAATTTGACAGTTAACAGGCCTGGCCTTGGGACACACCTGGTGGAATCAAAACACACACAGTCTGGCTGTCTCAGCAGAGAGCAGGCCTGACATCCTGCTCCCCTTAAGGCCCCCCTCCCACAGTCCTGTGCATGGGCGCTGGTTTGTGAGGGTAAGCAGAATGGAATTGAAGGACTAAACGGGGTGCAGAAACATCACGTGCGCGCACCCATTCATCTTGCGCAGAACTGAAGTGTTTCCAACGAACCAAATACTGGAGGGAACCATGATGGAGACGTGAGTCCAGGAGTTTTACAATTTCAAAATGTTCTCCCCCCACCACCATCACCGGTGGTTCTGGGAGAGGTTCAGGATGCCACTCCGGGGAGGGAATATGCAGTTTCAGCAAACTGATATGGAACACTGGATGGATCCATCTTAAAGACTTTGGGAGCAAGACTCCACAGTTACTGGGTTGATGACTCGAGAAATGGGAAAGGGTCCTAAGTACTTGGCACTGAGTTTGTTACATGGGCGGTTAGAACGCAGATTTTTGGTGGACCATATCCCCCCCTTTATAATCCTTCCCTGGTGAGCGATGTTTGTCAGCTTGAGCCTTGTATTTACATTTGGCCCGTTCCAGGTTTTTAATCAGCCAGGGCCAGTTTGTTTGAATAATGTGTACCCAGTCGGCTACACCTTCACCCCCCTCCTCCCCTGAGACATCGTTGTGGCCAATGGGGCCGAAGTCCTGACCCGGAAGGGGCTATACCCAGTGGATTGATGGACAGCATTATTGTAAGCATATTCAGCAAAGGGTAACAATTCAACCCAATCATCTTGATGGTAGTTAACATAACAACACAAGTAGCATTCTAACAGCATTTACCCGTTCCATCTGGCCGTCGGTTTGGGGATGGAAAGCACTAGAGAGACCTTGTTCCACCCCCACCAATTTTAGGAAAGCTTTCCAGAATTTAGCTACATAGCTACTTTCGCGGTCGCTGACCACCTTGCATGGAAAACTATGGAGATGGAAGACATGTGACACAAAGAGGCGGGCCAGTTTTGGGGCGGACGGGATACCTGCGCAAGGGACAAGATGCACCTGTTTAGAGAACAGGTCCGTGATTACCCAAAGTACAGTTTTTCCTTCACTGAGGGGGAGATCGGTCATAAAATCCATTGCAATTACTTCCCAAGGTCTAGTGGGGGTCTCTAATGGTTGCAATAACCCGGGGGGGTTACCTTGGGACCTTTTGACAGTAGCACATACTGGGCAACTGCAGATGAACGAGTCCACATCAGTTCGCGTGCCCACCCACCAAAACTGTCTCCATAACAAATGTAACGTTTTTAGAAATCCAAAGTGTCCTGCGGTCTTGGCTGCATGGACTAGCTGTAGTACTTCCTTCCGTAGTCCTTTAGGCACATACAGCTTAGAGTCTTTGTACCAAAAACCCCCACGTTCAGTCAGAGCAGTGGGGAGGGTTTGCGCAGAGAGTTTGGCTTGGCAACTGGAATGAAGTGAGTTCAAAAAAGAGTCTGTTAGACCCACCCTATCCGGTATTGTGGGCACCGTGCTGGCGGGAGGGGAAGCTGATGTCCCCGAGGGGGGTCGGATGGCTGGATTGTCAGGGCGACCGGGAGCAAACGGAGCTGGTGAAGGAGGCGAGGGGGTGGCGTGGTCGGGCCGACCGGCATGGTTGGGCTTGGAGTCCCCCCCCATGCGAAGGCTGTGGCGGGAGCCGGGCTTGCGATCGAGTTTGGACTGCTAGAGTGGGCAGCAAACCTCTTTGAGCAGGAGTGAACAGGGACTCTGTGGGGCGTTCAGCCTTGGTTGGGTATTGGGGAAGTCGGGATAGAGCATCAGCCAGGACATTCTGCTTCCCTGTGAGCACTTGTCCTGTGGTAATCCCACAAACAGCATCCAGAAACAAAGAGTCCAAAAGAGAGCTGATTTAATGGAAAACATACAGGTATGCAGAGCTTACAGGTACATTGGCACGAATGGCAATTGGGAGCACGGGGTAGGCCTATAAGGGAAAGTATTAGTCACAACAGGTCAAGGCGGCCCCCCTTCTACTGAGGAGTCGTTCCCACGGGAGATAGCACTGGAACAGGAATTCAGCAGTTAGCAGTTTGGCCTTGAGAGGCACCTGGTAGAATCGAAACTAAAACAGTCAGAGTCTGACAGGCTGCTTAGAGCTGTGGAACTGAGCAAAGAAGTCCACCCAGCGTACCTGTTTCGCGGACAGTTTACGGGCCCCGTGAGCGTGTGCTGGCCCACTAGGATGGGGTGCTCCTGTAGCAGCACGGTGCTCTGAAGAGGCCTGCAGCAGGCGGGGCAACAGGCTGGGGTTTCTGAAGCCGAGGCTTCTACAGCTGGCAGCTGTATTAATTGGGAATGGGAGTAATCACGCAGTCCAGTAACAGTCCAAGGTCAGTCAGGGTGAAGGCAATCCGTCAGAACGAAAGGCAGAGTCAAGGTTGGGCCGGTCCAAGGTCAGGCAGGGAGTCCAGAAGAATTCAGGGTCAAGAAAGCAGTCCGAGTTGATACAGCGTCAGCCAGAGTGGATTGCCGCAGGTTCGCCATACGTTGCTTCCACAGATTCTGCTGGCTCAGCCTTCCTAAATACTTGCAGCTGTCTGGGGGAGGCAGCTTCTGTAAAGACTCACTCACTATCTTCATGGCTGTCTCGGTTCCTTCTTTGTTGTTCCAACCTGGCTGAACGCCGGCGTTGTTCTGCCAGGACCCGGCCCATTTTCCGTCGACGAGTCCCAGGAGACATCTGTTCCTCATGGTCTCCCGACTCCCTGGGCAGCTTCCTTGATGTTCCTGGGTCGGCTGGCGTCTGGTCTTCTTTAGGCTGCTCTGTAGCTGGTGACTTTAAGGTATGTCTTGGCAATACATCGTCATCAGCTGTTTTCTCTGTCAGCGTGGGTGGGGAAGGAGGACTCTGTCCCTGGATCTGGTCTCCGTCAGAGTCTGAATCTGTTGTCAGGCAGCCTCTGACACTATCCCCCCCCTCAAAGGCCTCCCCCCTCCCAGGGCCTGTGGGCCTGGCTTCTGGGGATACTGGTGATGGAACTGCCGTAGAAGCTCAGGGGCGTGGATCTGATCGGCCGGTTCCCAGGAACGGTCGTCGGCTCCATACCCTTTCCAGTCCACCAGGTACTGTAAGACTCCCCGTCTGCAGCGGGAATCCAGAATTTGTGCCACCTCAAACTCTTCTTGCCCATCTACGAGTATGGGCGGAGGAGGCGGAGGTCGGGGCATTCGATGTGAGTCTTGAGCGGGCACCAATAGTGATCTATGGAATACGGGATGCACTCGGAGCCCCCGGGGCAGGTCCAATTGATAGGCCACAGGGTTAATCTGACGGACGACATGATACGGCCCCGCATACCGATCATCCAGCTTGCGAGATGGCCGTAGACTGGGGAGATGCTTGGTCGAGAGCCAGACTCGGTCTCCTGGGGATAAAGGAGTTGTCGGTGGAGATCGGCATGGGCTTTATAGGCGGCCTTGGCACGGTCAAGATGCTCCTGCAAGAGAGTATGCTGGGCCTGGAGTTCTTGAACAAACTCATTTGCCGCAGGTACGGTCTCGGTCATGGGTGCTGCCTGCCAGAATCGGGGATGGTATCCATAGTTTGCGAAGAATGGGGATTGTCCTGTGGATGAATGATCGGCGTTGTTATATGCAAACTCTGCAAGCGGAAGTAACTTCACCCAGTTGTCCTGCTGGTAGCTGATGAAGCACCGGAGATACTGCTCCAGGATGGCATTAACTCTCTCCGTTTGCCCATCAGACTGCGGATGGTGGGCCGATGAGAAGTGTAGCTGGGTTCCCAGGGTTTTGTGCAGGGCTTTCCAGAAGTGGGAGGTGAACTGCACCCCCCTATCCGAAATCAGGTGCTCGGGAACTCCATGCAAGCGGAAGATGTTTTGGATGTACAGGGTAGCCGTCTCCCGAGCTGTGGGCAGGCCGATGCATGGAATGAAATGTCCCATCTTGGTGAAGGAGTCCACCACCACCAGGATGGTGGTGTAGGTCTGGTCTTCCGGGAGATCTGTAATAAAGTCCAGGGTGACGGTGTGCCATGGCCGGGGTGGTGTCGGAAGGGGTAGCAGCAACCCTGCCGGCTTTCCTGGCACGTACTTGGCTCGGCGGCACGTGGAACACTGCTGGATGTACCGGAACACCTCATCCCGCAGCAGGGGCCAATTGAACACTCGTGTAATCAGCTGGGTGGTCTTGAACCGACTGAAGTGTCCTGCCGGTGGGTATCGTGGTGCAACTGAATGATTTCAGCCCGTAATGGGCCAGGAGGCACGTACAACTGTCCCCGGAACCACAATTCCTCATCTTGGATGGAGTAGTTCGTTGTTCCACGGACCCTCCCTGTGCTGATCTCCTGGATCTTGGCTTGTGTATCTGGATCCGTCCGTTGCTGTTCTCGGACCCGGGTGACCAATGTGTATGCCTCAATAGCTGCAGTAAAGACCTCGGGGTTGAGGACGGGTGGAGCTGGAGGTTCCTGGGCTGTTAGGCAGTTGGTCTCGGAAATCCGGGAGAGGGCATCTGCCCGTTTGTTCTGGGACTTTGGGATGTATTGGATTTTGAAGTCAAAGCGAGAAAAGAACAAAGACCAACGAATCAGCCGCTGACTCAAGCAGCGGGCGGTTTGCAGGTGCTCCAAGTTCTTGTGGTCCGTCCGTACCACCACTGGGTGTCGAGCCCCCTCCAAGTGGTGGCGCCAGACTTCGAATGCCACTTTAATTGCCAATAACTCTTTTTCCCAGATAGTATAGTTCTTTTCAGCGACCGAGAGTTGCCTGGAATAGAAGGCACATGGTCTCAGGACCTCGGTACCTGCTGTAGCCTGCAATAAGATGGCACCTAGCGCTAGGTTAGAGGCATCCGTCTCTACCACAAAGGGGATCGAGGGGTCAGGATGAGCCAGGACAGGTTCCTGCGCAAAGACATGTTTCAGGGACTGGAAGGCTTCGTCTGTGGCAGGAGTCCACCGGTAGGGAGTCCTGGGTCGAAGCAACTGGGTGAGGGGTTGAGCCCGGTCGGCGAAGCGATGGATAAAGGTTCTGTAGTAGTTCATGAATCCCAGGAATCGCTGCAGCTCTTTCCGATTCTTGGGGGCTGGCCATTCTGGAATGGATCGGACTTTGTCAGGGTCCATCTGGACGCCCGCTGGCGAGATCCGATGACCCAGAAAATCTATAGTAGAGACATGGAACTCGCACTTCTCCAGTTTTGCGTACAATTGGTGCTCCCGCAGCCGACGGATCACCTCCTGAACGTGTTGCCGATGTTGTTGTGGGTCCCGGGAATAGATTAAGAAGTCATCAAGGTAGATGATCAGATACTGGTCAAGCAAGTCCCTGAAAATTGAATGCATGAAGCGCTGGAACACGGCAGGGGCGTTACACAGGCCGAACGGCATGACCAGATATTCGTATTGGCCATACCGCGTTCCAAACGCAGTCTTCCATTCGTCTCCCTCTCTGATTCGGACCAGATTGTAAGCCCCACGTAAATCCAGTTTGGTGAAGATGGTAGCTCCCTTAATCCGTTCCAATAAGTCGGAGATCAGGGGAAGTGGGTACTGATCCCGAATGGTGATCTTATTCAAGGCCCGGTAATCATTGCAGAGCCAGAGTTCTCCACACTTCTTCTTGACGAAGAGGACCGGTGCGGATGTAGGCGAGGTGGACGGTCGGACAAACCCCCGTTGCAGGTTCTTTTCCAGAAAGTCTTGGAGTGGCCGTCGTTCGGGTTCAGAGAGGGAATACAACCGGCTGACGGGAAGTGGTGCCCCTGGCTGCAAAGTGATCCCACAATCAAAAGGTCGATGGGGGGGTAGCTGGTCTGCTCCAGTCTCCTCAAAGACATCTTGGAATGTCTGGTATTCTGGAGGCAGAGCCTTCCCTGAGGTTGGAGCACAGGAGCTCAACATGGTAGGAAAGGAGATCTGCTGGGTACGCCAATCGATGGTGGGGTTATGCCGCAGTAGCCAGTCCATGCCCAGGATCAGTGGAAAGCGGGGCATATGAGTGACGTCCAGGGAGGTCCTCTCAGAATGTTGCTGCACATATAACCAGAGAGGCACAGTCTCCTGATCCACTGAACCTGACTGGAGCAGTCGGCCATCGATGGCTTCCACCTTCATGGCATTCTTCTTGGCTCGTAGGGGCACCTGGTGTTGCTGGGCGAAAGCACTGTCCATGTAGGATCGGGAAGCTCCCGAGTCGATCATGGCATGGGTCAGGAGCCATCGGTTGTCAGGCAGCAAAAGACGAACTGAAACTAGGAGGTGCTGGATTCCGCAGGGGCTGGAGCCTCGGGGCCCAATCCTCCCCAGGCGAAGAGGCTCGCATTCACCTGGGGCCGGGAGTTTAACGGGCAGCGTCGCTTCTCTGGGCAGCTGCGGGCGAAGTGCCCTGCCCCACCACAGTACAGACACAAGTTGGCAGTGCGACGCTGCTCCTTTTCTTCAGGGGTCAGCCGGCTCCGGACAGCCCCCAATTGCATGGGCTCTCCCGGATCTCTGGGTGGGATTTGGGCGGGCTGAGGTAGCGCAGTAGCTGAAAGGTCCCATCCTCTGGGCTTTGCCCCACTGCGCACTCGCCGGCGGTCTTCCAGGCGACCATCAATGCGAAGGCAGAGGCTAATCAGGTCTGCGAGGGTTGCAGGTCGGTCTACCCGAGCTACTTCATCCAAGACCTCATCATTCAGCCCTTCTAAATACTGGTCTCTGAGAGCGGCATCATTCCATTGCAGGTCCTGGGCAAGCAGCTGGAACTCAGTGGTATAGTCTGCCACGGGGCGTTTCCCTTGTTGCAGCCTGCGAATCAGCCTGTTAGCATGCCCCTCCTTGTGAGCCTATGTGAAGGCAGTCTTCAAGTTTTCCTCAAATTGCCTGTAATTCCGGAGCAATGGAGAGTCCTGGAGCAATAGGGGAGTAGCCCACCGGGCAGCTCGGTCCTTTAACAGGCTGATGACAAAGCTCACCTTCAGCTGGTCAGTTGGGAAGTCCTGGGCCCGGGCACTCATGTACAGGTGACACTGAGCCAAGAATGTGGTAAAATCCGCCTGTCGCCCATCAAACTTGTCTGGCACACTGAGCGGGCACTTGGTGGGTCGTGGGGCTGGGGCAGATGCAGCTGCTACCTGGTTCTGGAGCTGGCTCACCACTCCAGTGACCTGCTGCAGTTGGTTTTGCAGGGCCTGGTTCTGGGCAACCAGGTCTGCCAGGATTTGCTCCATGCTTAGGTTCTCTGCAGCGCCCTCCTCTGATGTAGCACCGCGATGGTGGAAGCAATCTGTGCTGGCCCACTAGGGCGGGGTGCTCCTGTAGCAGCACGGTGCTCTGAAGAGGCCTGCAGCAGGCGGGGCAACAGGCTGGGGTTTCTGAAGCCGAGGCTTCTACAGCTGGCAGCTGTATTAATTGGGAATGGGAGTAATCACGCAGTCCAGTAACAGTCCAAGGTCAGTCAGGGTGAAGGCAATCCGTCAGAACGAAAGGCAGAGTCAAGGTCGGGCCGGTCCAAGGTCAGGCAGGGAGTCCAGAAGAATTCAGGGTCAAGAAAGCAGTCCGAGTCGATACAGCGTCAGCCAGAGTGGATTGCCGCAGGTTCGCCATGCGTTGCTTCCACAGATTCTGCTGGCTCAGCCTTCCTAAATACTTGCAGCTGTCTGGGGGAGGCAGCTTCTGTAAAGACTCACTCACTATCTTCATGGCTGTCTCGGTTCCTTCTTTGTTGTTCCAACCTGGCTGAACGCCGGCGTTGTTCTGCCAGGACTCGGCCCATTTTCCGTCGACGAGTCCCAGGAGACATCTGTTCCTCATGGTCTCCCGACTCCCTGGGCAGCTTCCTTGATGTTCCTGGGTCGGCCGGCGTCTGGTCTTCTTTAGGCTGCTCTGTAGCTGGTGACTTTAAGGTATGTCTTGGCAATACATCGTCATCAGCTGTTTTCTCTGTCAGCGTGGGTGGGGAAGGAGGACTCTGTCCCTGGATCTGGTCTCCGTCAGAGTCTGAATCTGTTGTCAGGCAGCCTCTGACAGAGCGCCTCCAGGTTCTTGTGATCACTCCATACCTCAAAAGGGACTTTAGAACCTTCCAAAACTGTCTCCACACCGTGAGGGCATGGTGGACGGCGGCCGCTTCTTTTTCCTTTTGTTCAGGATCAGGGTGTTTTAACACCGGTTCGGAGGTAAACAGTCTCTTGAGAGTATCAAAAGCGGTTTGGCACTGGATGGTCCAATTGATTTTTGCCGAAGGCAATGTGGCTGCATTTCCCTTTCCCTTAGTTTTAAGGAGATCAGTGATGGGGAGTGCGACTTGAGCGAAGTTGGGGATGAACCCTCTGTAGAAGTTAGCGAACCCAAGAAATTGTTGAACCTGTTTACGGGTTGAGGGTGGTTCCCAATTGGTTGCAGACGGCACCTTCTCAGGGTCCATAGTGAGACCGTGGTGTGAAATTATATAGCCCAAGAAAGTCAACTGTTTTTGATGAAATTCGCACTTGGACACCTTAGCATAGAGCTGATTGTCTCTGAGGCGTTGCAATACTTCCCTCACCAGGGCAAAGTGTTCGTCCATAGTTTTAGAGTAACTGAGAATATCAGCCAAATAAACCACCACTCCTTTATATAACAAGTCATGTAGGATCTCATTAATGAATTGCATGAAGACCCCTGGGGCCCCTTTTAATCCAAACGGCATCACTAAGAATTCATACATGCCAAAGCAACTGGAACAGGCTGTTGGGGCACATCCCCATCCCGGATCCTGATTCTGTAATAAGCTTCCACCAAGTCTAACTTAGTGAAGATACGGCCCTCCTTTAGTTGCCCCAAAAGATCTGAGATCAGAGGAATGGGGTAGGCATTGGACTGGGTGACTGCATTGAGCTTCTGAAAGTCAATGCATAATCGCAAGTCACCAGTCTTCTTGTGTACAAAGAAAGCAGGGGCCGAAGAAGGGGCGGTAGACGGTTGGATAAAACCTCGAGCCAAGTTCTTGTCCAAGAATTCACGTAGCACTGTGCGTACAGAAGCGCTCATGGGGTAAATTTTAATCTTAGGCAGTTTCCCATCCCCCACCACCTCAATAGCATAGTCGGTTTTGCGGTGGGGGGGTACTACATCACACTCCTGTACATCAAAAAAGTCCTGATATTCAGCAGTCAGTGGAGAGGGAGAGGGGATGTCTGAGACTAAAGCCGAGGTTGATGGAGGTACAACAGCTACTTCGCTACGTTGTCGGTTGCAGTTAGGACCAGAGAACTGTATGGTCCCAGCCCCCCAGTCAATATACGGGCTGTGTCTCTTGAGCCAGTTTATTCCCAACACCACTTCATATTTAATAGGGGCTATGGTGAAGGTTATTTGCTCCCAATGGTAGCCAATGCCCATCGCTACCCCGCGAGTATGACGATTTACTGGCCCACCCTTAAAGTCACTGCCATCCATTTGGGCAAATTGAATGGGAGCTGCCAGAGTCTCTGAATTGACTTTGAGCGGTTTGAAAGTGGCATCATTGATTAGGGAGCGAGCACACCCAGAATCTATTAGTGCTTTGACTTGTAATTGGGGGCCCTTTTTGTAGTGTTGTAACACTACGTCCACATACATGGTATCTTTGACAGAGGCTCAGAAATTATATCTGCAAGTTCTTTTAGTACTCTTGGATGCAGTTCATCTGGCCCTGAGGACTTTGTTTCATTTAAAAAACTAGGTGTTTTTGTACTACCCTAATTCCAATCCTAAGCTGAAACTCCCTTCCCTCATCATGTGTTCTGTTTTTGCCACGTTGAGCACTGTTTCTCTTGTAAGCGAAGACTGAGGAAAAGTAGGAATTGAGCAGTTCCGCCCTCTCTTCGTCTCCTGTTACAATTTCACTTTCCAGTCCCAGCAATGGACTTATCATCCTTGGTTATAAGGCCCTCCCTCCACTTCCTAAATGAGTCTTTTTTTATTTCTCATATCTTTTAAAAGCTGTTTATAGAGCCACCCTGGCCTCTTTAAGCTCCTCCCATTTTCCCTTCCACAAGTATCTTTACCACTGCATCTCCCTCTTTAGTGTGCACATACTAAAAAAATCAGGTTTCTCCTGCAACGTATGTGAAATCACCCTGAAGCTGCATATGAAAGAGGTGGGAGTGGGGCAGCAAAACAGACTGTTCTGGGTATTTGATTGGAATTACCAGTTCCTTCTCCTCTGGGCCAAATATAACCAACCAAGCCTTTCTTTTACTTGGTTGCGATAAAGTCTGGATAGCCTCAAACCTGTGGAGATGTGGAATGAATCTAAGCAGTATTCTTTTCTCCAACTCTTCTAATCATTACATTCTCTACAAGAGGAGCAGAGGTTTCAGGAAAGCTCTCAAAGTAAGAAGTGTTTCCATGGCAGCATTTCTACCTTTAGGGTAATTCTCTAAGGCAGAGAAGTAGGGTCCTTTTCTGTACCATCCTCCAAAGATTCATTATCTTCTTTATAATAGTGCCATTTTTTCATCAAACTTAGAATCTGAGAGGTAGCTCAAGACTTATGACAGAACACACATGTGTGCACACACACAATTGGAGGCTGAAATGCATTTTCTCTGTGGAAACATAGCAGACATTTCAGATATATAAGCTGTTCTGCCCCCTCACAGCCTGTGCTTTTCATGCATAAACTTGCTTGGGAAGGAGTACCCATCAATGTATCTGTGAACAAATAGCAAATGATTAAAGAAAAGTTGTAAAGCTTGACCCAAAATTGAAAAGAAATGAATGCTGGCGTTGGGGACTACTCACTATCCATGGGGAAATCACATTCCATGCTCTTACCTGTAGAAGTGGCGGCAGCCGCCGCAGGGATCCAGACCTGGGCCGGCTGCAGCGGCAGCAGATGCCAGGAGCTGCTCTGGGCCCAGCCACGGAGGCAATGGATGCTGGGAGCCATTCCCGGCCAGTGGTGGATGCCAGGAGCTTGTTCCGGTACCAGTGGCAGCAGACGCCAGGAGCAGCTCCAGGCTCCCAGACATTGCTGCCCCTGTGGTGGAGCTCTACAATAAGTGGTTGGGGAGGGTGAGATTTCCTGCAAGTTTCGCGCCCCCCCATATATTATCATACAGCCAATCTGATTTGACTGCATTCGTGTTATGAAGTTCAATCTAAGAACAAGAACAAAATTCTAAAACTCAAAGGCATCCAATGAAGCTGATGGGCAGGATTCAGGATAGACAAAAGAAAATATTTCTTTACAAAATGAATGATAAAAATGTGGAATTCACTGCCAGAAGATGTAGTGATGGCTGTAGGCACAGATTGCTTTAAAAAGGGATTACCATATATACCCGTGTATAAGCCGACCCGCGTATAAGCCGAGGTGCCTAATTTCTCCCCAAAAATGGGGAAAAATTAGGCACCCGCATATACGCCGAGGGTCGGCTTATAACCCCTCCCTTCCCCCGCAGGCTTACCTTTTCCAGGTGCGCAGGCAGGCGGCAGCGGCGGCGGGGGGGGGGGGCTGCGACCCAGGAGGCCCCACAGGCCGCTCCTAGGCAGCTCCAGGCTTGGTGAAGGCGGCGGCGGATGCTCCTGGCCAAGGGGAGCCGGGTGCGCCTGGCGGCGGCAGAGGCAGAGCCTTCCCGCAGCCACAGGAGGCCCCTCCAGGGCGCTCCTGGCCGGGGGGAGCCGGGTGCGCCTGGCGGCGGCGGAGGCGCAGCCTTCCCGCGGCCACAGGAGGCCCCTCCAGGGCGCTCCTGGCCGGGGGGAGCCGGGTGCACCCGGCGGTGGCGGAGGCGCGGCCTTCCCGCGGCCACAGGAGGCTGCTCCAGGGCGCTCCTGGCCGGGGGGAGCCGGGCGCGCCTGGCGGCGATGGTGGCGGCGGTGGTAAGTTCCCCCCTCCCTCCTCCCTCCCTCCTCTACCGTATTGACCCGTGTATAAGCTGAGGCCAGCTTTTTCAGCCCTTTTTTTGGGCTGAAAAACTCGGCTTATACGCGAGTATATACGGTAGACAGATTCGTGAAGGACAGGTCTATCAGTGGCTGCTAGCCATGGGGACTGAAGGAAACCTCCACATTCAGAGGCAGTAAACCTCTGAATACCACTTCCAGGAGGCAACATCAGGGGAAGGCCTCAGTGTCTATGCCCTGTTGCTGGACCACCAGAGGAACTGGCTTGCCATTGTGTGAGACAGGATGCTGGACTAAATGGACCCTCACTGGTCTGATCCAGCAGGGCTCTTCTTGTGTTCTCATATACCCCCCCAAAAAAAAGCTGCAATCAGACAAAGTGTCTAATCCTGCCTGATCCGTGCTCCAGAAATGTTTTCTGTACATCATGTAATTTTTATACTAAATATTTTATAGTAAAGATTGCATGTAAATAGCTTTCAACATGATTAGTTTTAAACAAATCAGTCTGCTACAGACAACTGTCTCTACTCATTCTTTGGGACCCTTGCCTATGTCTTCTGCCTTCTAATCTCAGATGCCTCCTAATAGGAGCGTTCATAAATGTAATTCCCCACCCACCGTTTAAAGCGGCACAGTCAATTCTACCATGTCAATGCTGCATCACCCCATTCTGATGTTCACGTAAAGCAGGTCTGGATGGCATTCTGAACTTGGTGAAGTAGAAACACATTTTTGAAGGTGATTCTCTGTGAGAATCTCACCAATATCATCTTAGAGATGGATTACAGCTTAATATGATGTATGAGGCAATGAAGGGGAATTGTGGCACTGAGGCCTAGCTTACCCAGAATGCTATGCATGAACCAAAGTAAGTTTGCTCCTGAACCTTATAATACATGTTAGTTCTATTATAAAAACATCCTTGCATGAATAAACAACAGATGATACAGTTGGGAGGAAGTGAACTTTTTCTCTTAACAGTAATGGGTCCTGCCAAGAGGTCAGCTTGACATTTTTGCCTTTGGTCAACAGGAATTGTTTTACTGGGAAATATTAATGTTTCTGGTTCAGCTTTGAGACTTTGTAACAATATTGTAACAATTTCTGGGAATTAGGAATGTTGTTTACATATGCCGATATAATTGTTAGGTTGCCTACTGGCAAGCTGAGGGAGGCTTCAGTGGTGACACTCAGGTCGGCACCACCTCTCTCCTATCTGCGCAGATGCTGTTGTTTGTTTATATTCAAAATTTCTTTGAGTCCATTCATAAATCCAGCTCAGTTAAACCTGGAGATCCCCCCCAGCAGTTGATCTAAGAATGCAGCTGAGGCAGAAGACATAGGCCAGGGTCCCATTTGTCCCATTTGTTTAAAATCAATCATATTTAGATCTGCTGACTTGCAGTATTTTGTAGGGATGCACAAACCTTTACATTTTCAGGTATTTTGGGGTTCTTTAATGTCTGAGGAACCTTGTGTCATCCTGTACTAAATTATTTTTCCAGAAATGGGAGGGGCTTTAGCTAAGTGGTAGATCATCTGCTTGGCATGCAGAAGGTTCCAAGTTCAATCCCTGGCATCTCTAGTTAACAGGAACAAGTAGTAAGTGACACAAAAGACCTTTCCTGAGACCCTGAAGATCTGATGCCAGTCTGAGCAGATAACACTGATGAGCCAATGGTCTGATTCAGTATAAGGCAGCTTCATGTGTTCAAATCCTAATTAATATGATTAGTCTATGCAAGTATAATTTGGGTTCCCCCCTTGTTTTATAATGACTTCATTTTAACCATCTGATTAAAAAAGACGGAGATCTTAAAGCAGATGGCTAAAAGCAGAGGCGTTAAAAATAGATTAAAATGTGTTTCTTTATGTGAAGTGTTTTTAATGTCCTTTCTGCTTACCAGACATGTAAATGGCTTGATATTATTCTCTATTGTTTTTGCTTCCGTTTCAAACCAGAAGGAATCTCTCTCCCTGGTAAATCACCAGGGTTTAAAAAAACAAAACCTGTCATCTCCTCTTCTCTTGGTACCACGGATATTACATCATATAGCCTGAGTTCCCTCGCCCCACCTGGAATGAATGTTTCCATGCCAATCTTCTGTGTTGTTGTTTTTAATTTCCTTCTATTTATTTGTATCTGCTTTTGGTATTGGCTTTGCTTTATTTCTAAAATAGGCATCAAAGGCTTTTAATGACTTCATTAACTTTGTTTAAATCAGAATTTACACCCTATGGGTGGTTAGCATCCTGGAATAATTTCATGTTCACCAATGTGTTTGTATTGTAGAATGACAGCTCAACAAAGTAGAACACTATGTTTCAAAAGAGCGGAACTACACAGTTGAGGTTATATAAAAAAGTATTATTGATCATTGCCTCTAAAGTATCATAAGGAAGAGAGATTTCATAGTATCATTTCTGATTATATACTTATGCATCTGTCACTGTAAACTTTCATAGAATCATAGAGTTGGAAGGGACCACCAGGGCCATCAAGTCCAACCCCCTGCACAATGCAGGAAATTCACAACTACCTCCCCCCTCCACACCCCCAGTGACCAGAAGATGGCCAAGATGCCCTCCCTCTTATCATCTGCCTAAGGTCACAGAATCAGCATTGCTGACAGATGGCCATCCAACCTCTTCTTAAAAACCTCCAGGGAAGGAGAACTTACCACCTCCCGAGGAAGCCTGTTCCACTGAGGAACCGCTCTAACTGTTAGAAAATTCTTCCTAATGTCTAGACGGAAACTCTTTTGATTTAATTTCAACCCGTTGGTTCTGGTCCAACCTTCTCGAGCAACAGAAAACAACTCAGCACCCTCCTCTATATGACAGCCCTTCAAGTACTTGAACATGGTTATCATATCCCCTCTCAGTCTTCTCCTCTTCAGGCTAAACATACCCAGCTCCTTCAACCTTTCCTCATAGGACTTGGTCTCCAAACCCCTCACCATCTTTGTTGCCCTCCTCTGGACATGTTCCAGCTTGTCTACATCTTTCTTAAATTGTGGTGCCCAGAACTGAACACAGTACTCTAGTTGAGGTCTAACCAGAGCAGAGTAAAGCGATACCAAATAGTAACTTTGTTACTATTAAAAATAAAATCATTTGTTTGTGAAACCATTGTGCACATTAGAAAACAGTATATCATAGAATAAGTCATGTCTAGTTTGAATCTTATTCAATGCCCAACTTTAAGACCACATTTTCATATATATTACCATCATTTGGTGGGCATCTTGGTAATAATGATAATTGCATAATGGCAATGTTATCCGGTTGACCCCAAAAGATCTCTGACTAGAGGTTATATCTCACCAAGAGGGACTACTGTAACACAAATGTCATTGCATTTCATGCCTCAATAGTGATTGAATTAACAATTATATCATTCAAGAGCTGGAATAAATTATTCATACAAGCATTTTGGATATCAACGTATGAGGCACCTTGTGTATTCCCTGTCCATATTTACATTGACATTACATTAACATGGTAGGTTCCCTGCATATTAATAAACTAAGACTATACAGCATTGATGACAGACACAACATTCAGTAAAAATTATTTGTCTAACCAGACAATTTGGTCACGATGACACAGTATTTCACTTCTGTCCTTCCTAATAGGGCTGTTGAAAAAAAATTCAGTAAAATTCGGATATGGCAAAATTTGGCCCGTTTTTATTTGGGAAATGCCAAAGTCTGAACTCCCCCGATTCGGATCCGTGGCATTCGGCATGAAATTCTGAGTTCGCGAATAAATTCGGCCATTTAAAGCCATTAAAAACACATTCATGCATTTCCGCTGTTCCGGGGGGGGCATGTTTGGAGGTAGAGGTCCCAAACTTTTAGTGTAGCTTGGAGGGACCCTTCTTGCAAGAACCTCCAAGTTTTGTGAAGATTGGGTCAGGGGGTCCCGAGTTATGGGGCCAGGAAGGGGGCCCCCCATCTGCCCATTGGAATAAAGCCATTAAAAACACATTCGCGCCTTTCTGTGGCTCTGGGGAGGCATGTTTGAAGGTAGAGTTCCCAAACTTTCAGTGTAGCTTGGAGGGACCCTTCTTGCAAGAACCCCCAAGTTTTGTTAAGATTGGCTAAAGGGGTCCCAAGTTATGGGGCCCGGAAGGGGTTCCCCATCTGCCCATTGGAATAAAGCCATTAAAAACACATTTGCGGCTTTCCGCGGCTCCGGGGGGAGCATTTTTGGAGGTAGAGGTCCCAAACCCTCAGTGTAGCTTGGAGGGACCCTACTTGCAAGAACCCCCAAGTTTTGTGAAGATTGGATCGGGGTCCAGAGTTATGGGGTTCCCCCATCCAATGTAACTACGCTGAAAGTGCATCCAACAGTGCTCAAAGCATAAGTAAACAGCTTAACTAGCATGGGTAACGTATCTTTTCATTTCAACACAGCCAAATGCATCTCATAAGGGTGTAAATGTGACCTGCGCAAATTCCATATCTTCAGGATTGATACTCATGCTGCTGGATTCAAATCTTCCACAGCAACAATCCCACTCACAAAGAGGCCATCACCCCCAGGACAGGTAAACCCCCCCCAATCACACTCCACAGAGGCAATCAAGCCCCCCCAGCAGAACAGCCCCTCCAACCAGAAGACGCAAATTCCAAACGAAGGAGAAGAACAGGCCAGACAGAGACTCACTGACATGGGATGTACTAAAACGAATGACAGGCTAGCCCATCAGAAACAACAGGAGCAGCTGCACAGCCCATTGGAAACAATAGGAGCCAGCCAGAGAGAGACTCACTGACCCACAGTTAACTTCAGACGAAGTTGGCAACCGGTAAAAACAGCAGAAAGCACAGTCCCACACAGAGGCAATCAAGTCCACCCCCCAGCAGAACAGGTAAACCCACCCCCTTTTGCTTCCCCCTCACACACACACACACACACACACACACACACACACACACACAGAATCTCCCCCCCCCCAGATACACACACAGGAAAAAGTTATAGACAAAAACCCCAAAATGGGTCAAACTGTGGATGTCTTCTCTTCCATCAGGGGCAGGGACTGGGAGTCAGGACTCAGGAGTAATCCAATACGATTCTAGCAGACTCACACACACAGACGCTGTGTTTTTGCCTTGGATTTGCACATTAAGGACTGCCTGCTCCCATTCATTCCAATTGGTGGATGGAGGGGGACCCCATAACTCGGGACCCCCTGACCAAATCTTCACAAAACTTGAGGGTTCTTGCAAGTAGGGTCCCTCCAAGCTACACTGAAGGTTTGGGACCTCTACCTCCAAAAATGCTCCCCCTGGAGCCGCGGAAAGCCGCAAATGTGTTTTTAATGGCTTTATTCCAATGGGCAGATGGGGGACCCCTTCCGGGCCCCATAACTCGAGACCCCCTGACCCAATCTTAACAAAACTTGGGGGTTCTTACAAGAAGGGTCTCCTCAAGCTACACTGAAAGTTTGGGAACTCTACCTCCAAACATGCCCCCCGAGAGCCACGGAAAGACGCGAATGTGCACATGCACCCCCCACGGGGATCTCTCTCACACACAAACAGACACTTTCTCTTTCTCTCCCCAGGCCGCACAGCGGCCGGGCTCATGCACTCAACCGTGACTGATTGGCCAGAAGAAGACCCAGCTTGGCCACCGATTGGCCGTGGGAGAATGCTGCTTCGGGGGCACCGAACTTGTACGAATTTATTCAGCGTCCGCCCGAACTCACCGAGTTCGGCTCATGATTTTCCCACCTTTTTTGACTTCGATTCTATCTGAAGTAGAAACCGCCGAATCGGGGAAAATTCAGCTGTTTTTCATGTTGGATGGAACCGAATTGACAGCCCTACTTCCTAATCTTCCTTTCTGCTGGTGTTTGATTTCAGCTCTCAGATGTCATACTACACTTCTGATACTCCTTTATTTATAGGTTTAGCTAACGATGTAGAAAATTTCATGTCTACTAAGTTAGCATAAAGTTTTGCCTGGACTGTAGCTAGGTCATTTCTAGTACCTTATAATGGACTTTTTCAAGTTTCTCAATCTAGTTACCATCCACATTTTGCCACATGTTAATCTGTTTCTCTTGCCAGTGGCTGTATTAGGATAGAAAGATGTGAATATTGTCTCCACAATGGCCATAAGGTCAGAGAGCGCCATTGCTCAGCCAACCAGCCTCCATAAACCCATCTAGGACTGATCTCCAGCTGAGAAAGAGCAATGAAGTGGATGCTTCAGTGAGCAATTATAATTGGCTCCATTTTGAGCCATGCTTGACAAGCTGTGCTCAGGCACAGCAGTGAGTTTCTGTATTCTGGGCAGGAACTAGTGTTCTACAGAATTCAGCCAGTAACCTATGTAGAAAATAGAATGGTTATATTATACCCCATTAACATTTTTAGCCAGATTCCAAAAATGTTACACACATGGAGCTCATGGTCCATTCTGGTATGTGTACACATCTTCCCCATTATCTAACATTAAAAAAACAAAGTCAGATCCCATTTGTATGGAGTGCCATTTGCTCATTAAAGATGTGCAAGTGGACAACCCGCAAGGACTTGCAGGGAACATCTCATTTTCCCCTCCCCCACTATTTCCTCCTTTTCTTCCCTGGCAGCGCCCATAACCTCTCCCTTTTTCTTACTTCCTTCTCTCCTTCTCATCCATCAGCCAGCTTACCTTTATCTGCCCTCCTGTCTTCAGCTTTCCCTCCTCTTGCAGCCTCTCCCCAGAAATACTCAGGCGCAGCTGTGTGGTTCTGAACCTGTAAGGACTTGCAGGGGGCACTTCATTTTCCCTGTGTCCCTTACCCACACTAGTCCCTGTTTCTATCCTCCTGACAGCCCCCATATTGTCACCTTTCCCTACTTCCTTCTCTCCTTCACACCCACCATCAAACCTACCTTTTCTTTTTCCTCCATCTTCAGCTATATTTATTATTCATTTACTTCATCTATATCCCACTTTTCTCCACCATGAGGACCCAAAGCATCTTACATATTTTCTCCTCCATTTTATCCTCACAACAACCCTGTGAGGTAGGTGAGGCTGCAAGTGCATGACTGGCCCAAAGTCACCCAGTGAGCTTCCACAGCAGAGTATGGATTCAAACAAGGATCTCTCAGATCCTAGTCTGAAACTCTAACCACTACACTACACTGGCTTTCACAGAGAGGTTGCTGTTGAACAGTAGGAAGCAGCTGGGTCTTCGTGAGTTATACAAGTTGTCTGGTATGAAGTCTCCCACTGGTTGCTGCTGCCAAAGCCCTGGAAAGAGCCCTAGTCACTCCCCCTGCCTTTTACTGACAGAAACTAAGTCTTGAAGGCTGGCAGTACTGTTCTGGTTGCCTAGCAATGGTCACTGACAGCATCAGTTTCTTAAAGGTACAGGTACTCTGTTTATCATTTTGAGGGATTTTAACCCCACAAATGAGGTTTTATTTCAGATTTTTCTGAAAACCTGAGGCTGTTCTCAGATATGCAGAAAGATGTCTTGTCTGTCCATGGCCCCAGTCTCTTAATTTAAGTATCCACAGATGGGGCCATGTTGAGAACTACATATATTGCCGCAACTTTGTAGCTTGTCAATATATACATGCTGTGAAGTGTTGTTGAAATAATTCATAGTATTCTTCTTCTTAGTACCAAGAAATTTAAGGCCTACCATATTTATTCTGAAGTCAGAGAATGAGAGCCAGCATGACATAGAAGATAGAGTGGCAATGTAGGAGTTTGGGAGACCTAGGTTCAAATCTCCACTTCTACCATGGAAGCTTGCTGGGTGACCTTGGGACCATCACAAAATCTCAGCCTGACATACCTCACATGGCTGTTGTTGTGAGAAAATTGGAGGTGGGGAAAACAATCTTCTAAGCTGCTTTGAATTCTAGCTAGGGAGAAAAGCAGAATATAAATAAATAAATACAAATACGTACAAAGTTCAACAAGACATTTTTTCACCTATATAAGAAGCAAGATTTGAGAATCCATGTAACAATTTCCCAAGTTTTGCTGACCATTTTTCTTTTTATTTATGCTAATTTTGCGACCACAAATAATATCTGGAATATTTTTCTAAGAAAGAACCTTCTAATATCCTTCTGATCTATTTATCAACAGTATTTTCTGGGTGTCCAGATCGAAAATTCTCCATGTTAGATTAAAATCCAGTTTAAGCACAGAACTGCTCCAAATTGTGTTTTAATTTCAGGTGAAACCTTTCTTTCGGGCTCCATTTCTGTTATAGAAATGCAGCATTTCCCTAGAACTTGAGGCTGATTCACACACAGCCTTGGCATGTAAGGAGCTGAAGCGGGTCAGTGCCTTTCGAGTGACTATGCTCTTAGAATCGACCCCTTCCTGAGAAGTGGTATGTTATCTTATTCAGTTAGTCACCTACTAAGCAGGACTCAACTACTTTACTCACTTAAAAAGTAAGTCTTTTTATTGATGTGCTCCAATGTAATTTAATGTATATATGTGTATATGCAAGTATTACAAAGTCTTAAAATTCAGTAACAATGTATACAGTAAAGCAAGCAAGTTCTACATACTATTCAGTTACAAAATCCAACACTTAAAATATAACAGTCTGATTTAGTTCAAAGTATCTAATTCACATTCTAGAATAATATATTTGAAAAGCCATACATACCAATACCATCTTCTGAGCCTCCCTTAGAGGTATGAAGTTCTAGCCCTCTCCCTGCCTATATTTATACTGTTTCAGTCACCTTCAATGAGCTTGAAACTTGAGCTCAAGCAGGAGACCGTTGTACTGCACATGCTCAGTGGCGTCCCTTTAGACTACCAAATAAGGACTTCCTCTTCCACCAGGCTATTTTGCTAAACCTTAAACAGTCAGTTTTGAGTTTTGCTATACTTTATATAATCAATTTTACCATCATTCTCATCTCCAGAAAAATATGTTGAGATTGAACCTATTCATTAATTTCTAGCATCATGTCTTCATCTTTAAATCTTAAAATACAATATATTGTTTACACTACATCATTACATCTTAGTCAGCATAGAATACCCTTGGAATGGAGAGCATTTCAGCACGTGAAGTCATTGGAAAGGCAGGAAGTTAGCACTCTGCTCTGTAGCCTAAAAAATGTGGGAGGTGCTGCAAAGGCTTTGCTGTCTAGCCATTGAAAAGGCTGAGAAAGGTAATAGAAAAAAGGGGGAAAGTGCAGCTAGCAAATCTGCACTGACACTGAAATCTTTGACAGGGTGATTAAGAAGCATAAGCCTCTGGCAAAGAATAGCTAGGCTTTCTTTCCTTTTAAAAGGAAATTAAAGCCTCTGCTGTATAGTTTGTAGTTCATATGTGTAGCTTGGTTTTACATTGAATATTTCTGCATATGTACAACACTAATTCCACAGTTCATATGTTCTAATATGTCAAAGCCTGTAACAGTACCCACAAAGAGAGCACAGGAATAAACTTGGGCTGTGTCATTCTCCCCATTATTTATATAATCTGTAATGAGAACTTGCATTAATATGAAAAGATATATGTCAGAATTGTTTTTATTATAAGTTATATGTATGGCAGTATAAAATGTAGCATCCTGAAGACTCTTCCTGAATTCCAGTGTAGGAATGTCCCTTCATGTGTGTGCCATATGAGCATTGGCTTCGGTATTTTGTACCTTGAAAAATACAGTTCTTCCCACACGAGTGTATCCATATTCTGATCATGATTTGCCATGGAGAGGTTTCATGGACTGCTATCAGAAATCCTCTGTAATACAATCAAGAATGGTAAAGCGTAAATCCATGCCCTCGCCATACTGTTTTTTTTAGTTCTTCAGGATCTACTATAGAAATCCAGTGCTGTGCTATTACTACTACTACTCTGTAGAATTTAAATGTACCTTTAAAGTGATCAAAGCACCCCACATATATGATCTCAGCAATCTTTACAACAACTCTGTAAGGTAGATCAGCATTATTATCTCCCAGTCAAGGAGTGCTGAAGCGGAGAGATAGTGGTTTGTCTCTTCTACAAATGCCTTCCCTACTAGCTTGCCATTGTTTAACCCTTCATTTTATATAAGATGTTTTGGAAGCTGGTTTCTCTTCCTCTCTCCTTTGCTGGAAAGTACATCCAGACTGCCTTTATAAAGTGTTCACAGCTGTTTCACTAAGGCTATAATGTTTGCCCATCCATTACATGCAACTGAACCTTATGCTATTGTCTTTGGAGTGGAATATAAGGAGTATTGTGCAATGGATAACATTTGGTTGAGTTGCACTGTCCTTGCACAGAAAGGCCCTTGCTGAAATTATTTATATACTAATTTTATTCCTGGTTCTCATTTTTGAGTGTCAAGCAGAAACAGATGAAATTTCGAAAGAGTATCTTGAGCATTACAATAGACCCAATATCATTATGGGCATTCATCATACTGCAAGTATAGAACTATGTTAAGGATTTACAATTATCACAGAAAACAAAATACAGGAAAGATGATTAGTTCTTATAAACATGCACCACTTTTCCTCTATATCTAATACTTGTCCATTTTGTTTAAGCTGGCAGGATTCATCTACGCCTGTTATGTTGTGAAATGTATCACCGAAGAAGAGGACAGCTGTAAGTAGTAAAGGTTTATTACATGACAATTGAAGCCCATTTCTGACATCCTGCATCTCGCTCATCCATCCCACTCCAATATCATTCTGAATAATTTGTCATACTGTAAAACAAAGACTGGGGTTTTATGTCCAGCATCTTGGATCTAAAACAATCTGCAACTGCTTGAAGCAAATGTGGAGAGTGGGAAAATGCAGTGTTAGAAGACAATTACTTTTTCTGAAATGAAACACTACAAAACAACCCCTTCACCTTCAAAAAATTATTCACAAGTGCTATGTATTATTATACCTTATTTTTTGCTCCATAACACGCACTTTTTTCCTCCTCAAAAGTGAGGGGAAATGTCTGTGCGTGTTATGGAGCGAATGTGCGCACAGAGCCGGCTGGGCACGCTGGAATGACGCGAGCCGGCTCTTTGCGTCCCGTTCCAATGCGCCCAGCCGGCTCTGTGCGCCCGCCCGCCTCCCAGATGGGAGGCAGGTGGGGCGCACAGAGCCGGCTGGGCGCGCTGGAACAGCGAGCCGGCTTTCCCCACCCGCCTCCCAGCTGGGAGGTGGGCGGGATGCACAGAGCCGGCTGGGTGCACTGGAACAACAAGCCGGCTTTCCCCGCCCGCCTCCCAGCTGGGAGGCAGGCGGGGCGCACAGAGCCGGCTCGCGTCGTTCCAGCGCGAGCCGGCTTTCCCCGCCCCGATGGCCAGCTGGGGGAGGGCGTGTTATGGTCAGGTGCATGCTATGGAGCGAAAAATACGGTACTTTTGATTTACACTGAATGTTCAGCTCCTGTAAGCTGACTGTTGGCATGAACTGGCACATCAGTTCATTGTAAGACATTTACGCTATAATGGTGAAGTCAGGGAGACCTCTTAGTTCATGCTGCTTCCAGTATACAATTCAGAATTGCCAAGAACGGGGATTAATACATTTGGGTTTCTCCCGGGTTAGTAAAGTTAATAAATTCTATTGAGCGGATACAATTCAATTACATTAATTTTGATATTTTTGTTTCAATAGCAACTTATATTATTCAGTTTGTCATTAATACCAGTCAAGCAGTCAATTTATATTTACCAGCCTCCCATATTGTAAAAAGACCATTGCAATCCTATACAAATTTTGGATTGGATCCAGTGGCTCCCTTTTACTAAGTGAGCAATCTTCCTTCAAAGTAATGATTCCTCACTTAGCAGAAAGGAACCATTGGATCAAACCTGTTATAAATAATGGGAATAGTTAATCATCTCAAGACTTAAGCACTATAAAATCAAGATTATGTTTCTCTTAATAACAAGAACTTCTATTCACCTGTAGTGTGAAGGCTGGCCACATGTAAGAGAGTGCCATGCTGGCAAAATCTCAAAGAGAAATGCTGTAGAGCTATAATAGAATATCAGTTAGGGAAGAGACCTACAAAGAGAAAGGAAACACAAGTGGTATCACATCCCCTCCTTCTTTGCATTGCTTTCCTTGAGTTTGATATCATAAAGCTGTTGTCATTCTAGTGTTGTTGGTATTATTAGCTATAACAATTTAAAACCACCAAAATATCAACACCTGTCTTTTCTTGGTGGGATATAATCTTACCCGAGCATCTTGTTTTTCAGAAATCTTATGACAACTACATTTTCTTAAAATTGCACAGTAACAGCCCATTCCTGAGCTCTTGGAGGGAAAGAGCTCAGGAGGCGCGCAAGTGCCCGCACCAGCATCTGGGCTTCTTGCGCCGGCACCCGGGCCATTTGCGCCGCCGCAAGAAGCAGGGACTCCGGTATTGGGCTGCTCACACCAGTCTCCCTGTGCTGCCGTGGCAGCGCAGCCCAGGGACACCAACTCGGCCTCCGCCAGCATACTAGGGGGCGTTCCCAGGGCATGCTGGGGGGCAGAGCTGCCAGTAGGCAGCTTCCTGACCCCTTTTACCTCAGGTTCGCTGTCAACAACAACAGCGTTGCTGTGCCAGCTTTTTGCTGGTGCAGCCTCGCTGTTTTCAATGGGGCAAAATGCCCGATTTTCAAGCCAAAAAATATTTGAAAGGCTTTTTAAAGCCTTTTGGCGGCTGGGGAATGGTTTTGGAGGCACCGCAGCAGTGCCTCGGCCATGCCTTCCTCGGCCCCCAAAGGCTCAGGAATGGGCTGTCATTCTATTACTTTGAAATATTCATTTAATCAGTAAACTCTTGCACTTTGACTCTTCTCGTACAAGCTTTGTGTCAGGAAAATTCAACAATTAAATGTGGTGTTTTTTAAAAGCTTATTAAATATTTAGTTGTTTAGTGAAAAGCTCTGGAGGATCATCAATAAAACAACAGACTTGTGGAATTTGTAGGCTACATGAAATTAAAAGACAAGCCTAGCTACTTCACTTAATTCTGCCTCACCAGGCTCTTCTCTGCTCAGGGAAGCAAGGTCTGTAGGAAACTGGCACGCTCTAAAAATCACAACCACGGCGCAGTGCAATAGGCCAAGGAGACTCCATATTGGTTCACACAGCCATAGTCTGTTTCTGTCTTCTTGATTCAATCTTTGGGTGAATATAGTCATTTCCCCAAAGCAGTGTTAGTCAGGTAGAAGTTTTTTTTGTTTTTTAACAAACATATGTTTTTTATTGTATTTCAGTGTATTGTTTAATTTCTTAATTCTCCATCATCCACATTGAATCATAGAATTAAAAGTTGGAAGGGGCCTAAAGGACATCCAGTTCAACTCTTTGCACCATGCAGGATGGAGGATTCCACTTCGTCCTCCCTTTTGTCTTGCTTGAAGAAGTAGCAGCTAATCAGCGTCGCAATGCTACCAGTCATTATCTGTGCTCAGTATAGCCTCTTGACTCTTTCCCTAACCCAAAAGCAGATAGGGAGGAATACTTCACTAATAATGCAGTCCTATGCAGAGTTGCACCCTTCTAAGCCCATTGACATAAATGGATTTAGAAGACTGCTGCAAACAATTTTTTCATCTTCTTGGGAATAAATTCCTTTGAATTATTTCTGAGTAAATGACCCTGAGTAGATGTCCCTGGTGGTCCCTTCCAACTCTATGATTCTATTATTCTATGAAAGATACAGAAATTCAGGCAGAGAGCAATACAATTTTTAAAAGTGCTATAAGTTACTGCAAGATTTTCTTATTTGTTTCTTGCTTGCTGAAGATATTTCAGTGGCCCAAATATTAATATCTCATAATGCAAATAATCACAGTTCCTTACATGTCTGCTTAATTTACTTTATATAGTTCCACATTTTTCTCATTCACTCTATTGAACTCACAATCAGGCCTGATTAAACATGTTACAGGTGGGTAAGCAGATCTTAACACAATCTTTCATGCATCCAGCATTTTATTTACCTGGCTCTCTGCTGTTTCGTGTGTAACTTTAGCAGGCCAGAGATTCATAATAGGGGTGGGCCTCCTTTGGTGTGCTAATTTGGTATGTGTAGCATCATTGTACACATACCAGCACAGTTTAAATAAGATGCTGGACATGTGTAAGATCACACAGTTAAGTTCCTCTTGCCTGCTAGCATTCTATTTAAATTAGGCCTCAGAATGATGTGGCTTGATTCTGGATTTCTTCCACCTTTCAATCCATCTTTTTGAAATGTGCATTTTAATTTGCATTAGTGATTGTAACAGCAGATGCAGTCATTGCAGTTTTTTCAGATTAATTAGTTAATAAGCAGTTGTGATTTTATGCATGAGACCCCAGAATATTAGTTAATCTGTTTCAAACCTAGTTGGTTTAGGCCTGCCAACCTCCAGGTGGGGCCTGGGGTTCTTCTGGATCTCCAGACTGCATAGATCAGTTCTCCTGGAGGAAATGGCAGCTTTGGAGGGTGGAACTTATAGCATAATGTTCCCACTGAGCTCCTTCTCCTCCAGTAGGGTTGCCAGACCTTCGCCAGGGGCCAAGGATCCTTCAGTTTGGGCCCCCTCCCCCCAGTGCCATCCAGCTGGCCAGCAGAGGTCTTAACTGGGCTTAAAATGAGGCCCCAGCCCCATTGGCATGATGGCATCATTCTGGAAGTGACATTATCACATCAGCACAGTCGAGGAAGATGCTCTGGTATTTGGGCAAAACTCTATGGTAAAAACACCCTCTGCCATAGAGTTTTTTGCCCAAATACCAGAGTGTCTCCCTCAACATAACTGATGTGATGACATTACTTCCAGAAGTGATGTCATCGTGTCGGCCTCCCTCTGCAGCTGGTAAGTCCACCCCCATCCCCTGCCAATTGCCAGGGAGGACCTCGCAGCCCACCTTCCTCAAACTCTAACTTCCCCAGGCACTGGCCCCAAATCTCCAGGGATTATCCAAGCAGGAGTTGGCAGCCATAAACTGATGGTAGTTATGCAGTCAGAAATGATGCCAATATGTTTTCAGAGAATGAAGAAATTTCATTTCTCTAGACTTAAATTCCAAAAATTGATCTCTGAAAACCATACAGCATTTATGTTAATGTGTGTATGTGTTGCCAGGTTTTCACCACCTATTTCATACAGCCAGCATGTTGTAGTGGTTAAGGTGTCAGACTAGGACCTGGGAAACCCAGATTCGAATCCCCACTCGGCCAAGGGAATAGGCCAGTCACACACTCACAGGTAGTATTTGGATGGGAGACCTCCAAGGAATATCAGGGCCATGATGTGAAGGCAGACCATAGAAAACCACCTCTGAAGTCTCTTGCCTTGAAAACCCTATGGGGTTGCCGTAATTCTGCTATGATGGCCAAAAAAAAAAAAAAAGACTTAAATTCCAAAAACTGATCTCTGAATACCATACAGCATTCATGTGAAAGTGTGTATGTGCAGCCAGGTGTTCACCACCTATTTCATACAATACTCTCTTTGAAGCTCTGATCTACTTCTTATAGGGTCTTGCAGAATTTTGAACAGTTGCAATATTATGTGGCCTATCTAATCACTTACAATGAAATGATTGAAAATAAATACATGGAAACAAAATATTTTATTTTTAAAAAAGCTTTAAGGATACAGAAATAGAGTGCAAACATTACATTGTCAGAGAGCAGTTTGCTATTTGGATCTGTGTTTCTGTTTTGAACGCAGTTTTCCCCTCAGGGATCCTTTCTATGTGGCTAGAATAATTCAAGATCATGCAAAATTTGCAACCTAACAACTGGAATGCCATGAGATGATTATTGCTTACATTATTTTGGTCCTCAGTGGTTTCTGGGGGCAGTAAAAAAGCACAGAAAAACCAAACATATGCATGTATTCCTTTAATACAAATACAAAACACCTCACATATGATAATATTTTCCTAGCAGTTCAGCAAGCCTTTGATAAGAAGCTGATATAGGTAAACTAAGGTTAAGTAGTTGAAACGTGGATTATAATTTTCCATGTTGCCTCAATGCAGTGACATTCCCAGTGTATATTGCTGTGTGCTGGAGAGCTTGCCTCTATTATGAGGGTCTCAGCTTTTGAATGGGAGAGGTAAAATTATCCAGACCCCCCCCCCCCAAATAATCTAGGTTTCTTGGATTATATGCATACAAATCTCAGCTTTCTATCTGTTGCGTAAGTATCATGGAGATCAAGCATAAGCCCTGCCACACAAGTGTAGAGCAATGCCAGTATAGCTGACACTAGGGTTGTCAGGCAGTGCCTGAAACCAATGAGAGGGTTGTGGGGGGGGGGGGGAGGCAGCATCCTGGGAGAAAAATTAAAAAGAAAAATTAAGCCTTGGCCCAGCACACAACAATATACACTGGGAGTGTCACTGCGTTGAGGCAACATGGAAAATTATAATCATTGTTTCAACTACTTCACCTTCGTTTACCTATATCAGCTTCTTATCAAAGGCTTGCTTTTGGGGCCAGTGCAATATACCCAGCAATATAGGCCACATAATATTGCAACTGTTCAAAATTCTGCAAGACCCTATAAGAAATAGATCCACGCAAACTCCCAGTTTCAGTGGAGAAGTGTAGCCCCATTCTACACACCCTATCCTTTGACATATGGGTGTCCTGGCTGAAGCTTATAAAGTGATTAGGAAAACTGTGGTTGCCTGCAGAGTTAGACAATATGCAAAGCTGCATCTTAGCTGTATAAGAATGGTGGGAGTCAGCAGTGTGATGCAATAGTTAAAAAGGCAAATGTGATCTTGGGCTGTATCAATAGAAGTATAGTGTCTAGATGACATGAAATGATGGTATTGCTTTACTCTGCTCTGGTTAGACCTCACCTAGAGTACTGTGTTCAGTTTTGGGCACTGCAATTTAAGAAGGATATAGACAAGTTGGAACGTGTCCAGAGGAGGGCAACAAAGATGGTAAGGGGTCTGGAGACGAAGTCCTATGAGGTAAGGATGAAGGAGCTGTGTATGTTTAGCCTGAAGAGGAGAAGACTGAGAGGGGATATGATAACCATCTTCAAGTACTTGAGGGGCTGTCATATAGAGGAGGGTGCTGAGTTGTTTTCTGTTGCCCCAGAGGGTTGGACCAGAACCAATGGGTTGAAATTAAGTCAAAAGAGTTTCCATCTAGACATTAGGAAGAATTTTCTAACCGTTAGAGCAGTTCCTCAGTGGAACAGATTTCCTCGGGAGGTGGTAAGCTCTCCTTCCCTGGAGGTTTTTAAGGAGAGGCTAGATTGCCATCTGTCAGCAATCTGATTCTATGACCTTAGGCAGATCATGAGAGGGAGGGCATCTTGGCCATCTTCTGGGCACGGTGTAGGGGTCACTGGGTGTGTGTGGGGGAGGTAGTTGTGAATTTCCTGCATTGTGCAAGGGATTGGACTAGATTACCTTGGTGGTCCCTTCCAACTCTATGATTCTATGAGTCAAGGTTTGTGGAGTGTTTCTATATTGCCATCTCTTTCACCAGTGAAATGTTATGATGGTGCCAAAGGCAGAACCTGGGATGACGGAGCTTAGGAAAAGGGGTCCAGCTCCATGCTAGGTACGACCTATTGTTTCCCATTCTTGCCTCTATGTCAGCACAGCTGCATCCACCCCATGTTTACAGTGGTGCACCATTGGTGCAGCATTACATTAGCATCTCCAGTTATGTTGGTGTAGCACTTAATTGCATCCTAAGCAGCTTCCAGAGTGGCCTTAGGATAGTGTCATAGTATGTGGGATGTTCCTTATTTTGAGTGAGATGCATGCAATATATTTTGAGTCTTTCCCAATTATTGAGCAATGTTCAACTGCACTTGTATTTTTTCCTCTAATCTATCCCTTTTCATCTTCTTAATTTTTAAGGTCAGAAATTAGTTCTATACATTGTATAACCCTGATATATAATGAAAAGCCACCCATTATATAGTAGCTATGACTCAAAGAACAGCAAATCACGTTATATATACCCCAAGGGACTTTGAACTAGTATTTCTCAAAGCAGAAGCTAAGCATATAACAACACTGTAAGAAGTCTGGAATATGGTGGGTGGGGAGCATAGCCAAGACTTTGGATGTATCAAACTAGTTTTCTAGATCCTGCTCATGATATGCACAAAGGGGTTGGATCCTATGTTTTCCCACTGTGAGGAATTACAGGAATATTTCCTTCGATGGAAAAAGTCTTCCTCATATGAAGATTCCATGTTTAGCAACAAGACCACTGAGAGACATTACAGGTTCCCACACAGAGATTTCCTCTGTGCCCCAATCTAAACCCAGCCCAAACATCATTTCAAAGCAAATCACATGATTTCTGCTTGGCTTCATAGGCCCCAGTGTAAACAGGTGTTTAACAAAGAGGGCCAGTGGATCTATTCCCCACTGCTTATTTAGAAACCTTTGTTCTGTCTTGTCTTCTACTGCTATATAATTTAAGAGCAACCCCTGACCTGGATTGCCCAGGCTAGCTTGATCTCATGAGATCTCGAAAGCTCAGCAGGGTCAATCTGGGTTAGTGTTTGGATGGGGGACCACCAAGGAAGTCAGGGCCATGTCGCAGCGGCAGGCAATGGCAAACCACCTCTGAATGTCTCTTGCCTTGAAAACCGTAGGTGGTTGCCATAAGTTGGCTGCAACTTGACAGCACTTTACACACACAGTTTAAGACCCAAACTGAACATTATGTAATAGATATGGTGTAGCAATCCTAAATGGTATGTTTTAATGAAAAACTGTTACAGAATGGCCTTTTTATGCGAGGCTGTTCCCCTCATGGTCACCCCTCTGACTGCTGCGGGGCTTTGCTGTTGGGGAATACCTGGAGATCTTTGGGGTGGAGCCTGAGGGTGGGGTTTGGGGGGGGAGGGACTTTAATGCCATAGAGTCCAATTGCCAAAGCGGCCATTTTCTCCAGGAGAACTGATCTCTATTGGTTGTAGATCAGTTGTAATAGCAGGAGATCTCCAGCTAGTACCTGGAGATTGGCAACCCTAGACATGTACATTTCACAATATTGTCCTGATCTTTACAGCACTTCAAACAAACAAACCTGCATACAGACAGAAACATACACCTTGATCAACTGGTACTATGTAACTTAAAGCTCAGCTGAGGTGCAGCTGGTTTAAATAATAGCGAGCAATTAGTCTGAGGACAAAATCAGCAGTGGCATTTTATAATTACAATTAATTTAAAGGTTAATTTCCTTTGGTGCTAAAATCTTATTTAAAACATTTACCAGGAAAGGAAATTAGGATGTTACTATCAAGATGCATGGAGTGCTTCTGGGAATCCATGCCTATTATCAGTAGAAAATTACGTTAGGCTCAAAGTGGGAATTTCAATTCATTTTAGTGTATAATAGATGGTGATCAGAGCCCTGAGTTGGAGGATTTTGGTTAGGGGAGACTATAAGATTTGCATTTCCTTTTGTTTGAGGGATTAATTGGAAATGTTTTTAACAAAAAGGCTGGGTTTCTATGCAAACAAGTGCAACATGAAAGGAAAATTGGTTATGGATTGCTGCCTTCCTCACTAATGAAGTTTATGTTAAGGAAATCCCTAAGAGACACAGTTGTGCTATGAAAAATATTAATACATAGAGTCATACACTGAAAATGATGCTGTCACTAGTGTCCTATATGTCAATTTACCGTTTCCCACTCTATCTGGCCCAGTTGTCCCCAAACATCCATCACTGTCTCTTTAGGGAACAGTCGAGCTTGAGTTTCAAATACATCTAAATAATAGTGGTGTTTTTTATGTTACTGTTTGGGTGGCTCATCATCATGATGGCATACAATTTAATAAAACCAGTGCTTCATCTTGGTAAGGGGATAGTTCCACAATGAATGTTTTTTTTATATATTTTTCTTTATCATATTACTTGAACATATTTTTAATGAAATTTTGTTTTAAAGCGCACTGCTTCTGGTTGTAGTAGAACCTGCAGTAGAAATTAACTGATTCATTAAATAACTACAGGTCTCACAAAATGCTATAATTCCCCTTTAAGAAGAAAATAATTGCCACATCCAAACTCTTTTCCCCCCCAGTCACTCAAATACTGGCATTAGAAAAGTTATTAGCTTAAATGGGAGACTAGCCCATCAAGCAAATTTGTCTCGTTCATTTCTGACATTGTTGTGGTTGGGTGGGATTGGAGAAGCAGTTAACACCAATAAGGTGTTATCCATGCTTTAATGATATAGAGTTATGTTTTCTGAACTGGGGTTTAAGAACCCCCTTAGCTACGGTTAGCAAAAGTTGGATGAACTGGGGGTTGAGGGAGGGAGGGAGAATTTGGGTTCAAGAGGAGGAGAGCGGAGTAAACTGAACATGTAACCAATGGCCCACTTCTTGTTGCTAGTGTTTAGTTGGTGATACATCTACACCATGCCTAAGTGGCATAACAAGAGTCCAAGTCCAGTGTGGGACATAAGCCCACATCCCATTTGGCCACTGTTATGCATCTTCCCACTGCATGCTGCCTTATTTCACATTCTCTTCATCCACCCCACCCCACCTCCCAAAAATAGCGTTTACAGTTTAGCAGGATTATACTGTTTTGTAATAGTTAAAGCAGCAGCCCTTTGTTTATTAATTATTTCTTTAAAAAGCACTACCTATCACAGAAAAATCACATCTATATTTTCTCAAACTCTTATCTGAGTTTTGGCCTGCTAAAATTTACAGCTGAATACCCGATGATGGGAGGAAGATTGGTCTACTGGCTCCCTGGAGCAAACCAAAGTATGTATTCCTTTAAAAATTTGAATATCTTGCTTAGAGTCCCCTTTGTTAAGAAGGTTATGATGACAGGAATGCCTTGCAGGGCCTTTTGCATAATGACCTACAGCTGGGGTCCCTAACCTATTTGAGCCTGCGGGCACCTTTGGAATTCTGACTCTGGGTGGTGGGCTCAACTGCAAAATGGTTGCCGCAGAAGACTGAGCAAGGCGCAAAACGACTGCCATAGGATGCAGAACCAAACACAACATTACCGCCACAGGAAATGGAGCCAAGCATAAAATGTCAGGAAGTGAGTTCATGCATAATCCCAATAGTAACACTTCAGCACATCAGGCAGAAGCTCTGCTTAACGAGATGCCTTTTAAAATGAACATATTGTTGAAAAAATATTTTCTTTCATGCACGCAGTTTACCTTGAGTCGCACAGTCCTTGTGCTATGTTAGCAGTTGCTGCCAAAAGCAATTAAAAAAAAATCTGCTCAGCCAATTAGATTTCCCATAGCCAATCAGAAACCCTGCCGAACAAAAGCCCCACCAGGCCCTGCCCACTTTCTAAAAACACTTGGTGGACACCAGGAAAGATGTCAGTGGGTGATCTGGCACCCATAGGCACCACTTTTGGGGACTCCTAACAAATCGAATCTTTGAGATTCACTTTTCGAATCTGGCTAATACCTTAGAAGGCTGTATGACTTTCTCATCCAGATTTGTTTTTGAAATGATTTTATGTTTGATGTTTTAGATGATTTTCTGATTCTTAATGTTTGATTTGTGGTTATGTTCTAAGTTGTTTTCTGAAGCTGCTCAGAACCTTAGTAGACAGAGAAAAATAAAAATTGTGTATAAATAAAAGCAATTATCTGTCTTCTAGTGGTTACTTTACAGTTTTTTTACACAGAAGTATTGGGAACTAACCTACCCCAACCTGAAATCTTTCATTCCATACTATGTAATAAAACAGTTTTACGCACAAATACCTATATTATTAGACAATACATTGCCTAAAGCTCAATTCATAGTCTATTGTATAGGTTTCGGAGGTGCTTCTACAGGGCTCTGTGATCAGGAGTCAGACTAATTATTTGGTTCCTCTATACAAATATTACCAGCACAGTGTCAATTTAGCCATGAGCAGAGTTGACAGGTTGGCAACCAGTGTGATATCATGGGAGGGGGGGTTCATGGGAGAGTAGCTGTCAGTGATGGCTGATGTCACTTTCAGGATAAACCCGAAAGGTAAAAACGTAGAGTTTTCAGCAATATCTAGAGAGGACTGATGTCACTTCCATGTTTTTTTTCCAGAAATGACATCAGTCCTCTTGACGAATTGCCAAAAACTGTATGCTTTTATCATAGAGCTTCCAGTGATTCCTAGAGGTGTGACATCACTTTCAGGTTTTCCCCAAACTTCTTTGGTAATTTGAAATAGCTGGGGACTGTTTGGTGAATTCATTTGGTATGTGGCAATGGAGATGTCTAGCAAGCTTGTCCCTCTTACAAGTTCTGCAGAACGCTGGATTTGCATGCTGGATGCTCAGGAGCTTCTTAACAGACAGCAATAGAGAAAGTGTCCTGAAATGCTGCAAGTATTTGCTGTGGACTCTTTTTCATTCTTTAGGTCTTCAGAATTCTCTTAGTCGTGGTGGAGTTTTCTTTCTTTTGTACGAGTTTTTATCTTCCCCCCCCCCTTTCCTTATCCCCATACTGCCCTGGTAATAAGCTGCCTACAGCAATCTCTTGCTAACAGCTTTTTTCATTAGAGACACAATGATCCAACATTGCTTGCATTTTCTCTAGATGGTGATGATTGGGTACAACCTGCAGAATTTTCCAGTCTATTTGAAGCATTTGGTCAATTTGAAAATACTTTAGGGACCATTATAGAATGTCCTCATGTGCAAATGGCACATGATGATGGAAATGATCCTAGCAATATCCTGACCCAACTGAAATATAATTTAGAAAGTGAGAAGAAATTATATTTTAAGCATTTCTTGTGTCATCTGTAAGGTCTTTGCATATACATTATAAGCTGTCAGTAGTACTTTGTACTTCTAGAATGTTCCATGTTCCCAGTCTAGTACATTCTGCATTCTTGTCACGGGAAAGATTACTGAAGAACTGGGCAACACTGGAATACCTGCGGTACTAAAATACTAAAGACCAAACAGACAATGCTTGTAGGTGGATGAGAACCAGGACAATCTAAAGCCCTGCATGAATTAACTACAGTTACCAGATATATAAATCTGGCCACCCAAAATAAGTGTTATGCGGATGTGCTCTAAAACAAAAGGCAGTTAATGGTCTTTCTACAATATTGATGTAAGGGTGTAGTAAATATGCAGTTGCTTATTAGTTATTACAGACATGTTACTCTAAGAAGCATTTCTCCAGTTAGGAAATTGCCAAGGACATCCCAAGCAGTTACACTCTTCTAAGCCTTTGATCGATTTAGAAGGGTTTAACTAGGCTGATCTCGTCAGATCTCAGAAGCTAAGCAGGGTCAGCCCTGGTTAGTATATGGATGGGAGACCACCAAGGAATACAAGGGTTGCTATACAGAGGAAGGCACTGGCAAACCACCTCTGTTAGTCTCTTGCCTTGAAAACCCCATAAAGGGTCGCCATAAGTCGGCTGCGACTTGACGGCACTTTACACACACACAACTCTGCTTAAGATGGCACAGTGCATTCCCCAGCATACCAGTCATAGTATTGATAGGGAAATGAGATTTCCTTTCCTCCCTTGCAGTTAGATCACCTGTGGGTATTGAGAATTGTTGCATGGTATATGGTTGCACAAGAGCTATGACTACATGACATCGCTGGTATTGAGCAATACAGATTCCCTTTACTGAAGCACATGCTATTTTGGAACTCTTTTTTAAAAAAGAGGCTGACTACCCTCCTCCTGTAGAAATCCAGCGGAGAAGTGCTCAAGTAGCAGTTTAGGATAATAACAATGATTTTAAAAGCATGTTAAACATGGACAACTTCTTGCAACTTTATTCCACTATTGTTGAACCCCTTCCTCCCCCCCAAAAAAACCTTTTTTTTACTGTGCTCAAGTGTTCACTGCTGTTCATATTCATTTCTTCTCTCAGCATGGCTCTCTGTTTGCAGCAGAACTCTTCACTGTGAAAGGCTAACATATTGCACTACTAACACTGAATAGGACCTTAATACAGTCATAGTGCATTCCTGAGATCTAAGGGCAAAAGCCCTTAGGAGGCCAGGAAGGCACCACAACAGCGTCCGGGCCCCCTGTGCCAGCGTCTGAGCAACTAACTCCGGCTTAGTGGCCTGAACACCGGCGGGAAGGCCCGGACACCCATTGCAAGGCACAGCGCCGTCCCGGGATGCCAACGGGGGCTTCCGGCTGTGTCCAAACATTGTCAAAGGCCGCGCCAGCATTCCAGGAGGCGTTCCCGGGGCATTCCGGCGCTGGGCTGGGAATGCCCCTTTTAATTTTGGGCGAGGTCCGCCACCTGGTGGCGTATCTCCCATGCAACCCTATGAGGGTTGCATGGCTTTTTAACACTGGGAGGAGGTTTCGACAGGGCCGAAACCTCCTTTGGAGGCAGCGCAGCCGCATTGCAGGTCGAAACCTCCTTTCGAGGCAGCGCAGCCATGTTGCCTCCAAAGACCAGTGCACTGTAGACCTTTTTAACAAATGACAAAACCGGCTCTTTCTGATTTGGTTGGTTTGGTCATCTGGAAAGGCCTTCAAAGGAACCACCATATTTTAGATGTTTTTAAAGCTCATGAATTTGGTCCTAGCTGTTGGCTGGAAGGCTGAAGAAAGGATTTGTCACTCTTTATTTGATTTGATTTTGCTGTGACTTAATCTGGATTACAGAATTAGAAAATAATTTGAACAACAAACTATCTAAGGCAACGTATGCTATTAACAATGCAGTGGGTGGATTACAAGGTATAAGACATCATAAACCAAGTCATACCTACAATAATCACTGCAGTGGATTACAATCCTATTCCATTGTACAGGTGGCTTCTTAAGGAAATGGAGTTTTTCTTAAGAATGATCCTGAGTCTGATTAAGGACTCAACAAAGTGAGTTTATTCAGACGTCACAAACTTGGTAAACGACTGAGAGACAGGCTTATTTCTCACTAGGGTCCATAACTAACAGCGCAAGGGTGAAGGGTCACAACCTTTCTATCTATCCAACTCTCACACTTGCTGCCCCCTTCTGATCTTCCTTTCTTTAATCAATCTTTGTGCACTAGACACTGTATTTCCAACAGCTTCCTGGGCTGTTCCATTCTATTGCAATTCTCATAATCTCAGCTATTTAAAAAATATGAAATGTCCACAGAAGGCATTGTATCAATATATCCATACTTGATATGGTAAAACTCCAGCTGGAGCATGAAGAAAATTTCTCTCAGTTTACAAGAATCTCATAAGATCTGCTATGTGCAGTCCTTTTTGTTTAACAGCAGTCTCAAAATGACTGTTTCTTTACATTTGAGTTTTGTGTTCGAGTGATATTTCATGTATTTTAATTCTGGACAGATGGATGAGAAGAGTATAGGAGGGAGGGCACATTGCATCCTTCCCTGTTTTCCATTTTGTGAATCTCATGACTATGCACAGCTTACAGCTAAGCATTGTATTTTACACCCAGCAGCTCAGCCGCCTTTGGATGCCTTGCTTCCTTGCATGTTCATGCTCTGTGCCATGCTAATTCCTGTGCCTCTTCCCTATATTCTTCAGATAAGCTTCTCTCTCCCTCTTCATATTTCCCTTCAAAATTCAGATCTGATGT
Organism: Euleptes europaea; assembly: GCF_029931775.1. Lineage (NCBI taxonomy): Eukaryota > Metazoa > Chordata > Lepidosauria > Squamata > Sphaerodactylidae > Euleptes > Euleptes europaea. The sequence continues at coordinate 74,051,054 of NC_079321.1, forward strand.
GTGTGTGTGTGTAAGCAAACATCTGCATGTGAAGATAAGGAGTGGTATTTGTGTGTGGTTAGTGTGTGTGTGTGTGTGTGTGGTATATAAGAAGTCTTTTGTGGATTTCTGTTTCCATGATCACAATGCCATGTTTCGCGAGAGAATGAGATGGGAGTACCAATTAAATTTTACAAATGGATTGTCAAAAGGACACGTGCTTCTATGTGGCTATGTGAACACATGCATGTTGTCCACTTAAAACCAAATTTTCTTGAGAAAAAAAGGTACAGTTAATAACAGTAATGATACTAATAAAGGTGAACATTATATTTCTGGCTCATATCGCATATCTTTCCTTCCCTCCCCAATTCTTTTCTTTGTTCTTCTCCTTTCATCCCCACTTGCTTTCATAGAATCAAAGAGTTGGAAGGGACCATCGGGGCCATCAACTCCAACCTTCTGCACAATGCAGGAAATTCACAACTACCTCCCCCCTCCGCACCCCTAGTGACCAGAAGATGGCCAAGATGCCCTCCTCTCATCATCTGCCTAAGGTCACAGAATCAGCATTGCTGACAGATGGCCATCTAACCTCTTCTTAAAAACCTCCAGGGAAGGAGAGCTTACCACCTCCCAAGGAAGCCTGTTCCACTGGGAAACTGCTCTAACTCCTAGAAAATTCTTCCTAATGTCTACACGGAAACTCTTTTGATTTAATTTCAACCCGTTGGTTCTGGTCCGACCTTCTTGGGCAATAGAAAACAACTCGGCACTCTCCTCTATATGACAGCCCTTCAAGTACTTGAACATGGTTATCATATCCCCTCTCAGTCGTCTCCTCTTCAGGCTAAACATACCCAGCTCCTTCAACCTTTCCTCATAGTACTTGGTCTCCAGACCCCTCACCATCTTAGTTGCCCTCCTCTGGACACGTTCCAGCTTGTCTACATCTTTCTTAAATTGTGGTGCCCAAAACTGAACACAGTACTCTAGCTGAGGTCTAACCAGAGCGGAGTAAAGAGATACCATCACTTTGCGTGATCTGGACACTATACTTCTGTTGATGCAGCCCAAGACTGCATTTGCCTTTTTAGTTACCGCATCACACTGCTGACTCATGTTCAGTGTTTGGTCTACTAAGACCCCAAGATCCTTTTCACACACACTACTGCTCAGACAAGTCTCCCCCATCCTATAATTATGCATTTGATTTTTCCTACCTAAATGCAGAACTTTACATTTGTCTTTGTTGAAGTGCATTTTATTAGTTCTAGCCCACTTCTCCAGCCTGTCAAGATCATCCTGCATCTTGGCTCTGTCTTCTGTCTCTGTATTTGCTACCCCTCCCAATTTAGTATCATCTGCAAATGTAATAAGCATCCCCTCTATTCCTTCATCCAAATCATTTATAAAGATGTTGAACAACACAGGGCCCAGCACAGATCCCTGAGGAACTCCACTAGTCGCTTCTCTCCAAGTGGATGAGGAACCATTAACTAGCACTCTTTGGGTACGATCTGTCAACCAGTTGCAGATCCACCTAACAATAATAGGATCTAAACCACATTTTCCCAATTTGTCAGCTAGAATACTATGTGGAACCTTATCCAAAGCCTTACTGAAATCTAGATAAACTATGTCTACAGCAATCCCCTGATCCAGCAAGGTAGTAACTTTCTCAAAAAAGGAGATAAGATTAGTCTGACATGACTTATTCTTGAGAAACCCGTGCTGGCTCTTAGTGATCAGATCCATCCTTTCTAAATGCTCAAGGACTGACTGTTTGATGATTTCTTCCCAGCCTGGTTGACAGGAGATGAAAGAGACTGTAGCTCACTTTGCTTTCTGCCTCTCTTCTCTCCTTCTTTCTCACCATAGTGCATTAGACACCAGTTTAGCACCTGAAGTACTAGGGGTGTCCTGGAAAATTTAGCCTCTGAGGAGTGAGAACATTAATGTCAGGCATTCAGGAGGCTACATGGATACACTTCATGTCAAATCTGCCCAAACATTATTCAAGATACTGGGCGGGGGGGGAGATAATCTTTCCTTCTCCTGCCAAGGGGGGGGGGTTAGAGTGCACACCAGGATTGATTGGTTTGTTGCTGTGGCTATGGAAAAGCCCATGGCTCCTTCTAGTGACATCATAATGAGTCAAGATCGGACTATGAAAAAATGATGAGGACCACCAATGTATTCAATAGTCACATAGTGCAGCATAGAAAAGAGATCTACATTTTGGGTCACAATAAATAGGGAATTGAATGCCCAAAAATGACCTGACCTTGGTTGCCTGCTGTTTCTGACCCTCTGTAAACTCTTCATAAGCTCTTTGTGTGTGTGTGTGTGTGTGTGTGTGTGTGTGTGTGCATACACATGCTAGCATATGCTTACTTTCAATATTTGGAAGTATAAATGAGTACGGCAAATCTTAGACAGTGTTCTGTTGGACTTTAATGATCACTGATGTGGCAGGTAGTACTAAATATGCCATCAGCTTAAGAGAAGACCAAAGCTGAGGGGGATTTGTTGTTTGTTTGTTTGTTTTAAAAGGCTTTCTCTGTTTGGTAGGAATGTTATTTATTTACATTTTATTGATTAAGACTTCCTGGAGGCAAATTAAATGAAATTGCCCTCCGTCAGAGTCATTTTAACATATCCAGGGTTTACTGGAAAATTGTTGTGTGAATATTTCTGTAATAGTATTTGTGGACCCAGGTGCAAGAGCCATTACCCCCCCCCCAAAAAAAATTGATTAACAAATACAACATACACAGATAGTCGGGTATAAAAAGGCCACAGCTTTATTGGTTACAACAGACAAGGATCATATTGGTGACGCATAAGGGGCAGATCTGAGCATCGAGTGACCACCCTGTCACTCGATGTAACCATCCACAACCCGATTGTTGGGGCAGCAACTGGAGTGGTGTAACAGTGGTACCACTAGGACAAAAATCTCTGAGTGATTCCTATGCCACCTGGGAATGGAGCCACACATCACCCCCCAAGCTGGCCATTCCTGGTCAGCTCCACCCCAAGACCCCTAATGGGGGGTCCCCATCAAAGGGGGAAGACACATACACAGACACATCTTCCCTGGATTGGATCCAACCCAATACCAAAAACCACCAAGCTGTGACAAACTAACAGAAAAGCCTCAACATAGGGAGGGTCCGCTGCTCCAGGAATGTCAAGGCCAGGCTGCTGTGCAGCTCAACCTTAAATAGGCCCAAAGGGGGCATGGGCAAGCAGGCATGTCCACGTCATCAAAAATTGCCACCGACGTGGCGACTGACCCACCCCAAACCAGCTATAGGCTCTTAAGAAGGGAAGGGCAGGGAAGGGTGAAACACAGCAGCCCAGCCATGCAGCCGGCAAGGCAGGGTTGTCCTGGAGGACGAGGATCGTGAAGCTCCAATTTGGAAGAAAATAGCCACACCGGGACACAAGAGCAGCACCGGGTGAGTACTTCTACCACTTCTTTGCGGACCCAGGTGCAAGAGCCGTTTTCCCTTCAAATTGATTAACAAATACAACATACACAGATAGTTGGGTATAAAAAGGCCACAGTTTTATTGGTTACAACAGACAAGGAGCATTTGGGTGATGCATAAAGAGCAGATCCGAGCATCAAGTGACCACCCTTTCACCTGATGTAGATATCCCTAACCCGATTGTTGGGGCAGAACAGCACAACAGCACCGGGGAGCAGCACAATCGCACTACCGCATACCATCCTCATGGCTTGCTCTTGACACCAATGCACTATGCTACGATCCACACCATCTTTAATACACCTGTCAAATAAAACAACAAGAAAATGGTAATAATATGAATCTTGTGTTTGATCATTTATGGATATACGTCTGGTAGGCGTCTGACCTCCAGTGACCAATTGATCTGATGTCTCCCTCAGATAATCCCAAAGCATTGGCAGTGGTGGCCGCCCCAATACAAAATGAATGAGTTCCAAATTCCTTGGATGGAAGGACCGCAGCATCCAGGCAGAACCTTAACACTGCCAATAACTGGTACCTAGTGAGCAGTGACATGTCCTTGTGTATGAAAAAGGGGCCCGAAGCTCGGGATTGTATCCATAAGTAGGCCTTTAAAGTGGATAAAGGGCAGCAGGGGTCAGAGTGCCCATGTGCTTTGCTGTAAAACACTGGTTCCCAACCAGGGGTCCGCGAGAACTAAATTAAGGTCCGCGAAACAAAGTTATAAACCCATAATAAATTAATATTTTCAATTAAAAGTTCTCTATTATAAAAATATATATTCAAATATTATTCTAAGTTTACTGTTTAACTAACAGTTATGATTAAAGTTTATTTTCAAATTCTCTGCATTTTTATTTTGAACCTTGGGGTCCCTGCACCCAACAAAAAAGTCCTAGTGGTCCCTGGTCAAAAAAAGGTTGGGAACCACTGCTGTAAAAGGATAAAGCAACGATGTGAAGTGCCAATGTCCAACAGGTTCTGCTCTTTCATAAAAACAAGGTACCTTATAACGGTGTCCTGGGAAACAGGAGGGGATCCAGGCTCCCCTATACACACTGCAAATGTCATGGCCAACTGAAAAGCCCATGCATAAGAATGCAGCGCGGAGGGGGTGATTGAGCTGAATGCTCCCTTCCAGATTAGCTGACACCAAGGGACTACAGGTCTGGGTGTCAGTTTGCGCCTGGTGCCAATGTCCTGAACCTTGCTTCCTGAAATTGAGATAATGCATCTGCAATTTTGTTATCAAGCCCTGAAACATACTTAGCAGGAAAAGAGATGTTATTGTTTAAACAAATCAACACAAATTTGCTCACCAGGAATATGACCCACTCAGAGTGCGAGGACTGCCTGTTGATAATCCAGACAATGGTTATCACACCAAAAGAGAACCTATGAGTTCGCCAGAGCGTCCCCCCAAATGTAATCTGCAACCAGAATCGGGAATTGCTCTAAAAAAGTTAGGTCCCTCAATATCCCTGCCTGGGTACAAGCTGCCGACCACTTTTGCACACACCACTGCCCCATGAAATACACCCCAAACCCAGTACTGCCCACTGTATCAGAATGCACTTGTAATGAAGATTTCATATCCTGCTGTGATTGCCATAGTGAGACCCCATTATAATCCCTCAAAAAGGCCTGCCATACTTGGAGGTCAGCCTTTATGCCCTTTGTGACCCATATACAGTGGTACAGAGCTTTGGCCCCAGATGTGGATCTGGCTAAATGAGCACCGAAGGCCTGAACCTTTGCATTCACTATTTTGGGCAGCTCACGAGGAGATTTCAAATTGGCACTCAAAGGGAAGGTGCGGGCCAACAAAAGGGATCCTAAAACCTGATGAAAACCCATTCCAAAGGAATTTTGCAGTCTCACAGTGGGGTATCTTTCCAGCCAGCAAGCTAACTGGTCAAGCTGAATTGGGGTTGGGCACCATGTGAAGTACAGAGCTTTGGCCCCAGATGTGGATCTGGCTAAATGGGCACCGAAGGCCTTACCCAGCCATACTGTCAGGCCTGTTCTCTGCTGAAGCGGCCTGACTGAGATTGTTTTGGTTTCACCAGGTGCTGTTTAAGGACAGCTCTGCCAACCGCCGAATTCTAGTCTGCTTCTGAGTCCCATGGGAATCCACCCTCGTTGGGAGGGGGGTTGCCATGACTTCCATTGCTATCTTGATAGGTTCGGTTCGTGTCCTCGCTTTTAGTGGGAAAAGCAGCAGATTGGATGGTCCTCCAGTTTGACACCCGGGCCCAATCCATCCGCTCGCTCAATGAATTTATGCGAGCGTTAAGACAACAGTTTGAGGACCCGTTTCAAGGGGGAAAGGCCAAAGCTGCCCTTCTACAACTCCGGCAAGGATCCTCATCGGTCAGGGACTTTGCCGATGAGTTCCAAAGACTCGCTAGTAAAATCATGGATTGGACTGAGGCTACTCGAGTACATTACTTCCGAGAAGCCCTGCACCCAGAGATATTGAACTGGGCTTATGTGCACCGAGATCCCGCCACCCTGGAGGAGTGGATCCTACTAGCTGAAGAAGTAGAAAGCCGCCGCCAGTTCATTTCTCTTGCCTGACGAGGGGCCAAAGAGGGGGGAAGCTAGAAACCTCCCCACAGAGCCGCAGCGCCTATCCTGCGGAGGCCGGCTCAACCTGCACAAGACTGAGTGTCCCGTTTCCAAAGGGGAGCCTGCCTCGTTTGCGGTGCCATGGGTCACTTTGCTGCAACTTGCCTGTCACGTCCAGAGCAGCCAACTCCTGCTCCTCGCCCAGAGGGGATGCCTCGCGGTAGAGGACACGCCGGAGGAGATGCGCCGCGTCTGACCGCAGCATTACGCAGGGGTCGGAGGGCGCCCCCGGCATTTCACATCGAGGAACCGCAGAGGATGGCTCTGGATTGTTGGACTAAGACTGCCACTGGGATCCCCCTGACTTGAATCTGGAGTCTCCCCTGGATCTATCAAAAAATGGACTGGGTCTGTGGTGAGTGGAGTGACACCGCAGACCTCCACAGATGTTACCGCAAAACCCAAGGCTCCCCTAATGGTGAGTGAAGTGGCAAAAACAGTGTATGTGGATGTAATGTTACAACACTACAGGAAGGGTCCCCCGTTACAAGTTAAAGCCCTTATAGACTTGGGGTGTGCCCGCTCTTTGATTAATGAAGCCACCTTTAAGGCACTTAAAGTGAAGTCAGTAGCTGTACCGGCCCCTGTTCACTTCGCCCAGATGGATGGCAGTGACTTTAAAGGTGGGCCTGTCGATCGTCGCACCTGGGGAGTAGCGATGGGAATAAGCCACCATTGGGAACAAATCAACTTCACCATAGCCCCCAATATCAGATACGCTGTAGTTTTGGGTATAAACTGGCTGAGGGGACCCAGCCCCTCCATCGACTGGGGAGCCGAGACTTTGTCATTTTCCAGCCCAGGCTGTGAACGGCACCGATACGAAGTCACTGTCAAAACCATGCTCCTGTCAACCCCTGCCTTGGCTTCAGACACTAATGAGTCTCCCCAAATACCTGCTGAATACTGGGACTTTGCAGATGCTTTTAATGTGCAGGAATGTGATATACTACCCCCTCACCGCAGAACAGACTGTGCTATTGAGGTGGTGGGAGATGGGAAACTTACTAAAAGTAAAATTTACCCCATGAGCGCATCGGAACGAACTGTGCTACGTGAATTCTTGGACAAAAACCTAGCTCGAGGTTTTATCCAACCCTCTACCGCTCCTTCTTCAGCCCCTGCTTTCTTCGTGCGCAAGAAGACAGGTGATTTGCGGTTATGCATCGACTTCCGAAAGCTCAATGCAGTCACCCAATCTAATGCCTACCCCATTCCTCTAATCTCAGACCTTTTGGGACAACTGAAAGAGGGACGTATTTTCACCAAGTTAGACTTGGTTGAAGCCTATTATAGAATCCGAATTAGGGACGGGGATGAGTCCCTCACAGCCTTCTCCAGTTGCTTTGGCATGTTCGAATTCTTAGTGATGCCTTTTGGATTAAAAGGGGCCCCAGGGTTCTTCATGCAATTCATTAACTAAATCTTATATGTCTTACTATATAAAGGAGTGCTGGTTTACTTAGATGACATTCTAATTTACTCTAAAACTATGGATGAACACGTTGCCCAGGTAAGGGAAGTGTTACAACGTCTCAAAGATAATCAATTCTATGTTAAGTTGTCCAAATGCGAATTCCACCAACGACAGTTGACTTTTCTGGGCTATATAATTTCACACCAAGGTCTCACCATGGACCCTGAAAAGGTGCAGGCTGTAACAGATTGTGAACACCCTCAACACGCAAACAGGTTCAGCAATTTCTTCGGTTCACTAACTTCTACAGGGGATTCATTCCCAACTTCGCGCAAGTTGCACTCCCCATCACTGATTTCCTTAAGACTAAGGGAAAGGGAAGTGCAGCCACATTGCCTGCGGCTAAAGTAAATTGGACCCCCCCCCAGTGCCAAACTGCATTTGAGACCCTCAAGGAACTATTTACCTCTGAACCGGTATTAAATCACCCTGATCCTGAGCAAATGTTTGTAGTCCAGGTTGACGCCTCAGACGTGGCAATGGGGGGTACGCTGCTTCAGCAGGGGAAGGACTGTCAAATGCATCCGTGCGCTTACTTCTCTAAGAAGTTCACGCAGCATCAACTAGCCAATCTGGGAAAAAGAAGCGGCCGCCGTGCACCATGCCCTCACGGTATGGAGACAATTTTTAGAAGGTTCTAAGGTCCCTTTTGAGGTGTGGAGCGATCACAAGAACCTGGAAGCGCTAACGGGGGCCCGTAAACTGTCCGCGAAACAGGTTCACTGGGCGGTAGGGCTGTTGATTCGGCTCGGCCCGAACCGAAAAACAGCTGAATTTCCCCCAATTCGGTGGTTTTTCAGTTTGGATTGAACCGAACTCAAAAAAGGGGAGAAATGGAGAGCCGAATTCGGCGAGTTCGGGGTGTTCCTAAATAAATTTGGCAAATTCAGGCCCTTTAAACAGATCTGCGCCTTCCAGCTGGAAGGAGCAAATCTGTTTCCCCCCCCCCCCGTGCGCCTTCAGGGAGCTTCCCTGAAGGAGCGCGGGGGGCCCTTTAAATAGATCTGTGCCTCCCGGCCGGCTCAGATCTTCCCCCCCTGCCCGCCTTCAGGGAGCTTCCCTGAAGGCGCGCGGGGGGTCTTTAAATAGATCTGTGCCTCCCGGCCGGGAGACACAAATCTGTTTAAAGACCCCCCGCGTGCCTTCAGGGGGCTTCCCTGAAGTCCCGGGAAGAGGGGCGGGGGAGTCTTTAAAACCCTCTGCGCTGCCTGCACAGACAGCGCAGAGGGGCTTGATAACCCACCGCCCCTCTTCCCGGGAGTCCCGGGAAGAGGGGCGGGGGGTCTTTAAAACCCTCTGCCCTGCCTGCGCAGACAGCGCAGAGGGGCTTGACAACCCACCGCCCCTCTTTCCGGGAGTCCCGGGAAGAGGGGCGGGGGGTCTTTAAACCCCTCTGCCGCTCCGCGCCTTCACGGACTCCCCTGAAGGCGTGCGTGGAGCCCTTTAAATAGATCTGTGCCTCCCGGCTGGGAGGCACAGATCTATTCCACGCCCCCCCCCCACGCGCGCCTTCAGGGGACTCCATCGGCATGGCCCTATCCACATACCAAAACCCATCAAGCTTAAAACCCAACAGACAATGGTCCCTTGGGTTCACTGGCAGTAACTGGAAGGCTGACTTGATGTCACATTTTGCCATAACAGCACCCACCCCACATGCCCACACTATGCGTACAGCCTGATCAAAGGATGCATAGCGCACTGTATAATATTTTGCTGGAATGGTGTCATTAACAGAGGCCCCTTTTGGATAAGGCAGATGATGTATCAATCTGTATTCACCTGGGGTCTTTTTTGGAACAATGCCTATGGGGACACTCTGAGGTTAGGAAGCTGGGGAGAAAGGAGTGGCTTGGCAACCCTCCCAGCTATACACTCCTTCTGAACCTTTGCATTCACTACTTCGGGCAGCTCACGAGAAGATTTCAAATTGGCACTCAAAGGGAAGGTGCAGGCCAACAAAAGGGATCCTAAAACCTGATGAAAACCCATTCCAAAGGAATTTTGCAGTCTCACAGTGGGGTATCTTTCCAGCCAGCAAGCTAACTGGTCAAGCTGAATTGGGGTTGGGCACCATGTGAGGCAACCAGAGACAGGAAGACTGTTACTTTCCTCCCCCTGTGGAAGCACCTGAGGCAGCACTTGGTCCACCCTCCTTCCTGCTACCATTGGGAAGAGGGCGGCTGCCTTGAAAGGGCTGTTGGCCACCCCTATTACGAGGGCAGAATGGCCTGGGATGAGGACCAAAACAATTATTGCAATTGTGCTTGTATTTGCAACAAGCACGCTGGCATTTCCCTTGGTTGTATTTCCAGCAAACTCTGTGGGCAGGCTCACTTCTAAAGGCACCCTTGCCAGATCTATTAGCCTCAAACTTGTTCCTTACTTGTGTGCCCATGTATAAAAGCCAGAGATTGTCATTGAGTAAGTCCCAATGTGTGTGTTCACTATGAGAGGCGTGCTCAAAGTACCCATCTAAAATGTGCTCCTGCACTTTTCTGGCCAAATGTATACCTGGAGTCCTCAGCGTCAGTGTAAGCCAGAGATTTCACCCCAGTGTTCGCAGCCTGCCCAGTGACCCAAACAGCCTCGGAGCTTTTAATCGCACTTTCCATCATCCTGGATGCCCACACTGGAAGTCCCAGGAACTCGAGCCATCGCCACCCAATAACACTGAGAAATATGAGTAGATTCCTCATCAGAAGAAGACTCACCCATTGACTACTCACTGCTAGAATGGTACCATCTACGATGAGAGCTCTTCCATAAGAACATAAGAAAGGCCCTGCTGGATCAGACCAAGGCCCATCAAGTCCAGCAGTCTGTTCACACAGTGGCCAACCAGGTGCCTCTAGGAAGCCACTAACAAGGATGAGTGCAGCAGCACCATCCTGCCTGTGTTCCACAGCACCCAAAATAATAGGCATGCTCCTCTGATACTAGAAAGAATACGTAAGCAGCATGACTAGTATCCATTCTAACTAACAGCCATGAATACCCCTCTCCTCCATGAATATGTCCACTCCCCTCTTAAAGCCCTCCAAGCTGGCAGCCATCACCACATCCTGGGGCAGGGAGTTCCACAATTTAACTATGCGTTGTGTGAAAAAATACTTCCTTTTATCTGTTTTGAATCTCTCACCCTCCAGCTTTAGCAGATGACCACGTGTTCTAGTATTATGGGAGAGGGAGAAAAACTTATCCCTGTCCACTCTCTCCAAACCATGCATAATTTTATAGACCTCTATCATGTCTCCCCTCATCTGCCTTCTTTCCAAGCTAAACAGCCCTAAGTGTCTTAACCGCTCCCCATAGGACAGTTGCTCTAGTCCCCTAATCATTTTGGTTGCTCTTTTTTGCCCCTTCTCAAGCTCTGTAATATCCTTTTTTAGGTGTGGTGACCAGAACTGTACACAGTATTCCAAGTGTGGTCTCACCATAGATTTGTACAAGGGCAGTATGATATCAGCAGTTTTATTTTCTATTCCTCGTCTAATTATGGCCAGCATGGAATTCGCCTTTTTTACAGCAGCCACACACTGGGTTGACATCTTCATTGAGCTATCCACTAACACCCCAAGATCCCTTTCTTGGTCTGTTGCTGCCAGCACAGATCCCATCAGTGTATATGTGAAGTTAGGATTTTTTTTGTCCCAATATGCATCACTTTTCACTTTCCTTTTCTTGGGGACCTCCAGTCTCATGCTCACCTTATCCACAAGGATAACTGAGTTCCTAGACAGGCGAGGCGAGGCCTGGTGGCAGATTGGCAGCCCTGGATCTGCTACCCCTGCCCCTCGGGAGAGATGCAGCAGCAGGAGTGGTGATGGGCCGTGGCTCAGCATCAAGATTTTCAATCCTCATCGTGAGGTGCTCCAAGACCTTTGATAAGCCTCCAACAGCATCATCTGTGTGAAACCTGCTCCTGGGAACCTGTAAGAGGCCAGGGCATTCCGAGGTAAAGGGAACAGCATGCTGCCTCTGAGCAGTCGCAGCCTTAGGGGAATGAGTTGGCCTGCTGCCCCCATCAGACCTGACCCTTTTAGCTGGTCTTCCCCCTTCTCCCAGCTGTAGCAGGTTGTGCACCCCCTTTGTAAGCAACAATAACCTTCTTAGGAGGCATTGTCCCAGCAATAATTAACTTTCCCAATTAATCCACACAGACTACATGTCCCAATTCAACTCAGAAAATGCCTTTGCCTCATAAATAACACCTGCTAGAGTGGAAAAGATTATAAAGTCAGTTCACAGCACCAACACAACCACAAGGGCCCCAAATGAATATTTAAGGGAAAGGGAGAGGCAAACAGGGACTCAGGTCCTCCCGCTATGCCAAGCAGACAGCCAGTATCTGCTAGCCCAACACACTCCCAACACCCAAGCAGGCCCAAGGAGACTCACCCACCTTGACACATGCAAGCCGGAAAAAGGGGAGGAAAGTTGTGACCGAGATTAGCGAGCCGTGGGTCTTGCGGGCACAGGGCCAATCTGTGGGTCCACTGCCTGACACCTACCACCTTCTGAGGATGCTGACCCACCCCCACCCAATACCATTCACCCATAGATCCCCCCATAGTTCAAATGATGCACAAAGTCTTTGTTGGATGGAAACTGGCCACAGTTTATTGGTTTATTGGTTACAGCTCTAGGCACTGGTGTAGCATAGGGGTGGGATGCAGGCTTCAGCTGACCCATCTGTCAAACTGAAGTGCTCCTGCACCCAGCCCACCTGCTGGGAGCAGCCTGAAATGGTAGTATGTGGGACCCACATGGACAGAAGCCAGCTGTGTGGGTCCCCTGCCACTTGGAAGGAAGCCATCCCCGCAGCCCCCAAGCTGGGCATGTACCAACCAGGCCTCCCCCAAAACCCCTTATTGGGGTCCCCAGAGCAGGGGAAAGGGGGCATGCAGGCCAGCATTCCCTCCAAACTGGATCTAGCCCCATGCCCAAACCACCTACCTCTGAAGTTGTGACAAGAAAACATTTAAAAACAAAACAGCATAGGGAGGGTGGGCAGGACAAATGCAAGAGAAGAACTGAGAGCAGGATCGAGCAGGCAGCTCCTTAAATACCCGCCCGGTGGACTTGAGTGAAAACCTCAGGTCTGACTGCACTGGCTGGGAAGCATCAGCCTGCTGATGGGGCCTGATTAGGCCATTCAAATCTTGGCCAGCCAGGAAGCTCCTCCCCTGCAGGGCCCTGATTGGCCCCCTTGGCCTGCAGGGGAAAGGAGGTGAGGATGCAGCATGGCCACCATTTGCTGGAGGGCTCACCAACACGTGGGAGCCAGGGAGTTACAACAGGTATTTGGTAATGGCAGAAAAGTCTGTGATAACTAGGAACCAATAATGTGTCTTTCTGGAGCTGCATAAAGCATTACCCAGAAAGATTAGTAGAGGGAGAATTCTTCAAATTTCCCCAGGAATTAATTAAGGCAACGTCGATACTGGGGCCCTAATGGAAGGTACGCCAGTTTCAGCTCGCAGCAGGGCAGCTGGAGGCCCCTGAGGCAAGATTGAAATTCTCCTTAAAAAGGAATTTTGTATTATCTCTGGGCTTCATACTGTGTTGTCATCCCAACTCCAGATCTCGGCCCATACAAGAATTGGGCAATGACTTTACTCTGGAGCTGCTTCAAGTGGGGAACAATCAAGAAGCCACCTTTTGAATGGTAGAACTTAAGGATAGCCCCAGTTGATCTCACTCCATATGAGCCTTCCAAGAAAGGTTTTCAGAGAATGTAACCCTGATATATTTAAAACTGTGGCACTGATCTATTGGAGTATTGTCTATATGCCACTGAAATTTTCTGGACTTCTTTCTGAAAACCATCACTTTAGTCTTAGTATGGTTGATACATAAAGACTCTTCTTTATAAAAGTTACTAAGCCTGTGCAGCATCCTCATAAGGCCAACTCTTCAACCTTTATAGGATATTTTAATCATTCTATAGAGGCAGATGCCTAAGGCTGACTCAGGTCTTACTCACCGCCACACTTTCATATGCTGACACGCCACACTACTGGACGTAATACTGGTTTTGGTCATACTGATGACAAGAATGCCATTGGTAGTGGTTGGTGCTGGGAGGAAGCCATTCCACACAAATGAGGAGAGAAACACATCCATCCCAATAAAATACTGTAAAATGCAGCTGCCAAGTGGAAGCACACAGTCTCCACACTGGTTGGGTAAGGTATGTATTTAGTTTGGTAGTCTTCAGTCTTTCAGACAACCCATTTTAACCACCTTTAACCCTGGGCAGTGATAACGGGCCCACTAAGTGGCAAGCATATGACATCACAATCATGTGACATGAAGAGTGGGAACCAGATTTATGACCTCAAGGCCAGTTCAAGGGCAGCAGACCAAAAGAGCAAGGGACAGGAAACACAAGCTGAGCACAAGGAGATGTACTATAGTGAGGAACAAATCAAGTTTTAGAGCCATGGAGGACCTCACCTCATCATGTTGCTTGCAAAGCGAGGCAAGAGGTATGGCCCCACACAAGTAGCAAGTCCTTCCAAAAAGAAGCAAAAAAGTCAGTTCTTTAGGATGTGCCACCCCACAGGCGGGGTTCCACAGGGTCCCTACCTGCCACAGGGTCCCAATCCATAGGTTGAAGACCACTGGTCTAGTTCACTACTTATTTCATTTCTGTTATTTGCTACCCTTTGTTGCCTGGATGGTGATGAGATGGATGATTTTGCTATTTTGTGCCATGTTCTTTCTTTCCTATTTATCCATCTGCTTTTTCAGCTGATTCTTTCTCTGCGGCCCTTTGTGAAAGCTCCCAAGCCGCAGAGCTATGTTTGTGCCAGCAGAGCCCCTTGTGTTCAGTGCAGTTGCCATTTCTTGTGGAGAAAAACATCTGTGCAAATATTTCTAGAAACCAAATTGAATAGCAATTTCCAACTTACAGGGCATTTGTGCAAACCAGATGAACCTGCTCTTAACTGGTATGTGTTTCCGCAGCTACTGTTAAACCTTACTTTTTATACACTTCTAAGTTTTAGGGGCAGCGTACTGGTCTCAGGAGGGACCCCACAGCAAGGAGAAATATGCTGTCAATCCATGATGTGTGTTATTTCAGGAATATAAAACCCTTTGGTGCATTGGGAGCATGGGCTGCTCCTTCTACATGGGGGCACTGAAAATGGACATTGGCAGCTGCATTGGGTGACTTGATAATAATTGCTGCTGTGTGAATCCATAGGACACTGTCAAAGCTTCTGTTACAGGATTCTGATCTACAGATGTGTTATTAGCTTTATGCTTTTGGGGAGGGCCCAATGGTATTTGGTGTTTTACACATTGTTCTTTGCACTTCTGAAAATAACTTAAAAGTGTTGCAAGTACATAAAGGGATATATTTATTAGCACAAATAGATGTCACTAAACAATCTTTGCAACCACATAACATTCTTATTCCCCTCTACAATCTCCAGATGGAAGAAATGGATCAGATATTTCATCTTCTGT
This sequence comes from Euleptes europaea, assembly GCF_029931775.1. Taxonomy (NCBI): domain Eukaryota; kingdom Metazoa; phylum Chordata; class Lepidosauria; order Squamata; family Sphaerodactylidae; genus Euleptes; species Euleptes europaea. The sequence continues at coordinate 74,066,126 of NC_079321.1, forward strand.
CAGAAGGCTAGAAAGACCCCTTCTTGTTTGTTGTGTTTGAGAAAGACACAGCAGTAGAGGAGCAAGGGCCAGACTATGCACAGGGGAATAAGTCTTACTGACACTAGTGGCACTTATATCTGGGTAATCACGCACAAGATCAGGCTGTGTGAGATTTAACATTATACATCCTTGAATGAAATGCATCAAACTTTTATGTATCCCATCAGTGGGATTATGGCTCTGTACTTTTAGATTTGTTTGCGAAGGGGAAACATTATTAAGGGAACTACAGCAGTGATGAGGATGGTGTAGAAGACAGAAAATGTACTAAAGTGCATTTGATAAATCACTTTAGGATTTAGAGTTTCTGTGGTCATCCAGTCAATAAACTTTATTTATTCATTCCATGCTAACACTTAGGACTTAGTCAGGACTTAGAAACAGTGTGACACTTTTACTGACCTTTTAGGAACGGCCAGGATAAAAAGGGCAGCTGAAAGGGCAGCAATTGGCATTGGGGGGGGGGGTTTAAGGGGGGGAGGGGAATTTATTACTTTCAGCTCAATCTGGACACCACAGATTCCAAAAAGCTAGTTAGGGTTCTGAAATGCTAGTGAGGAAGAAAAAATGCATTATTGTTTACAGACATTGGGTGCCATTATACTGCAATCGCTATATACAGTGTCTATTCAGGCTCGAAAAATCTGAAGAAATTGACTGAAAGCTAGTTTGGGAAAAACATATAGAACAGAAGAGCAGCAGAGGACATGCAAGACGATGAAGGAGTTGGAGCTCCATGCGTTATAAGGAAAGGCTAAAGTCTCTGGGATTTTTCAGTTTACAAAAAACAACTGAGGGACATGATAAAAGTCTATAAAATTAGGCATTGTGTGGAGGAAGTGGATAGAGAGGCTTTTTCTCCCTCTCTCAAATTACTAAAAGTTTGGTGCGCCCAGTGAAGTTCATGGGGAAAAGTTCAGCACAGATTAAATATTTCTTCAGTCAATAAGTATTTAAGCCATGGAATTCACTGACTATAGTCATGACAAGTGGGGGGCTGCGAAACATGCAGGGGGTGGAGGGGTGGGAATTTCACCTGCCCCTCCACCCGCTCACTTTCCAGCCTGGCTTCAGCCAGACAGCAGCTACTGGCTACTGCTGCAGCAGAACCGTCTTTCCCTCCCTCTCTCCCTTTCTCCTTCTCTCCCTCTTGGCAGGTAGGCATGCTGAGGCCTCTGCCGGGAGCCACCTCTCTCTCTCTCTCTTTCTTTCTCTCTTTTCCTCTCTCTCAGTGGGAGCCGCTGCCAGGCCCAGCATGGCTCTTGGGCTGTGCCACTACCGCCGGCACAAGCCTGAGGTGGTAAGTGCATTCTCTGCGGTTGTGCAGAGAACACTATTTTATTTGGGGGAAATTCAAACCCTCCATATATATTTTTTTAAAAAAAATCTTTTTGGGTTTTTCTGCAGACCCAGGGGGTCCCCTGAGACTGCAGAAAAACCTGTTGCAGGGGAGTGTGTCCCCTAGCTGCAGATTTAGCAATCTGCAGGCAGGGGGCACATATGAGAATTAGATATATAGAGGATGCAGTCCTCTGATGAATGCAGGAGATTGTTCACCTCTGCCTGTCATTTCCTGTCACTGCTCTGAGTGGTGATGAAAGTTCTTTTTTTTAATGGCTGTTGGGCCAATGGTGCAATGTCACTTCTGGGGGAAACTTGGAAGCGACATTGTGCCTCTCTAGGAATCATCAGAAAATCTATGATAAAACCATAGAGTTTTTTTGTGTGTGTGTGTGGTTCTTAGAGAAGTCTGATATCACTTTTGGGAGCCCCCTAGAGGTGACATCAGCCCACTCTAGGAATTGTTAACAAATCTATCGTTTTATAATAGAGTTTCTGGTGAATCCTGGAAAGGCACAATGTCATTTCCTTGTTTTTCCTGGAACTGATATCATGCTGTTGCAACAGCCACATGCACCATTTCCCCATCCCTCCAGTCTCCTGCAGGTTACCAAGCTGGGCTGGGCTTGGCAACCCAAAATGATAGCCATGAGCATAGATGGCTTTAAGAGGGAAATGAATTCATGGAGGACAGGTCCATCAAAGGCTACTAGCCATAGTAACTAAAGGGTACCTCAATATGCAGAAGTAGGAAACTTCCAAATACCAATGATAGGAGGCAGCATCATGGGTAGGCATTTGCCTATGTGCCCATTTTGTTGGCCCTCCAGGAGAACTGGTTTGCCACTGTGTGAAACAGAATGCTGGATTAGATGGAACATCAGAAAGCTCTTCCTACGTTATGGAATTCATTGCCACAGAATATTAAAATGGTCACTAATATAAGTGGCTTTGAAAGGGGCTTATAGCACTCATTCCTCATACCGGTAGGTATGCTAGACCAAGAAACAATGCATTCTTTAAAAAATACAACAATAAGCCATGTCTGCTCTAGTACTGGTCAGAACTTACAGGTTCCTCCTTATAATGCTTGACTCAGCCTTTCAGATGTCTTTTGGCCTTTTGTTCACAGAACCACAATTTGGCTGCAAACATGGCACAATAATGTGTAACCAGTTATAACATGCAGGCTGCAAAGGAATAGCTTTGCAGTATAGAAAGCCTGTGTTGTTTATACCCATTAACTACAAGAGCAGTGTGTAATTCTCCTTTCTGGTTGTAGAGTAAATGCATATCAGTTTGTGAAGGCAAAACGCAGTCTCTGTCTTGGAAATGCTGTACTTGGTTTACATTCCTACATGTAATCCTAAACAGAGTTTCACTCTTCTAAACTCATTTACTTCAATGGATTTAGAAAGGTATAATTCTGTTTAGGATTACACTATAACCATGTTCAACGTGTTACAGTTAATGCATATACATTCTGCATGTACATCTGTTTGTAAGAAAGAGTCAACATGTGTTCACTTTACAAATGGAATTGGGGACCAGTGCCAGAATAAATATGAGGTTTAAATTTCACACTGATCTGTACCTGCATTTAAGGTAACTTGAGAATTACCCAATGCATGTATAAAGAAAAATCAAATGTACACTAGAAAAGAGCAAGAGTCCAGCAGCACCTTAAAGACTAACAAAATTGAACTTTCATGACTCATGAACACTCATACCCTGCCAAAAATTTTGTTTGTCTTTAAGGTGCTATTGGATTCTTGCGCTTTTCTACTGCTACGGACAGACTAACACGGCTACCCATCGTGATCTATCTCCAAGTGTACACTGTACATAGATGGCTTATGGCAGTATGGAATGCAAACCAAGTGCAGCATCTACAAGATAAAGACTACACTGATTTTAAATTTTGGCTTCATTGGACTTAGGTGTAACTCTGCATAGGATTGCACTGTCAGTCACTTGCATTTTTAATACACTATTCAACATGCCTGCCCAATGCAGTCTCTGTAGAAGCTTTCAGTTTTGTTTTGTTTTGTTTTGTTTTGTTTTGTTTTGTTTTAATGGTAAAGCCTATCTTTTCTGGGAATGATTTCAGCAATGAAAGCAATTTCCTCCTCTTTCAGTTGATTTCATAGGAGGATTTGACTCTTACGGCTATCAAGGCCCTCAGAAGACATCTCATTTACAACTACAGCCAATGTACATGTAAGTACTTAATTTCCAAGATAATTTGTGCTATGCCACTTTTTAAGAGGAAATATGGTATGACGAATTAGCCAGAGTTCATGGATATTTTGAATTCAAGGCATATTAAGCTGCTAATTTTTCTGTTCCACAAAATGCTGCTGTCGTCTATGACATTTGAATTAATGGCACTGATATGTAGATTGTGATATCACAGAGTTATTGTACCAGACAGCTTTAACTGATGATAAAAAACGGCTTCTGTTGTGACCCAAGGTAAAAACAACAACAACTATGTAACAGTTGTGATCTTAGTTTCACTAATGTGGAAAGAAGTTCTATAAACTTGACTTAATTTGGAGACTTTTGGATCTCTGGTTGTGCAGGTTCTGATGCCTGTATGGTGCAGCCTCCCTGCCCGCCACAGCTCTGCATTTCTCTTCGGTGGTTGTAGAAGATCAGTACACTTTCACTGCTGCTTCCACTGAAGTGCATATTGAGGCTTCAGCATACAGCAGTACCTGCTGAGGTCTAGAATTTAGGATGTAGGGGAATAACCTGAAAGTGAGAGCTCATTCATGTTAAAGTCCTGAAAGAAAAATTGGTCAGAAATGGCTAGACAAATTGCTTTTACCATGTAGTCTTTTTGTTTCTTGGGATTCACAATTTATTTATAGGCTATAAGCAAACCATGTGAGCTTTGACAGGCTCAGAGCAATCATGGTTGCTGCAAATTGTAAGACATCTAGCAGTACTAGCTTGGACCCATAAAATCTGTACATGGTTGACAGAAGTGCTCAATTTGGCTTCTAATGAGTGGATTGTATATAAAAGAAGACAATACTTGCATTAAACACAATGATGTGAAGACTCATCTGTTTAGATGCCAAGACTCTGTCCTTTCTTTTTCTCTTCTTTTAAAATAAGCCTCAAAGATGCCAATTAAGCTATTACAACTTGAACAAAAGATAGGTGAAGATGAATAACCTGGAGATACAGACATTGTAAATTGATTTTATATTTGATGGAAATGGCGTAGTTACTTGTCTTAATGGGGTTGTCATGGAAAGAAAATTATTATTTAACTTAACATTATCATTTTCTACAAACACTAAAAAATAGAAAAATGTAACATGAAAACTTTATCAGTGATGCCTATACAGCACCAATCAAAAGGTAACCTTTATTAAAGACAATAGGAATCTGAACTTAGCTGTCTATTTTTTAAAATCTATTTAAATATATACTGTCTCAACGCAAAATGTACCTGAGACAGTTTACAACACATTGAAAGAGATTTTAATACACTATTTTAATAAACTATTTGAACAAAATAAAACTAATCATAAACATACCTAAAATTTATAATGATCATAAAAACACTTCAATCTAAAACAGCATTAACTATAACAACACAAAAACACTAACAAAAGGGGGCAATCAATCATCTAAAAGCTTACTTGGATATTTTTAAAGTTTTTGCCTGTCACTATAAAATCTTCAGCAACAGTACCAGAGGAGACAAAAAAAGGACATTCTATAACTGGGGAGCCACCAGTGAAAAGCTGTATCCTCAGTGGGCACTGGCCATTCCTCCGAAGGTCAGGGAACCTGATGTAAGGCCTGAGATGAGTCTGACATTCTGGCAGGAATGTGTGGAAGCTTTCTTTATCATGGCAGCCTTTTTAGTGAAGGAAAGATTGGAAAAAAATAATGCTTTTAAAAAGTTATTTAATAAGAGAAGATGACTAAAAGTTGATATTTTATTCAGAACATCCGACAAAATGATTTAAATGTATTATGTTATTTACATAATAAAGGTCATGTCAGGTGTTTTACCAGGCAACTGGCTCAAATGTATGCTGTGTCCAGTGACTGTCAGAAATATGTACTGTTATCTGTGTAGCTCTTACATTTTCACCCTGACCTGAATAGCCCTAGGCTAGCCTGATCTCATCAGATCTCAGAAGCTAAATAGGGTCGGCTCTGGCTAGTATTTGGATGGGAGCTCTCTAAGGAAAACCAGGGTTATGATGAGGCGGCAGGCAAAGGCAAACCACCTCTGAACGTCTCTTGCCTTGAAAACTCTATGAGGTCACCATAAGTCAGATGTGACTTGATGGCAAAAAAAAGAGCACATTTCCATCCCACTTTTCCTCCAAGGAACACGTTGGGCGAAAACGCATGGTCACTTTATCCTCCTTTAATCCCTGTTTCAGCCAAGATTCAGCCAGGATCGAACGCATGCGTTTCACTTAATGTGGGTTCAATCCTGGCTAAAACAGGGATTAAAGGAGGATAAAGCGACCATGTGTTTTCGCCCAGAGTGGCATGCACTGATCTCCCTTCCCTGTTTTATCCTCACAGGGAGGGAGGGAGGTTAAAGATGTCGACTAGCCCAAGATTGTCCATTACGTTTTATTCTAGAGTGGGGATCTGGAGCTCCCAGATTCTGTTTTGACGCTCTAACCAGTGTATCTCACTGGCATTCTTTTTAGCATGAAATTCCACAAGACCAGCCATCCAAACAGACATGGGAAGCTGCCTTCTACTAAGTCAGCCCATTGTTCAGTATTGCCTACGCTGGCTAGCAACAGCTCTAAAGGGTTTCAGGATGAGAAACATCATTCTTAATATCTGAGATCTCCTGACTGGAGATAAACATGAGACCTTTTGACATGCAACCAAGTGATCTACCACAGAGCAACAGCGGCTCTAAAAGACGTTGTATGCAAGATCCTTTTTTTTCAGGAGCTTCGATGCTGAAGGCCATATCATTTGAATTGCCCCTAATGTACCTCTACAAATCAGAAAATACAGATCTTTTCATGATGCCCAGGTACCAGACTTGTGAAACATGATCCAAAACAGTTTCTCGCCTGTATTTGCCCAAAGAAATCTTTCTTTTCACTTTGGCAAATTGTTGTCCACGTACAAAATGTTATTTCTTCCAGTCACTGTTTATAGCTCCTAGGTACTTAGAGCAATTCTAATCCCATTTCTTCCTTCATAAACTATACCTTGCCATCAACATATGGCGCCTTCCAGCTGAGATATTATCCAATTCTCTTTATGTCCTCTGCTTCAAGAGTGGCTGATTGCGTTTACGGAGCTTACTAAAGCTGGATGGGAAGAAAGTTGAAGCTGTAGGGCAAAAGAAGTCAATATAAATTTTGAAGATTGCAGCTGAACACAAGCAAGCACAGGATGAACATTAACAATTCTGGGTTGCTTTTCTTCTTATTGGTTCCCAGTCTGTTTCTTACCAACAGGTAGAAGAGTTTAGCATATTCAAAGAAGTGAAACTAATATGTGGTTTGATGCTTCTAGTAAAGCATCAAAAGAGGCATTGCTATATCAAAACTCTTTAGCACTTGAAGTGGGAAGAAGCACATGACATCTTTGTCCTTGGACTTTGCCACTGCAGCATATTAGGAATTTTGGGGGGAGGGGAAAGAGAAAGAGGATGATTGTATGTTTTTGATTTTTTTTTTAATTTAGAAAATCCTCCCTCCTGTTATCTGAAGTAGTACAGTTAAAGGAAGGCTCTGCCTAGTCTTTTTTCTTGCATTTATTTATTATTTTTAGCCTAATTTTCACCCATAATTGTCCTCCGAAGTTATTTAGAAAAGAGAAAAAAATTAATACAGAAACATTAAATTATTTTAAAATGTTACATGGGGTGTGTGTGTGTGTTTTAACATGACACTTTTTAATGTGTCTTAATCCCACACAGTAATAGCATGGGGGGGATGGTTACAGAGGAAATTAGCATTTTAGTGCAAAACTGGAAATGCCAGGAAATGAGAAAAGGTGCCATGTTACACAAGGTATTGTGCTTCCTTTTTTGAGAACAAGGAACCTTGTGCTGACCATGCAAATTCTTCTAATCTGCTGGGAGAACTGCTGAGGTTCAGCACATGTGGCACCAATCGGTTGTTCTTTTTTTTGGTACCACTACTTCTCACCTTGTGGGAAGCACTCAGCACAGCTAGCCATGGACAAACAAACCCCAAGCTTGATTAAGAAAAGGCCTGGCAAATTTACATTACAAAAGAGATCACCAATATCACCTGTAAAATGCCAGTCTCTATCATAAGCCCCTCCTCAGCCACTTCTCTATCACCCTTCAAGCTAGGGTTGCCAACCTCCCAGTGGTGGCTGGACATCTCCCGCTGTTACAACTTATCTCCAGGTGATATAAATCAGTTCCCCTGGTGAAAATGGCCGCTTTGGCAATTGGACTCTATAGCATTGAAGTCCCTCCCCTCTCCAAAGCCCACCCTCCTCAGATTCACCCCCGAAATCTCCAGGTATTTCCCAACTTGGAGCTGGCAACCCTACTCCAAGCCCTTCTGTTGGAGGCGGCAGTTGCCATGGGCTACCACTGATGGTGGTCAGGCAGACATAATGACAAGAGAAAGAAATCTGCCTCTCAGTCTTCCTCTCCCAATCTATTTCCCTCCACTCCTCTAGAGTCTGACATTTACATATGGAGGAAGAGTAAGAAAGAGGTCTCAATCGCCCCCCACTCCAGCCCCCATGCCAAACTGTAAAAGTTGTGATTGATAACAAAATATTAACAATTTCTTAATTAGAACGAAGGTGGGTGGGACAGAGCAAAGTCGAATGCGATCGAAGCCAGGGGAGGCCCTCCTTTTATGCTAGGGAGTCGGACCTGAGTGAAAAAACTCAGGTCCAAAGTCCCTGTAGGGCATGCCCCTTTGCAAGAAAGGGTCTGGTTGGCCCATTTGAACTGAAGGGTGGGGCAGTGAGGCTCTCCCCGCCTCCCTAATGGCTGCCATTCTCCGCAGCAAATCGACCAGCCCAGGAGGGCCCTCCAAGCCGGCAAACAACCTCCCCTTGGCCCCGAAAGCTCCCCCGAAGCCTCCAGCACTGGCTCCCCAGCTCTTCTGTGCAGCCCACAAACGGGGACCAGGAGGTGAGTTGGGGCCCGTGCTTTCTTCCTTTCCTTCCCATGTATCAAATACTGTATGGTCAGTCCCTGACAGTGTAAATGATCTGTTAGGCAGAAGTATAGATGGCACAAGGAGGGATCCAGATCAGAACAGGCACCCTCTCTTCCTCTCCTCGTGCTCATCCCAACCTGTCATTGCCAAGATTGGTGTCATTTCAGGAGCAGTTGAAGGACTGCACTCTGATGAACATGCACAAAAATTCATCTAAACACCATGCCCACTTGAACATGTGGGAGAAATTGTAAGTGTGCAGTTCTACTTTTTCCTGACAAAGAATCATTGTCTTTTTAACTTCTCTCTTTTAGGTCAAAGTGACCCGAGTAAAGTGTGTGGTTGAGCTGAAAGACCTGTCCGAGAACTTATTCCAGCATGGCCTCCAATGGGTTGCAAAGAATGAAAAAAGCCCCAACTGTTTCTGTTTCAGTATATACAAGACCAGGAGTGCTTGGGAACTAAGGCACCTCTTTCTAACCCAGAGAAGAGAGCACAAGATTCCTTCTCTCCTGTCTTGGAATCTCCAAATTCACATACAGAAGGTTTGAACAGAGAAGCAGTGGTGCCATCTTCTGGCTGATATCTACTTTCTTCCCCTTTTCTCCTGTCTACTGTCTCTCCATTTGGCTCTTTCGGAGATTCTTTTGTGCTCTGTCTGGAGCCGCATCTTCTTAAAAAACACTAAAGATACTGTGATAACCTTGACAAAGAAGTCAATAGACAGCAAGTTGTTTGACCTAAAGGCTGGATAGTGCATACTTGCCTTAACCCATTCTAAGTTGCACATCAGAGAATTTCAGTATGGGCTTTCTGAAGCAACTTCCTTTAGGCTCAACATGCTGTTCATTAATTCTAAAAGATTTCTAAGGCTGTGTCAGGTAATAGACTCTGCTTCTGCTAACGTCAGCTGTGTAAGAAAACCATCAGAGAGTAAGTGCTTTACTGTGAAGCCGCCAGAGTGGCCAGGATGCCAACACTTTAAAATACACAGAGAAGGATTGGGCTTTTGGGGGAGTTGGAAGATGCAACAAAATGAACTTTTACCAATCGCTGGAAAGAAGCAACAAAACCCCCACTGTTTTTGTTTACTGCACTCTAGGTGCTTTTATAAGTGACTCTATGTCTTTTACCAATGACAGAGATATCTGCATATTTCTATCAACAGAGGCCAACTAAATATGTATTAACTATGTTTACTCTTTTATAACTAATTCCAGTTGAAGATCCTACATAAGTGAGCTTTTTTAAAGAAAAAAACCTCTGTATAATAGAAGACCTTTCTTGTTTTTGTTTTAAGTTGGGGTGGGAGTAGTTGCATTGGTGATATTTTTGAAGACTTTTTGTGGTATTTGGGGGATCTGTTGTGTGTTAGAATGTATATCTCAACTTCCTGTATTATTGTGACTAAAAACCCCCCAACCTGTGCTGTTATGTAGTTGGCAACAGGATGCCTTTGGGAACTTTACTAGTAGATCAATGTGTTTATGAAATAATCTCTATGCCGAGGAACATCCATTTTGTTCTGAATTTAAGCTGTAAATTCAACCACTACAATGACTTTTCATTGAGTGGGGGGATTATTTTGCTCATGCTTTTTAAAAACATAAATAACCCTCATTTCTTTATTCAAAACCAACACAGATACATGAGCCAAAAACAGTTGATGGGCATAAGTTCTTCTTGGCATGGACAAATTGCCCACCAAATCATTGTCAAGCAATTCTTTCCTGTGCTTGCCAAATGTGTGCCTACTGTGTGGCCTATATAACACATCATGATAACTCTCTATGTCCATTCAGTTGGTCCTCCTCTCCCCATCCCCAATTTTGGTGTCTCTGCATGGCTATAATATATCACAGAAATAAATCTTGATGACAATAGGACAGTCATTATAGAAATAAACACGTTTGTGAGGTTCCAGCAACAAAAGTAACATTGATACAATATGAGTGGAAGTGAGTTTAATTAACTATAAAATACAGTAACATAGGCATAATGGCATAATATGACGGTTTGCAGACAGCACATGTGAAATAAAAAATGGTCAAGCCTGTAAAATCCACTGTTCTGATGTTCAGCATTTGCATCATTGTATCTGTTGCAGTACTAGAATTACATAATAATTAATGATGGCACACTGGTATAACCCCTGCAGATGCTCCACCTTGCCTATTTTGTGGTCCAACATTTTATGTCTGAGGTAACTTATAAGCTTAAAATAAGCTTGAAAGGTAATTTATAAGCTTGAAATGCACCTACTGTTAGTGAAGTTAGCCTGGATTATGATGCATGAAAATTGGATCCTTAACCCTGTTTTCACTTCCCCAGTACTTAACATCATTTCTTTGGGGCTTTTATCTATCATTATTTAAGTGGGAAAACTCTTAAGTAGGAGTAACTCTTCAGTATGTAGGTTTTGAGATGTGGCCCTCATATTTTGGTCTGTATTTTAACTGTGAAGCTCCTGGATTTGCTCCTTGGTCCCTCACTGACATTTCATCCCCATTTAGGGGAAGAGGCAAAGCATGTTAGAAAAGTCAGTAAATACGTGCAGAGTGTAGGGTTTTGATGCCTTGAAATGTGAGCCTTTACATATCTCAGACTCCTCTAATTATCAAGGAGGAGGAGGATGCTTAACTATACAGTTTTGTGGAGGATCCATTACTCTGACCTGTATAGTGTTTCAATCTTATCAAACAATAAGCCTAATTATTTTAAATAACAAATTGTGTGCTTATTTCTGTTGTTCATATAATCCTTTATGCAGGGGAGTTTCAGCATCTGGCTTCACTCATTACATATCTCCAAATGTTTGTGAGGCTTATGATTCAATGCAGAATGAATTAATATGGCTAACCAGCAACATGTCATCAATTCACATCATGCTCCATACCCTGAGACATACCCAGGGTATGGAGCATGCATATATATTGGGCCTTTCTTGAAAACTGTCTGCCCACTGGTATGTGTTAGAAAAAAACCGTTCCGTGCAGTATGTGATAGAGAAGTATGCTTCAGTATTTCCCATGGTTTTTAATCCCATACATTCAAGAATCAAGGACCCCCATAAGAGGTATGATAACTTTTGTATGGTCATATGCAACTACATAAGAATCCAAGCTTGCTCATAGCTATATTACCTTGGTGCCAACTTGTTAAAGGGATTGAGTACAATAGTAGTTCTTAGCAGGACTATAGCTAGGGAGAGGTGAGGAGGGCAGCCACCACCCTGGCACGCAGAGAGGGTGGCAGAACTGCCTTTCCTACAGGAGGAGCGGGCCAGGTAAGAAAGGCAGTTCTGCCACCTGCTCTGCATGCCACATGGGCGGCAGCTACAGCCCTGGTTCTTTGTGTGGACAGTGAGTCTCAAGCAAAATCATGGCTTGAAGAGTAGCTGGTAAAAATGGGGGATAGTGATGTCTGCTGTGCAAAAGAGAGTTATTTTTGATTGAGCAGCTTTCTCTATCACCACCTGAACTAGCAGAATATGGGGAAAGGGCTCCCCTCTCTTGAAGGCAGATTTCCACAAGCAGCACTGGTTTTACCTTAGAGATTTCATCATGACATCACTTTCTGTTCTGAAACAGCGAGATGTTTCCAGGTGCTATTTTCCTCCCCCATTTTCCCACCACCACCACCACCACCACTCCACTGAGTGAGAGTGGGGGACAGATAGCATCACTGGGAGGTCCCCCACCACTATGGGGTAAGTGGCAATGCTAGATAGCAGATATGTCTGGGGGCAGTGCTGCCTGAGTTAAGAAGATTACTGAAAGTTGTGGCAAACATCTTTGGGCACATTCATGAATTTATGGTTCTGTTGTGAGAGAAAAACGATGGCACAAAGGAGGAGGAGGAGAAGGCTGCAATCCACAGTGATCACCCTGAGATTTCTGAGCAAACTTTAAGAATGCTGGTATTATGAGTATTCCAAACAGATGATCTGGTAACATTTCAACATGTACACAACAATGTCAGTATTAGGTCTTCATACTTGATTACATTGAAGTTAAAATCACAACCACTAAAAGAAATTCAGGACTGTTGCCTATTATAGTATATAAAATAGTGGACACATCTGCTATGGAAAAAGTTTAGAGCACAGAAGTGTGAAAATATCTGAAATGCTGTTGAATTGTACAGCTGTATCCGCCTCAAATCTAGTGAAGAATGTTATTTTTCTAGACTGGTTTTTGCTGTTGTTATAAATCCAAGTATTCAGAAATCAAGTGTTAACAATCCAAATGTATTTTCTTTTCTTATAGCCATTTGTTTATTCTGAATGTATTTTTAACGAAAGTGATTTTTTTGGACTAACTAGTGTAATTTGCATTAAAAAATAAATTTTAAAAATATAGCTTTCCAAGCTATTCATGGATCTCCCCCACCACCCTGGTTCTCACAAGTGTTTCTGAATGGCAGTTCTCAGAAGATTAAATAAACACAAGAAAGAATCCTATTACATTTACATGCAGGCAATTCTGAGCTGTGCTCCATATGGATATATCAACACTTAATAGAAATTGCAGGTCATAACATCATTTTAACTCAGTCATAGGTAACTTGTATTTTCATTATCTACTGTGACACTAAAAGGCTTATTTTACAAGGCTGACTGTAATAGAGTCTCCACCATTTAGGATATGTCGTATTTTCTCTTCCCATCAGTTTTTTATAGGTCTACAATAATCAACAATGCAGCAACTAATTCCTGTTAAGAAATAATATTGCATATATTCTACACTGTAATTCAGATGTTTTAAGAAAACTATCTTTGGTCATAGTCCAAGGGCTTTTCAAATATAGGATCCATTTTTGAACTTATGTTGCTGTGAGTAGTGAATTGAGCCAGACTGAAAACTACTGTGCTAAGATATGTGCTCTTTAAATGATCCCAAGTTCTGTAGGAAGGTCTGGGTTCCAGAAGGAAATGTTGTCACGTGACATCCTGGATTTCATAACAAGCTAGCAGTCAGTCCTGAGAAATTGATTAGTTTTCACACACCCATACTACAGACATAACAATAATGTAACTACATAAAAGTATAGTTCATGATATACAGTGCAATCCTAAGCAGAATTCCACACTTCTAAGCCCACGGTTAATCACTTAAAGCACCACGTGAGCAGGCAGTAATAACAGCTGACTGTAATGCAGCAGATATAATTTAAATGTATTTGATCACGTTTGAACAGCTGATGAAAGCAGAAATAAACAGATGTGTTGTGGCATCTTAAAGACTAACAAAATTTTATTCCAGCATAAGCTCTCATGGGCTCATGTCTTCAGATGCACTGAGTGGGGGATGAAAAAGGGGATGAAAAAGTGAGTCATGTGATGCACACAGAACATGTCAACAAGATCAGTCCCCCCCCCCCCATGTCTTAGTACTGTCGCGGGTCAGTGCGTTTCAGTGCCTATGCTCTTAGAATGGACCCCTTCCTGAGAAGAAGTATGTTATCTTATTCAGGTAGACACCTAATTAGCAGGACTCAACTGCTTCTTACCGGAGTAAGCTTTCTCTTAAAGTGCGCCAATAAATTATGAAAAGGGACATAAATGTATGTACAATTTATTTTACACAATGTAATATATGCATGTAGATGATTACAAAGTCCTAAAATGTTACCCAAGTTCAGACATGTTATGTTGCAAGCAATCTTTAACAATCTCTATGCCTCTATATGAGAGTATCAAACTTTAAAACAATAATATTTCATTCAGGAAATAATAATGCAGTTACAGAAATCCTGTAAAATATGGTTAGTGCAATGAATTAGATCTGAAATAGTTAAAAGCATCTTAATTCAAAATACCCAGGACATCATAAAACATAAGACATACTTTACCTAGTCATGTCATTTGTGAACCTCCCTAGCACAGCAGGGCTTAGAGAGATCTGAGAAGTTCCTAATTCATGTTAAGGATAATAGACCTTTTGGGGTACTTTATATGTTATTTAAATATGCAAATGCCTTTGGTGTATGCAAAGATTAGAGAAATCTCTGATTCCATGAGTTCATGTCAGAGCTGAAGTCATGAGCCCTTAAATCATATTTTCAGTCCATGCCAGGACTAAGTTCATGAAACCCTAGAGAAATCTCTAAGTGTTTTTAGCCTATAGCTGTGTCAGACCTAGAAAACAATGCAAAGTTTTAAGTAGGGCTGTCGATTCGGTTTGGCCTGAACCGAAAAACAGCCGAATTTCCCCTGATTCGGCGGTTTTTAGTTCAGGACGAACCGAACTCAAAAATGGCGGGAAAACGGGGGTGCCGAATTCAGCAAGTTCGGGAGTTCATGAATAAATTCGGCGAATTCGGGGCGCAGCAGCATAACCGTCAGTAAGCAGCATGCTCCCCCGGCCAATTGGTGGCCAAGCTGGGTCTTCTTCTGGCCAATCAGTCAGGATTGAATACTGGAGGAATCAGCTGCTGTGCGGCCCGGCCGGGGAGAAAAAGGAAGAGAAATCCTCGTGGGGGTGGGGGTGCACATTCGCTCCTTTCCATGGCTGCAGGGGGCACATTTTGGGGGGTAGAGACCCAAAAATTTCAGCAGAG
Organism: Euleptes europaea; assembly: GCF_029931775.1. Lineage (NCBI taxonomy): Eukaryota > Metazoa > Chordata > Lepidosauria > Squamata > Sphaerodactylidae > Euleptes > Euleptes europaea. Next base: position 74,081,239 of record NC_079321.1, read on the forward strand.
CTTCAGACAAGCCTTCTTAAGAGACCCCCCAAATTTTGTAAAGATGGGTTCAGTGGGGGCAGAAATATGGGCTCCCCCTTTTCTCTTTCCGTGGCTTCAGGGGGTGCGTTTTTAGGGGTGCAGCCCCCAAACATTCAGAATAGCTTCAGACAAGCCTTCTTAAGAGACCCCTCAAGTTTTGTAAACATTGGGTCAGGGGGTCCCGAGATATGGGCTCCACCACTTTTCCTTCCCCCTTTTCCATTTCTGTGCCTGCAGGGGGCGCTTTTTTGGGGGTGCAGCCCCCAAACTTTCAGCATAGCTTCAGACAAGCCTTCTTAAGAGACCCCCCCAAGTTTTGTAAAGATGGGTTCAGTGGGGGCAGAAATATGGGCTCCCCCTTTTCTCTTTCCGTGGCTGCAGGGTGCGCATTTGTGGGGGTGCAACCCCCAAACATTCAGCATAGCTTCAGACAAGCCTTCTTAAGAGACCCCCCAAGTTTTGTAAATATTGGGTCAGGGGGTCCTGAGATATGGGCTTTCCCCTTTTCCCTATTGGGATGAATGGATCACCCGATCTTGTATACATCTCCAGAGTGGCAAAACCTCCCGTGTTTAAATAGAATCGTATTGGATTACCCATTCCTCCCAGCCCCTCGTGATGGAACAGAAGACAGCCACAGTAAGACCCCTTTGGGCGCTTTAATCTATAATTTTTCTCCTGTGTGTGTGGGGGGGGGAAGCAGAGTCTGTGTGTGTGTGGGGAGGGAGCAGTTTCTGTGGGTGGGAGGGAGCCAAAGGGGGCTTTCGCCCGTTCTCCCTGGGGTGTGTGTGCCCCCTTGAGTCTCTATTTTGATGCTTGCTCAAAACTGGTTTTCAAATGGTGACTTAAAGAATGCATTTGCCTGGTCCCGACTCGAGTCCGATGCAAAAGGGGAAATTCCACCCCCTCCTGCTCATTATACATAGCTAGCTGCCTCTGTCCCTTTCCATGGTTTGCAAACTCCCAGTGTCAGGTGTTGCTTTGCATGGTTGCAAACGGGTTGCTTTGCATGGTTGTGTTGCTTTGCAGTTGTGTTGCTTTGCAGTTGTGTTGCTTTGCAAACTTCTTCGCACCTGCCCCGCCCTTGCTCCCTGCAGCTCAGCTGTTTGTCGGGGCTGGGAGCTTTGTGCGTGGGCGGCAAGCTCTGCTCAGAGATGCACATTAAGGGTGGGGGGACCCCTTTCGGGACCCATATCTCAGCCCCCCCGACCCAATCTTTACAAAACTTGGGGAGTCTGGCAAGAAGGGTCCTTTGAAGCTCCGCTGAAAGTTTGGGACCTCTACCCCCAAAAATGCCCCCCAGAGCCATGGAAAGGCGCGGTTGTGTTTTTAATGGCTTTATTCGGCCGAATTTTTTTCCCAAACTTTGAATTCGTGCCGAATTGCATGGACCCGAAGCGGGGGAGTTCGGACTTCAGCATATCCCGAATCCAGATGGGCCAAATTCGGCCGAATCCGAACTATACCGAATTTTTTTTCCCAACAGCCCGAGTTTTAAGACATTTAAATGTTAGAGTTCTGTGTAAGAACTGAGTGCAGAGGCTTCCCTGTCAGCTAGGAAAACCTCTGACTAATGCTCCAGAGGATGCTCAGAATTATCTCTGTTAGCTAGAGAAACGTCTGACACATGCTCAGAGGATAAGCTCCTGGTCTCTTCAACTCTTTGAAGGGTCGCAGAAACCTGTGTAAAGGGAGCTATAGGTTTTACAATCTCCATGTCTGTCAGGACTGGGAGGCCTATACAAGGCTAGATAGATCTTAGTGAGAACTCATTAATCCCTGCCAGAATCAATGAGTTCTCAGTGTTTCCATTTCAAATATGGAAAGATCTAAACCCCTAAACTCCATCCATACTAAGGTTAATGGATTCTAAGAGTCTCCATCTTATTCATAAGATGGAGAAGTCTGCAGGTATTCAGTTCAGACATCCAGTCCTAGCAAGGGCTGGCTATCTTGAAAAGAATCCCCCCTTAAGGGAGTTCTCCAATCTCACAGGAAGACCTGTAAATGTTGGAGAAATCTGTAAGAACCCAGCTCACACAAGGACTGAATACTTAAAGAAACCTCTTTAGGCCTGAGAGCCTCAGTCCAAGCAAGAATCAAGGCTCAAAGTCTTTACATCCCAGGTAAGGGATGGAGAGATCTATTCAAGTCAATGGCTATCAACCTGTTGTGAACTCTAACTCCTGGCTAGGAAGCTCCTCCTTATATAATTTCCGAGATCAGTATCCTTCCCTGCCCTTGATGCTGCTTGGCAGGATCTGATCTTGAGATTGTCCCTTTTTGAACTTCTAGCAGCAGCTTTTTCTGCTGCTTTTACCTTACAAGGATATCCTTCCTTCAGAAGGTCTTTTGCTGACCTAGCCATATACTAAAGTCAGTTTATGTCTTTTTAATATTTTTTAAAATATAAATTTTTCCAGCATTCTCCTTGTGTTAAGAATATGGTTAATTTGATACCTGTCTTACCTTTAAAAGACTTTCTTAACTTTAGAATGACATAAAAACTTCACATAATATTACATGAGATATTTCATTACATCATTGCTCACGGTCAGCAAATGTTATCAGAGTACAGAGGGAAAGTTCATTTAGAATACAGAGGGAAAGTCAGAAACACCCCGTTGCTCTCTTTATGGAGGACATCCTGTTAGCCACCTTCGCTGGCTACAAGGTTACTCTGCATCTCCTCAGCGTCTTTCTAAGAGGACTGCAGCTCCTTGACTAAAAATGGTTAAGCTGAGTTATTTTTTCTGATAATCAGGCTTCTGAAAACCCTGTCAGCTCCTTACACATGCAGTTTATATGGATTTCAAAATGGGAAAATTCTATGTTTTTCCTCCTTTGGTGCAGGAGCCCATAACAGTACATGTTCCACACAACACAGTCAGAGCCTATGTTGAGCCTCTGCTAATCTACCTGGTAAAAGGTAAAGGTCCGCTGTGCAAGCACCAGGTCATTCCTGGCCCATGGGGTGATGTCACATCCCGATGTTTTCTAGGCAGACTGTTTTATGGGGTGGTTTGCCAGTGCCTTCCCCAGTCATCTTCCCTTTACCCCCAGCAAGCTGGGTATTTATTTTGCCAACCTCGGGAGGATGGAAGGCTGAGTCAACCTTGAGCCGGCTACCTGAAACCAACTTCCGTCGGGATTGAACTCAGGTCGTGAGCAGAGCTTGGACTGCAGTACTGCAGCTTACCACTCTGCACCACAGGGCTCCTAATCTACCTGGAGCCAAATAATAATTTCCACTGGTGTTACCTTTGAAGAAGCAGTCCATTTCAATCTTGCTGCTGCACTGTGGACTAATGGAAGTTTCTGATCTACCTTCAAGGGCAGCCCCACATATAACTATTACAGTAATCTAACCTGAATGTGATCAGAATGTAGTTGACCCTGGCCAGATCATACTACCCAAGGAAAGGTCACAACTGACATCCATCTGTCCATTTAGATCTTACAGTACTCCAATCTGCAAGCCTGTTCCTTCATGGGGAGTACAACCCAGTTCACAGTAGGCTATCCTCCAATTCCAATGTCAACATTAGCCCCAACCAAGACTATCCCAGTCTCATCTTTAGACTGCAGATGGTATCTCACATGATTGCACACTCCTCCATATAAAACATCTCCACACTGAAGCAGAAATGCCAGGAAGAATGATTCCAGAGTTGTTATTTCCCTGATAATCTAGTTTTCTAGGTACAGGGAATTCTTTGTTGGCGGGATAGGGCTGCCAACCTCCAAGTGGTAGCTGAAGATCTCTTGCTATTACACTGATCTCGGGGCAACAGAGATCAGTTCACCTGGAGAAAATGGTCACTTTGGAGGGTAGACTCTTATGGTATTATACCCCACTGAAGTCCCTCCCCTATCCAAACCCCACCCTCCTTAGGCTCCACCCCCAAAATCTCCAGGTATTTCCCAACCTGGAGCTGGGGAGCATTCAATAATGTGAGCCACAGATACAGACAAACCAGGTTGTTCAGTACTTGGGCTTAAGGGTCTCAATTTGGAAACAACAAGCCCTGAATGGTATTAAAGAAGAATCGAAAAGGGGAGGTGACTATTCATAAACTAATTTGAAATATGAAACCAAATCTACTACTGAAAGAAGCAAAATAAATTCTAAGCCAGCCATGGTTGCCAGCCAACCTTTGGGGCAGAAATTTAATAAATCAAGATTTTCATATGACCTCATCACCAAGAAATGGATCCCTAGCATTGCTGTATGAACTAGGAAAAGCGTTGCCTACTGAATAAAAGGTGCGGGGTGGGGTGGGTGGGAGATGTCAGCTCTATTTCACTCCATTACTCAGGGGCGCATTTCCTTCTGTCAGTTTACAGCAGACTGCTAGACAATAAGTATGGGGCTAGGGGAGGAGTTAGAGTCAAGAGTGCCATATCAGTAAAATAATTGAATCTCATACTAGTCATTGTAAAAAAAAAATTGTACACATGTGTGTTCTTAGATAAATATACTCATACTTCATTTTACATTGATGTGCTTTTATAGCTGCAACTCTGAAAGAGACCATAGACCAAAAAGTCTGCAAATTGATGTGTCACCAAAAGATGATGGACTGATTCAATTAACCAATAAGTCATTTTAAGAGTGCTGCTGGCAGTTACTTACCAAAGCCATATACTGCTTTCTCTCTCTTCAGAGGTTTGTCTTCTGTCATTTTTCTTCATTATTCTTATTGTTTCTTTCATAAACATTTGGCAAACATTCTCCGCCCAGTAGATAGGAGTTACATATGCAAATCAGATCACATTGATTAATTTAGATTTTTTTTTCAAAGAAGGCAAAGCTGTTTCTCTTTCTGTTTTACATTTGCTTCTGAGACACCAATAGCATTTGTAACCGAAGTGTTACGTGAGAGGCAATCAGGTTCTCCAATGATCTTGCTGGTCATTTCCATGTGCAAGGGAGAGTAATTTTTGCTGACCCCCCCCCCCAACAGACCTATGATTCCTACCTCATCCTGTTACTGGGGGTCCCTCATTCCCCAATAGGACCATTTGGGGGTGGTATTTTGGACTGCAACACAAGAGGGAAGGTAGCAAAAGCCAATGAAATTTTTCGACAGGATCCAAGCCATAGAACTCAGGTTCATCTTAAAGGTTATAGAAAATTCTTGGCCTTATTAAACAGACATATGTTTACTTCTCCCAAAATTCCTCAAGTATTTTGCTCAACCAGGACTTTCCAAAATTTTGCCTTGAAAGTTTCACTTTAAGAAAAACCTGACACAATACATATACACCCATTTAAGATGTTTTTGCTAGCCTTATCAAACCTCCATTGACTTCCTGCCAAACATTGTATTCCAATATTGCACCTGAAAACTAATCTCCAGAGAACCACAACATTTTCCTTTTGGTTAAATTGGTGGAAATTCTAGTCTAGTCTACTTACTAAATTTTGTAACTGACCCTTAGTTCCAGAAAAAAAGAGAACACCACTGATGAATGTAATCCTGTCTAGGTTGCCACACACATACAGTTTGTAAGAAAAAACATTGTTTATAACCCACACACACATGTACACACCATTCATAAATCAATTCAATTTCTTACATTACTTTTGGGCTTATCTGTTGCAATAAAGGAAACATATACATTGTGAAATGAAACAACATATGACACCATTAATTAATATCCTGCCAGTTTAAGTTTTCCTGAGCTGTGAGCCCATTCTTGAAGGGGGAGGTGAAGCTCCTTTAGAGCCGGTGTGACCCCACACTGGCATAGGTGCCACCTTATTACAGAATAAGGTGGCACCTATGCTAGCGCAGGGGCAAACACACCGGTGTCCAGGCGCCGCTGGCCACCACCACCAGCTTAGCCACACTTGCAGGGTTTTCCCGGATGGTAAAGCCTGCACCAGCATGGGGGGGGGGCAGTCCCCCGGGGTGGAGCTACCTTTAAGCAGCTTCCCAAGCCCTTTTGCCCTGGGAATGCCCCCTTGAGCAGTGGAGAAGCTGCGCCACTTTTTTCGGTGGCACAGCCCCATTGTAGGCAATGGGGGATTTCCCCCCTTTTAATGTTTTTTAAATTTTTGATCGTGTTTTTTAGCCTCCATGGCAGCCAGGAAGACTTTGAGGAGGTGGCATATGGCTGTGCTGCTTCCAGCTGCCATGGTTCTGCCCCCCTCTTCAGGACTGGAGTGCCCATCTGTACTCACTCTCCTCCTCACCCAATACTTAGTTTAAACATAGAAAACCCCAGTAGTTGTCTATACATGTATCTGCTTTAAAATATTCACATTACTGTGTTGTTACTGTGAGGATAAAATGGGGAGAATAGTGTAAGTTGCTTTGGTTCCCCATTGTGGAGAAAAGTGGAGTGCAAATATATAAATAAATAACATTTGCTCCCTGCACATTTACTGCTGTTAACCTTGGAATCTAAAATGTTCCTGCATTTTAAAATCACTTTTTCATCCATCACCTTGTAAGTACTTATCTCAAAAGTCCTAGTTAAGTTGCCCCCAAGAATTTCATCTGATGAGAATTTTGAGATTTGAATTATGCTTCAGCTCAACTAAGGTCTAATCAGCCTAGCTAGGGGGAATTATATCAAGGGTGAATTATATCATGTTCAAAACCAAACCCCTGCCTATGAGAGGCATTTAAAAAGCCCAGTGATTAGATACTAGCCTAGCAGAAGGATAGCTGGCAGTGGATTTAATATATGTTTGCAGAATACTCATTTTACAATCCCACATGGGTTCTACCCTGCAGTTACTGACTGTTATTAGTGCCCAGATTTTTGTCACTTCTCTATGGTCACCCATCTCTGGCTCTCTAGCCATCTCTGAATGTTCTCACCTCAGTTGTCAAAAAGTCAGGATATTTCATCAGGACAAACAAAACTAGCTATAGTGCAATTAAACAAGTTTTCATAAGTTGTGATAAATATCTGCATGTCCTGATTTCGTACCTGGAACACTGACTGTCCTGCTAGTCCCATTGTAGCAAAATATAATTTTTTATCAATTTAAGTCCAGCCTTATTGAGGATATATCTTACTAAACCCAGGAAGTTACAAATAGTAGACATCAAGCTGTTAGATTAATGATCCATCTTTGAAAACATTTTATATGTAGGTGTAAAAATAATGGCTACCAGCATTCATGAATATAGTTAAACCTCCCCTATATTTATTTATTTCATTTATTGTATACTATGATGGAATTGCCCTTTTTACTTTATATAAAGGTCAGAAATATTTGGCACATGAGAGGCTTTTTGAGATAAAATTTAAAAAAGCTTTTATTTGTCTCCTTTGAGGGGAATGTAAGGGTCAGGTTAATAAACTATCATAACATGAATGTGGCTTATAACAGAACAAGAATGAGGAATACAAGAGGTATTGTAATTCAAGATGTATCTAAGATGGTTTGCTGACAAGTGTTGATACTTTTATTAAGTACTGAGATTGATTTCTCTTGGCAGTCACAACTTTGTTTCATAAACATAAGCTTCTTCAAACAGTAATTCTTTCGTTGGAGGAGTTACGAACATATACACAATTGGCCTTGGATCACTCTTTTCACTAGACTATTTCTCATTAAACACTTAGGGATCACCCTCTCAACACTAGAGCTATTTCCCTTTGTAACTGGTTATAGATCCTTTCTGATCCTAAACCAAAGTGTGTTCCTTTCACTCCAGAGGAGAATTTTCTACAGACAGCTTGCAGCTCACTCTGCTGTCTCCAACACTGTCTGATAACAGATTTGTTTCAGCTGTCCGTTTCAAACTGTCCATTTTCTAACTGCCATCTTTAGAATTCCCTGTCAATCAAGGGGTTCTATTACTGGGACATTTCCTCAGAATATAGCTGACCTTAACATACACCTTAACATATTTCAGTCAGGGGGTTCAATTTTATGGGCCACCAAAGAGGGTGCCCCATCCATCCTCCATTAATTCCAATGGGGGGAAAAGGGGGGCTTATAAAATTGGACCCCCTGACCCAATCTTTACCAAACCCAGGGGTTCTAGTAAAGAGAGTCACCAGCAGCTATGCTGCAAATTTTGTGCCTCTACCTTAAAGATACAGCCCCACAAAGATAGAGTCCCACAAAGGTTCCCCATAGGCTTCAATGAATCTATGTCAGACTGGAGAATCTCATAAGAAAAGATTTCCCACCATAGCTGATAATGGAAAGGGTGTGGGAAATTTTTTGGCTCCATTATAATGTATGGGAATTTTTTGTGGGGCTCTGGGGGCGGTTTCCAACATGAGATAGAAAGGAAGCCACGGCCTTCCGTTTGCAAGACCTGGACAAGGCTGTCAATGATAAGACATTTTGGAGGTTATTAATCCATAGAGTTGCCATAACTTGGATGCAACTTGACAGCACAAAATACTCACAACACTGAGGTTTTTAATTCATCCATTGTATAAAACTTTTTTTAAAATAAAATCCTATCACCCAGAACCATTTTCACTGTTTCTTCCTATGTTAGTAAATGGGGTTTTTGCAAGGTTAAAAGGGTGAAAGAGACATGGAAACAACTTCCTTCCTTCTGCACCTTAACAAGTATAAGCACAATTAATTGAACAAGCTGCAAAATGTTAATCAGTGTCAGCTAAAATTCTGCCTTCGCAGACATTCATGGTGCCCTAACTGTGACAGCTGTATATCAGAAGAACTTCAACCTGCCCTGGTTGGCAGGTTCTTCCATTTAACCTGTAAATTGATGCATAAACAACTTTATGGGAAAGCACAAGAGTCCTATTTTTGTCTCACAAAAGAGAACTGAGACCTCTGAAGGCTCCTAAATCTTCCAACATTTGGGAAAGAAGCAACCTTAAAGCAGAAGCAAGGATAACTAAGATTAATGGAAAGAAAAGTCAAAGAAGCAAGTATGAGCTACAGATGATAGGTTGAATGAGATGAAGCTAACTACTTATCCTAGCTTTGGGTCAGTGCACTTGAGGCATCCCAAGTCAAGGTCCCAATGCTATGTCACCAGCAATCCCAGAAAACTAGCACCAGGGAAAGTGAAGAATGTCTGTGAACCTTTATTGTACCACTGCTAAAGCCCCATGTTCCTCACTGCTCAAACTGCTCCTGCTCCATGATGATGATGATGATGATGATGTGTACGGAAGGGACACCTGCAGATTGCCACTGTCCAGTGTCATACTGTGTTAAGCTTGCAGGAATGAGCAACTGCAGATTTGACACCCTACTTGTCCTCCTTAAACCTCTGAACAAGTTGGCATCCATCTGCCATCTTGAAAGATGCTCACTATTTCATACTGGAAAGGTTACATCACAGACTCTGGCATTATTGTAAATAATGATCAGTATAGCCCACAATCTTTAGCCAGTTTGTATCCCTGACTATACTGTGCTCGTGGGCAAGTACGTCCGATAGTTCTTGTTATGCTACTGTTTGAGGGATAGTGCTGTATACATGCACAGAGGTTTATAAAATTATGCCTGTGAACCATGGTGATGTACAAAAAGTACCAGCATGCTAGACCTGTTTGTAATCCAAATGCTGCCATTACATTTAAGTTTTATTATCCTCCATTAGGACTATATTTCTATCAAATCTTCTTGACTACCTACACTCAACCACTTTGACCATAGATACATTGAAGGAAATGCTGCTAACATACCATGCTAATAAAAGTACACTAAAGCAGAGACAATTATCATTTTTAATTACTATTTCTGGATTGCTTCCAACCTAACGATCATCTGTGGACAGCAAGTACTGGTATCATTTACTAGCACAGAGAGAATCATCAGATACTGATCAAAGAACTCAGATTGCTTATAAAACACATATATGGGTTGCTGTTAGAAAGACTGAATGGCAAAGAACTAATAATGATCCCTCTTCCCTTCTTGCAACCGTACCATGTATGGCTGATTACCATATTGTCATTTTAAATGAAGTTGAAAACGGGCTGACAACTCAGCAATGTTTTCCTTTCAGCTCTACAAATGCTGCAGCAACTGATTACAACTGGATTCTAAGTACTTAACAAGAGCATTACAAAATGCAGAAGACTAATGAGGATAGAGGAAGTGGGGAAAGAGTGGAGGGGGAGACACACACAAAAATAAATTAAATTAATGAAAAGGAAGGAGGAAAAAGAAGCCATTTAAGCAATGTTCATTATACCATAATTTAGAACTACAATGACAGAAAAAGCAATTCCATAATGTATTCTCTTTATGGTTTCATGGCCCAATTTGTAAATTGTCACCTCGCTTCTCTTATTCTCTCTCTCTCTTTCTTTCTCTCTTGGGGGGGAAAAATGGATGCACTAACTACTCCAAACCATGATTACAATGTTAAATAGAGCAACGTGTCACCCATTTTCAGGATGTATGTGTTTTCTCTTCTTCTGCATTTGGAGACAATATAATATTTTTCCAACATTACAAAAGAGAAGAAATGGTGAAAAGAAGATTCACATGTGATCTGGGCTTCGTTTGTGTTCTCCCTTTCCCCATAAACATAAACATTCCAAATTAATTCCCATTGCAGACTATATGCACAAATGAATTTATTCTTTCACTTAATGGAATTTTTGCTTTTGCAATATGTAAAACAGGTTTCAAATGTATATATTAGATGAAAAATATATTCATATACTGAGAAATAAAGCTAGGAAATAAAATGGTGTGTCCATGAAAAAATTAAAAACAAAATCAAAATTCAACCTGTCTGTGATATCATGAAGGCTTTTCCAGCACAAATGGCTGATTAGAGAAGTTAAGTGCAGGAATGCCAATTAACGGGGGTAATTACATCTCTTGTTTTTAAAAGGGAAACCACAGAGATTTTGTATGAACAACTTGCGCTTGAATTGTTGTAGAACCCTGCTTATGAAAGGAGAAAGTTATACACTGTACCCCAAAGGTTATCAGAACATACCTCAGTCAACATACGACGCTCACTTTTTTAAAAAAAATTGCCTTGTTTGGACCTCCTTAATTATAATTAATTATTGTTCAGCTGTAATTTTGGCTCTTAGATGAAAGTTCAGTGTCTCAGCCTCCAGCAGTGTAGGTATGTAGCTTGCAGTAATGATGGTCTTCTGCTTCTCTGCTGATAAGAATGGTTTATTAAATTTTCATTCTCCCCCCCCCCATGGTGCTAAGGGCATGATACCCTTATTTTATCCTATGACAGCCTTGTGATGTAAGTTAAAAGGTGACCCCCTGAACTTCATGGCAGAATGTGATTTTGAACCCCAGTTTCCATAACCATGGTCAGACACTCCAGTGTGGTGGAGTGTCAGACTAGAATCTGGGAGATCCAGGTTCAAATCCACACTCTGCCATGGAAGCTTGCTGGGTGTCCTGTGAGCCAGTCATGTACCCTCAACCTAACCTACCTCACAGGGTTGTTGTGAGGATAAAATGGAGGTGGGGAAAATGTTATAAGTCACTTTGGGCCTCCATTAAGGAGGAAAGTGGGTATAAATGAAATAAATAATAAGTAAATAATCTCTATACCACACCAGCTTTCTCCATAGGTATGCTGCTTCCTGAGACCTGCCTTTCACTAGAACATTTTCCATATGCTCAATTCATCCTCCAGCTGTATTGTACCTGTACTAGGAAAAAGCTGGCCATCCTTTTATGTGATATTGTTATAACTTAAAGCAAGTTTGAATCAGATGATAGATGACAGACAGACAGATCGGTTTTTTTTATTGAGTATTGCAGTATTTTCTTTTTTTTTCCAGGTTAGTTGGTCCAAAAGCAAGACATTTGAAAACAGTGCAGAATGAAGATAAGAGACATTGGAGATACAGAGCAGAGAATCGAATCTAAAATTTCATGGTCTTATGGAGGATTTTGGAAAAGAGAATTTGGAGGGGAGTTTTAGAGAGTTGTAGTGACTTTAACCCCAAGAGGATTAATTATTGCTAGACTTAGTCTATAGTGCTTTGTTGTCCCAGTTCCTTTAGTTAGTGTTGTATTGTTGTAGTGGGTCTGTAGGAAAGTGGAGTTGGTTTTTCTATTGTAACTTGTTATTTATTAGTTTTGTGCATATTTTGCTGCAGTACAGGCTTGAGCTGAATGCAGGGGAGTGGGTTAAATGGGAGGCCAGGGGAGGGTCGGGAATCCCGGTCCTCTGGGGATGTAGGAGGTATGGCGGTGGGAGCAGATGGTTTAAAGAAAGGAGTCAGAGATGTGGACAAGCTTGGACCCCTTCCAATCTGCACCTCATCCCAAGAAATGTCCCATCCCGAGAAGCAAGTTTGGTGGTGTGCTCATGATGAGGCCGCAAGAACACCTTATAGGATGCTTATGAAAGCCTATGAAGTGGCAGTGAAAGCTGTTAAAAAGGAATACTATGCAGCTCTCACCCAGCATAATTATTTAGAGTTATTAGTTCATTAACAGTCCTAACAGAGAGACAACCAAATTTAAATTTAAATTCGACACATAGCTGTGAGGCTTTTTTGAGCTTTTTTGTGGATAAAATCCCATCCTCTGGTCCAATATTGGACCATTTCTGCCAGCTTTCTCTGGACAATGTCAACAGAGTCTTGACAGCTGTAAGGCCCACCACTTGCCCCTTGGACCCATGCCCCTCCTGGTTGGTCAAGGCCTCCTGGGAGGTGATGCGAGCCCCCCGGGAGAGATTATCAATACGTCCTTTGACACCAGGACCTTCCCAGGGGGTTTAAAGGAGGAAGTGGTGCATCGGCTCTTAAAGAAGCCCTCATTACACCCTAGGGATCTTGCCAACTACTACCCAGTCTCCAAACTTTGGCTCCTGGGAAAGGTAGTTGAGAGAGCAGCAGCCGAGCAGCTTGAGGCTTTTCTGGATGAACCATCAGTCCTGGAACCATTCCAGTTTGGCTTCCACTCTGACCCTGAGACGGAGACAACTCTGGTCACCCTCACATATGAACTCCTTCAACAGCTACACCAAAGTAGGTTGGGGCTGCTGATATTATTGTACCTGTCAGCAGCCTTTGACATGGTTGATCATGACCTTCTAGAACTGCCTCTCCGACATCAGGATTTGGGGCTCAGACCTTCAACAGCTGGGTTCTTTTCTCTGTGGTTGGGGACAGAGAGTGACACTTGGGGAAGAGGTGTCACAGCAGCTCTCTTTGGTGTGTGGGGTGCTGCAAGGGGCGATCCTCTCCCCTATGTTGTTTAACATCTATATGCATCCTCTTGTCCAGCTTGTCCAGAGTTTCAGGCTGGGATGTCATCAGTATGTTTTATCTTTTGAGGGACGGTCATCTCGACTGTATCCCAGACACAGTGGCCAGGTGCTTGGATGCTGTGACTGGGTGGTTGACGCAAAGCTGAAGTTTAATCCAACAAAGACAGAGGTCCTGTGGCTTAGTGGGGGGTGGCCTTGGGGTGGGTTGCTGACTCTTGGCTGTTGACAGCATGCAGTTGACACCTACACCCATCATCAGGAGCCTGGGTGTGATCTTGGATGCCTTCTTATCAATGAAGGCCCAGGTTGCAGCTGTGGCCCAGATGGCTTTTTTCCATTCCTGTCGGGCCCGGCAGTTGGTGTCTTACCTCTCCTGCCCCGACTTAGCTACTATGATTCATGTGATGGTCACCTCCAGGCTAGACTACTGTAACTCACTCTACATAGGGCTGCCCTTGAGGCTGATGCGGAGGCTCCAGCTGATACAAAATGCCATGGTGAGACTTCTTACGGGGACCTCGCCGTGGGCTCATATTACACCAGTGCTTCACCAGCTGCACTGGCTCCAGCTGGAGTACCAGATCAGATTCAAGCTGCTGGTTTTGACCTTTAAAGCCTTACATGGTCTGGGACCTTCATATCTGCGGGACCACCTCTCCTAGTATGTTCCCCAAAGGACTCTTCGTTCATCTAATACCATCCTTTTGGTGGTCCCCAGCCCGAGGAGTGTCCATCTGGCCTTCATCAGGGCCAGGGCTTTTTCAGCCCTCGTCACTGCCTGGTGGAATTGCCTCTCTAGTGAGACCAGGGGCCTGCGGGGCCTTGGAGAATTCTGCAGGGCCTGTAAAACAGAGCTATTCCACCAGGCCTATGGTTGAGGCCAGCTACGGTTCCCTTATTTATAAATTCTGGCCTCCCCTAACCTCCACTGCTATTACTTTTTCCCTATATCGAACTTGGGATCTTATCCATCAGCTAGCCTGGATGTAGCTTTATGTTATACCTCACAGGCGCCTTAGGTAATTTAGGACATTTCTGTTTTGTGTGATGGTTTTATAAGGCTGTTTTAAATATTGTTTTAAGGTTTTAAAGGTTTTGATTTATTTAATTGGTATGTAAGCTGCTCTGAGCCCGGCCTTGGTCAAGGAGAGTGGGGTAGAAAGTTGAAATAAATAAATAAATAAATAATCCAAGACTTCATGCATGTGCAAGAAGATTTTCCTGATATAAATAATATTTACAGAATAAATTCATTTTTTTGTGAAAAGGAACAATCTCCTGAGGGATATCTTGGTTAAATTCTCCCAGAAAAAGACAAGAGATGTGATTCTTCAACATCAAAGGGAAAACTTACTGACATACAAAGGCTAACAAATACAAATCTTTCAAGACATACCATCAAGTGTTGTTAAGAAAATAAAATAACTCTCTAAGGCAGATCCTTTTAAGGAGAGAAAATTAGATACCACTGGTTGATCCCTTCTGCATCAGAAGTATATCTCCCCATGGGGAAGAGACCAATTGCAAACACTGACCAAGCAGACTTACTAGCAAAAGAGCTGACTGCACAAGTAAGGGCTGAAAAGAAGAGAAGGGACACTAAAGAAAAAGACACAAAGTCCAAGGACAAGGAAGACAAAGATAACAGAAGAACACACCAAAGGAATCATCATCAGAAGAAGAAGGGACGCCTTCTGAACAAGAAAATGATTAACACCTGGATAAAGAACACAATAAACTTGGAGAAGCACTGCATATAAGTAATTGAAGGCAAGATGGAGAAATTAAAGATCATATTGTTAAATATTAATGGCCTAAATTCACCCTCTAAAAGAAATAATACATTTCATGCCTTGAATAAATGTAGGGTGGATATAATCTGCCTCCAAGAAACACACTTCAAGAATTCTCATGAACACTTGTTACAAAATAACCTTGGCAATAGTTAAAAAAAAGAGTAGTGACAATATATTTAAGTAATCCACAAATCAAAATTTTGAGTTAAACAAAAGTCACACATGGAAGATACCTATTGTTAAAAATACAAGGAACATAAGGTAGGATTTATACATTTGTTGTAACATATGCCCCCAGTATCACCAGTGATCAATTTTTTAAAGTCTTTCAAGAAGGGAAATTATTATTATTATTATTATTATTATTATTATTATTATTATTATTATTATTATTATGGACATGAATGGAGTACTAGAGCCAAGGTTGTTCAGATCCAAGAATCATAAAGGAGGTAAACTTCCCAAAAATGTCTACAATTATATGGAACTGATGCAATTAAAAGATGCTTGGAGATGCAAGAGTCTAAAAAAGAAGGACTTTACTTTTTCCTCAGACAGACATAATTCTTATTCAAGAATATATATGCGCTGGATTTCAAAGACATTACAAAACCTGGAGAGTGTGGAAATACTCCCCAGGACTTTGGTGGACCATAACCCTTTAGAGTGATCTGGGCATTTAGTAACTTGGGCCAAGAAGATGGAGATTACATAACAATGTGTTGCTGCAGGAGAAAGCAATAAGGCAATGCCGTAAAGACCTAAAATAATTTTTCAACTTAAATAACACACGAGATGTTCTGAGTGCAATGATCTGGGACACCAGCAAAGTGTATATGAGGGGGAAATTGACTGCAAGATGAAAAAACAAAGATTAGAGCAGAGAAAGAAACTGACAGAAGATTTAAAGACACTGGAGCTACAACATGCCAAAACTTATAAGAAGAATATTGCAAAGGAAATCAAAGAGGTGAGAAACAAACTAGACACAGAAGAGCTGCAAAATAAGATTAATTTTCAAAACAAAGATATTTTGAACACGCTAACAAACCTGGTAAATATCTTCCACACTGTTTGAGAAAAGAAGCAGAAAAAGGACAATAATAGGAGTTAAGTGTGATATAGGGACAAGCTGTTTAGAAAAGGATATTCAAGAACACTTTCATATTTTTTATAAATTTTTATTGTTTTTATAATAAAAACAAAAACATACAAATACAAAGAAAAAGAAAATACAAAAGAGCACTTACACATCAGTTAAAATTGCTTGATATAGTAAAAAAGTTACAAAGTTCACAGTGCCCTAAAAAACCACCACCCACCTAAATACAGTGTCCCATCACCACGATGAACTTCCGGAGAAGTGTTATAACAGTTTTAAAAATAAGTATAATAATAACATTATAAAAATTATTAACCAATTATCTATAACTCATTAACTAAATTAGTAAAATTCATTTTCACTAGTTTGTCCCAAAATGCGGCGGCCTTTGACCATGTTTTCTTAAATTCTTCCATATCCTTTCCATGTAAAGAATCTGTTAATTTGGCCATCCGCATATACATCCATAGTTTCTCTCTCCAGTCAATAATTGAAGGTTTATTTACTTGCTTCCAGGTTTTAGCTATTATAATTCTTGCTGCTGCAAAACTATATTGACATATGACTCTATCACTTCTATCTATTTTATCTTTAGGTATTCCCAGTAAACAAAAGGAAGGATCCTTTTTTACTTTGGAGTTAAGTTGTTAGTTTTGTTTAATACTTTTCTCCAAAATCTTTTAATTTTTTTACCCATCCACCATGCATGCATAAATGTTCCTTTTTCATTTCCACATTTCCAACATAGGTCCGAATCGCCTTTTTTAATTTTACTTATCATAACAGGGGTAATATATCATCTATAAAACATTTTATATAGATTATCTCTTATTTCATTAGTAATTGTAAATTTATATTCCTTTTTCCACAAATTTTCCCATATTTCCAAATCAATATTATGTCCTAACTCCTTCATCCATTTCACCATCACTGGTTTAATCCTTTCTTCTTCTAGATTCACTTCAATTAATAGTTTATAAATCTGTCCTATCATTCCTTTATTTCCCTTATTTAATATAATTTCTAATTTGGACTTATTTTCATTAAATCCCTTCAGCTTATCTTTATTAAATATATCTTTTAATTTATAATACATAAACCAATCTTTTATTTTAAGCTCTTCTCACCTCTTTAACAACCAAATCCCTTCCCTACACTCTGTGATCTCTCTATAAATATCCATATCTAAATTTAATTGTATACCTCTCTTCATAAAAGCTTCTACTAGATTAATCCAACCTGGGGTTTCATTTTCCAAAAATCCTTTATATTTTTCCCAAATTCTAAATAAACCAAATCTAATGATATAAGAATTAAATTCTTTATTTACTTTATCCTTCTCATACCATAAATATGCATGCCATCCAAAACATAAATTAAATCCTTCAATTTCTAAAAGTTGATATTCTCTAATAAAACCCAATTCTTTAACCAAATGAAACAAGCTGCTTCATAATACATTCTTAAATCAGGTAAACCCAAACCTCCTGTCTCCTATAGTTCAATTAAATAATTATAAGCTATTCTATGTCTTTTCCCCATAAAAAATTAAAATATATTTCTTCCAACTTTTAAATATTTGTAGTTTTTTTAAGATTGGTAAGTTTTGAAACAAAAAAAGCATCTTGGGTAATATCATCATTTTAATCACCGAGATTCTACCCCATAGCGATAACAGTATTTTTTCCCAATTTTTAAGATCTATTACAATTTGTTGCCATTGTTTAATATAATTATTTTGAAATAAATTAAGGTTGTTTGAGGAAAACCATACGCCCAAATATTTTATTTTGTGTTTGATAGTGAAGCCCGACTTTTTTATTAATTCTTGTTGCTGTGAGAGAGTCATATTTTTAACCAATATTTTAGTTTTAGTTTTATTTATTTTAAAACCTGCAAGTTTTCCATAAACCTCCATTGTTTTATTCCAATTTTCAACTTGATCATTAGGATTAGTTAAAAAACATACAAGATCATCTGCATATGCTTTAATCTTATAATGGTTTCTTCCAATTTGAAATCCATTTAAATCTTCCATTTGTCTAATCTTTTTAAATAAAACTTCCAACACTTATATAAACAATAAAGGAGAAAAAGGACAGCCTTGTCTAGTACCTTTTTGAATTTCAAATTGTGGTAATATACCATTTATCAACAGCCTGGCTGTTTGATAACTATATATATTTTCAATAGCTGTCTTAAAATTTGTTCCCGCATCCATAAACTCTAATATTTTCTTCATAAATTTCCAATTCACATTGTCAAATGCTTTTTCCGCATCCAAGAATATCATAGCTACTGGAGTTGGAACATGTTCTGCATATTCTAAAAGATCTATTACCACTCTGACATTTTGGCTGATCAATCTACCTGGTAAAAACCCAGCTTGATCTTCGTGTATAGTCTGGTTTAAAACTCTTTTTAATCTGGATGCTAAAATCTCAGCAAAAAGTTTGTAATCATTATTCAATAGTGAAATAGGTCTATAATTTTTACATCTAGTAAATCCGAATTTGGTTTTGGTATTAATACTATATTTGCTTGTTTCCAGGTTTGAGGAATAGATCCACTCTGCAAGCAAGATAAATGTGGAGATAATTGCTCTTGGAAAGTTTTATAATAAAGTGCTGTGAATCCATCCGCCCCTGGAGACTTATTTAATTTACTCTTACCTATAGCATCTTTTAATTTTTCCATAGTTATTTTAGATTCTAATAATTCCCTATTTTCTTGTGATATTTTTTCCCTGTCAAATTGATTAAGATAAACATCCATTTCCTTTTCTGATGCTAAATTTTTCCTATATACATTTGTATAATACTCTACAAATGTTCCCATAATTTCTTGTTTATGTAATGTTACTTTACCATCTTTCTTAATTTTCAAAATTGGTAATTTTTTCTCTTTTCATTTGAGCTGCCATGCTAACAATTTACCCGGTTTATTCGCATGCTCAAAAAATCTTTGTCTGTTAAATATTATTTTCCTTTCAATTTCTGTGGTTAATAAAAATTCATATTGATGTTGTAGTTTTTTCGTTATTTATCTGTTCCTGCTTTGCTGATTTATCATATAATTTCCTAAGCTGTCTTTCTCCTTGTCTAATGTTTTCTAATATATTTTTCTTTTGTGCTTCCTTCTCTTTAAACCATCTTGTATTTTGTTGTATTAAAAGTCATCTAATTACTGCTTTACCAGCATCCCATATTACCTCTTGTTTTAGACCCTTATCTACATTGTCAATAAAATAATTTGGTATATCTATCTTTAATTTATCTACTATCTTTTAATTTCTTTAATAAAAATTCATTTATTACCCAGGGCTTGTTTCTTCTATCACCTATCCTTACCCTTACTGAAACAGCATTGTGATCTGACAACACCCTTGGTAGAATCTCCACATCCTCTGAAATATTTATCAAACCTTTAGAGAGCCATAACATAACTATCCTTGAATAGGTAAGATGTCTAGATGAAAAAAAATTGTATCCTTTTTATTACCATGTAACAATCTCCAAACATCAAACATTTCCCATTGATCTACAAGGTTATTGAAAATACCAGGTAACTTACCCTCACAATTTCCCTTTTTTTTCTTTGCAGATCTGACCATCTTAGGCTCTATTACCCCATTAAAATCTCCCATCCAAATCATTTTTTCTGTTGCATATTCAGCTAAAATTGTTGTCAAATTATTATAAAATGTTTTTTGGTTTATATTAGGGGCACAAATTGCTACCAACAATACCTTTTGTAAGCCACAGGTAATTTCTATCAACAAAATTCTTCCCTCTTTATCCTTAAATATAATTTTAGGTTCCACTACCAAAGGGACATACATGGCTATTCCATTAATTTTTTTTGTTTCATTACAAGACATGAAAAGTTTGCCTAATTTTGGTTGTTCCAACCTGAATATATCCTTTGATGAAATGTGAGTTTCCTGTAAACAGACAATATTGGCTTTAGTTTTTTTGTAAATGAAAAAATACCTTCCTCCTCTTGTTGGGAGAGTTCAAACCATTAATATTCCATGACAATACCTGTAACATATTAAAGTTCAGTTAATCCCATTTTTAAATTTTTCACCAAAATTTTCCATTAAGTTCCTTTTATATCCATTCAGCCAGCGTCTTCTGACAGGGAGTCCTCCTCTGTTATGCCTGTTGGATTGCCCCCCCCCCCCGTTGCTTCTGACGCCTTGTCTTCTTCAGGAAGATCTTTTGGAGACAGTTGTTTTGGTGGTTTAGGAAGGTCCTTCTCATATCTTCTCAAGAATTGATCAGCCTTAGTCGTGTCTGTAATCTTGAATCTTTTGGCTTTGAATAGGAAAGAGATGCCTTGTGGGTATTCCCATCTAAATTGGATCCCGTTGAACTTCAATCTTTCTACAATCTCTGAAAAATCTTTCCTTTTTCTGAGTAATCTTCCAGGAATCTCTTTCATCATTCTCATAGGAGTGCCCTCTATTGTGAGAGGAGTTTGTAGTGCTTGTTCAGAATAAGATCATGGTGACTTCTAGAAAACAGCTGAACCAAACAATCTCTTGGCACATTGTTTTTGGCTGCAAAAGCAGTTAATCCTGTAGGCTGTTATGACCATTCCTTCAACAACATCTTCTCCTTCTTGTAGAAATTCTGCCAAAAGTTCCTTTAGAAAGTTCTTTAAGTCTTTTCCTTCAAATTTTTCTTTCAAACCACGTATGCGGATAGTTTTCTTTTATTTTAAGTCAAGCATTGCTATATGGTCTTCCCTTTCCTCTTCCCTTTCTTGGGCTGCTTCCGTCGACATTTCCAGGTTGTCAATCCACTTTTTAGTATCTTTATTTTCCTGTGCACACTTTTGAAGTTTGGTCTCCATCTTATCCAAGAATTTTCAAGAACACTTTCATTTTTTAAAAAAACTATACCAATCTAAATTAATAATCGAGCTGGGATGGAAGACTATATAAAAGGAGTCTCAATAACCCTCCTTTCGGATGATGATAAGGAGATCTTGAACCAAAATATATCTATGCAGGAAATAACACAGGCTATCGGGAGACTGAAGCTGGATAATGCACTAAGACCAGATGGCCTAACAGCCAAATATTATAAATGCTTCAAAGAAGAGATTGCATTGAACCTCCAGAAGGTCATGAATGAGATAGCAGGACAAAATAGCATTCCCCAATCATGGCAAGAAGCTTACATCTCATTGATATATAAAGAAGGGAATGATCCTTTATTGCCAGTCATACAGACTGATTTCACTCTTAAATGTGGATTACAAATTGTTTGCATCAATAATCACAGAAAGACTTAAGAAAAAGATTACAAAAGTGATGCATCATGACCAAATGGGATTCATACCAAAGAGACAAATGAGAAACAATGTGCGATTTGTTGTAAGCTCTAGCCCTGCGGCAAACCATAAACAGATTCCAGCAGACGGCAAATCCACAAAAGCAGTTTTATTGGTTATCATCGACAGGTTTCAGAAGCCATATTCAGAAGAACACTAGTAAGGGGCAAAAGGCAAGGGGCATAGCATATATGGAGAAGCAAAAGGAGATAACTGGTATCCTAGGCAACCCCCCTCCCAGAGGCACTTGGCAGGAAGGAGCACTTGGCAGGAAGGGGCACTTGGCGATTCCCACACTATGGGAATCTATGAAGACTAAATACTGGGCACAGACTGGCCTTGGACAGAACAACACAACAGCACCTGGAGGCAGCTCAATCGCACTACCGCATATCACCCGCGCTTCTGTATGTGTGTGTGTGCGCGAGATCCCAGGGCAGCTGGTGAGTGCATGTGTGTGTGGGGGGGGCAAGCCTCCCACCCTCTCTTTCCTTCCTTCCTTCCTTCCTTCCTTTCCCTTCCCTTCCCTTCCCGCCGAAGGGCGGGAGGCCGCGGGAGGGTCCCCCCCCAGCCCTCCCGTGGTTCCAGTTACCGCCAGAGGGTCCCCCCCAGCCCTCCCCGTGTTCCATTCCCTCGGCCTGCACGCTTCTGTATGTGTGTGTGTGCGTGAGATCCCAGGGCAGCTGGTGAGTGCATGTGTGTGGGGGGGGCAAGCCTCCCACCCTCTCTTTCCTTCCTTCCTTCCTTCCTTCCTTCCTTCCTTCCTTCCTTCCTTCCTTCCTTCCTTTCCCTTCCCTTCCCTTCCCTTCCCTTCCCTTCCCGCCGAAGGGCGGGAGGCCGCGGGAGGGTTCCCCTCCAGCCCTCCCCGTGCTCTTATTTCCCCGCCTGTGAGCTTGCCGCTCTGCCGTGGCAGGGTCCCCCCCAGCCCTCCCCGTGTTCCATTCCCTCAGCCTGTGCGCTTGTGTATGTGTGTGTGAGCGCAAGATCCCCGGGCCGCTGGTGAGTGCGTGTGTGTGTGGGGGAAGCCTTCCACCCTCTCTTTCCTTCCTTCCTTCCTTCTTTCCTTCCTTCCTTCCTTCCTTCCTTCCTTCCTTCCTTCCTTCCTTCCTTTCCCTTCCCTTCCCTTCCCTTGCCTTCCCGCCGCTGCCGCCGAAGGGCGGGAGGCTGCGGGAGGGTCCCCCTCCAGCCCTCCCCGAGCTCTATTTCCTGGCCCATGTGCTTGCCGCGCTGCCACGGGAGGGTCCCCCCCAGCCCTCCCTGTGTTTCAATTGCCGCCAGAGGGTCCCCCCAGCCCTCCCCGTGCTCCATTCCCTCGGCCTGCACGCTTGTGTATGTGCGTGTGTGCACGAGATCCCCGGGCCGCTGGTGAGTGCATGTGTGTGTGTGGGGGGGAAGCCTCCCACCCTCTCTTTCCTTCCTTCCTTTTTTCTTTCTTTCCTTCCTTTCTTACTTTCCTTTCTCCCCTTCCTTCCTTCTTTCTTTCTTGCTTTCTTGCTTTCTTGCTTTCTGCCCTGCCCTGCCCTGCCCTTCATAGCCTCTCCTAGGTTTGCAAACCTCCAGGTGGTGGCTGGAGATCTTGCAACCCTAGCCTCTTTCCCCCCCTCCCCCACGCCGGGAGATCTGTGGCTGGTATGCCCCCCCCCCCTGAACGATGTTATAAATGTGCAAATGGCCCTTGGCAGGAAAAAGGTTCCCCACCCCTGAAGTAGAGGAAGAAGAAATCAATATGAAATACTATGTGAATGATGTAGTTCTTACCATTACGAATCCTCAAAATCCAATAGGATACTTGATGGATACTTGATGGAACAAATAGAAGAGTATGGGAAATACTTCCCTGTCAAAGCCCTGAGGTTCAGTTAAAGTTCCCAGCACAGAGGTATTCTGCTCTTATACTGCTGGTAAGAAGCATGGTTAAAACCCTTTCCAATTGGGTCCTTTCTGGCATCCCAATCAGAAACTAGCCATTCACCCACCTCAGTGGCCATTAACCAATTTCTCTGCCATCCCCTCCAAGATGACAATGCGGTGTAGTGCTTAAAAGTGTTGGACTAGAAACAGGGAGATCCAGGACCAAATGTTCTCTCTGCAATGAGCCTCCCTGGGTGACCTTGTCCTGTCATTGTCTGTCAGCTTAACCTTCCTCACAGGATTGTTGTGAGGATAAAATGAAGGAGGGAGGACTATACTACTGAGGGAAACAAAGGGATAAAAATACAATAAATAAATAGCCACATAGCCACGAATTGCACTGGATGCCCTTGAGCCAATCATTCTCACTTTCATCCTACCCTACTTCACAGGGTTCTTGTGAGGAAAAAAATTAAGGAGGGGAGAACTATGTTTGCTGGAAGAACAGAGGTGTAAAAATGTAATAATAAACAAATAAATATCAGCAATTAGAGTGGAAGACAAGGAAGACCTGGGCTGAATTTTCTACTCACCCATGAAAAGTCACTGATTCACCCGGGGAAGGTCACTTCTCATAACCTGCCTCACAATATTACTTACAGTGGAATTCTAAGTGAAGTTACACTGTTCTAAGTCTATTAAAGTTAATGGGCTCAGAAGGGTGTAACTCTGCATTGAATTGTGGTGTTAGTAAGTTAAAAAACAAAAACACTTCAGAACATGGCCTGATGAGATCTGAGTATGCTCATTCCCTTCCAAGAGGTTCAGTTAAAAGAGCACAAAGGATCTAGTTCAGTGGTATTCTGTCTGGGGCTCGCAGAGAGCTGCATTCACAGTTGCCATCAACCAAAAGAGCCACTTCCATCCCTGGAATGAGGGTTGTGCCTCAAGGCTTGCAGCTTACTAATTCCTCCACTGTAATACTGTCAGAGTGTTATTATTTTAAGCATGTTTGTATTTTAAGTAACAAATGATATCATTAATTGGCTTTGCCTGTGTCTTCCATGAAGTTTGTATCTCTGGTACCTGGCATTAAACTTTATGGTACACATGGCCCGGCCCGACCAAGTGACATTTATGTCATATCCGGCCCTCATAACAAATGACTTTGACAAAGGGTCAGTATAAACCAAATTTTGTAGTCTTACCTAGTGCCACTTCCCAGTCTTCGAGCTGAAGTGTCTCCTTTCTTCACTGGCTAAATTCAGGTATTGATTTGATCCATAGCAAAATCCCAAAAAGAAGCCATTGAAGACCTTGTATTATCACCAAATCAAACAATTCAACATGTACATTTTTTAGTTTTCCAGAGAAGCCTCACAACCATGGCCTAAACAGTCCCACCTCCCCTCTTGCTTTTCCAGTTCTGGGGAACTGAAAAGATTTTACAGTGTGTTGTACTATTTTGGGTTAGTCTTAATAAAAGATATTAGATAGCTTTTGTTTCTCAATTCTGCATTATACAGTTCTCTAAAAATTACAGGGGGGTGCCTTCCTTACAACTTCAGAAATGCCATTCTCTATTGTGGGAATCACTACCGGAAAAGCTTGAGACCTAGCAATGGAGGTTTTTACCTAGGCTTGCCAGGCCCCGTAGCTCCACTAGCGGGAGCTTTCTGGGGCCATGGCTGTAGTGTGCAGTGCGCACGCATGCCTGGCGTGACGTGTGCACCCCGCGCAATGCACCCACATCACTTCTGGGTTTACCAGGAAGCGACGTGGACGCTCTAGCAATCTTGGGCAAAACTGTATGGTTTCCATAGAGTTTTCTCCGAGATTCCCAGAGCATCTGCGGCACTTTCGGGTTTACCCCAAAGTGACACGTGCGCACGTGTGCGCGCGTGTGCCCGCAGTGCCTGCTGGCCATCAGCTGGCCGGCAGGCAGCCCGGTGGATTGGCGGGATTTTACCCGCCGCCACCGGGCACTTGGCAACCCTATTTTTACCCAACCGCCAGAAAAAACAAAACAAAAGGACTGATCTGAAGATTGGAGTTACTGAACAGGTTAATATTGGGAGGGAAAGTCGTTCAGATATGTAGATACCATTTCCAAAAGGGCTGTAAGGATAAGACCCAGAACTTTGAATTGAACTTGGAAATTAATAAGCAGCCAACATAACATTCTTAAGCCAGAAGCCTTGAAAAAACCCACAACAGGAATGGCCAACTGGCTCCCTATTAGTGGCATCCAGCCCTCAAGATAAGGTGTTTGCACAAGGTAACACTTCCAGCTATGGTAAGAAAGCCATATCAAACAACAGTGGTGTCTGAAGACAAGAAGTGGTGACAAGAAGAAACCCATTATCTTTCTATCTAAATGCAGTAAAGGATCCAAAGTATGCACTGCATACAAACTGTGGAAATGTCCTGTCCCTTTAACAGAGACTCAATGGGATATTGTTTACTAGGTGATGCTATTTAGCTCCATATCATGGAAAGCTTCAACTGCTCATTTCCACACATTAAGCCTCTATTAAAGGAACACGGCATTTTTCTCCAGGCCAGATGGTAACCCTACAGCAGACAAGACTTTCTCACTGTGGTCTAATTGCATATCTACAGATCTTTCCCTTTCATAACTGACAAGTTCAAGTTCTATACTAAAATTTCTATACAAGGTCAGTGGTTAAATTCCTGGATAACTACAACCTGGATGAAAATACAGGAATTATCCGATTAATGACACATTTTTTCAGAACACAAGGAAAATCACTTTGCTGTATTTTAAATATTCAGTTTTCAAACTGATCATTGGGAAATGTTTTTACATCATAAAGTTAAATGTTTTCCCTCAGCTGATACAATCTAATGGAGAAATTAGAATTCAGAGAATGTGCAAAGATGTGCTATTTACAATATAAATCTTAACACAGTTTTTACTATCCTACCCAAAGCCCTGTAAATAACCACTTTAAATCCTGCATCACAGGTAAACGCTGTTAATTCCTCGGAGACACAATACAGTCACATTATTTCCGTTTTTATTGTGCCTTTATTATTCAGCTGCATGCAACTTGCTTCTCAAGCAAACTTTTTCTCTCTCTGAAACTGTCCTCAGTCGAAGCAAAATCAGCGTTATGTGCAATTAATTCAAATTTTTCCCTTCACCCAAACCGCTTTATTATTTATCAGCATATTTTATTTACACACACATATATATTATGGTATGATTTTTCCCTGTGTGGGAACAGCATCTGCACATCAAGATACCTGTTTCCCCCTTGTCTTTTGGCCAATGCAATCAGGTACTATGCCAGACTGATTTGGACATGGGAGGTCTATGCTTCCTTCATATAGCCATTCACCACATCACTTGGTCAAAGAATGGGAGATTCAGAGCTCACATGTGACACGAGTTGGGGTGGGGTGAGGTCCCCTGACCCAACCTGTGTCATACATAACATCAGGAAACTAATGTTCCTAAGCACTAAGGGGCTGGATTCAACTTGCGAGAATGTGGTGTGGGGAGGAGGGGCTTTTGGCTTCCCCTGTGTCGTTTTCCTGAGCTATGATGGCTGCAGGGGCCAATTTGCCCCATTGTGGGCTGAAGGATTTCAGTATCTTCCCCACCCTCTCCTCCCCCCACAGTTACTTCCAATACCAGGAAAGTTTATTCCAGTGGTTGAGGAACTTGTGTGATTAATAGATGCACCAACCATACCAGTCGTGGCTGCAATGTGGAGAGGGAAAATGGCAAAATTGGTTCTTTCTTGCACTTCCATGATCTGCTCACACAAGAGGCAAAAGGGTGATCTCATTCCCTTCCCCCTCCCTACTACAGCCACTCCAAGAATAATCTTTACTGGAATCAGAAATGGCGGGGGGGGGGGGAGGAGCAGAAATAGGGTTGCCAACCTCCAGGTAGTAGCTGGATATCGCCTGCTATTACAACTGATCTCCAGCTGATAGAGTTCAGTTCACCTGGAGAAAATGGCCGCTTTGGCAACTGGACTCTATGGCATTGAAGTCCCTCCCTCCACAAACCCCGCCCTCCTCAGGCTCCACCCCAAAAACATCATGCAAAGAGGGACCTGGCAACCCTAAGCAGGAAAGATCCTGGGCTGTCATTGCTTCCTGATGGCGGTTTGCAGGATCGAAGCCAATGTGTTTGCAAGGAGAGGCAGGAAGTGTAGTGCCCTACCCCCTAAGTATGCACAGTAGCAAAATGCAGGCAAAAATGCAGCTCTGTAAGGGCTCATGACACAGCAGGTGAGGTGTACTTTACTAAACGTTTACCCTTCAAAAACTTTACTTAAAAATGCAAGTAGGATTTAAGTAACAAAGTGGACTAGAAAATCAAGGTAGCAAAATATGTGGGAAAGCTCATTCAATTACCACTAAAACTGCAGAGCCAATAGAATATTTTTTTTCTCTCTCTTAGGCCTTGCACAAGTTTCTTAGAGTCTCTGCCACAGGTTGATTGGATTTCTTTGGTGATGCTGCTGTAGACAATTTCCAGCTGTTACACTATAGGACCAACTCTGCCATTTGGAAAAGGCAGCTTTACTTCAGATGGGAGTGTCTGAGGTACAGCAAACTGCCAATTATGTAATTTCATTATATTTTCTCCCCCATCAAAATGCCACTTTGGTAGTGTCAGGTGATAAAACGTCTTGGACCGCTTCTTCTTTGCCCCAAGGTTTAACATTTATTTATTTATTTATTTATTTATTTATTTATTTATTTATTTATTTATTTAGTTTCTGATAGCTGGATACGACTATTTTCATTAGTAAATGAAATGGTAGTGCACAAACACCTGGTTTCTTTAAATAAAACAAAATCCTCTGGGCCAGATGAATTGCACCCAAGGGTACTCAAAGAACTTGCAGATGTAATTTCGGAACCTCTGTCCATTATTTTTGAAAAGTCTTGCCAAACAGGTGAGGTGCCAGAAGATTGGAGACAGGCAAATGTTGTCCCCATCTTCAAGAAGGGGAAAAAGGAGGATCCAGGTAACTACCGACCCATCAGCTTGACGTCTATACCAGGAAAAGTGTTTGAACAAATCATCAGTCAGTCCTTGAGCACTTAGAAAGGATGGATCTGATCACTAAGAGCCAGAGCGGGTTAATGGTTCCTCATCCACTTGGAGAGAAGTGACTAGTGGAGTTCCTCAGGGATCTGTGCTGGGCCCTGTGTTGTTCAACATCTTTATAAATGATTTGGATGAAGGAATAAGGGGATGCTTATTAAATTTGCAGATGATACTATATTGGGAGGGGTAGCAAATACGGTAGAAAACAGAGCCAAGATGCAGGATGATCTTGACAGGCTGGAGAAGTGGGCTAGAACTAATAAAATGCACTTCAACAAAGACAAATGTAAAGTTCTGCATTTAGGTAGGAAAAATCAAATGCATAATTATAGGATGGGGGAGACTTGTTTGAGCAGTAGTGTGTGTGAAAAGGATCTTGGGGGCTTAGTAGACCAAACACTGAACATGAGTCAGCAGTGTGATGCGGTTGTCAGACTCAGGGGTTAGCATCCCTCAAGCAAAACTCATTCAGGCAAAGGCTCTGAAGCAGTTTAGACTTTATTAGGAGCAAAATTAGACAAAGTAAGAAGCTGGAATCAAGAAGCTGGAATCAAGGCAAGGATACATGGTTAAAATGCATAGCAGACTTCAAAGATGGACAGGCAAAAGGCAAACAGGCAAATACAATCCATGATAAGCTTTCTCAGGATAGGAAGACACAACATGGCTTATGCAGCTGTGGTAGATGTGGTAAACAGGATACCATATGGGGCATAGTACACAAGATGCAGTTACTGTACAAAGGCATGAGAACCAGGAGCATGTGACTAGGGCCGTGACACTGAGCCAAACTCTGGCCTGCTCAGATCAAGAGCCTGCGAGGAGCAAAGTCAGGCTAAGGCCGAGAGGCCGGGCCTGACATTGGTAGCTAAAAAGGCAAATGCAGTCTTGGGCTGCATCAACAGAAGTATAGTGTCCAGATCACACAAAGTGATGGTATTAGGGCTGTCAATTCGTTGTCCCGAACCGAAAAACAGACGAATTTTCCCCGATTCGGCAATTTCTAGTTCGGATGGAACCGAATTTTTAAAAGGCAGGAAAACAACGAGCCGAATTTAGCGAGTTCAGGGTGATCGCCGGACAAATTCAGCAAATTCAGGGGCTCCGAATCAGCAGCATAACCATAAAGGCATTAAAAACACATTTGAGCCTTTCCATGGCTCTGGGGGGGGGGGCATGTTTGGAGGTAGAAGTCCTAAACTTTCAAATTAGCTTGAGGTGACCCTTCTTGCAAGAACCCCCAAGTTTGGTGATGATTGGGGCAGGAGGTCCCAAGTTATGGGGCCTGGTCTGCTGGTTGCCTCGGCAGTTGGGCCGTACCATTACCCAGGCCTGGGGGTCTGTTTGCCTCGGCAGTTGGGGCGTACCATTACCCCGGCCTGAGGGTCTGACTAAAAGGCAATTAATCCCGAGTTATGGGGTCCCCCCCAATCCACCCATTGGAATGAATGGGAGAAGGCAATCCTTAATGTGCATCTAGAGAACGGCAAATCCAAGGCAAAACCTCCCATGCCAGAGAGTATGTGTGTGTGAGTCGGCTAGAATCGTATTGGATAGGATTACTCCTGAGTCCTCCCAGTCCCTGCTCCTGATAGAAGAGAAGACATCCACAGTAAGACCTATTTGGGGGCTTTTCTCTATAATTCTCTATAATTTTTTCCCTGTGTGTGTGTATGTGGGGGGGATTCTGTGTTTGTGTGTGTGTGTGTGAGGGAGGAAGCCAAAGGGGGGTGGGTTTACCTGTTCTGCTGGGGGGTGGGCTTGACTGCCTCTGTGTGGGACTGTGCTTTCTACTGTTTTCACCAGTTGCCAACTTCATGTGGAGTTAACTGTGGGTCAGTGAGTCTCTCTCTGGCTGGTTCCTATTGTTTCCAATGGGCTCTGCAGCCGCTCCTGTTGTTTCAAATGAGCTAGCCTGTCATTCATTTTAGTACATCCCCTGTAATGTATTTCAGTGGAGTCAATGCAAGTCAACCAACATTCCCCTCTCCCATTATCTTCAATGGGCTGGGCAGCCTCTCCCATTGCTTCCAATGGGCTGACCTGTACATCCCTTTTAATGGCTTTATTCCAATGGGCAGATGGGGGGACCCTTTCCTGGCCCCATAACACGGGGGGCCCTGACCCAATCTTCACAAAACTTGGGGGTTCTTGCAAGAAGGTTCTCCTCAAGATACGCTGAGATTTCGGGACCTCTACCTCCAAACATGCTCCCCCAGTGCTGCAGAAAGGCACGAATGTGGTTTTAATGCCTTTATTCCTGTGGGTGATTTTGGGGGGACCCCTTCCGGGCCCCATATCTCGGGACCCCCTGACCCAATCTTTACAAAACTTGGAGGTTCTTGCAAGAAGGGTCTCCTCAAGGTACGCTGAGATTTTGGGACCTCTACCTCCAAACATGCCCCCCCAGAGCCGCAGAAAGGTGCGAATGTGTTTTTAATGCCTTTATTCCTGTGGGTGATTTTTGGGGGGGGACCCATTCCGGGCCCCATATCTCGGGACCCCCTGACCCAATCTTTACAAAACTTGGGAGTTCTTGCAAGAAGGGCTCCCTCAAGCTACGCTAAAAATTTGGGACCTCTACCTCCAAAAATGCCCCCCCAGAGCCGCGGAAAGGCGCAAATGTGTTTTTATTTTAAATTACTTTTTATTGCTTTTTCCATAATAACACAATCCATCTTATTCGGTATTTCATAAAGCTTATCTTTCCATATGTTAGTAGATAGCAATATATAGCTTAATGTATACCTTCATTGTTAAATATATCTAATAGTTTGGACTTCCCCCCCCCCCGCGCTTCCTCTTACCTATTCATAATCTAGTCACTCCTTTATATTAAAAATTATCTATTCTTACTAGACTAGTATATAATTATTTATAATTTTCTATTTATTCCAAATATCCATTATATACCCACTGTCATATATAACCTAATCACTAATATTGTCAATTGAAATTAAAGAAAAAATAAAAATGCTAGTAGGTTACATAATAACTCTCGAGAAAAGGCTAGATCTATAAATTCTTTACATTGATAAGTAAATTAAAAAACTCATTGTTATTCCCCCACACCTCCCCTTTCTCCCATCATTTCAGTACCCTCCAACCCTTTAACCCTTCTTCTTGAACGACTTTTTCTGTCTAGGATTTCTGTTGGTTTTTTCTTGCTTTCTTGGTATAGTCTCTTGGTGACCATGCTTTCCAGTTACTGCTTCTTGCAAACTTGGGTTTTCATCTTGTCGTGCTTCCTCTTGTTCTCTTCCTTGGATAGGATCTGCCAGTTCTTTGTTTCTTAATAGAAATCTCTCAACCTCTGCCAATGAATTGACAGCACATCTGTTCTGTTTATAGGTGAAGGTAAGACCTTGTGGTTAGCCAAGCCTATTTTATTCCATTTTTTCTTAATATCATAGTGAAATCTTTGTAAGCATTCCTCTTTGCAACCAAGTGACGAGGTATATCTTTTAGCAGTGTTAATGGTACTCCATCTACTGACAAAGAACTAACAAATTGGATTTGCATGATAGTATTCTTCATTCTGAGATAAAAAAACCAATCACAATCTCTCTAGGCTTTGATTTCTGCATTTTGGAGACAAGGGGACCCTGTAGATCTAATCTTTTGCATAATTTAATTTTTGTTCATTTATATGAACTCTCTCTGGTAACTCCATACTGTTCCGGGAGATTGTGTATGCATAGATTGGCCTCTCTCAATTTCATATCCAAAAGTGCAATCTGGTCCTTCAAGCCCTCTTCTTGTGATTGTATTTCTCCAATTTGTTTCTTATAATCCTTAATTTCCATTTGAATTTGTTTTTGCTCATTCTCCACTTTTTTTACAGTGATTTCCATCTCATTCATGTCTGTTTTCAGTTCCTTCACTTGGTCTTTAATTGTCATAATCTCATTTAAAACATTGTCAAATTTCTGGTCTATAAGTTGAGTCATTTGCTTTGTTTGTTGTTGAATTTGATTATTGATTGATTCAGTGTGCTTTGTCAGCATTTCCTCCAGTTCTTTGTAATCCATGGCTCCCTGCCGAGCTGATTGTTGTAGAGTCGGGTAGTTTTAATGTAACACAGACCATAAAGTTCCTAGGATATTCTAGTTAGGCTTAGAGACACATCCGGTTCTTCCAGCAAAATTCTTTCTCAAAGTGAAACGTGGCTGGAGGACTTCTAAAAGTGAAAGAACTTCAGATCGGAAGTAAAAACTTCATCCCTCCCCCTTCCAATTCACAGTCTCCAGTTGCTGCCTGCAGTGTCACTCAAAATGTCTATTGTTGTGTCTACCCGTGAATGAAGTTTATAATTCCTCAATCAGGTTAGCAAAAATTCCTTTTTTTCCAGGTTCTCTCATGATCTTGGGTGGGGGGGTGCAGGTTCTGTAGCTGGTTTAAAAAGCTCCTCAGTCTTTCATAATTGAAAAGTAAACAAAAGGAGTTCTTGGCACTTACTCAGGTGTCAGATGCCGGGGTTTCTGTTATTAAAATAGTTCAATATTTGGTGATTGGTAGAGGAGATCTGAGCCTGTATCCATAGAGGCGCTCATGGCGATTGTTCCTTCCTTAGCCAGGCGGGACAAGCATCCAGACCCCCCACCCCGGGCTTCATTCCCGGGGTAAGTTCGGGAGTCAGACCACACTTCTTGGCTGCAGGAATTTCCTGCTCCACATTCCTTCCTTTCCTTTTATCCCTTAGAAGCTCCTTGATCAATTGATCTTGAGCAGCATATATCTAGTGTTGGAGGGATATAAGGACTGAAACAAATCTTGCCACTGACAATGTAGCCTTGGGGTCCCTATCACTTAGTAAAAAAGGCATTATGTCAGTCACAGAGGCATTGGATTTGTATATTAAAAAGGGGGAAATATAGTGCGATCGAAGTTCCTCGTAAAAGCTGCATTCCAAAAGGGCATGGGCTAATGAGTCAATAGAGCCAGAAGAGCAAGGGCAGATCCTGTCAGAGTATGGGATATTCAGAATTCTGCCCTGCATTACCATAGAAGGGTTAGCATTCAATCTAGCCAAGCAAAAGGCTCTACAGAGACGAGGAGTTGTTAGATAATATGTATAGGCAGGCACACCACGTGGAGGGGGTACTCCGAAGAACTGAGATGAACAGGCACGACGAGCACAAAAAGTAGTGCTGTTATAATCAAGCTCTTTAATGCGCTTTTTAATTTTGGCAAAAGCTTCAGTTTTCCCAAGATCTGATAACATATCCTGCGAGAGGCCCAACAACGCCAGTTTCTCATCTAAGATTTTTTGCCATGAGGATTTAAAAGGGTCATGCTTCAGAGAAGCTAGGAACCCCTCAGTGCTAAAGCACAGTTTAAGGTGGAGTTTAAAGGCGGCCAACCACGCCCTAGCTTCAAGTGACATTTGGCCAAACTCGGAACGAAGAGTAACGCCAGCAACACATCGAGGGGCATTTAGGAGTTTTCGTAAGAACTGAAGCAGTGGACGATCTATAGATTCATTGATGACTGTAATCCAGATGGCAACACCAAAGAGGATAATTG
This sequence comes from Euleptes europaea, assembly GCF_029931775.1. Taxonomy (NCBI): domain Eukaryota; kingdom Metazoa; phylum Chordata; class Lepidosauria; order Squamata; family Sphaerodactylidae; genus Euleptes; species Euleptes europaea. Next base: position 74,115,154 of record NC_079321.1, read on the forward strand.
GGGTAATTTTCAGGTTAAAAACCTGTATAGCCCCTGGAATATATTTGCCACCTTTGGTGTGAAAAAAATTGACAATAGCACCAACCCAAGGTTTAATTTTGTTGGACACTGCTTTTTGATGGGCATTCCAATTTAGGTTATGGGAAAACAGAATGCCAAGGTAAACAAACTCCTTGACTTGGTCAACCTCAAAGCCATCTAATACCCAGCGAAAAAGAGGCAATTTTCTCCTCTTAGTGAAGATCATAATCTTAGATTTATGATGGTTTATTTTAAGACCTTCCCTAGAGCAGTACTCAGAAAAAGTTTGCAAAGATCTTTTCAAACCAATTCTTGTGCGGGACAGGAGAACTGCACTGTCAGCATAGAGTAGAATTGGGGTGGGATGACTTGCAAGCTTTGGGGGGTGGCAAAACTCTGAGAAATTGGTTGCCATATCATTCAGGTATAGGTTAAACAAGAGAGGAGCAAGGAGGCAACCTTGTCTAACTCCCTTGACCAGTTCAAAGGGCTCGGTTAGTTCTCCTTGGTTGCCACAGCGAACCTGAGCTGTGAGGTCAGTATGAAATTGCTGAATAAGCCATAGTAACCTCCTATCCATAGTAGAATGTGATGGTTTCAACCATAGCCTCTCCCTCGGGATGGTATCAAAAGCTCCCTTAAGATCCATAAAACCTGCATAAAGGGTGCCATTTCTGGGGGAGGAATATTTCTCTGCTAGATGGGAGAGCACTAAACAGTGGTCCGTGACAGACCAACCCCTTCTAAAGCCAATCTGTTCCCAGCCAAGGATGTCATTACTCTCAACCCAGTCCAACAGCCTCTTTAATAAGTAGGAGGAATACAATTTGCCTAAGCAAGACAAAAGGCTGCTTGGACGATAACAGCTTGGGTCAGAGCGCTGACCCTTTTTAAAGATTGGGACGATAATAGTATGTCTCCAAGATTTTGGAATAGCTCCTGAGGCATTAATTTGTGTGAATACAGGAGCAAGAATGTTGGCCCACCAATTGCTGTTGACTTTAAAAAGTTCGTAGGGAATTAGATCGGGACCTGGGGCTTTACCTGAGTGTAGGCGATCAATGAGTGGTTTAATTTCCTTAGGAGACACATCTGGCCAGGAATTCAACAAAATAGAAGGTGCTACAGGTATAAGACCCTGGTTTTCCACAGAGTAGGAGAAGAGGCTCTTGAAGTAAGCTACCCAGACCGAAGACGGGATACATGCGGGGACTCTGGCATAGCCATTGCTTAAAGAATTCACAGTCCACCAGAAAGTTGAATTATCATTGTTGTTTATAGCTGTAATCAAGCTCCTCCAATTTTTATATAGGGCCTCCACGTTCCACCATGTTTTTAATGTGTTTTTAATGGCTTGTATTCGGCCGAATTTTTTCCCAAACTCGGAACTTGCCGCCGAATTCCACGGATCCAAATTGAGGGAGTTTGGACTTCAGCATTTCCCAAATCAAAACGGGCCAAATTTTGCCGAATCCGAATTTTACTGATTTTTTTCTTTTTAAAAAATAATTTTTATTATTTTTCTGAAACAAGTTAGCATATACATTTCTACATTTGTTAAAAACCATCAAAATTATGTTGTTATTGAAAATATATATAATACAAAGGTAAAAAGAAAAAGAACAAAAAATAAAACAGGACTTCCCCTACATCTTCCTCCATCCATTGATAAACCTGTATACTCTTTGGTATCAACAATTCTAATCCTAATATTTTAATTACTTTCATACAGGTTAATTACATTCATACAGTTTTAAAGATATAGTGTTGAATATAATCATTAGAAAATAATTAATACTAACACAGAAAAAAAGTTAATAAATCTCATTAATAGTAAATGGATTAGATCAATAAGTAACAATTATCAACTATTTTATAAAACAGTTTCTCCGTAAACCCTCCATGTCTCCCAACACCTATTCATTATAAATTGTCTTTCTAATGTATTAATATAGTAAATTATACCATTATTACCAAAATCAGACCTTTTAACCAGTTCCTTGTCTATTTCCAAAAAATCTAGACTCTTTCAGCCAGTCCTTTTGTCCGGAATTTCCAACGTCTTCCACTTTTCCTCATTAACATCAAACACTGAAGAGCATCCTTGGATATTGTTGGTAAAGTTCCTTCTGCAAGCATAGAGTTCTCATAGTAAACCTGCATTGTAATTTCTTCAATTCCAAAGTCATAAAGAAAGATCCCAGTAGCTCCAGCTTTTCCACCCTTCAAGTCCTCCAAGCTAGTATCAAAGAATTCTTCAGGCAAATTGTAAAGACAGAAATCAAAGTCTCTCACATTCATATCCATCGTAAGCAGCTGGTCTGTTGCAGTTTCTTGTTGAGAGGATGCAGTGTCTAATTGTTTATCTTGGCTCTCCACTTCCTTTATGGGGATTTTCTGATCTTCAGCCGTCTTCTCAATTGGAGAATCCACTGCTTTCACGTCTGACATCGTTGTAGTAGCTTGGTCCTTTATGTCTTTAATTACATCCAGAATAGTATCCAGTTTTTGGTTAATAGATTGATATTGGGTGTTTATCATGGCAAGTAGTTGATCCATCTGTTTAATCGCACCTTCCATGCTTGCTGCTTTTAAGGGTTTTGTTGAAACTTAGTTGGTAAAAGTCCAGACAATTACACCAAAAAATAAAAAAAATTGTAGGTAATTCAACAGGATTCTTGTATTGTGGGTAGTACTTTAACGTTAAAATACCATCAAGTTGAAAACTCTAGCATAGAACTGCTGCTGAGAACAGGATATACCCAAAAGGTTGCAGGACCGTGGACCTTCCATTACCTCCTCTTGTCCAGGAACTTGGGAATTATTTGCCAGTTACACAAGGGAGCCACACTTCCAGTCTCACAATCTATGGTAGTCTCGCGATGGCATTATGCATTGAAGACGGAAAGACGACACCTAAGGAGGGGGGTTTCTTCCTCCCTCCCTTTTCAGCGTCGAAGTATCTGATTGGTAGTTGTAACGTCTTTCAAAAGATCCTGTTTGTTATGTCTACCCATTGATCAAATTGATAGGGTTCCTGCCGATTTAGCTGATGTTTTTTTGTTTTCTGAGAGTCATTTATTCATCAGGTGGGAAGGCGCGGGTTTAATAGGTGTATTTGGCAATCCTTCAGAACCTCCAGATCCAGGTAAAACAAAAGAGTTTTTGTAACTTACTCAAATTTTAGAAGAGTAGGTATTTTTGCTTCCATGTAGTTGCTTAGGTGGTAATAGGTAGAGGAGATCTGAGCCTGATTCCAAAAAAACGTTCGCGGCGTTGTATTGCCCCTCAATGCCGGCGGGACCATGCCCAATTCCCTGAGAGTCTTCCTCTCTCAGAAAAATAGGGGTCAGACCGCTCTTCAAGGCTGCAGGAGAGTTCCTGTTTCCTGGTCCACTGTTTAGGAGCCAGGTAGGGGTGTAGGGTGCACCCCAAATTAGAACGTTTCTTGGGTCCCTCGGGAGCTCCCGAGGAACGTGGCGCTCAGATCAGCGTCTCTAGCAGAAGTCCCGAATTTTTTTTTCAACAGCCCTAGATGATATCACTTTACTCTGCTCTGGTTAGACCTCTAGAGTACTGTGTTCAGTTTTGGGCACCACAATTTTAAAAGGATGTAGACAAGCTGGAACGTGTCCAGAGGAGGGCAACAAAGATGGTGAGGGGTCTGGAGACCAAGTCCTATGAGGAAAGGTTGAAAGAGCTGGGTATGTTTAGCCTGAAGAGGAGAAGACTGAGAGGGGATATGATAACCATGTTCAAGTACTTGAGGAGCTGTCATATTGAGGATGGTGCTTTCTGTTGTTTTCTGTTGCCCAAGAAGGTCGTACCAGAACCAACGGGTTGAAATTAAATCAAAAGAGTTTCCGTCTAGACATTAGGAAGAATTTTCTAACAGTTAGAGCGGTTCCTCAGTGGAACAGGCTTCCTCGGGAGGTGGTAAGCTGTCCTTCCCTGGAGGTTTTTAAGAGGTTAGATGGCCATCTGTCAGCAATGCTGATTCTGTGACCTTAGGCAGATGATGAGAGGGAGAGCATCTTGGCCATCTTCTGGTAACTAGTGGTGTGTGTGTGGGGGGGAGGTAGTTGTGAATTTCCTGCATTGTGCAGGGGGTTGGACTTGATGACCCTGGTGGTCCCTTCCAACTCTATGATTCTATGATTCTATAAATTAGGATGGTTTTCCAAAGTTTGTTTCATCTGCAGAAATAACAAAACCTTCTCTTTGTCCAAAAATAACTACAAATTTACCTCATTCCCATCTAAAAATGGGAGTAGTTCAAACAACATATGAGGTAGGCAATGAGGAAGTTCAGCATTGTTCTCACTAGGAGACTTTATTCCTATATTTTGGAAGGCTTGTCTTGATAAAGTTTTACAATGCCAGAATATGAGCAATATAATAGTTTCCTTGCCCTCAACTAATGATAAGCTTCCTAGTTCCTACTGGGCCATTTCAGTTGCTGAAAAACTATCACATTGTCATTTATTGTGCCAACATCAACAATTCTGTCTACATTTGGAGATATACTTCACTTTGTCACAGAAGGCTAAGAATGTTTTCTTTCAGAACTGGAGTATGCTGCCTAGATCTTTTGAAAAATTCTAATCTTGAACCCATCAAAAAAAAAAAAAACCTTAATCCTAATCTGTAGCAGGTTTGTGTAAAGTGTTAGAAGTACCTTATCAGTTCTGTTTCTTCAATGCACATAGGCAGTTAAAAAGGAAAAAAAAACATGCCAAGAGAAGGAGTGACGGCCTTGACACAGCACAAAAGCCTGTGTCGTAGAGGTTGAACAATTTAAAGAATTTAGCAACCCACAGCTAAAGAATCTCCAGATTCTTCTGAACATGGGACACAGACTCAAGCAATTCGGTGTATGTGTAAAATGCTTTCACTGGTTGAGCAGGAAGCTTCCTACTTCTGCATATTTATTTTGTGTGTGCTTTTGAATTTTGCATAGAAATCACAGTGTTTTTGTTGTGGTTAGAGTGTCAGACGACGATCTGGGAGATTTAGGTTTGAATCCCCACTCTGCCATGGAAGCTCGCTGGGTGTCTGCACCCTTCCTCACAGGGTTCTTGTCATGAGGATAAAATGGAGGCAGGGAAAATACTGTTGTTAGTCACTTTGGGTCCATATTGGAGAAAAAAAGCAGAGTATAAATAAACAAACGAATAAATGTCAAGTAATAAAAACAGACAGTACCTCCTATATTCCAGGTCTTTTAATCCTACTATTCAGAATTTGATTTGTCCTCCTTCAACATACCTGCTGAAATTTCACTTCATTAATCTGATTAAGTAGGCTGTAGCCCATGCAGAGAAGAAGAGCTGTTTTTTATATGCCAACTTTCTTTACTACTTAAGGGAGAATCAAACCGGCTTACAATCACCTTCCCTTCCCCTCCCCACAACAGACACCCTGTGAGGTAGGTGGGGCTGAGAGAGTAAGAGAGCTGTGACTAATGCCCAAGGTCACCCAGCTGGATTCATACGTAGGAGTGGGGAAACCAACCCAGTTCACCAGATTAGCATCCACCGCTCATGTGGAGGAGTGGGGAATGAAGCCTGGTTCTCCAGATTAGAGACCGCCGCTCTTAACCACTACACCACACTGGCTACAATAAATCTGTACTAAAATAAATCTAACTTTTAAGCCATTGCAACAATTGTTAATTGTTAATTAATTGTTGCTGCAACAGACTAACATGGCAACCAGCACATGTAACTCAAGTGAGAGCATCTAAACTAAGGGTTAGCAGCGGGATGCTCCCAAAATCAGATCAGAAATGCCACGGCTCCCCAGTTGCCACAAGAAGTGAGGGGGGGGAGAGTAAGAAAAACAGCATTCAGGGACGGGCCATTTTAGGAGAAAGTGCTTGGGACACTTTTTCTCTTACAAACAACAAACACTGCTTTCAGAAAAACAATTGCTGGCCAAGATTCTTGATACATGTTGAAAAATAAACTTTTGTCAGAAGATTTGTGTCTGAGCAAAAGTTAGTCAGCCTCAACCGAGTAAAAGAGTCTGAGTATTAATAGCACCAGGTGTTTTATCCATCATCAACTCTGAACATTTATACCAACAATTATGCCATTACTCCCAGGAAGAACCTTTATTAGCCAGCAGGCATTCTGCTGCTGCCCAGTAGCTAGCCTTCAAGGATTCCTCTGCCCTCATCACCTTTGGAACTGTCTGTTCTCTTTTGCTGTTGTGGCCATTGATCCCTGAGAGGGGCGGAGGCATCTTAGTCTGGTGTCTCATCTGTGACCATTGTGCCTTGAGTGACTCTGCTAGGAGTTTAGCCTCTTGACAGAGTCTAAACTCCTTACAGTATAGTTTTCAGCTTTGCTGACACCCCCTCAGCATGTTAAGGTGTGCATCCAAGAGAGGGTTATATTTTGTAATCCACCTTAAATCTCAGTGAGAAAGGCAGATAATAATTGAAGTAAATATTTTTTAAAAAAATTAAGGAACAAGCTCAGCAGAATTACGATTAATTTGCTTATTATCCACCATGAACAGACAATTTATTCATAACGTTTGACTATAATCGCTGTATGCTACCCTTGAGTTCCTTGGAGAAAAGGTAGGATCAAAATATAATCATAAACTGAGCAATCCAGGCCATGCTTAAACTTAGAGTATTGCTCTTTTAGTTTAATATGTTGAGCTGGAGGAATCCGAGGGACAAAATAGGATTATTTTGAAGTGCAGACAGTGTATTTCTCATATTAAACACATGAAATAATCTAGTTAGGAGGAAATAAACCATAAAACCAGAACTCTAGTACATGGTTGCAGCTAAGTCATTAGAGACTTCTACTTTTTTCACTATTATCTCATTCTAACTATAACAGTGTGTGTCATAGCAGGCAGGAGGGCCTACATGAGTATGGGAAGGCCTGCCACAGGCCTGCCACAGGACGTTACAAGGAGGCCAAAGAAAAATATACCAATAACTGAAGTCTCTGGCATTAATAAGACAGCCACCACCCAAACTGACCCTCCCCTCTCTTATTTACTAGTGGTTTGGGACACTGTGTGTGTGACATGTGGAGTGTGGATGCTCCTAGCTCACCACCACCACCCTTTCTCCTGTTTGCTATCCAACCCAGCCTAGCCAGCAGGTCACAGTGTATGTGTGGAAGAAATGGCCAGATGTGCAGGTGAGGTTCTTTCAACAAAATCTGACTTGTAAAAAGAGAAAGAACTTAATTCACTACAGCACAGCTTTATAGTCTAGGGCATACGGACACAGTGAAAAATTATATCACAGCACTAATGGACTGTTGCAGAACTATGGAAGAAAATAAAACACTTGAGGCTAGTCTAAACTTTAGAGACATGGGTATCACCTTGGCATCCCTTCCTTGGGATGGATACAAGCCTGCTGGAATTTAGGAAGTAGAGACAGACACCCATCTATTCCCTCTCTGGTTCTTGGTCCAGCTTGAGGAACGTCAACAGGGCTTCCAGATCTTTTAACGCTTCCTACCCCAACAGGGTGGGTTTCTCTTCACCCAATCCTGAGTTTGGGAAATGATGTCTCCCTTGGGACGCTCAGCACTCCTTACTCCAATCATTTTGGAGCACACGTGTCCCTCTTTTATTGGCCCACTCAAGTAATCCAAATAGCCATCCATATTGCCCCTTCCTTGTAGTTGGGCAAATGAGATCCCACTTGCTGGAAACTCATCTCTGTTCAGGCTAGCAATTTAAGCAGTTTATTACTCCAGAGATTTGGGACCCCTGGGTGTAATTCAAAGCATCTTACACTTTTTTATCACAAGAGCATGCAGTTCAGTCAACAATAGTTACTGATCATCAATGAAGCTCATGTTGTATTGATTCAGATATCCATGAGACCCATCATGTTAGTCCTATATCTAATCTTATCTGAACAATTTAACATCTACTGGCACAGGGTCTCATCTCAGACACAATTCTGCCTACTTAACAGAGGACTAGTATAAGAAACCCTGTGTCTGAGGATTTTGATGGGCTTAATATACTGCATGTAGGAGCCCCAGGGCTCAGAGTGGTAAGCTGCAGTACTGCAGTCCAAGCTCTGCTCATGACCTGAGTTCGATACTGACGGAAGTCAGTTTCAGGTAGCCGGCTCAAGGTTGACTCAGCCTTCCATCCTTCCGAGGTTGGTAAAATGAGTACCCAGCTGAGTGGGGGTAAAGGGAAGATGACTGGGGAAGGCACTGGCAAACAAAGTCTGCCTTGCAAACGTCGAGATGTGACGTCACCTCATGGGTCAGGAATGACCCGGTGCTTACACAGGGGACCTTTACCTTTAATATACTGCATGGAATATATTAATGGCATCAACCTTTCTCCAGCTGATTCAGTAGCTGGAGAGATACTTGATTCACTGCTGAGTGAAATGGATATTGCCGTTTTTGCCTTCTTTGCCCCAACAATCTTTGGTACAACCTGTTTTATGCCCAGCACCACTTAATTCAATTAAATATGCAACACATTCTGTATTCTGTTCTAACTGCAGCCTTAAAGTCCTCTCTATCATGGTCTGAAACATCTTTTTATACCCTTCTCTTTGCCCCATTTTTTATTTTGTGCAATAAACATCCAATCTGAGGAAGAATTCTAGGGAACTTGAAAACTTTGACACTGTTTTGTGATATTTTAGCCTGTCCTAATAAAAACATGTAACTTTCATTTTTGGAATTTTTCTGTGGATCCTTCCACAAAGATATCTACCTACAATCTTTTACAGCTGTGTTTAGAAAGTGAACTGCGTGAACACTCTGCATTAACTTTCCCACGAATCAAACAGTTTTTCTTCATTAAAAAAATTAGGATTGCCAATCTCTTGGCAAGTCCTGGAGTCCTCCCTGCATTACAATTGCTCTCCAGATGACATAAAACTGCAGCTTCGGAGGGTGGACTTCATGGCACCTCTGCAGAGCTCCCTCCCCAAACTCCATCCTCCACCCACAAATCGCCAGGAATTTCTCAACCCAGAGCTGACAACCCTGTTAAAAATAGAATGTTTTGAACAAACCTCTGGTAATCTAAGTATATGCTTTCATCCCTGGTAAATATTATGGGTGTAAATGAATAGCTATAATTTATCTACAAATGTGCATTTTTATCCTGCTCCCCCTCCATGGACCTCAGGGTACTGTACATAGTTCTCCCTGTGTCCATATTTACAATTATTTCAAGTACCAAACAATGGTATCTATTAAATGAGCTAACAATAAGGCAGTGTGGCTTGCTTAATGTCAGCTTTCTCAGACTCACAATATCTACACTAGAGGGAGCTCTAGGATCAGCCTGATTCTCTTGCCATTGAATTGGGTTGTAGAGTCAGAACAAAGTATCGAAGTTTGTTCCACTTGTGAGGTCAACCAATCAGTGGGACTGCAGGCAAGAATATTCTGACATGACAGCCTCCAGGTTTGCACTGTTCCAAAACATTGCTAGATGCCCTGGTAGGTACTGCAATTAGGATATTAACACATATTGAATATTATTTGCATATCTTTCCATCTCAGATTGATACATGTCCAAAATGCCTATAGTACTATATTGATAGTAAGCTATTGATTCTGGCAAAATTTCATTCATAATCAATAGTACTTAATTACCTGCAGGATTCTTTTTCTACCATATCATAGAATCATAGAGTTGGAAGGGGCCATACAGGCTATTTAGTCTAAAAGGTAAAGGTAAAGGTCCCCTGTGCAAGTACCGGGTCATTCTTGACCCATGGGGTGATGTCAAATCCCAACATTTTCTAGGCAGACTTTGTTTATGGGGTGCTTTGCATTTAATCTAATCCCCTGCTTAATGCAGGATCAGCCTAGAGCATCCCTGACAAGTGCTTGTCCAGCCTCTGCTTAAAGACTGCCAGTGAGGGGGAGCTCACCACCTCCCTAGGTAGCTGATTCCACTGTCGAACAACTCTTACTATAAAAAATGTTTTCCTAATATCCAGCCAGCATCTCTGCGCCTGCAATTTAAAACCATTGTTGCAAGTCTTATCTTCTGCTGCCAACAGGAACAGCTCCCTGCCCTCTTAGTGACAGCACTTAAAATACTTAAAGAGAGCAACCATGTCTCTACCCCTCAACTTCTTCTCCAAACTAAACATTCTGAACTCCCTCAGCCTTTCCTCGCAGGGTTTGGTCTCCAGGCCCCTGATCATCCTCATCGCCATCCTCTGCACCCGCTCCATTCTGCCCACATCCTTTTTGAAGTGAAGCCTCCAGAACTGCGCACAATACTCAAGGTGTGGCCTGACCAATGCTGTGTACAGTGGTGTTGGAATATCTGTCATGGAGATATGGAGAATATCTGTCATGGAGTGACAGAAGCTACACGTGCGTGCGTGTGTGAAAATAAAAGGAGCATCAGTCGTTTGCTCTAATCAAACTAAAGTACATTTATTGTTAAAACACACATTGGATAGGAAAGGACAAACAAGGGTTCTCTATCCTGATCTACCTTGCTAATTCTCTATGTATAAAAGGGTATCTGCCATTCCATCTTGGGGTGGGAAGGCCTGGACACGCGGCACGCCCGGCTCCTAGGTCTTGCTTGGGTGATGGGCAAAAGCAAGAGAGAGAGGGGGGGAAGTTTTCCCTGACAATACATCCTCTAAACATCAAAGGGGCAGGAAATGAGTGCGAGGTGTAACTACAGATACCTCCCGAGTCCTGTCTATCTATCTGACTCTCTGTGGTCGGTCCCCCCTCTTAATGTGTAGGCAAGTGACACCGTTAGGAAGGGCAGATTTCCCAACAAGTGGAACTATGACATCTTGCAATTTGGATGTTATGCCTCTGTTGATGCACCCCAAGATCTCATTAGCTTTTTTTGTTGCTGCATAACACTGGCTGCTCATATTTAACTTAAGGTCCACTCGTACCCCAAGATCTTGTGCACATACACTGCTACCCAGAAGTGTATCCCCCATCCAGTATGCATGCCCCTCATTTTTGTTACCCAGATGTAGAACTTGGCACTTATCCATGTTGAATTGCATTTTTTTCACATCCACCCACCTTTCCAGTGAATAGAATAGAATATTTTATTGATACAGCACAAGCCAAACAACAATATATATAAACTCTCATTAAATACAAAATTACAAAATTGTAAGATGTCTGGAATACAACACCTTTCCAGTGTGTTCAGATCTTGTTGAATTCTATCTCTATCTTCTGGTGTGTTTGCTGCTTCTCCCAATGTGGTGCCATCTGCAAATTTAATGAGTAGTCCCTCCACACCCTGATCTGAATCATTTATAAAAAATATTGAAAAGTACCGGGCCCAGAACCGAACCCTGTGGCACTCCACTGGGCACCTCTCTCCATTCAGATGAAATGCCATTGACAACTACTCTTTGAGTGTGGTTCTCCAACCAGTTCCCTATCCACCCAACTATCCTAGGGTCCAGTCCACAGTCCTCTAGTTTACCCATTAGAACATTGTGGTGAAGCCTGTCAAAAGCCATACTGAAATCTAGGTAAATTACATCAATTGCATTCCCTCGATCCAGTAAGCTCATCACGCATGGCTGATTTCACTTTTGCTTGTCCCTGTCCTATCTCACTCCTTCAAATCCTGCATTCAAAAAATTGAATGCATGGGGAGAGGGGACAGGGACAAACAAAAGAAGGGGCAGTAGCAGCCCTCCGGGACCCCCTGTGCCTCTCTCTCCCCCTTCCCCCCTCCTCCTTGGCTTCCCTCCAGCAGCAACAGTGGCACTTTCCCCCCAACCCTTCTCTCTCCCACCCCTGCACCCTCCTCCTCCGCTTCCCTCCAGCATTAGCCTTTAGAGAAGGGAGGTTTTCGACCAGGAGGCCAGCGGGCAAACCCTTCAATGCCACACCTACGTGCTCAGGCCCCTGGGCGACAGCGACCGGCTCAGAGCAGGCTTGCCTGTTTGCTGGGCACCTGGCCTGCAGTGGGGCCAGGAGGTGGTTTTTGCTGCTGGGGTTCCCACCTTTCTACCAGCCTGCAGGCCGGAGCCCCAGCCTCAGAGAGATGGAGCGGACACATGCTTCCAGCTGCTGCCGCCTCTCGCCCCGCGCACAAGGAGCGGAGGCGTGGCATCGGAGGGTTTGCCCGCCAGCCTCCTGGTCAAAAGCCTCCCTTCTCTAATGGCTGGTGCTGGAGTGGAAGCGGAGGAGGAGGGCGGGGGGAGAGAGGGGTCTGGGGTGGAAAGGTGATGATGCTGCCGCCGCCGCCGGGCTATAAGATTGACCCGGGTGCTGTAACACACCAGTCTAAACCAGTGGCTGCAGCGCTCCCAAAAATAAAGTCGGGATAACTCAACACCAACTTAATCAGAGGAAGGGCTGGAAGTGGGCGGGTTGATCTCCTGGACAGTCCATGGCCATGCGTGTGGCCCTGAGGAATTTGCTCCATTCTCGGAAGGTACCAGGAACAAAATGGTACCTATCAAAAATGACCTATCAAAGAAGGAAGCAAAGTTGGTCTGACAGGACCTGTTGGGGACAAATCCATGCTGACTTCCCTGGATCACCGAGTTGTTTTTCAGATGCTCACACATTGATCTCTTTAATATCTGCTCCAACATCTTCCTTGGGACAAAGGTCAAACTGACTGGCCTGTAATTTCCTGGGTCATCCCTCCTCCCTTTTTTTGAAAATTGGGATAATGTTCGCTGTTATGTATGTGTTAGAAGGTAAGCAGGGGGAAATCCTAGGAGCTTGAGTCCTGGGCAAAGGCTCCTAGCCCTGCTCGCCCCATTGGCCAAAACCAGGCCGCGCTATTGGCCCTAAGCCAGCACGCGCCATTGGGCATGGGGAGGTTGTTCCCCCCATCACGGATCAGGGGGGAGCGGCCACAGGCGGCCAGGGGGGCATGTAAGCAGGACCATTCCCAGTGTATCCCCAGTTCTGTTCTACCCTACAATAAACGTTGGTTGCATTGAACTCCGTCTCTGACCTCTTGAATCCTGCCCACGCAGACTTAACATTCACCCTCCTCCAGTCTTGTGGCACATTTTCCGTCCTCCAAGAGGTCTGGAAGATGATGGACAAAGGCTATGCAAGCTCTCTAGAAAGTTCTAGAGAGCCAGCATGGTGTAGTGGTTAAGAGCGGTGGTTTGGAGCAATGGACTCTAATCTTGAGAATCTGGTTTGATTCCCCACTCCTCCACATGAGTGGCAGACGCTAATCTGGTGAACCAGGTTGGTTTCCTCACTCCTCCACATGAAGCCTGCTGGGTGACCTTGGGCTAGTCACAGTTCGCTTAGAGCTCTCTCAGCCTCACCTACCTCACAGGGTGTCTATTGTGGAGAGGGGAAGGTGGTTTGATTCTTCCTTAAATGGTAGAGAAAGTTGGCATATAAAAACCAACTCTTCTTCTTCTTCTAGCACTCTCGGGTGCATACTGTCTGATTTGTACTCATCCAATGCAGACACACCCTTCTCAACTACCCCTCTGCTCATGTCAACAGATGCCGTGCCTTGCCTACTATCATTTCAAGATGAGCCCATTGTCTTTTTCAGGGGGGAAACTGAGGCAAGACAGGCATTGAGCCTTTCTGCTTTCTCTCTGTCCTCTGTCAGAGTTTCTCCATTTTCACCCAACGCCTTTGGGCCTCTTTTCCTTTGTGTTTGCTCCTCACATATCTGAAAAAAGCTTTTCTTGTTGTAGTGAGCTTCTCCTTTCTTAAAAGACTTAATCTCAGATTATATCTGACACATACACTGCTACTATAAAACTGGATGCTCTGAATTTCTTGGAGCAAACATTGAAAAATATGAGGAAAAGATCTTTTGGTGATCATTTGAAGCTTCATCTCTTTTGTTGCCCCTCCCAGCTGCTTATATGTTGCAATGTCTTTTTTAAAAAATTCTTCCGTTACATGATCCCACTTAACTAAAGAGCTGAAACAGGGTACTTTGTAGACTTGAGTACCTGTGAAAAGGCCCTAAGCTGAATGGCCCAGGCTTAACCAGTCTCACCAGAAACTAAGCAGGGTTGGCCCTGGTTAGTATTTGGATGGGAGACCACCAAGGAATACCAGGGTTGCTGTGCAGAGGAAGGCACTGGCAAACCACCTCTGAGCTTCTCTTGCCTTGAAAACCTTACAGGGTCGACATATGTCGGCTGTGACTTGATCGCAAAAAAAAATTAATTGAAAGGAGCTGCTGTGCAGTTATCACTGAATTAGGAACGGTAGCATAGATCAAATATGTTGTTCCTGATGCTGTTCGTCCACCCTGCAACGTTTTCACTGAGATGTGTATCTCCATCTTGATCAGATTCTGGGGCAAATATAAGAATTTGCACTAGTTGACAGACAACTTGCACATTTACGATGCTAAAAAAATCCTCATTTTAATGCCACTTAAGCCATGGTTCCTGATGCGGTTATCAATAGGAATAGGATGCCTACTTCTGCATACTTATCCCCATAGTTGGATTGGGGTACCTGACGCTATGCTATAGCCAAGTTTTACTGACTATATCTGCATTGCAGTACAACAGGAATGGAACCTAGTTGTAATTGCACTATGGGACACTGCATCTTCTTATTCTCCTCAGAAATTCATTTGCATATGAAAATTGCCAAAATTGGGTACTTCAAGATGTACAAAAATGTTCTTCAACTACAGTTTCTCATTATGGATATTCGTCTCCTGTTACATTTATTTATTTGTATAATTTTGACTTCACCTTTTCAATGTCTAAATAGCATTCAGGATAAATTACTGCAAGGACATCAGGATATCCAGTGTATTTTGGTAGTTTTAAAAGATACAGAAGGAACAGTAAAATCTGCATGGACACATGCAAACCCTTTTACTTACATAATGAAAGAACTGAGCATTTACCCTTATGACCTCTTGCAAACCCGGCAGAGTAGGGCAATTATTAAAGGCTTTTAGGTTGAGATCACATTGGCACTGGTGATGAGGAAAAGAAGAATTACATAAGGATGGACTGGTGAAAAGTCAAATGTCCACTACATATCACTGGTTTTAAAATATAGTTGTAAAGCTGGTTCACCACCCAAGCAACTATTCGGGGCACCGAGTGGTGACTCACTATTGGAACTTCTCTTGCTCGCATCCTGCAGTGGCATGGAAGAAGACAATCATGGCTTTCACTTGCGGCTGCCTTCCAGAGGCATGGTGCCACCCAGGTCCAAAGGTAAGTTCCAGAGGTGCTAGGAGCACATCTGGGGCTTATTTTACTCCCAGCTGGCAATGCAGGGCCTGGGTGGAGGCAATGAGCATAGGTTGTACATACTATAACCTCTAGAGTTGCCAACCTCAATGTGAAACCTGGAGAGCTCCCAGAATTACAACTGATTTCCAGACTACAGAGATCAGTTCCCCTGGAGAAAATGGCTCCTTTGTAGGGAGGATTCTATACCCCGCTGATGACTCTCACCTCCCCAAATCCCGCCATCCCCAGGCTCCACCCTCAAAATCTTCAGGAATTTCTGAACTTGGAGTTGGCAACCCTACCCTAGAAATTCCTAGAGCATGGGTTCTCAAAAAGGGGAGAATCCCCCCCAGGGGGGGATTTTAGGGTTCCAGGGGGGAATTGGGACCACTATTCAGCAAAGTGTGATGTCCTGTAGATGACGTACAATCTGTAAAATTGTAGTTTGTTTTTTTGAGTTAGACTATCTTGGGAAGGGGGGAATTATATTCTGAACAATGGTGAAAGGAGGGAATGGAGCAAAAAAGGTTGAGAACCACTGTTAGAGCCACCATCACTTCCAAGTTATCCTTGGAGGTGATGTAGCAATGTCAGTGATGTTGCTGCTTCTTCTTTTTTAATCCCACTGCTGCTCTGAGTGGCAGCGGGGAAAGTAGGAATCATCCCACTAGCAGCCCTAATTTATGAGTAGGAGATTAATTTCAGTTAGAAAGTAAAAGCAAACACACATTTGAGATGCTTATCTTAGCTGAACAGTGAGAGCACTATTTTAACCCTAGTATTACAATGTTGTGTAAAGAAATACTTAAACTCTTGCTCAGATTTACACACAAAGTATACATGACAAACGTTTTGGACAAACTCTACAATATACTGTCCAAGCTTTTGAATCACGTAAGGCTCTTCATAAAATTTTACTCACATGCCTTAAACGCAAACTTCTTTACATAATTTTTTTGCAAACTTTTTATCCAATAAGAAAATTCAGAAATCTAGAAAATGTTATGGATAGAATGTGAAGTCTTTATATAGCTATAAAATTCCTTGTAAGCTTTTGAACCACACAATGTTCTTTATCTGGCACATGTAAACAAAGAAAAACAAACTAAAGGTATTTTTGTTTTATATATTCAGATTTCCTGTCTGGCCACCTGGTTGGTCTCAGAATAAAGGAGGTTTGTGGACATATTATGTCAACTGGATTAGAGTTCATTTTGGCTAGTTTAGCAATGAAATGATTTTGGGTTCAGGTTACAAATTTTCTAGGAATAATGGTGCAAAGAAACTATAACAGCTTTTCAAGTTTTCTTATAGCCAGTTAATTTTAGGATTAGAATTGTCCACACTTTGCAGTGTTCCTTGGGAATAATACAGATTCTGAGCATGTTTTAATCAATAATCCAGTTTGAGCCTAACTTTTAGGTGCCAATTCAATACACTGTTTTGGATGCCCTGCAGAAATAGGGAATGCTGCTTAAGAAAGAGCAGCTTTGCTTTCACTAGCCCAGGCAACAAAGGAAAAGGTTAATCCTAGACTGCTAAAACTTTAAAAGAGCATAGGCTAAAAGAATTCTATAAAATCCTAATAGACTTATTTAAAGGCAGCCAGGCATGTTTACCATATATTATGTAGTGTTTTCTCCCTCATACATGAGCACTTGTTTGGTGGGATGTCTCTTTAACAAATATATGTTCTGGCAAGGATTGGTTGGGAAGTAACTGTGAATGTAGTCGGTACCAAATCCAAAATGAAATCAGTTTGAACGCCAGAGTCAAACTGGCGCCAAATAAATTATAATTGCTATGTCAGTGCCCCAAAATGTTTATCTTATATTTGTGATGGTTAGTTTGTGGTTATTTTATCCCTTCATAAGCAATTTTTAGAGTTTTTTTCAGTAGAAAGAGGTGGTAGGAAACATATAAATGAATGGATGGATGGATGGATGGATGGATGGATGAATGGATGAATGAATGAAATCAAAGAAGTTGGGTCAAAGTCAGAAAATTTCCCCCCTGACCTGTGAATGCAGTGTCTGTAATTGGATCCAGAAAACCAGATATAACCCAATACAGCCAGCCGGCCAGAACATGTTTAATGATTCCTCAATCTCAGAGGATAAAGTAATTAATTTAAATTGCTTCCGTTAATCATTGGGAGAGTCTGAACAGCCTGGAGCACCCTGAATGACACAGCATTTCCCCATATTATTCACAATAGATCTAGTTTGGTTCTAGCAATATGTACTGCAATTTCCCACATTATCTGAATAGTTCACAATTCATGTGATTTCATTTTAAACAGGTGACATTTACCAGCTTCAAAAGGTTAGGTCATGTAACTTCTTAGTGGATAGAAACTTTAGATTTGGAGGGGGGGTTAGAAATATTTTTATCAGATAATGTGAAGAGCCACATGCTAAATCTAGTAATTTGACAACTCTTTTGGTACACAGTCGGACAGTAGATTCACGAAACCACACAGCTTTCCTGGGCTGGATGGACACATTTCTATATAAACAGCCTGACATCAGCTTGTGAGCATTTGGGTGGGCAAAAGGAGCAGAGTTGTGAAAAGGACTGAAAAGTGCCAATCAAATTTCAGTTTTACAACAGCAGGTTTAAGCACATGGGTTTAGCTGAAATGAAATTTCCCCCCACTTCTTCACATGAGCGGCAGACTCTGATCAGGAGAACCAGGTTTGATACCCCTCTCCTCCACATGAAGCCTGCTGGATGACCTTGGGCTAGTCACAGTTCTCTTAGAGCTCTCTCAGCCCCACCTACCTCACAAGGCGCCTGTGGTGGGGGGGAAGGGAAGGCAATTATAAGCCGCTTTGAGACTCTTTGCAGTAGAGAAAAGTGGGGTATAAAAACCAACTCTTCTTACTCTTCTTCATCTCTGCTTTAATACATACAAATATTCCTTTTTTAAACACAATTTTATTTTAGCAAACACAAACAAGCAACCATAAAAACATTAAAACATAGACTCAATGTAACAATATATATGAAGCTTGCCATTCAAATTACAATTCTATTGTCAGCCTCATTGAATTACATTGCTCTTTGTTTATCATATATTCTTTTATATCTGTTAGCATATTTATTACTTACTTATAACCTAAGGCTCTCTTATTTTATCTAAGTTTGATTCAGTTATGTTCCAAATTTCTAGCTATATAATTGGAAAAAAATTCCATGTGGATTGTCCAAGGCAAATTTCTATACTCTGTTCTCATGGAATCTGAAAGGGTCAGAGTTGGCGTTTTCTCATTCTACCCAGCAGCTGCTGTATATGCAAAAAGCCACATGGTTGGCTCTCAGAAGCAGCTGACATTTTGATGAGGTCTCTTTTTGCTCATAACTTAACTTTTAAAAATCTGCAAGACTATTTCATAGCTCTAAAGGTTATTGCTGTTTCTCCCAGGGACACAGAAAAAAGGTTGCTTGCATGTGTAAGTTCATAAGCACGGTTCAAATGTTTAAAAGTTATTGTCTTTTACATACACTGGCCAAACGAGTCAGAGAACTCCCTCCACTTGACCAGGGCCGGGTTTAGGTTTGATGAGGCCCTAAGCTATTGAAGGTAATGGGGCCCCTTATATGTCCAGCTCTCCTTTGTCAACAACAAATTGTCGCTGTTTTTTGTGTTGAATATATGCTATATGGTAATTTATGGACCTACCGGTAATAGGTATCTAAAGCCATTTGCACATAACAAAATATGTATTTTATCAAAGTAATTGTTGAACTGAAATACAATTAAGAAGAAGTATATTAATAGTGAAATAATTATTATTTCCTTTAATTTGGGGGGGGGCAAGAGAGTGGGGCCCTAAGCTATAGCTTGTTTAGCTTATACGTAAATCCGGCACTGCACTTGACAAAAGAGAAGAGATTAAGCTGGTGTTCTTGCCTGCTACCATCCTCTTGGGGGCATGGTCAACATACCAGCAGTGTAGGTACTTGTTGCTAAATTTGCCAACTCCAAGTTAGAAAATTCCTAGAAATATGGAGATGGAGCCTGAAGGACAGGGTTTGGGGAGGGGAAGGACCTGAGTGGGATGTTATTCCATACAGTTCACCCTTCAAAGCAGCCATTTCCTCCAGGGGGGATAGATCAGGGCTTCTTAAACTTTTTCCACTCGCCACCCCTTTTCGCCCAAAAAATCTTTATGCAGCCCCGGGTATATAGGTATATAAAACAGGTATACTAATCAAATACTTACTGATATTAAATCATAAAGAAATTTATTTAATTTTTTTTTAAAGGGCAACCCCCACATTCAGTTATGCAACTTCATATAGTCTATAAATAAATTGTAATTCTGGCAGATCTCTAGGCCCCACCTGGAGTTTGGCGACCCTACTTGCCCTGGGACCCCCCTCCCTTTCTAGGGTCATTTGGGGGGTCCAACTTTGCATATCCCCAAGTTTCCAGTTCAATCCAAGTGCCACAGAATCCAGGCACACCCAACTTGCCTGGCACCAGCAAACCAAAACTGACAGTAGAGGCTATCAGAGGCAGCACAGGGACTTGTGGGCACACAACTTGCCCATCAACCTTTCAACCCCATGTCCTCCCATCCAGGGCACAACAGGCACCACCACTTATGACAGGGCCTGCATTTCTAAGGTCTCTCCTAAATACACACAGTGCAACAAAAGGTTTGTCCATCTCAGCTTTGCAACAACAGATATTGCAAATAGCTGCTGCAGTTTATACCTAATGCCATGACATGCCTGTTTGTGCTCTAAGAACTTCAGTACTAAAGTAAGTATCTCTTAAAATAAGTATTAATGTTACTGCAGACCATTTAATATTAGCCATAGTACAAACCATATCTAATTTGACTATTTATTTATTGTGTGGCAGGTGTCTTCACCAAGTGTCTTCACCAAGGAATACCAGTCTTCACCAAGGGATCCCGTTTCAAATTTTCATACACTTGTTTCACAGTCCTACAAAGATCTGCGAAGATTTCTTCTTTCTTATTTATTTATTCGTTCATTTTAAACAAAAAATATACTGTATTTTCAAAGAATTAAAGTAGCTGAAGTTTGTCAACTTTTAAAAAATGAAAGGTCAAGAAAGTTAGCAGTGTCTAAGACAGAAAAGCTACCCTTGGTTGTGTGCAGATTTGGTGGGATTTTTAATAAGTTCATCCTAGAACAGACTGGTAATTGTGAGAGGAGGAATATTATATATACAGTCAGTGAGTTCTAAGTGCACACTGTTTGTATGAGGACAAGAAATTTTTGTGGACCAAGAAAAAAAGGCTCAGATTTGCAGTGGAGGAACTGCTGGTATGGACATAGTCTGAATGTATAACTAAATTTGCCTTTTACTTGATGATGTAGTCATGACCCAACCATAGAACCACATACTTGGTTGGCACCTGGTTAACCACAGTGTGAACAGACTGCTGGAGCTGATCGGCCTTGGTCCAATCCAGCACGGCTTTTCTTATATTCTTACTTCCTTAAATTATTCCGTGCCTTCAAGTATACATAGCCCAGTGTCTTCTAAAAACACTCTCACTGCCCAACTCGTTGCAATGAGACTGCCAACTTCCTCCCACATTTCTCAGATTCAGAACTTTATAATGTGAGCTTGGGTTAACATTGGAATCATACTACAACTTCTGCCTATGAGCGTTCACTGGTGCCATGGCTCTCAGATATTCTTTCCCTTATGACAGAGTCCTTCAATCTGACTGTGTGTATTGTGTGCTGGCCAGGCCTAGAGCTTCTGGGTCACGGGGTATAACCTACCAATAACTAAGGATGCACAATTTTTCAGTTTTGGTTTATATTTCAAAAACATAATGTTTGAAAAATTATGTTTATTGTTTGTTTCTAATGGTGTCAGTGAGAAATATATTTTCAGCTATAATTTCTTAGTTTATCATCCAAATTGTACAGAACCCCTCACCTAGGGAGTTTTCTGTTTCAGATTTCAAACTGATTAAAGAATGCTCCAGTTTTACAATAGGTTGTGAAATAAAGAATTGGTTGTGAATCTTAAAGATTAAGTTTTGAATAGTTTAAAAAGTGGATGATCTAGCATCTAGAATTCTATTGCCATGAAATATAGGGGCACATTTCCATTCTAAGGAATTCTCATCTGGCAAAATGGAGAGAGGCAGATGTTTGGTACCCTCAGAAGGCAGGCAGAGTTAAAAAGCAGACAAGGATTGCATTTGTCAGTCCAAGGGAGGCAAGGGAGGCAGTAGCACAATAGAATACAGGGACTGGCAGTTGGCACCCCCCCCCCCCGAAAGATAGGCAGTGATTAGGGTTGCCAGTCTCCAGGTACTAGCTGGAGGTCTCCTGCTATTACAACTGATCTCCAGCCAATAGAGATCAGTTCACCTGGAGAAAATGGCTGCTTTGACAATTGGACTCTATAGCATTGAAGTCCCTCCCTTCCCCAAACCCCACCCTCCTCAGGCTCCGCCCCAAAAATCTCCAGGTATTTCCCAACCTGGAGCTGGCAACCCTGGCAGTGATAGAGCTGTATGTTTGCATATACCTCCAGGAAGCCTGGCAGGGTATAATATTGAGAACTCCAGTTCTTGTTTTAACTATAGTTCCAGTGTACCAGAATTGGGAGTAATTGCAGACCATATTTTATTTGGGGCACAGGGTGAGCTAGCTAAGAAAACTGCTAACTCTGTTTTCCTTTATTGTTTACTAAAGAAGACTTTCTGCATCTTCCTGAGCAATTGCAACATTTTATGCAGGGTAATACAAAGAACACAGAAGCAGATACTACAGTACACTACACTACACTAGAAATGAAATTGATAAAGCCTTCCCCAAGCCAGCTATAATTACTGGAAACACAGTGGAAGTACCTTTCAGCACAATTCTATTACAAGATGTTCTAGATTTCGGAAACAGTTGGTGAATTCTCTAAATCAGACTGCCACGAGCAGGGAAAAGAATGAAATAGATGGCATTTATTCAGTTGTTGATGTTCTCATTTGTTTTATTTTAACAAACTTTTAAAAAATGGATATTTTTCAGTTAGTTTTTTCATTCCATTTGAAATAGGGTTGCCAGCTCCCTCTTCACCACCAGCGCGAGGTTTTTGAGGCAGAGCCTGAGTAGGGCTGGGTTTGGGGAAGCGAGGGATTTCAACACCATAGAGTCCAATTGTCAAAGCAGCCATTTTCTCCAGGTGAACTGATCTCGATCGGCTGGAGATCAGTTGTAACAGCAAGAGATCTCCAGCTAGTACCTGGCAGTTGGCAACCTTAATTTGAAACAATCATACATTCCTTCCCATTGCTGAACCTCTCACTGATAGTCTTCTGTGGAACTCTTGGTTCTCCAGAATACTGTTTGAAAACCACTGGTTTAAGGCTATGGAAACTAAAATAGACCTAAATCACAAGTATGAACCCAAACTTGTTTAAACTGAAGAAACTGTGTGGCCTTAGGGCTGCTAACTTACTTTTCCTATCTGAATAGGACCCTGTTTCCTTCCAAACTGACTCTTTGGATAATGTAACAACAAAATCCAAGTCCTATCAACAGTGCTGTGCATTCCAAGCAAATAAGCCCTAAATGATCATAGATTTGGTTTCCCTAAGGCCGCAGCTGAAACTGCTCAGATTTCTCTAGGCTCCAAAACAACAATGTCCTCCTGTCTCCAGTAAAGCCTTCTTTTCTGAATAGGGATCAAAGAGTATATGTCAATTCTTTATGTTAATGTGGAGATTAAATAAGATCAGCAGCAGGGTAGCTGAACATATCGGCCACCACAAATAAAGTCAGCATAGGAGGAATGTGTGGCAGACCACAGCTTAGTGTGCGAACAAGATCTACATGAATTCAGGAATGAGAATAATATTGACACATACCTCAACAGAAACAGTGGCTTAGGAAATGGGGCTTTGAAGGGTGAGGGGTGGGCAATGAGGGAAATCAGTAAATAGATGTATTCTTGTTTTCCTTCTGCATGCTGCTCAACAGGGTTTCCTTGTCCCATCACACCAAATTCTGTAAATATGCCCTCTTTTGCTCAGTGATAGGAATAATTTCCTCCTTCATTCTTACAGGAAAGCAAAGCCAAAACAGAGAGGAGGCTCTTAGCCATCATTAAACAGCAGGAGGAAGAGGAAGACTAATAAATATTGCTGCTTCTGCTCTGTACCCCTCTTTGCTCTTCATTTTCAGTACAGAGAACCACCACCCAACCCTGCCACCCTCTCATAATTCACACATATTTAATTTAGATCTAACCTATCTGGATTATTCTAGGTATTTACTAGTGCATTGTGTTGACTCTATCTACCCACCTGTTCATTGAGAATGAATCACCTATTAGTAGGATTATATGTACAAAGTACATGAAGAAGAGGGGGTTGTTATCCATAATAGATATTCCTTGAAAGCAACATGAGGTAGCCATTTTTTTTACTGGCTAAACAGAGGCCCAATGTGAAGATATTAAGGTGGTAAAGCTTTTACCCACATTTCATCTCAGTGCCATGAAGTACTACACTTGTTTAATCGTTCCACATCAGATGCACAGAAATGAAGCCAATAAAATAAGCTGATAGTCCTCTGTTTGCCTACAGTCACATTCACACACTCCTTTTCCCTTCACAGACTATGCCATTGATGTCATACAGGGCTGTTCTGAGACCCCTGGAGAAAGGACAAGATAAAAAGATAACATATGGACACAAGATGCATGGTCATGCACAGAGACCAAAGGAGACATTGCTAAAAGGTTGTTCAAATTACTGTTAAATATCATAAGCGCAAGTTACAAGCTTGAGGAATGGAGTGAGCAAACACACCTCTAAAAATAAATATACATGCATGCATGGTGCAATGACCAAAGTGTCACTTACTGATATTTATTTAATAAATATGTGAATTAATACTTTTATTACTTAGCCTTGACAGGGGCTGGGAGACACAGGGATTGTCATCCTTAAGAATTTAAGAAGAGCTATTATCTATCAGATTAAATATCCAACTAGGCCATGTTCCTATCCACCACCACCACCCCAGAATTCAACCAGATACTTCCAGGAAGTTCTGGAGCAGCCCCTGGAAGCAATAGTCATCTCCATGAAGCTATTAACAAGGTTGCCCCTCATCGGCCTCTCTTGCCTTTGGGATGAAACCCAGCCCCTGGTTTACCACAGAGCTGGGTGATCTGAAAAAGGTTGAGAGACATCTAGAATGGCACTGGTGGAGAAATTGTACTGAATCTGACAGATCATGCTATAGAGCTCACTGTAAGACTATGGTGGTGACAACAGCAAAGAAAGGTTACTTCTCTACTGTTATAGCATCAGCTACTTCACATCCATACCATTTGTTCAATATTGCTCAGCACCCCCTGATTCCTAAATCTTAGTCTAACTCATATGTTCTAGACCATTTTCAGTCTGGCTTGAGGCCAGGCTATGGGACAGACACAACTCTGCTAGATTTAGTTGATGACCCCCATCTGAATGTAGATAAAGGCCAAACCTCTCAGTTGTTTATTATATTTCTCTGCAGCCTTCGATACAGTAGATCATACCATCCTCTTGAGACACCTGGAGGCAGAAGTAGGTATTAGGGGATGTGCATTGAATTGGTTCAAATAATTCCTCACCAATCAGACTCTAAGGGTTGCTATTGGAAAAATGGAGATCAGTTGCAATAGCAGGAGATCTCCAGCTAATACCTGGAGGTTCAAGCAAATATAGACACTTCTGTGTACAATGAAGTTACAATAAAAAAACCACACAGAGTCTGGTTTAAGTATAAACCCCAATATACAAGGTAACAACTATATTGCTACAATCTCCACACATGTAAAAAACATGTAGAAAAAACACCAACAATAGTGAAAGACTACTATTTCCTATAACTGGTAAGTATTGTGTAACATACAATATTTCAACAAAGTAATGATCTTATATATGTCTTAAATATGTCTTTTGTTTTCTTTCAGATGTCAGGCAGAGGAGGAAGACGATCGTTTCAGTTCTTCTTCAGTTCCTCCTCTGACACCTATCATAAACAATAACACCATCACCCATCTGCCCATTAATCTAAAGTTCAAATATATATTTTTGGCTTTTTTTTCAAAATTGCTTTTGTATTTATTAAGTCTTTTAATAAAAGTCAATTAATAAAAGTACCTTCAAAATTCCGTTGGTATTATTTCTTAATAGTCTAATTTTCATGAACTCCCTATGGGTAGTAACAGTTACCTATAATATAAAAAATCACAACTATTCATTAATCCATTTCTATTGCCTATTCATATTAACTAATTTATATTTTAGTAATTGGGAATAACACATCTTATCTGCCTTCTACCGGCTAGTCAGATTTCATTGGGATTTAGGGTTCCCCTTTGGGATACCTGCCTATCCTAATCCACCAGTTAGGTATATAGAGCTGCTCCTAATTATCCTCAGGTGTATAACATTACCTCTATCCCCTCAGGTCCTACCAGCGTTCAGTATTAACAAATCTAAATCGTTACCTAGTCACCTATGAAGCAAGAAAGATCATTTCCCATATTCAAACCATGAGGTGTAATTGTCTGGAATAGAAGGATAAAAAAAGTTTCCTTCTGCTTTAAAATTCTTTCAACATTAACCCTATCAAATACCCTGGAACGTAGATGCCAAATAACGAAATATCGGAGATCGTTTTCAGAGTGCATGTAATTGCAAAAATGTTCCACTAGGGGGGCTTCTAATATTTTTGCCCTAATCATTGATCTATGTTCTAAAATACGGCTTTTAACTGCACATATACTAGTCCAAATATAAATTTTATAGCAAGGACACAAGATACAATAAACAATTCTTCGTGTATCAATTTGTAAAATTCTTCAATGTAAATGTGAAACTCGAATCAGCCTTCTTGAATTCCCTGACTTCTAGATATAGGGAGAAAGCAGCACAGTTGTTGCACCGGAAGTGTCCTACTGGTTTATTGTCTGGTTCTCTCATTCCATAATTGGCTTGTACCCATTTGTCCCTAAGGGAACGGGTCTTTCTAAGACCTATTCGCGGTGGTATATGGCATTCCGGGATATTTTCCACCACATGCCAATGCTTTTTAATAATTTGAATGATATGATTAGAAAAATGTGTATAATGGAGAGCAAAATTTAAACCTCCCCATGGTTCCCCTCTCCATTTTTTTCGGAGTGTAGCTCTCTCTACTCCTTCTGCCCTGGCTAGCGCATGCGTAATTGTATCACTTGGAAACCTCTGTATTTCAAGGATTTACTTAACCCATTGGCTGCCTGTTTGTAATGTGCATCCTCAGTAGAATTATGTTTGAGGCGCAAAAATTGTCCAAAGGAGAGATTCTGTCTCATATGAACAGGGTGAAAAGATCCAAAATGTAATAACGAATTACGATCTGTTGGTTTTTTATAGGTTCTAACAGCTAGGCGTTCATTATGTTTATACATCAAGGTATCGAGGTAAGTTATTTCCCGGGTGTTCTCTGTGCCAGTAAATTTAATTTCAGCACAGGTATTTAACCATGCTAAGAAAGCCTTAAAATCAATATCCTTAGAAAAAATGAAAAAAAGATCATCTAAGCAACGCTTGTATCCCAGTATGAATTTGCCAGATGGGTTATTATGATAAATAAATTCATTTTCAAAGTAAATCATAAAGATATTGACGATAGCAGGAGCACAAGCCAAGCCCATTGCAATCCCCTTCCACTGAATATAGATCTCATCTAAATACCTAAATATGTTATGTTCAAAGACCAAATCTACTAAGTCTAGCAGGAAATGTGTTGGAGGTGAATTATCCTCCCTATTTGATAGAATATTTTGTATGATATGCCTTGCTGTATCAAGTGGGGCATTCGTATATAAGGCTGTCACATCAACAGTGGCTAAGATGCAATCACTAGGCACTTGGATGTTTTCTACAAAATCAATGAATGCTCTAGTCTCCTCAATAAATGAGTCAGTATTACATGAAAACGGTCTTAAATAAAAATCCAAATATTTTGAAATTGGTTCCAGGACTGAGTTAATTGCGGCTACAATAGGTCTACCAGGAGGAATATCCCCAGGAGTAGCTATTTTGTGTATCTTAGTGAGCATGTAAAACACTGGTATTTTCGGATATTTATTAATCAGGAAGTCGGCTGGGTAATAGAGCCCATAGTCAAGCCTTCATGTACTACAGTTCTTATTATAAGCATAATAGAATCCGTAGGATCCCCCTTCAGTTTTTCATAATATTCACTCTGTTCAAGCTGCCTCATAATTTCAGTGTCATATTGTTCTACATCTTGCAGCACCACAGCTCCTCCCTTATCTGCCTGCCTAATGATCAAATTAGCATCCCTGGAAAGATTATGAATAGCCGTGATTTCCTCCTGAGTAAGGTTATTAAATTTTGGTATTTTACTTCTTTCCAATTTCTCAATACCCCTAAGGACTAAATCATGGAATGTAATGATGTGTGGATTGGTATTAGCAGGTATGAAATTAGAAGCCGGTTTGAAATTATTTTCACTACACCGAGGCGCATCTGCTCCAAAAAAATCTTTTAATTTCAGAAGTCGAATTAATTTGTAGATATCCACCCTGGTCTGGAAGCTTGAGTAAGTAGGGGAGGGGACAAAACCCAACCCCACATTTAACACTTTAAGTTCCGTTGGAATAAGGACATGAGAAGAGAGAATTACGACGATACTTTCCTTCGTTTGTTGTAAGGGCGTGGTTGAAAATAACGCTGACCCTGCTGTCTAGGGCGTAAAGTATAGTCCCTCCGCGAGTTAGAACTATGGCTGGATTCTCTGTTAGAGTCCATCTCAGCACAATAATCCTCAGATCTACCATAAAATCTAGTATTCCTGGGACGCCTATGTCTCTCATTACTATTAGCCAATGGAATGATACCAACCATATACATTTTTTTGGGCATAGTCTTCCTTATCCCTTTTAAACTTGCGAGATTTAAAGTCCTTTAAATCATCACTGAAATTTTTAATATATTTTTCCAGTTTTTCCATTTGTTCTTTAAAAACATCAGCATCAAGATTGGTCTCTACTGTTCTTTTAACCTGTTCAACTTCTTTTTTAATTTTTACAATTTCCTTATTGGCTTGATCAACAATTAATAACATAAGGTCAAATGAGCATCTGTTCAGGATAGCAATCCACTTATCTCTGAATTCAGGTGTTTCCCTAAACAGTGTAGGTACTTTATGCAATCTCAATCCCCGAGGTATGATTTTAGCTTTGAGGTAATCTGTTACTACCCATAGGGAGTTCATGAAAATTAGACTATTAAGAAATAATACCAACGGAATTTTGAAGGTACTTTTATTAAAAGACTTTTATTAAAAGAATAAATATAAAAGTAATTTTGAAAAAAAGCCAAAAATATATATTTGAACTTTAAATTAATGGGCAGATGGGTGATGGTGTTATTGTTTATGATACGTGTCAGAGGAGGAACTGAAGAAGAACTGAAACGATCGTCTTCCTCCTCTGCCTGACATCTGAAAGAAAACAAAAGACATATATAAGATCATTACTTTGTTGAAATATTGTATGTTACACAATACTTACCAGTTATAGGAAATAGTAGTCTTTCACTATTGTTGGTGTTTTTTCTACATGTTTTTTACATGTGTGGAGATTGCAGCAATATCCGGAGGTTGGCAACCCTATCTATCTTGCTGTGTATAGCTTACTGTAAGTAGGATCCTATTATGTAATTTTTATACTGACTAATGTCATGTTGATACTTAGGCTGTGCTTCAGTTCTTTCTGGCCGTTTTCAGACTTCTAAAAGACCCACAATGGGACCTAGACAACTATGGATAAAACAAGGACATAGTAATGTTAATAAGTTATAAACAAGTTTCTTTGTTGTATCCGGAATATACAGCCCATACATTTCATTGTATGACTCCTAGTTCTAAAGAGAAGGGGGGAAAGGTCTCTATGTGCTTTCTCCAAACCATGCATAAGTTTATAAATCTCTGCTAAGTCCTTGCTCATTTTACTTGGACTAAAAAAGCCCAAATGCTTCAGCCTTTCCTTGCACAGAAGTTACTCCAACCAGGAAGGCCATCATGTTACAGAAAAGACAAAACTTAAATCACAATTTTTGAAGATATTGTTTTCCTGCATAAAAACAGTATGTAAATATGAACATAATATCTTAAACTGGTGTGACTCAGCCATTTTACAATGGATCTTTCTGCTAATTGGCCACATGAGGTAGATTTTCTGTACCAAATTTCAGGATGATAGAATAAATGGTCTAGTAACATCAGCCATTTCACCAAACAGTCTGCTGACTATGGGTGCAATCCCAAGCAGGTAGAAGTAAGTCCTGTTTTATTTAATGGAAGCTTACTTCCAGGAAAGCGTTTTTAGGATCTTAGTCTCCTTTGGTTTCTACTATCTTTCTTCATGGTCATGGCACCTCAGACTTTTAAGAATACTATGCTAGTCAATATTAATACTTTCAGTTTTGTTGTTAGCAGATGTTAGACATTTGGGAATGGTGGACTGAAGGCAGGCAGTGGGTGAAGCCACTTTTACCAGGGCAGAATTTTCATATTTTAGGATTCTAGAATTTTAAGAGCTTATCAAACTCAATTGCAGTCCCTAAAAGGTCTGTCAGTCCCAAGGAGACAAAATTTACCAGTTTTTAATGTCATAAAACTCTGGAATATTTTTCAGTACATTTGATGAATCTTTAACCTGAAAACAACTAAATCAACTTTGTTCAGTTGACAAGGTGTAACTATCAGCAAAATATGTGTTTGTCTGTATGTACATAACAAGCACGTTAAATGATGAGCAATTGGAAAAAAGATTTAAAGTAAAAACTGCAAGCGTCACACCTATTTTGAAAGGCCATTATAAATGTCATGGATGCACCTGTTGTTCACAGGCTATTCAGACCCAAACTTTCATTCATCCTTTTACTAAAAGGGCCTTTACTTTAAATCATTTTTCCAATTGCTCTTCATTTAATGTGGTTTACATTCTTATTTGCCCCTGTTATCTTTTATAGGTGGGTGCTACCACATATCCCTTGAGATACAGACACTCTGAACATTGCAGCAAAATAACAAATTGCAATCTACAAGCTCCTTTGGTAGCTCATTTCATGGAAAAAAACCATTCACCATCTGATTTCAAATTTTTAATTACTGACAGGATATTACCCACACACTACCAATCTTACTGGAAAAATTACTGTTGCAAAGGGAGGCCCACAGGATTTTCACTTTAAACACATTATCTCCACATGGTCTTAATGATTGCTTGGACCTATCTCCTTTCTTATAAACTTGGCTCATGCTTGAGGTTTATTTTACAATTATTTATGTGAATGGGATATCTCTCTGTGTTTGCTCTCTGCCCCTTTAAGGATTTATTTCCCTACATGCATATAGGCTTGGCTGATGCAATATGCTCCACTTCAGCCTATATCCTTCTACACTGTACATGATTATTGAATTTAAGGCTTCATTGTCTTATGAGAGCCAGTGTGGTATAGTGGTTAAGAGCAGTGGTCTGGAGCGGTGGACTCTAATCTGGAGAAATGGGTTTGATTCCCCACTCCTCCACATGAGCGGAGGACACTAATCTGGTGAACCGGGTTGGTTTTCCCACTCCTACACGTGAAGCCAGCTGGGTGACCTTGGGCTAGTCACAGCTCTCTTAGAGCTCTCTCAGCCCCACCTACCTCACAGGGTGTCTGTTGTGGGGAGGGGAAGGGAAGGTGATTGAAAACCGGTTTGATTCTTCCTTAAGTGGTAGAGAAAGTCGACATCTAAAAACCAAACCTTCTTCTTATACTGTAAGTTTTTTAATTGGGTTTGAGAGATTTTCCATTTTGTTTTCATGTGTCTTTGCTTACTAATTGTTGTATACTTTATTTCATTCATTACAGACCTGTATTTCATAAAGGAGAATTGCTTCATTTCTGATGATAACTACAGTAAGTCCCATGTAACCCGGCTGTAAATATTTGTAATAATTCTGTGATATTTATATTAGTTAAACTTTTGTTTGTTGTTGAATTCCAAGGCTACAGTCTGAAGAAGAGATTTGAAAATGGGATACTAGCTGGCAGACCTGTTGTGGTTTTGTGTTATAGTATCTACTCTTTTGTTTTTGCTCATTATATGAAGACTGCAGTATGTGTTTGACAATTTCTTTGTACTTTTGTTACTACTATTTTGTATAATTTTGTAGTAGCTACATGTTGTTAAACACCTTTCAACCTCTGTTGCTCTGCATTTTTTCCTTGTCTTTTACCAGAGATTTCTCCTCTCTTTTTTTTTTCATTTACAGAACAATGCATTTGAGGAATCTACTGAACTTGGATCATATAAACTCTTACAGCTTGTTTCCTTTTTCTGTTAAGAACAATGAAGAGGTTCATTAATCTCAACTGAACTCAAAAGGTGAATAAAGATAGAGGACTGTACTTGGTCATTATAATAATGTTCACCTTGAATTGTTTCATGTTAGCAATAAAGGACAAAATTTTATTTACTTTCTTTTTTTATATAATAAATTTTTATTGATTTTTAAAACTATAAATTCTCCATAATTTTGACAACAATGTAAAAATAGTATCACAATCACAATTATATTAATTGTTGTCTTAATTACCATTAAACATAAAAATAAAACGACTTCCCCATCACCTCCATCTACCTCTTAATAAAGTATTATTATCCTTCGTTAACATATACTGATCCTAGCATTAATTTCATTCTAAAGTTTCATGTTTTATAAAGTTTTACATTCTGGATCAGAATAAAAAGTAACCTTCCATTATTCCCAGATCTTGTACATTATCACAATGATTCCTTCAATTCTCCCCTTTTCCCTAGTTTCTCCAACTCCACCAGTTCTAACATTAAAATGATTTAATCCCTTTATTCTGAAACCTTTGTCCCTTTCCATTTGGCTGCATCAAATTGCAGCCATTATAACATAAATTTAATCATACTAAACAACATTCTCTCCAGTAATTTAGGGATATTTCCTGTTTAATCAATCTTATTTCAGCGTAAATCATATCCCAGATCCATATCAAAAGTCCACCCATTCCAGTATACCTTTATATCAATTGATAATCTATATAAGGAGGACTTATTTATATAATCCCAAAATGATGTCTTAATCTTAATTCCACTACTTCATTAATAGCCATGCCACCCGTCCACACTGTCAAAGCCTTCCAATCCAGCAATCATATTTAAGTCAATCCTTTAACCATGGTCTAATACTTCCTTCTGTAACTGAAATAAGCCAGTCAGGTATGGGAACAGGATTTCTTTGTTCTCTCTCATTTCCTCAGGCAAGGTGCATATCCAAAAATAATTCTTTCTGGGCTTCATCTCCATCGTGGCTTCAATCTGTGTTGCTTGACCTGCTCTCTTCTTCCTTATATCCACACGTCCTTCCATGACTTTTTTAGATGAAAGGTCCATTTCTTGTATGTCTGATCTCTTTGTCGCCGGCTGGTTACTTTCTTGAACTTCTGTCTTCTTCTTTATATCCTTGTGTTCTTCCGTGACTTTTTGGGCAGAAGAGTCCATTGCTTGTATGTCTGTGTTTGTAGTCATCGTTTGAATTTTCAAGACTTTTATGTCTTCTGTAACCAGATTCAACTTCTGATTACATACCTGTGATGATTGGTCAAGAGTCATCATCATTGAAATCAATTGAGCCATCTGTGTTGAAATCTGTTTTAATTGTTTAATTGTCGCCTCAGAATGTTTAGCAAGCATGTCCTGTACTTTTTTTTCCATGGTTGAATTCTGTAAAATTCCCTTTGATTTCATAAGAGCAGGGCTATGTATTTAGCCAGATCAGGGAGAGGTTCCAGAGTATATAACTTAATTAAATTTGATGGTCATCTAGCAGGAGTCCATTGCATGTAGTTGATAGAGAATACTTCATTGACCAACTTAATATCTTTTTCGGGTTGAAAAAATAAGTATTTAAACTTAAAAAACTTTTTTTTTAAATTGAAAATACCAACGAGTTTTACCAGACGCTCTAGATCGGCTGAGCCAGGAAGTATTCCAGGGGTTGCCTCATCGTGGACCTTCTATCGTCTCTTCTCTATGGTTATTACCTTCAGGAATGGTTTTGGTGTAACACGAGTAAGACGAATTTCCGGTCCTACGACCTTCTTCCTGTTGATTTTGTAGAGCAGTGGAGAGGTAAAGCACAGAGTCTTCCGGTCAAAGAGTCCTCTTTGTTACAAAACGTGACTGGAGGATCTTTTTTACCCCATGCAAATTCTCAAAGATTTCTCCCTCCCCTTCCTTTAAGAACGCGTCGGATTGGCAGATCTTACGTCAATCATTCAAGTTCATTGTTTTAGTTTAAGTTGATCAATTTGATAAGGCTCCTGCTGCTTTGTCTGATGGATCTCATGCAGCAAAATCATCCAGTTCAATTAAGGGAGAAAGACGGTTACCAGGAATGTTTTCTTCAACCCCCTGTTATTCGATAACGCCAGTGAAAGACGAAGGTTTCTTATCTACTCACTTGGGCGCCCGGAGGTGAGGTTTTAATCTTAATGTAGTCCTTATGATGTTTATAAGGTGCTGGAGGGTAGAGTCTAAAGCCGAAGTTGCGCGCTGGCGATTTCAATCCCTTCGTGCCCACGGGACCAAACGTCTGAAACTCCAGGGGACTTAATAAAGCTCCCTCGGAGTATTCAGGAGGTCAAACCGCATTTATGGCTGAAGGAATTCCTGCCTCTCAGCCCACTTGCAAGGGCTGGGTTGGGGTGCGATAAAACACCCCAAATTACACGCAAACTTGGATACTCCCCAGGAGCCCCTGGGAAGACGCAGCACTCAGCCCAGCTCAGCACCGGAAGTTCCAAAATTTTATTTACTTTCAAATGAAAACTTTACATATGGACTAAAGGAAATTAGTGGATGCCTAATAAGAGTGTTAAGCTGCAGTACTGCAGTCAAAAGCTCTGCTCACGACCTGAGTTCGATCCCGACGGAAGTCGGTTTCAGGTAGCCGGCTCAAGGTTGACTCAGCCTTCCATCCTTCCGAGGTCGGTAAAATGAGTACCCAGCTTGCTGGGGGTAAAGGGAAGATGACTGGGGAAGGCACTGGCAAACCACCCCACAAACAGTCTGCCTAGAAAACGTCGGGATGTGACGTCTCCCCATGGGTCAGGAATGACCTGGTGCTTGCACAGGGAACCTTTACCTTTAATAAACTGCAAGTTAATGCATCTGCAAAAATGATTTATGATTTAGTTTAGCCCAATAGATGGGCACCCTACCTTGATTTGGCTGATCTGATCTGGATCCATGCCATGGTAACATTGAGACTAGACTACTCTAATGCTCTTTTTATAGATATCCCCTCAAGTGTCAATTCAGAGGCTCCAGTTGGTGCAGAATGCTACAGCTCAGTTATTATCAGGAGCTAGGCAGAGCATACATATTACTCCCGTTCTTCAGTCACTCCTAGGGGCTGTCCATCAGTTACTAGGCTCAATTGAAGGTGTTGGCTGTCACATACAAAGCCTTCATAGCCTTGGACCTTCATATCTGCAGGACTATCTCCCATCCTATATGCTCCACCACAACAGCCTTGTCATCTGAACAGGGCCTTCTGCAGCTGCTACCCCATGAATGAGCATGATCAACAGCTGCCCGTACATGTGCATTCTCTGTTTAAGCCCCCACCATATGAAATGGCCTGTCTGATGAGGTCAGGAAGGCTCCCACTCTCCTGGAATTCTGCAAACTATGTAAAACTAAATTGTTCAGGAAGACATTTTTACAAAGGAAATAGGGCTACATTATAAATGAATGGTTCAGGAAGATGCTTTAATGTACTGTGGACTACAGTTTTAATAAATACTAACAGTTGGTGTACGTATTATCATACTATGTAATTTATGAATTGTTTAACATGTTGTGAAAATACGTTTGCTTGGTTCAGCTTTTAGGTTTCTGCAATCCTAATTCTTTTACATTGCTTATTGGATTTCCCATCCTATTGATTGCATTGACGTGCATTGTCTAATCCACCTCAAGTCTCAGTGAGAATGGCAGACTATAAATAACATTAAAATGATAAAATAAAAACAAATTAAGACAGAATACTGCCAGTCTAAGTACCCAAAGTGGATCTTTCACAAAGAAAAATATTTATTACACAACAGTTCTTAAAATAACTGTCTGCTCTTCTTGTGGCTCTTCCTGTTGCACCATGATGACACTGGATAAATAAATCCTGCAATGTAATCAAGACAGGTATATGATTATTTTCTCCAGCAGATCTGTGGCCTTCCCTGACTCCTGTTCAGAGGCTGTCCTGTGCCTCTCCTTGTGAATTCAGTTAACACAGTCCTGTGTGCATAAAGTAATCTTCCTTTTACTTTAATTACATAAACACAACTACTTTAATATTAGTTTTTTTTTAAAAAAACCCTTTATTTATATCTAACTACATCAAAAGAATTGAATCTCCCCCACTGGTGACTTTAACAGCGCAATCCTGAAAGGGGGCTGAATTGGCATGGGAGCCGATGTGACCCTGCGCCAGCGTTAAGTGCCCCCTTATCTTGGGATAAGGGCCACTTACACTGGCATGGGAGGCATTCATGCTGGCCCTGGGATGCTGTACAGCTGTGTGGAGCTCCTCTGCCAGTGCTGCTACCCTGGCAGCAAAATCTCAGAAGTGGGAGCCCACGCCGTCATGGGGGTGTTCCTGGAGCATTTCAAGGGGCAGAGCTAACGCTAGTCAGCTTAATATCCATTTGTCCCAGGAACGCCACCTTGAGCAGCAGTGTTGCTACACCACCTTTTTTGGTGGCATAGCCCCATTGCTTTCTATGGGGACATTTTCTTTATGGCACATTTTACATTGTTTTATTTTCCTTGTGGCGGCTGAGAAGCCTCTGAGGAGGCAATGCGGCTGCTATCTGTGGACTATCTGCGGCTGCTATCTGTGGACTAAAAAGCTATGCCAGAGGAAAAACTTGAAAAAAATGACCAAAACCATTGTTAATTGGTAGTGGGGGACATTTGGACACCTTTTTGCCACTGATGTCACTTGCAACAATTATTAGTACCCAAAAGCAGGTGCTTTTTGATAGAAAGCAATATGGATTACTTTACTTTCCCATCAATATCAAATACTCTTTTTTTGCTGTCACATACTTCATTAGTCTCTGTGTTTGAACTGCTTACTGTCTTCAGGATGACCTTTAAAAAAAAAAAAGCTTGTTACACCAAACACAATTTACCTGAGCACAGATACTGCCATGAGAATTCTGATTAATAAAACTCTGGGTTTAAGAGCCAGGTATAAAAATGTATATAAGTTACCAGTTATTTCCTATCCGTGCATAAATCTAAATGGGCACTTGAGAAGGAAAGATGAGAAAAAGAGGAATATAAGAAAGGCCATGCTGGATCAGACCAAGGTCCATTAAGTCCAGCAGTCTGTTCGCACAGTGGCCAACCAGGTGCCTCCAGAAATCCCACAAACAAGACGACTGCAGCAGCATTATCCTGCCTGTGTGCCACAGCACCTAATATAAATAGGCATGCTCCTCTGATACTGCAGAAAATAGGTATGCATCATGACTTGTATTCATTTTGACTAGTAGCCATGGATAGCCCTCTCCTCCATGAACATGACCACTCCCCTCTTAAAGCCTTCCAAGTTTGCAGCCATCACCACA
The DNA here is from genome assembly GCF_029931775.1 of Euleptes europaea. Classification (NCBI taxonomy): domain Eukaryota; kingdom Metazoa; phylum Chordata; class Lepidosauria; order Squamata; family Sphaerodactylidae; genus Euleptes; species Euleptes europaea. Next base: position 74,152,102 of record NC_079321.1, read on the forward strand.
TCCTGGGGCAGGGAGTTCCACAATTTAACTATACGTTGTGCGAAGAAATACTTCCTTTTATCTTTTGAATCTGTCACCCTCCAGCTTCAGCAGATGACCCCGCGTTCTATTATTATGAGAGAGGGAGAAAAGTTTCCTTGCCCACTCTCTCCATACCATGCATAATTTTATAGACCTCTATCATGTCTCCCCTTAACCGCCTTCTTTCCAAACTAAACAACCCTAAGCGTTTTAACCGCTCCTCATAGGGCAGTTGCTCTACTCCCCTGATCATTTTGGTTGCTCTCTTCTTTACCTTCTCAATCTCTGCAATATCCTTTTTTAGGTGTGGCCACCAGAACTGTACACAGTATTCCAAGTGTGATCTCACCATAAATTTGTACAAGGCCAGTATGATATCAGCAGTTTTATTCTCTATTCCTCGTTTAATTAAGGCCAGCATGGAATTTGCCTTTTTCACAGCAGCCGCACACTGGGTTGACGTGTTCATTGAGCTATCCACTACCACCCCAAGGTCCCTTTCTTGGTCTGTCGCTGCCAGCACAGATCCCATCAGTGTATATGTGAAGTTGGGTTTTTTTTGCCCCAATATGCATCACTTTACACTTGCTCATTTGCCTGGTATTGTCAGGCCTTTGCCTTTTTTGCTGGAGCAAAGGCTCTTGACATGAGTCAGGCCAGGTTCTGGCCAAACGTCAAGTCCTTAGTTCTCATTCCTATGAACGTCTGTGTACAGTTTCGCTCGTCCTGTTTTCTGCAGCTGTGCTAATGTTTAGTCTGTCTTCCTGGGAACCGCTTATCTCGAGGTTGCCTAGCAATGTTTACCTTTTCAGTCCATAGTGTCTTTAACATGTAACCTGCCTGTGTTCCCCATTACTAGCCTCACCTGCCTATAGGCAGTCAGTCCTTTAATCTGTCTTTTTGCTCCTAATAAAGTATTACTGCTTCAGAGCTACCTGCTTGGATGAGTTTGCTTATGGGATGCTAGGGACAGAAGCCTGAAACTGACAGGTATTTTAAGGGGGAAGAAATAGAGCAGGTAAAATATTTTAAATATTTGGGAGTATATTTTCATTCTAACAGTAGTTGGGTTCCTTACATCAGGAAAGCATTAAAAATGACAAATAGTAATGTTCTTGTGATTATACGGTTCTTTTATTCTAAAGGAAATCAATTTATTCCGGCAGCCATTAGGGTGTTCAATTACAAAACAAGGGCTAAATTGCTGTATGGAAGCCCAATTTGGATCTCAGCTTTTGATAAATCTGTAGAGAGGGTACAATCTAATGTTTTAAGGAAAATATTAGGGCTTCCAGCATGCGTGTCTTATGCGGCTATTTGTTTGGAGACAAACCAAAGACGATTGGAGACAAAAACATGGATTACAACAATTAAATTCTGGCTGCGATTACATTTTAGAAGTAGCAGTAATATCTTTATTGCTAATATGCTCTCTGAATCAGAAACATCTGTATGGTTTTCTTATATTGAGAAAAAAATTACAGCATTGGGGCTTAGTGTTGAGGATATGTTGCTTCTCTCTGAGAGCTGCATATGCCTTGATTAAGCAAAGAATCATTGATGTTTTTTATATGTTTTTTAATTTTTATAACATAAACACATAAAACAAAACAAATACAATAATAAAAAGAAAATACAAAAGAATATCAATTATATAATCTTCTTAATATAATCAAAATTACAAAATTCATAATATCCTTTTGACCCACCACCCACCAAAAAAGTGACCCCTCACCAGGCTTCCGGAGAAGTGTCTAAACAGTTTGAAAATTACATTATTAACAGTAAAATAAAAAAAAAGTTAAACTTATTTCTATAACTCATTAACTAATATAGTAAAATCCATTTTTGCCAGTTTATCCCAATATGTGATGGCCTTCATCCATGTTTTTTTAAATTCTTCCATAACTTTTCCATGTAGGAATTCTGTTAATTTGGCCATCCTCATATAAATCCATAATTTATCTCTCCAGTCACTGATTGAAGGTTTATTTACTTGCTTCCAAACTTGGCTATTGTAATTCTTGCAGCAGCAAAACTATATTGGCAAATGACCCTATCCTTTTTATCCATTTTTTCTTGAGGAATCCCCAATAAACAAAACGCAGGATTTCTTTTTTACTTTCATATTAATCAAATTATGTTTCTTTTATTACTTTTTTCCAAAAAAATTTTTAATCTTTTTGCACATCCACCATGCATGCATAAAAGTTCTTCTTTCCCTTCCACATTTCCAACATAAATCTATTTCTCCTTTTTTCATTTTACTTATCATCACGGGAGTTATATACCATCTATAAAACATTTTATATAGGTTCTCTCTAATTTCATTGGTTACTGTAAATTTAAATTCTTTCTTCCATAAGTTTTCCCATATTTCCAAATCGATGTTATATCCTAACTCCTTCATCCATTTCACCATTACTGGCTTAATTCTTTCTTGTTCTAGATTTACTTCAATTAATAGCCTATATATCCTTCCTACCAATCCTTTATTTCCCTTTATTAATATATTTTCTAATTTAGATTTGTTTTTATTAAATCCAACTTGCTTATCTTTGTTAAATATATCTTTTAATTTAGAATACATAAACCAATCTTTAATATTAAGTTCTTCTCTACTTCTTAAAACCCTTAAAATCCTTCCTTATAGTCTATAATTTCTCCATGTACATCCATATCTAAATTTAATTGTATCCCGCTCTTCATAAATGCTTCTACTGGATTAATCCATCCCGGAGCTTTATTTTCCAAAAACCTTTTATATTTTTTCCAAGTTTGAAGTAAACCAAATCTAATAATATGTATATTAAAATCTTTGTTTACCTTTTCCTTATCATACCATCATTGATGTTGAGATGCAAGAACTTAGAAGTTTAGCCTCTGGTAGATGTTCACCATTGCAATGGGGGATATTAAATTCTCTGCCAGAGTACTTTTCCTGTCTTACTGTTCCTCATCTTCAGAGAGTTTATATGCTAGCCTGTTTTAATGTTCTCCCTTCTGCTATTTTGTATGGGAGATATAAGAAAATTCCATACTCCGCTAGGGTGTGTAACGGTGTTATGGGGGAGATAGAAACTATTGACCATATTCTTTTGTACTGTCCATTTTATTGCGAAATCCGTGCTGCCCTTTTAGATCCCTTTCTCTCAAATTATGCTGATCAAGCCGACGATAGTAAGATTAACCTGTTGTTATCCTCCCGAAGTTCTGAGATTATTGAATCTGTGGCTATATTTCTTGGTGATGTAATTAAGAGGCGAGGTGAAATGATGTATAGTGGCTAGGTTATACTCTGTTTGATTGCTCGATGGTATGTCAGTAAAGGTATTGTTCACCATTGCAATGGGGGATATTAAATTCTCTGCCAGAGTACTTTTCCTGTCTTACTGTTCATCTTCAGAGAGTTTATATGCTAGCCCGTTTTAATGTTCTCCCTTCTGCTATTTTGTATGGGAAATATAAGAAAATTCCATACTCCGCTAGGGTGTGTAACGGTATTATGGGGGAGATAGAAAGTATTGACCATATTCTTTTGTACTGTCCATTTTATTGCGAAATCCGTGCTGCCCTTTTAGATCCCTTTCTCTCAAATTATGCTGATCAAGCCGACGATAGTAAGATCAACCTGTTGTTATCCTCCCAAAGTTCTGAGATTATTGAATCTGTGGCTAAATTTCTTGGCGGCGTAATTAAGAGGCGAGGTGAAATGATGTCTAGCGGCTAGGCTATACTCAGTTTGATTGCTCGATGGTATGTCAATAAAGGTATTGAAACTGAATCTCATTTGCCATTTTAACGCCCATCCCTCCAGTTTGAAGAGGTCCTTCTGGAGCTCTTCACAGTCTGATTTTGTTTCCACCACCCTAAATAATTTGGTGTCCTCTGCAAACTTGGCCACCTCGCTGTTCACCCCCAACTCCAGGAGTGCGTGTGTGTGTATGTGTATTGCCTTCAAGTCACAGCAAACTTATGGCGACCCCTTTTGGGGGTTTTCATGGCAAGAGACTAACAGAGGTGGTTTGCCAGCGCCTTCCTCTGCACAGCAACCCTGGACTTCCTTGGTGGTCTCCCATCCAAATACTAACCAGGGCTGACCCTGCTTAGCTTCTGAGATCTGACGAGATCAGGCTAGCCTGGGCCAATGGGCGAGAATGCGCAGCCGCTGGAGCCTCTTTTCTTCCCTGTTCCAGCCAGGATCCAGCCAGGATCGAACCTTCGTGCGTTCGATCCTGGCTGGAACAGGGAAGAAAAGAGGCTCCAGCGGCCGCGCGTTTCCGCCCAATGAGACAATCTTATACAAACCCAGCTGCAAGTAATCACTAACCGAAGCTCGTAAAAACGCCCAGAACAGTGTGCGTGCGTGGAGGTAAAACGTGACATTAGGGTGCTTTTTCTTTAAATGTAACCTATTGTATGGAACTTGCATAAAGTTTAATTTAAAAAAAACAAAACATTCTAAGTCAAAATAAGCAAAAAAGGACCAGGCACGGAAAGGAGGGGGAGGGTCGCCTGTGCACCGCGGGCAGACCGCTGGAGGAAGGCGGCCGCCAGCAGGAGCGCGCGCGTGCGCGTTGGGGTGTGTGTGTGTGTGTGGGGGGGAGGCAGGTAGCGCCGCGCGGCGTGGGGGGCGGGGGCGGGGCCGCAGCCCTCTTCGCTCTCGGGGGGCGGGGCCCTGGGAAGGGCGAGCGGGCCCGCCACCGGGGAGGCCACGCGGTGGTGGCCGAGGCGGCGGGCATGGGGGAGCGGCTCAGCACGCCGCCGCAGCCAGCCGCCGCCGCCGAGGCGCCGCCGCCGGGCCAGAGCAGAAGGGCGTCGAGGCCCCAGGCGGCGGAGGAGGAGGAGGCCGCCGGGGCGCCTCCGCCGGTGGGTCCCCCAGAGGACGGCCCTGCCTCGGGAGGCGAGAGCGGCCCCAGCCGCCGGCTTCCCTTGAGGCCCGTCTGCTGCACCGTCTACTGCGTGGAGAGCGACCGGAGGCCCGGCCCGCCGCCGCCGCCTCAGCCTCCCCCCGGCGGGCCCCTCCGCTCCACAGCCGCCCCGCGGCCCTCTTTACGGGGCGGCGGCGGCGGCGGCGGCATCGAGCTGGACCTGTCCCTCCTGCCCGAGCCGTTCTGCGGGCTGGTCTCCGGGGGGGACGCGGGGGCCTTGCTGGTGCTGCCCTGCCGCGTGTGTCTCGAGGAGAAGCCGCTCAAGGCCCGGCCCTGCTGCAGGAAGCCCGTCTGCGAGGACTGCCTCAAGCGCTACCTCAGCGCCCAGGTGAGCGCCGCCCGCCCGCCGACGCCGCTGAGGGGGTCAACGGGCGTTCGCGGGGGGAGGGGCGAGACTCGAATCGTCCTGTCAAGAAAACCGTTTATTCCGGCAGTTGCTGACCCCGAGGCCCTAACGGGCAGAAACCTCCCCGCGGGTACTGAGGCAGAGGCCATTTATTCATGGAAGGTTTCGCCTTGGATTTGCCACTCTTTAGACCAGTGGTTCCCAACCTTTTTTTGACCAGGGACCACTAGGACTTTTTTGTTCGGTGCAGGGACCCCAAGGTTCAAAATAAATTTGAAAATAAACTTTAATCATAACGGTTAGTTAAACATTAAACTTAGAATAATATTTGAATATATATATTTTATAATAGAGCACTTTTAATTGAAAATATTAATTGAAAATGGGTTTGTAACTTTGTTTCGCGGACCTTAATTTAGTTCTCGCGGACCCCTGGGGGTCCACGGACCCCCGGTTGGGAACCAGTGCTTTAGATGCACTTCCCCCCCCCCCCCATCCCTATTCTCAAAACTCAACAATAAGCCGCCATGCAGAGTTTTGAGAAATCAGATGTGGGAAACGTGCCTCTGCAGAGTGACAAATCCGATGCAAAACCTTGCATGAATAAATGGCCACTCGTGCGGGCTTTAAGTAAGTGGGTTAAGCGTCGTGGAGTGGCAGAGTGAATGATCAACAAGGACAGGAGAAACTGGATGCAACTGCAACTGTACTGCGCCGCCTTTTTGTCTGTAATGCAATCACATCTGTACAGAATGTTGATCTGCCGTCATAACTTGAATTTGGATAAATGTCTCTGGCCGTTTATTCATGGAAGGTTTTGCATTGGATTTGTCACTCTGTAGATGCACATTTCCCACATCTGAATTCTCAAAACTCTGCATGGTGGCTTATTATTGAGTTTTGAGAATATGGATGGGGGGGGAAGTGCATCTAAAGAGTGGCAAATCCAAGGCAAAACCTTCCATGAATAAATGGCCTGTACTGAGAGCAAGCCTGTAGGTAGACATTCCTTCCCCCAGCTTCCCTGGCAGTCTGGATGCCAATTATTACCAAGAGATCTTTTGGGCCACTGTTACACCGCCCTGGGCTTGCTGCGGCCTCCCCAAGCTGGGCGAGGAACACGCCCCGTCGCCTTTATAGCGCCGAGACACGCCCTCTTCCTCAAGCTCTGCGCGCCCCCGGGCAGTGGCCGGGAGGGTTATGGCTTTCTAGCCCTTCTCCCGTGATTCTGGGGCAAAATGTGGGGTGTGTTGTAAAATCTCTCTTTCCCAGTTCTCTGCTTGGCTGAGGAGCAGTGAGCTTAGCTCTGGAAACCTGCTTGCAGTGTTAGGATTCTTGAACATGTGCACAGTGCCCTTCTCTTGAGTTCTTCATACCTGTACCCAAGATTAAGAAGTAGAAAAGGGCAAGAGTCCAGCAGCACCTTAAAGACTAACAAAAATATTTTCTGGTAGGGTATGAGTTTTCGTGAGTGAGCTGTGGCTCACGAAAGCTCATACCCTACCAGAAAATATTTTTGTTAGTCTTTAAGGTGCTGCTGGACTCTTGCCCTTTTCTACTACTGCAGACAGACTAACACGGCTACCCACTAAGATTAAGAGACAGGGTGGAGGACGTGGCTTCTAGGTCTGAGCTCTAGTATCTCACTAAGAGACCAGCGTTCCCAGTTTTTATTGTTGCAGGGAACTTTCCTACTCCCCATCCCTCCCTTTTCCGTCTTCTAAATAGATGTTGAGCCTGTTTAAATGTTAAATGAACATTATTATTTTCTCCTTAAATAAGATCCCTTCTCTTCCTACACTTTCTCCCAAGGTGAAATGTCCCCCACCCCACCAAAATGCACCAACCTTGTTACTCCTTTTTTTGCTGTTTTCTGTCTCAATCTTTTTCCTTTTTTCTGTTCCCCAGTCCCCACTAGAAGCTTGCTTGAAGGTAGGTGTTTAATTAATGTTCCCCAAGGCTTCTGGAAAAGCTATCCATTGTTTATCTCCCTGCCCCCAAGATAAAAACACAGTTCCTATCTCCAATCCAAATGTCTGTTTAGTGAGGGGAGTATCAAATTTTCAGCATGGCCCATGTGTTGATGCTTAAATCCAAAGACTGAAATCATGAACAGAGAAGGCAGAACTTTCTACAAATCTGAGCAAAGCCCCAGGTGTGCAGAAAAATCTGAAATGGAGGGGGACTGGGGGTTATCCCCTCAGAATAATAGTAGTGGCTCTATCTTTAAGAATCTCAGTGGCATTGTGGGGGTTGCTTTGTAATCTCAACAGTATTTCTAGCCTTTGAACCTTGTTTGTTGTCAGTAAAGGGCACAGGGCCTTTTTCAGGGCTGCTTTGGCTTTTGCAGGAGGACTCATTGGGGCCAGGTGAGGCAGCACCCACTGGGCAGCTCACTACCATCTGACTTGCATGGTTCATGGGTCGCTACTATTCTGCAGCAAGCACTTCATGAAAGCCAGTGTTGTGTAGTCATTAGAGTTTCAGACTAGGCTATGGGAGACTCAGGTTTAATCCCCAGTCTGTAATAGAAGCTTACTGGATGACCCACTAGGCTAGTCTCATCCCTAACCTACCTCACAGGGGTATTCTGAGGATACAGAGGAGAAGGGGAGAATGTTGTAAGCCACTTTGGATCCATGTTGGGAAGAAAAGTAAGGTATAAATGAAGTAAATAATGAGTATAACTGAAGATTGTGGGGGGAGATAAAAGGTGAGTGGATGGGAGAGAAAGAAACATGGAAAGGAGAGAGGATGTGAGGGCTCCCAAGAGGAGGGAAAAAATAAATAATGTGGGGAGGGAAATGCCTTGCAATTTTCCCACATGTGTTGATGTAATATAAGGTGATACCTCTGAGTTGACACTTATGGATTACTAAAGGTACTACAGTGAACTGATGACACATCTGCTGTTTAGAAGGAGAAAATTGCCGTCTATCTACTCTATTGATGGAAGAAATAGCAAATAGTAATTAATTGTGTGTGTGTGGGCAAACTCTTCATTTTTTTAATATCAAAATATCAATGCCATTGCTAAACCAACATGCGCATTCTGGTGTACATCATATGGCTTGCTGTGGTTCTTCACTTAAAAAGCATTTCTTAATGTATGTCGGCATTAAGAGTTTGCCTGTTGTTTGTTGTTGGTTTGGCACTAGGTTCTCACAGTACATTGTATGTCCACATCAGAGCTCCTTATACCATTGGGGAGGGCAGACATCAGTACCAGGTTACTGTATTTGATTTCTTGTTTGCAGATGGTCCCACATACAGTTTCAAAAGGCAAGCTGGGCACCTACTCACAAGTAGGCTGAATCACTAGGCAGATGCTTTAGCTTTCTGTTTATTCAACAAACTTGAAAGGGGGCATTATTCTCTGAAATAACTATCAGATCGCTTGAGGATCATAGTAGGAAGGTTAATATACCTTGTATAAGGTATTCATTTTCCCAGCACAAATAGGGTTGTCAACCCCCAGGTACTAGCTGGAGATCTCCTGATATTACAACTGATCTCCAGCCGATAGAGATCAGTTCACCTGGAGAAAATGGCTGTTTTGCCAATTGGACTCTATGGCATTGAAGTCCCTCCCCTCCCTCACCTCCACCCTCCTCAGGCCCTACCCCAAAAGCCTCCCCCCGGTGGTGAAGAGGGACCTGGCAACCCTAAGTACAGACATAAAAACCGAGCCCTAATTAGGAACACAACCTAATATAAATATCTGTTTCTAGTAACCCTGTGAGGTAGTTGACTGTTTACAGTTTTAGTGGAAAAGCCAGAAAAAGAGTATCCTGCCCAAGTACAGATGGGAAGCCTTTGATAAGGGCTCAAGTGGACATGACACCATCCCTGCCCATCACCTCTGGAACTACCAAGGCTCCCTTCTCCCTCCCCCTACGTTGTTTCCAAGTCTCCTCAGCTGGTGGAAGAGCATTTGGGTCATCGCCAGTCAGGGCCCTGTCAAGTAAACTTGCAAGATCAGGCCCTGCAGTTTTTTTTAAATCCCAGGCATAAAATGGTGCTGTTGTCCCCATATCCACCACAGGGACAGCGTCACATCTACTTGAATCCTAAGGTGGATCTTGATCCAGACCTCAATGTTAAAGTCAGGTATTCTGTTCAAAGGAGCAGACTGGTACTCATTTTCACAATTTCAGAGTTAAGTCAAGTATCTTATTGTTCTCTGTGAATACTTGTGGACCGTGTTGTACTTAGAGGATCCGTGGCTTGTAGGGCTGCTTGAATGTCTTGTTTTGTGGCCAAGGAGCAGGATTAGATAACTTTAAGTACCTTTGGTTTTACATATTTGTGCGTGCACTTGTTTTTTGTAGATATTTATACCTTCTTATCTCTCCAGTGGGGACCCAAAGTGGATTACAACATGGTTCTGCTCACTTGTTTTTTGTAGATATTTATACCTTCTTATCTCTCCAGTGGGGACCCAAAGTGGATTACAACATGGTTCTGCTCTCCATTTTACCATCACAACAACAAACCTGTGAGGGAGGTAGACTACGTGTGAGGCTGGCCCAAGGTCACCCAGTAAGCTTCCATGGTAGAAGGGGGATTCAAACTTGTTTCTCCCAGCTCTTTTCATCTGGCACTATGTTCTGTAATTAGTTCTCAGGCTAAATATTTCTGTTTCAAATGTAGATGCTTTTTTTTCTCCTTGAGTTTTGAATTTTGCAGTTTTGAGAGCTAATTCAGGTCTTTCAAGTCTGCTGGAATGTGAACTGATAGTATCTAGTCATAATACACTTCCTTCTTTTCTTGAATAAAATTTCCCAGGTCTGTCTATCCAAATGCTACAGAGGTCAAGGTAACTGCAAAAAGTTAAGTTGCATAATAGCTTTATTTAATTCATGTTCATTCTGTTGTTTAGCATAAACAGTGTTGAGCATTTGTATAGCATGCTATGGTATTCATAGTGTTTCACATGCATTGTCTTACATCTTAGCCCTGAAATAAATTAGTAGTATAAACTATTGAGAATTATACTGAGAGCCAGTCTGGTTGGAGTACCGGACTAGGGAGACCCTGTTTTGAATCCCCACTCTGCCAGGAAAGCTCACTGGGTGACCTTGAGCCAGATACACATTTTCAGCCTAACATACCTCACAGGGTTGTTGTGAGAATAAAATGGAGGAGAGGAGAACAACATAAATTGCTTTGTATTGACGTTGTGGATTAAGGCAGGGTGTAAATTAAGTACGTAGACCCGTGTGAGTTTACTTGCCAGAAATTTGGTTAGTCTTTAAGGTGCTACTGGACTTCTACTCTTTTCTACTGCTAGTGACAGACTAACATGGCTACCCATCGTGATCTTGCAGGGCATAGGTAATAATATTTCTGTTGGCTACTGTTCTGAGGCATGGGCAGTGGTTTCCTGAGGGAAGAACCAAGTGGTGATGGGAGAGGTTTGACTATACGGCTAGGAAGTGGCTTATCTCCCATCAAAGGCTAGGCCTGGTTTCATGAGCTAAGAGCTTTCCCAAACAACCAATTTTAAGGAAGTAATGGGAAATGGAATAAAAATATTCTGTTTGCAAGTTGATTCTGTGTGTATGTGGAGGGAAGAGCAGGAACTGTTGCTTTCCGTAGTTGAAGGTGATTTGTAATGTCTTTGGATGCAAGGATGAGAGTAGAGGTGTACCTGGTGCTGTTTGTGTGTGAGAGAAGAAGAGAAAGTGAATAAAAACCTTTGCATGATGTAGAAGACCATAGATGGTCGTGTTTTCAGCAGCTTAAGTTGGGAATCTCTTTTAGATTTCTGATTGCTACTTTGGAAGCTTTTTAATGCGAAATGCCATAGCAAGATTCTGCACAGAGTGGGCAAATATATTGATTATAGCTAAGTACCCCTCTCCTCCATGTAAAGGTTCAACGTGTCCTCTTTAAACCACAGAGCGTTCAATAGTTCTCTTGAAGTAGGATCAATGTGGTAGCTAATGATTGAAGTCATCTTGAAAATTAGCTTGGATTAAATGGAGGTACTAGACACTCTTGTGCAGGTTCGGCTACCGGAGGATTTATATGCTAAAGCATTGTGTTTTGTCAGCAGTTCTATAATATGATGTTTACAGGGCAAAGTGACCCACATACCGGTAATCTTTTGCATAGTTGAGTTCATGGATCCCAGTCATGCGAAGAAGGGAGCAAATATTTATCTTTCTGGGTGTGAACAAGTATAGGGAGATATTTGTAGGAAAGGCTGGCTGTATGTATAAGCATTTGATAGTTGATTCCTTAACTTTTCATAATCAGTGTTTTCTTAGTGATGTTCCATAGAATGTAATGCATAATTATTTTAGGTGAAAGTATTGTGCCAGATGAGACTAATGGGTAGGAAGGAAACAGCTGACTCTTTGATTTATATTGACACACAGAGTTGTAGAAGTCCCTTCACACTTCAGCCATGTGCTCAGCAAAGAGAAGCACTTGGCCAGGAAGAAGGGAAAATGTTTTGCATGACATCACCCTGCAAACATCATACTTGAAAGTATGTGTGGGTCATGTGCTGCTGGATTGAAGCAGGTGGTAGTAAATGAGTGTGCCTTACATGCTGGCAGTGGAGGAAACACAGCTTTTTATCCTGTCTGAAAAGAACTGACAGATTTCTGGGGCATAAAACTTAAAAACCACACTCTCGTTTCTGATGCTCGTCTCTTCCCCATCAGAATATGAAGTGATTATTGTTTGAGCTAGAATAAGTATCCCATGACTGTCTGGAAGAAGAATCTCTCCTTTAGTGCCTCTTTCTTCACATGTTCTGTAAGGCTTCTTTTCTACCAGAGTTTGCATAAAGTTAACTTATGAATTTAAATTGCAAATATTTTACTCTGGAGTAATTCTACAGTAACTTGAAAGTGTAGGAATGATGCTTAAGTGAGAGGGGGGTTGAGGGAAATGTTTTCTCTTAAAAAATTAAAATGTAAAACAATTAAAATAGGTTCTATATTTTCATCTGTTACTGCAAATTTTAAAAATTATAATCAGAAAACATTATTTTGGCTCAGTGCTTTATTTTATATACATAACTTTAATTGTACTTTATGGGATGGTCAGTAGCTCAGTGACAGAAAATGCTTTGCATGAAGAAGATTCCAGGTGTTAATTTAGGTGTTAAGTGGGATTGCTTTGTTTGAGGATTAGTAATTCCAAGTAAATGAAGCTGCACTTGATGGTCTGACTAACAGTTCATTCCTGAGGGGGAAGGGAGCTTCACTGGGGCCGAGAGTGGTGCCTCCGTGCCAGACAGCATGTTCAGGAGAGGCTGAAGCTGGAGATGTGGGGGGGGGGGTCAGGTGGCCACCCTGCAGGCACAGCAGTGGTCACCCCCTAAAGGGACGGCATGGGACCTTGTCCGCTGCTGAGAGAGGGTGAACAAGACCCTGGTGACAGCAGCCTCCCGTTAATCCACTAAGTGCTCGCATGAACAGTGGCCAGGACACAATGTGGACACGTGAGGCTGATGTTGCCCTCGGGTTTAAAGGCCTGGAGTTGACGGCTGGACATCTGGTTAATGGCTAGGCAGAATATTGGGGTTATGGGCAGGCAGCTGTTTTGCCACTTGTCAGAAGGTCAGAGGGGTACACAGGGGTCTGAGAAATCACATTTCAGGTCACCAAGGCAGGGGTGCTTCTCGCGCTGCAGTAACCCGAAGGTCGGCCCCGACAATAGGGACTCCCCTTTGATGGACACAAAAGTTTGGAGAGTGTTGAGGCAGGGGGTCTACCTTGATACCTCACCAAGGAGTGTTGAGGCAGGGGGTCTACCTTGAGTCCTCCATTGCCCAGTCAGTAGAGACAGCCAGCAGGTGGGCTGTCAGTTGGTTCTTGGATTGAGAAGGTCAGTGCTGCCAAAGGCTGGCGGAAAGAGCTGATTGGCAGCCTGGCACCTTGAAATCTTGGGTGGCTGCTCGTCTCAGCCTCGCATGGCATGAGTTCCATGCAAATGTGTGCCCCAATCGAGAAAACCATCTTAATTACCAGGGATTCAGGGCAGTGATGACACTTCTCATGGTGGCAGATGGCAACCCACGAACAGACCTTCACAAGATGCCATCCATCCAGAATTGCAACGAGTGGTCATAGTGCGGTGAAAGAAGGCCTCAAATCAGGGCATCTTTCATTTTGTGAGCCGATCAACATTGTGGGGGGGGGGGTGATATCAGAGCCAGATAAAGTCATGACCAAGGAGTCTCTTTTGTGAGAAGTCCATGTCAGAAGGCGTCACAGCGGCGGTAAAAGCCTCTGGTTTTAGTTAGAGGGTTTACCCCTCTGGATGGCACTTGGTTAGCCCCATCTTTTAAATGGTCAGCCGCCCATCCAGATCAATCCACTGAATGGAGATGGATAGTTTGGTCTGACCAAGTTGGCTATGATAGCACGATCCCAATCTCACCAAGGCCCCAATTATGGGGCCTGATCCAAACCTGTCAAAGATAGAAGGGGAGCTGTGGCCTCCAAGCTGACGAGGTGGCGCGAGGCGGCAAGGCAGGTTTGGCTGTGCAATCTCGCAACTCATTGGGAATCCCCAATGTGCAGTCAGTCAGATTCCCAGATACTAGCACAGGGCCTTCAGTGGGTCCGGATTCTTTGGTGACCACCAAATGCAGGGGTTAATGTGGCTTGCTGACAATGGCCTGCCCAGGCCATGTCCAGTGGGTGTTGAGCATGGACCATGGGGCTACCCGGCCCACATGGCCCACCACCCACTGAGGAGCAAAACTCTCTCAGGACATGCATGGCCCCCTCACCACTGCATGGCACTGTCCTCACAGCATCTGTGAGGCCATGCTGGGGCTCAGCACCCTTGTCTCCCTCGCAGGGGCTGCCCAAAGGTGGGCGCCTAGGGGGCTTCATGTCGAGAGGGGGGGACTGGGAGGGGTGGGGACTGAGACAGCATGTCACAGGAATCGGGGTTGGATGGTGTTCTCAGAGTGGTGGTGTGGTGCTCGGCGGCCTTGACCAGGGAACAAGTGGTGGGGGCACCTTGCCATCCCACCAATGCTCTCTGCTCATGCTATCCTGGCATCCCCCTCATGACAAGCCTAACCTTCCCCGACCCCCACCTTTTCATTTTGGAATACATGGACTTGAGACCTTGAGGCAGAAGGGGTTATTGGGGGGGGGGGAGAGCTGCCGACTCCAGGCCAATGGAGCCGAGCACGGGGCCAGCTTAATGGTTAGGATGGAGCTCCAGAGGTGGGTGTGCTGTCGTTGCCTTGTTGCCGGAGTCCAACACCACATCCTCCAGTACACTGATGGCACGTCCTCAGGGCTGCCACAATGGCTGGTTATGTGGGACCAGAAGGTCCCAAGTTCAATCCCCGGCATCTCCAGTTAAAGGGACTAGGCAAGTGAAAGACCTCTGCCTGAGACCCTGGAGAGCCGCTGCTGGTCTGAGTAGACAGTACTGACTTTGATGGGCCAAGGATCTGATTCAGTATAAGGCAGCTTCCTGTGTTCCTGTGTCCGGCTGTCAGCCTTGACCGAGGTCTCTCTGGGGAGGTGGTCAGTGGTGGTGGGATGGTGTATGGATTGGTCAGCTCTCGGTAAGGGCGGTCCAACCCCTTGCGTTCCTGGTCATGGCCTCCGCGTGGAGTGGTGGCGCTTCTGCGACTCCTCAGGACTGGTCCCACAGCCATAGGCCGCCTCGAAGCTAGTCTCTTGAGGCCCAGCACTGCTCCTCTAGAGGCCAGGATGCTCCCGCCTTGTCTGCATCCCTGATGGCGTGAATGTTGAGACCTAGCCAGCTGTCCCCTCCAAGGCGGGAGCGGCAACCTGAAAACAGAGCAGAGGGTCGGTTTGTGGGGGCAGAGAGGAGTGGCTCCTATTGGTGATGGGTGGGGCCCCAGGACCCCCCCCACCAACCCTTGGGAGATCGTTGCCTCCCCGCCACCCTCCACAATTCTGCATTAGGGATTGACCAGTCTGGGAAGTGTTTCGAGGAGGAGCGGTTAACGAGGAGTGATCCCGCTGCTTGGGGAGGCCCTGGCCTCCTGTGGTGCTTATAGCTGGCCAAGTTTTGGAAGGCATGACTGGGTGACAGAGGGCCGAGGCTGGCTTCTTACCTGCAATAGGGAGCCCGGGGTTCTAGAGAGGCAACTCAGTATAACCTGCAAGAGAATCTGCCCGGGAGAGCTAATCCACATGTCGTGTGGACATGAGCCTCTTGGCTGGGTGTTAGTTCAAAGTGCACAAGTCAGGAGGGGGACAGCCCTGGTCTCTCACCCTTGATGTCAGAGCGGCCAGCCTTATGCCAAGTCCCATGGGCAGACTTGGGTGTGGGGCGTGGAACCCCTCCCTGCAAGGGGTGCCTTCTATCAGTAAGCACAGCCCTGGGCGAAGGGGCACGAAAACTCTAAGTCCGCACCTCGGGGAGCTTTCCGACAGCATCCCAAGCCGTGCAAGCCTTACCTGTCAGGAGTGGTGCTTGAGTGAAGTGGTGCTTATGAGGGATTACCCGTCAAGCCAGGGGCCGCCTCTGTGAGGGCGTGGCCACTTCCATCCCTGGCCCATTGGCCAGGCACTTGTCAGATTCCACAGCTGCCAGGGAGCCGTGGGCGGGCCCACGGCGAGGCGAGCGGTCCATGGGGCTCCATGGGCTGCGTCAGGTTGTGAACCAAGACACGGCCCTGTATTCTGTTGTTTCTTCTCTCCGGCTACTTCCTTGGAAAAGTTTGATGTGTCATCTCAAAAGTGATGTAGAAGATTTCTTCTGTACTATTGGCTCTTGTAGGTTATCCAGGCTGTGTGACCGTGGTCTTGGTATTTTCTTTCCTGACGTTTGGCAGCAGCTGTGGCAGGCATCTTCAGAGGAGTAACACTGAAGGACAGTGTCTCTCACTGAAGGACAGTAACACTGAAGGACAGTGAGACATTGTCCTTCAGTGTTACTCCTCTGAAGATGCCTGCCACAGCTGCTGGCGAAACGTCAGGAAAGAAAATACCAAGACCACGGTCACACAGCCCGGATAACCTACAAGAACCAATGAACTCTGACCGTGAAAGCCTTCGACAATATCTTCTGTACTGCTTGGGCATTTTTAAACTTGGAAAGCAGCATAAACCTCCTTGCTGTCCATGGGAAAGTTTAAGCAGCTTCTGGGTCTAATTTTGGTTTTAGACAAACCAAGATGGAGGCATAAGATATAGGTCTAGATATGTGTTCAGTAATCTAGTTCATAGGATCAATTTGTAAGCACTGTTTTGAAGGATATATTTGGGAGAAATTAAATGTACTGTCACCATTTGGCAAGATTAAAGTGTGTGTGTTGGGTGGGGGGAGGACCATGGCAAAGGAAATAAAAATACCAACCGGAGAGATGGATGTGTTTACATGCCATCATACATCCAGCAGATCCTGTTGGGGATTTGAATTATGCAGAAATCAAATAACAGATCCTGCTGTCGTTTTGGAAGGATGGGGGTGGGGGGTAGATAGATGTGTCCATTTTCAGGCAAACTGTCAGTTGCTTTCCTTTGACGCATTGGGCTTTGGAGCACTGAGATTCCCTTTTACTTCCCAGCTTAAGTTACTGCATGCCTTTTTATGTTCCAAAGCATGAACAAGGCTGAATTAGGAAATAATTTAAAAAATGCATTCTGGGGGAATTTATAGGGGTCCTTGCTGTTTCATGGGGTCTAATCCGAACTCTGATTTATTTGTTACACTGACCAAGGATTTCAAGGTCAGATGCCCCCAAGAATCACCTAGGGTACCATGGGTGAAATGTACTGAACAAGTAACTGGTCCAGCTGCATTTCTTTGGTGTCCCCAAGACTGAATTATATGCCCTTCGAGTTCTGCAAATTGTGGCCTCTGCCCTGGTCCAACTCCTGAGCTAGTGGCTTCAAAGATTCTTGGGGGGCACCCAGCTTATTCAGTAGATTTTTGCACTGAAAAAGGAATACATTTGCTTGAAGCACCTAACTTTGCGTACTTCAGCCAAGAAACCAGTCTTTGGACTGGGGTATGTTCTGGGTCCCTTGCTGTTGTGCTACTCAGAAAGCTACTTATTCGGCTGCATCAAATAGCAAACTTAACTGCAGTTAAGTTAAAATTTACATCAACTTGGCCTTGTTACTGAGCTAGCAGCTGCTCAGTGTTCTTTCCACCTTATGAGGAATGCTATGATGTAATCTTGTCTGGAAATGAACTCTAGCTACCTGTAGCATATGAACAGAGACAAGTGGGTTGCACAGAGTTTGTCTTCTCCCCAACTAACCAGATTCTACCCTAGAGCCCAGTCACTGCTTGTAATGCCTGCTGTCCAATTTAACTATTATAAAATTAATTCTATTTTGTGCTTGTGACAGTACTATTTGCAGGTAGTTCATAGCCATTCTTGCAACCCCCTGTCTTTCTCTCAGTACTCATTCTTCCCCCCATGATCTATCATATTATTACATTTCCTCAAAATTAGGAATTGATATGTGCAGCTATTTCTTCTTTCTCAATGCTAGACTATTGTCGTATGTAGGCTTGTTTATTACTAAATTAGACATCTGTCCATGTATGATGACATTCTAGCTCAGGGGTAGGGAACCACAGGCCCGGGGGCCATATGCGGCCCCCGGGGACATTTTTTGTGGCCCTTGGGAGCTCTGGGGCCCTGCTGCAGAGGCGGGGCGCAGGCCTGCCCTCCCAGAGGGTGTTCCTGGCACCACGTCTTACAGCAGCGCTGCGGCGCCCTTTGGACCTCCTCTCGCCGACTGTCGGCTGTTGAGCAGCGAGAGGGAGGGGGAAAGAGGCTGGCGGCTGCCGGCGGCAGAGCATGCATGCAGGAGCCGATTGGGCTTCGGGGGGGGGGCTTTTGTGGACTCTGGGGAGGAGAGGGCATGGAGACTGGGGCCCGGTCGCACGGGGCTCTGTGCGCCGCCAGGTGTGTGTGTGGGCAGGGGAGGCTAGGGCCCGGTCGCGTGGGGCCAGTGTGCGCGGGTGTGTGTGTGTGTGTGTGTGTGGGGGAAGGCTTTTCTCTCTTTTCTTCCTCTTTTTCTGTCACTCTTTCTCCTTTTTCTCCCTCTTTTTCTGCCTATGCTATAGATACCCCATCGTATATTTTGGACACTGGGGATTTTATAAGGAAGATTGAAGGTGCTACGGTACCTGGAGATACTATTTTAGCCACTTTTGATGTGGTCTCCTTATATACAAACATCCCTCTCCCTGAGGTTAGAGCAATTATTGAAGCCAAGTTGGAATCTCGAGAAGATAAACATCCACCTACCCATTTCTTAATGAATTTAATAGATTTATTATTTGAGAATAATTACTTCAGGTTCAAGGAACAAATTTACAAACAGGTCAAGGGGGTGGCTATGGGCTCGGCTGTAGCCCCCTCTGTGGCAAATATTTATATGGTAGCATTCGAACAGAAGTATTTACTTTCAGATGCTTTTTTTTTAAACAACATGTTTTTTTCTACTCAAGATTTGTGGATGATCTGGTGATGTGTATAGACAGTAAGGATAATTATAATATCATGGTTGACAAACTTAATCAGACTGATTCCAATATCAAATTTGAATGTAAATATCATTATAATTGTATTAATTTCTTGGATGTCAATATACACAAGAATGTTGATGGTAAAATTTGGCTGTCCCCATATAAAAAACCAATGGATCGAATGGCCCTTTTACATTTTAACTCCAATCATCCAGGCCATCTGAAACATAATTTGCCATACAGTCAAATGTTGAGATTAAAAAGAAACTCAACTAATAACAGAGATTTTGATATGGCTGCCTCCTCGCTAAAACGTGCTCTTATGAGAAGGGGGTATCCTATGGCTTTAATTGACTCAGCTAAAAAAAGAGCAGATGCACAGCCACGGGAACAGATGTTCATTCATTCCAAGAAAGCTGTTCCCAAATTGACTTCATCTTTTCAGTACACTCCCTTGGTGAGTGGTATTCGGAAAATTATCCATAAACATTGGCATATTATTGCCTCCTTGCCTGACTGCTCTGAACCACCCCTATTAGGGTATAGAAGAACCATGTCCCTCAAGGACCAACTTGTGCACACCGATAGAATTGATCGGCCTATTGTAATTAATAGGACAGGCCACTATCGATGTGGATCTTGCACTATGTGTCCATATGCGCTTCCTGTTAAGAGCTTTACTTATGTGAAAACGGGTTTTACATTTGAAATTAAGTCATATACGAATTGCACTTCAGAAAATGTTATCTATGCCGTTCTATGTTCTTGCGAATTTATGTACATAGGCAAGACGAGTCGATCCTTGAAAATACGGATCGGAGAGCACCGATCGAGGATACGCAATTCCGTGTTAGAAGCTCCGATCGTGGCGCACTTTAAACAGGCAAAACATAATGACACTGACCTTAGGTTTTTTGCCTTATGGCAATATCGGAAAAAACGGTTTCATAAGGAAAATATAGACAGGATTCTCCACCAAAGAGAGGCTCACTTTATTACAATGTTTAATACAATGGCCCCCAATGGATTGAACTCGGCGTGCGATTATTCTGCCTTTCTGTGATCTCTCATTGTAAAACGCTGCACAGGAGCGTCTTGTATAAATATCGCACCCTCTCCCTCTACTATATCCCAACATGATATAAGAATACTCACCACATGATTGGTATATAAGGATGTAAGATGTGGAAAAAGTTGTCTGTAAGTATAATTTGTAATTAATTTTGTTTTGTGGCATGTTTTGATGTATAATGAATTCCAATGATAGCCTTTTGGAAAATATTTTATTTAGAATTAAGAGATACAACGTGGGATCGCCATTGTGCAATAATAATCCTCAGCAACTCTTCAGTAAAGAATCTGAAAAAAAGAAGAAACAGAGGATTAATGAACTATAATTTTTTCAAAACTATACTTACCAACTGATGAAAGATTATATGAAACAGGAAAATTACCGGAAGCCTGTTTTGTTTGTTATATTGTTTGTTATATGATATTTTGTATAATTTCTATCTTTGTGAAGAAACAACAAGATAAATCAGACATTGAATTTATAAGCTAATGTTATCATTGGTTTGTTATAAATAGCCATAGTGATTGCTTTCTTATTGACTAAGTATTATTGCAATCCAAGTTTCACTTGTAAATTGTAACCTCCAGGTGGTGGCTGGAGACCTGGCAACCCTCGCCTCTTCCCCCCCCCCCCGGGAGATCTACACCTGGTATGGCCCCTGAATGATGTCATAAATGTGCAAATGGCCCTTGGCAGGAAAAAGGTTCCCCACCCCTGTTGTAGCTGGAAAAGGATGACTAGCTCAGAGTGCAGGCAATGATGTCACAGAAAATTGACTGTGCAGTTTGGTCATTTTGTGGTAGTAAGTGTTGACAGAATATTTGTGTGCAGAGGTTCAGTGAATGGGTCAGCTGCTAAATTTAGAAAGCACTTCTGAAGCATGAAATTACTGCTGCTTACAATGGAAGGTATTTTGTGCTTTTCATGGGGGTCTTGTTTCTCTGTGGGATAAATGATGTGGTGAGTACCATTTTCAAGCGGTCCATGTTATAAATTGCTGGCTTTGGATGTACGAGAATAATGGAAGCGGGCTGTTTCAAGCTTGGACTTAGTACTTTTCTTCGACAGAGTAACAGTTCAGTCCAATTAGATTATCAAATCCATGACAGTATAAGTCAAGGTATACTATGACATACAGATAAATATTTAGTGAGTTAGCAAAATGTTTGATGAGTTAGCAGTTTGTGCCTCTGTGAGTGTGTGTTTGTTTGTTTGTAATTGCAGGGTGGAAGGATGTAAATCTAAGGTTGTACAAAAATCAGCCATCATTTATAGACAGGTAATTTGTTCAAAATATTTCTACCTATGCTCTAAATCACTATATCCCAGGGAGCTTATATTGTGGAAAATAAAACCGCAATATGCTAAAATCGAATGGAAACAGCTATGGCTACCTATGAGCCATGGCTCAGTGGTAGAGCATCTGCTTGGCATGCAGAAGGTCCCAGGTTCAATCCCCCGCATCTCCAGTTAAAGCGACTAGGCAAGTAGGTGATGTGAAAGACCTCAGCCTGAGACCCTGGAGAGCCGCTGCTGGTCTGAGTAGAAAATACTGACTTTGATGGACCAAGAGTCTGATTCAGTATCATGCAGCTTCGTGTGTTCATGTAACAAAGCCTCTAGGGCCAGGGTCTCCAACCTTTTTGAGCCTGCGGGCACCTTTGGAATGCTGACACAGCATAGTGGATGCAGCCACAAAATGGCTGCTGCAGGTGGTGGAGCCCGCCACAAAATGGATGCTGCTGCTTATTTTCAGTCACACAGTGAAGATCCTTGTGCTGTGGTGGTGGCTACTGCCAAAGCAACTTTTAAAAAATCTTCACAGCCAATCAGAAGCCTTGCTGGGGAAAAGCCCCACCCACTTTTTAAAGTCCCTAGGTGGGCACCAGGAAAGATGTTGGCGGGTGCCGTGGCACCCACAGGCACCACATTGGGGACCCCTGCTCTAGAACATAGGTTTGTTCTAGAGGTGGGGCATAGGACTATTTTCCTTTCCTTGGACGTGTATGGTAGAGAGACCTGGCATTCAGGTTCTTATAGAGCTAATACTGTAGTTCTTTAAGGCCAAAAGGGAAACCTGTTTGTCATTGCTCAATTCTCGTTTATCAGAGATGGTCAGAAGAATGGTTGTTTTACAAGCCAGCATTATCCAATTTGATATTTTAAAATGAAAAACAGCATATTTTGTTGTGATAACTTGAAAAATCAAGTTGAATTCATTCAGTTTCGAGGGTAGCGGTTTAGCTTTCCCTCAACTTATTTTTTGTATGCCTTTTGAGGCTTGATTTGTGTACTATATATGGCTTGTATTGAATAATAGTAAATTGTAGGGGGGCTGTGACAAGACAACCCTTTTTACTCTTCCAGCTATTCAGCAAAAATGTTGGAGCATTGAATATATGACATGGTCCATTCTTGTCAAATTGCATCAGTTTGTTCAATTATACGCTAAGGCAGTTCTTCTCCAGAACTGCTGATTGTACCGTTGGTTTAGCTATAGGGAAACAATTTGAAGTGAGTGCCAAGGAGATTTTTAAAAAAACAGTTGTGTTCTCCAAATGTTACGGCAGATTAAAGGAAACCGAGGCACTAGCAAGAGGGGAAAATGCCTGCATAAGCTGTACTGGAGAGCATTTAAAGCTATGTAAGAGTTTGATTTTATATATGTATTTTGAATAGCGCTGACTAGCTTGTTCTTGTCAGAGTTTGGAAACTAAGCAAGGTTGACCATGGTTAGTACTTTGATGGGAGACCACCAAGAAACTCTGGGGTTGCTATGCAGGCAATAGAAACCACCTCTGCTTATCCCTTGTCTTGAAAACCTCATAGTCCTGGGGTTGCCGTGAGCCAGTTTTGAATTGATAGCATGCAATTATTATTGTATTATTTCATTTCTAAACATTTTTATATGAACAGCTCTAGCACAAGATCCTTGCATCTTTATTCTCAGTCTGCTGTGATTAGCGGGAAGGTTTGCATGTGAAGGCAGTGAGGAAAGTAGTCTTAGTTCACAGTCTTTGAAATTTCCCATCTTCCTTTTTGTGCAGGTTAAGGAAGTCAGTGTGAGCAATATCAGGGGATCATGTCTGATGTTTTTATGCTGTACTGCATCTTAAATGCACTAGGAAGTACTATAGATATTTTATTTTCCAGTTACAAAAATGATTTTTGATTCCCCCTCTGAGGGAAGAGCATCTTGCAAGCTTGGATTATTCCCGTCCATTGCTAGGGGAGGCAGGACTAGAATTCTACTTCCCGTCTCCGTGCAGGAATAACACACCGCTTCCAGTTTCCCTCCTGCCTTGCTGGGGAGTGCACGTCCATAGCAGAGCTCTGCTGTTAATTTCTGCATTAGCTTAGGGGAAATATTCTTCTCTACTCCTATCCTTTCTATATTCATTTCTCTATTCTTTTCTACTTAAAACAACAGCAACAACACACACACACCCTCTTTCTTCATCTTTCTTCTCTTCTGTGAGAAAGTCTTTCCCCGGCCAAGATGGCATCAGGGGCTTTTGCCAAACAAGAAGAGGACATTTTTTTGTTGCAGGGGGATCAAGATCCCACCCTGCGCCCCCAAAGAGCCCTACAAAGCGAAGGTCTCTCTGTCAGCCCGCTCAGGCGGTCTCACAGAGTGGAGGGAGCCGGGTGTCGTCGGAGCCAAAAAGCCGGCCACGGCAAAAAAGACGGGGGCCATGAAAAGGCACGGCCCCAACGTGCCTAACAAAAAAGGTGTGAAAAGGCTGCAGGGCCTAAAGAAGAGCTCTGCTGCAGCACTGCATGGCCTTCCCTCACCTCAACAGCCAGAGGAAGAGCCTGTGCCTGGCACATCTCGCTGCAATGAGAAGACGTCTGAGGGTAATGTACCCCTCTCCCGATTGGTGGAGGCATGGGAGGGAGAGTGATCACTTACGAATAGGTGGCAGTCATGATAGAAAGAGCTCTGGCCATGCGTGTGCAGCCTCTCTTGGTTCCTCCAATCTTGCTCGGGGCCCGCTTCCTCCCAGGGCAGCTCTCCTACTTATTCTCATTACAAAGGGGAGCCTGTTGCAGTCATGCAGATACAGGCAAGTCCTGGCCCACCAAAGCTGCCATGAAGTCTGTGTACACTCAGCCTGAGCATATTCAAATGGATGATTTTGCCATCCTCTATCCTGATTTGGATGAAGGTGATAGAGAGGAAGGAGAATGCATCTCCGAAGCTGATGAGTCTCCTCTAGAGGGCGAAAATCAGATCAGATTATTTTCACCAATCCCTCCTTTCTAAGGCCCTAATTGCCCTTGCACTAACGGAGGAGCCTGATCCCCTGGAAGAGTCCAAACCCAAGGTCTGGCCCAAGGGGACCAAAGCTTATTTCCCTAGGGTCAACCCACAAAATGAAAAGGTCCCTTTACCTGAATATTTTGAGAGGCTTATTAGAACAGAATGGGACAGACCCCTTTCCAACAGGCAGTTTTCTGCAGCCACTAGGAATCTGTATGATATGACCTCTTTTGCCAAAGAGCTCCTAAAGCTCCCTGTGGTGAACGCTCCGATGGCAGCTCTCCAATCCTCTGATCTTTTAGCAGAAAACAGGGTGGGATCCATCAGGGATCAGCTGGACCGCAAGTCAGAATTCCTTTCCAGGAAGGTACATGAGGTGTTCACTCTGGCCATTCAGGCTACCGCCACTGTGGCCATCATCGCCAGAGCCTCCCTGGCCTGGACCAAACTCTCCCAGTTGCTTTCTGGGGCAGATAGGAGGGTTACAGAGGGTTTAGGAAGGGTGATTAAGGCCTCCTCCTTCTTAGCTGACACATCTCTTGATGTCCTCTCTTTTTCAGCCTGGTCAGTAGTGGCTAATGCTGCCATCCACAGGGCACTGGGGCTAAGGGCATGCCAAGCCGACTTTAAATCTAAATCTATCCTCTTAGCATATCTCTGACACAGGAAGGTAAGCTATTCGGAGATAGCCTGGACAAAATATTGGCCAAGACGAAGGACAAGAAGCATACGATGCCAAGGCACAACAGAAAGGAAGGCAAGAGCACTCCGAACACCTTCAGTTCTGCCCATAATGCTTTCACGCTTCAGACAGAATTTCAGACATCCCTCTTGGACCGGCAACCTTTCACTACCCATGTCGCTTCAACCACCCTCCACAACACCAGCAGTTCCAAGGTGACAAAGGAGACAAGTTCTCCAGGCCCAGGAAGCAGTGACGCCAGACATGCACCTGTGGGAGGGAGGCTGCAGCACTTCCTTCCTCAGTGGTCACTATCCCAGCTCATAGAGCATGGCTACCTCATCAAACTAAAGGCTACTCCTCAAGACTGGTTTGTTCCATCCCCAAGGTCTCACTCGCACTCAAAGCACACAAGAACTCTGGAAGCCATCAACCATCTGACACAGATTGGGGCCATAGAAGCTGTACCCCCTGCGTAATGCTTCTCCGGGGTGTACTCAAACTTTTTCACTGTCCCGAAAAAGAACGGGGAATGGAGGTCTATCCTACACTTAAAGGACATCAACCAGTACGGGCAGGCAAAACATTTCAGAATGGAGACCCTCCATTCCATAGTGGAGGCCCTGTGCCACGGGTTGTTCATTACTTCCATAGATCTAAAGGAGGCCTATCTACATATTTGATACACAAGGCACATCAAATGTTTCTGAGAGTCGCATACGTGGACCACCACCTATAGTTCAGGGTCCTCCCCTTTGGCCTGGGTTCAGTGCCGAGAGTCTTCTCAAAGGTCCTGGGCACCCTGGTGGTGTCTCTAAGAAGGGAAGGGATCCAGATCAACCCCTACCCGGAGGACCTTCTTATTTGTGCACTGTCCAGCCAATTGTCATCCATTCACATCTCCAGGGCAATCTTCATTCTAGAGGACTATGGCTATCTCGTCAATTGAGACAAGAGCCAGGTAGTCCCTCTTCAGCTAATCCAGCACCTAGCCACCACAGACACACTATTCATCTCAGAGGACAAAGCAAAAAAGAGCTCCTCACTGGCAAATTCCATCATCAAGGCCTGTCAGGCCCACCTCATGTCCCTGGCTCGCCTGCAGGGTCTTATGATATATTACATACCATCTATTATGTGGCCTCGCCTCCAGGCTTCAATGGCTCCTGCAGCCCCATCAGCTGCACATTATCCTCAAAGATGACAAGACCATCACCATACCTCCTCAAGTGCGGAAGAGCCTCCTCTGGTGGATCAACACAGACAATCTTTCAAGAGGCCTGGTCTTCATCAAGGTCCCATTTAGGTCTTCACAGATGCCTCGCTGGAGGGATGGGGGCCCCACTGCGGGCCCCAACTTTAGTAAAGGCTCGTGGACCATAGCAGAAAGAACACTACATGTCAACCTGCTAGAATTGAGGGCAGTACACATAGCCCGTCTAAGATTCAAGCCTTTCTTGTGGAACCAACATGTCCTGGGCTGAATGGACAAGGTTGTGACCAAGGCCTATTTCAACAAACAGGGTGGGTCCAAGTTGTCAACACTTCATCGTCAAGCTAAGAGGATCCTTTACAGGGTGGAGAAAAATCTGAAGTTTCTCTGCGCCAAGCATATCCAGGGTTCTCTATAAACGGCCAGGCTGACAGGCTGAACAGACGCTCAATCGATGAGGAGAAATGGGCGCTATGCCCACTAGCCTTCCAGATGATATTATATTTTGGCCCTTTAGAGGTGGGTCTCTTTGCATCAGCTCAGAACTATCAGCTCAGCGAATTTCTCTCTTGCTTCCATCATCCTCAAGCAGAACAGATTGATGCTCTCCTGTTCCCTTGGCCGCCGGGCACACTGTACGTGTTTCCATCTCTTCCTATCTTACCAAGAGTCTTCAGGAAGATTCGAGATGAGAGGGCCAAAGTAGTGCTAATAGCCCTGAACTGGCCATGCAGCCCCTGGTATTCCGCTCTGATGGAGATGTCCCTTCGGAGACTTTGGTAGCTTCCGGTACTCCACGACTTTCTTCACCAGGGGCCCATTATCCACCCCGACTCGGGATGGTTCAAACTAATCACCTGGACATGGAGCAGCTCAGGTTAGTTCAACTTGGTCTGAGAGATGACGCCATCTCCACAATTCTAGCAGCAAGACGCCCCTCCACTAGGAGAATCTATGATTATACTTGGAAGCCCTTTCTCTGGTGGTGGAAAGCCATTAATCCCACCTCCATTGACTTCCCTAGGATGCTCACCTTCCTGTTCAGGCAGCTACATTACACAAGCAGGTTGAGGCTATATTATTGTCATCCCAATTCTGGATAGTTTTCCCCTGTCCAGCCATCCACAAGTCAAGGCTTTCCTGATTGGGGTCTCTCAATCCAACCCTCCGGTCATCCACAGATTTCCAACCTGGCGTCTCAACGTGGTCCTTTCAGCCCTCACAAAAAACATCCTCTTCCTGACATTGTGTATTTGGATTTCCAAAAGGCTTTTGACAAAGTCCCCCGCCAAAGACTGCTAAGCAAACTTCATAGTCCTGGGATAAGAGGACAAGTCCTGTTATGGATTGAGAGATGGCTGAAAAATAGGAAGTAGAGTAGGAATCAATGGTCAGTTCTCACAATGGAGGGATGTGAGCAGTGGGGTTCCTCATGGTTCTATGTTGGGACTGGTGCTTTTCAACCTGTTCATCAGTGACCTGGAGTTGGGGGTGAACAGCGAGGTGGCCAAGTTTGCAGATGACACAAAATTATTTAGGGTGGTTAAAAAAAAATCGGATTGTGAAGAGCTCCAAAGAATCTCTTCAAACTGGAGGAATGGGCATTAAAATGGCAAATGAGATTCAATGTGAGCAAGTGTAAAGTGATGCATGTTGGGGCAAAAAATCCCACATATACACTGTTGGGATCTTGTGAGCAAATGTAAAGTGATTCATGTTGGGGCAAAAAATCCCACATATACACTGTTGGGATCTGTGCTAGCAGCGACAGACCAAGAAAGGGATCTTGGGGTGGTAGTGGATAGCTCGATGAAGATGTCCACCAAGTGTGCGGCTGCTGTGAAAAAGGCAAATGCCATGCTGGCCATAAGTAGACAAGGAATAGAGAATAAAACTGCTGCTCTCATACTGGCCTTGTACAATCTATGGTGAGACCGCACTTGGAATACTGCGTACAGTTCTGGTCACCCCATCTCAAAAAGGATATTTAAGAGCTTGAGAAGGTGCAGAAAAGAGCAACCAAAATGATCAGGGGAGTAGAGCAACTGCCCTATGAGGAGTGGTTAAATCGCTTAGGGTTGTTTAGCTTGGAAAGAAGGCGGTTAAGGGAAGATGATAGAGGTCTATAAAATTATGCATGATAAGGAGAGAGTGGACAGGGAGAAGCTTTTCTCCCTCTCTCAGAATAGTAGAATGCGGGGTCATCTGCTGAAGCTGGAGGGTGAGAGATTCAAAACAGATAAAAGGAAGTGTTTCTTCACACAACACATAAGCACAGTTAAATGGTGGAACTCCCTGCCCCAGGATGTGGGGATGGCTTCCAACTTGGAAGGCTTTAAGAGAGGAGTGGACATGGAGTTTTTGATGGTGTTTATGACTGACCTTTCTCCGTTCCAGAAGGACTGATCACCTTAGTGTATCTACATATAATTCCTGGGATCGTTTTACATATATCACTGAACTACTGATACCGAATTTAACATAGTAAAATTTAATTGCCATAAATAGTTTATGTAAAGCAGGGTGAAATAAAAATTTTAAAAGCTGCAGAGTTGTTTTCAAGGCATCTTGCTGTTTTGGCATGGAACAATGTATTGCTTTCTAAATTAATGTGATATGAAGTGTGCACTAAAAGAACACTATTGACCTCTGGCACATTGCTGTCTGCTGGCATTGTATGCTGCTGCTAAAGATACTGCAGAACAAGTGTAAATGTTTAATGCTGAGATGCTCCAACAATCAAGTCCAAGGCTACACTAACTTGGCTATAAATGGCATGAGATCCACAAATTGAGCCTCCACAATGACCAGACCCAACTATGTGTATAATCTCCTCCTTTTGCAATGTTGTTCATTGTAGGCCTGTGTTAGGGTTGCCAACAGGCCTGGAGAAAAAATTCCCTGCCCTAGAGGCTTAATTTGTACAGATGAATGACTGAAGCTTTTAATGGCATGCAGGTAAATAATGTCAGTTGGTAAGTAACATCCAATTAAAGCTTCTGTTAAAGGGGCAGTGGATTTTTTTCTCCAGGCAATTGGTAACTTATCTCCTGACTAGAGATGTGAGGGTTTGGAAAAATTGGGGGTAACATGTTTCCTGTTTTTTTTTTGTCCACAGTATTTCCATTTTTCCAATGGAAAAATCAGAATATTTGGGGGAGCACTGAAAAAAAAGCCTTTGAGATATTTATCTTATATAATGAGTAAAATACTTCTTAAGGAAAGTTTTTTCTCACTCAGAAGGTATAGAACAGGGGTGTCGAACTCATTTGTTATGAGGGCCGGATATGACATAAATGTCAATAGGTTGGGCTGGGCCATGTGTACCAAATAAATAAATAAATAAATACCATAAAATGTAGTGCCAGGTACCAGAGATACGAACTTCATGGAAGACACAGGCAAAGTCAATTAATGATATTATTTTTGTTATTGTTTTAAGCATGTTTGTATTTTAAGTAAAAAATAATATCATTAATTGGCTTTGCCTGTGTCTTCTGTACAGTTTATATCTCTGGTCCCTGGCATTAAATTTGATCTGGATTGGGGGGTGGCTGCCTGGGAACAGAATTTGTGCTCTGGGACTGGAATGACATGTCACAGAGTGGAATGACAGCCCCTGGGAGTAGCAGACGCATTCTGGGACTGTCATTCTAGTCCCAGAACACTTCTGCTACTCTGAGGGGCTGTCATTCCAAATTGGAGCTGTCATTTCATTCCTGAACACTTCTGCTACTCCCAGGGGCTGTCATTTCACTCTGCAACCTGTCATTCCAGTCCCAGAACACTTCTGCTGCTCCGAGGGGCTGTCATTCCATTCCCGAACACTTCTGCTACTCCCAGTGGCTGTCATTCCACTCCTGACCTGTCATTCTAGTCCCAGATCACTTCTGCTACTCCTAGGTGCTGCTACTCTTAGGTGCTGTCCCAGAACGCTTCTGCTACCCAGAGGTTGTCATTCCACTCTGCGACCTGTCATTCCAGTTCCAGAGTAGTCTGTTTGGGCCCTGAGACTTTAATGGAAAATCCATTCTACATTTCTTTGCAACATTTTTGGGCTGTAATGTATTTCAATGGAGCCCATGCAAGTCAACTGGCATTCCTGGATCCCATTATCTCCAATGGGCCTGCAAGCCTCTCCCATTGTTTCCAGTGGGCAATCCTGTCATTCCTTTTAGTACATCCCCTTGTTTGTTTTAGGAATTGCATGGAGAATTAACGTTTGGGAAGCTCTTTCTGCCTGTAGAGCAGCAGTGCAAGATTGGCTGAGGCTTGAGGTTAGGAGATCAGCATCTTGCTCACTTAGTCCTGACCCTCACAAGTTGCTCTAGAGCTGCAGCTGCTGAGGTTTACACTTGGTGAGCAGGAAGCTGCTCATCTTGCTGCATAATTTGAGCAGTTCAATGTAGGGAGGGGAATGCATATTTAGGAAATACACATTTAGGGTGTTGGAGGAGAGTGTTACGGATACAGTGGACTATCAAAAAAACAAATCAGTGGGTTATAGATCAAATCAAGTCGGAACTAACCTTAGAAGCTAAAATTACTAAACTGAAGCTGTCCTACTTTGAACACATTATGAGAAGACAAGAGTCACTGGAAAAGGCAATCATGCTAGGAAATGTTGAAGGCAGCAGGAAAAGAGGAAGACCCAACAAGAGATGGATTGATTCTACAAAGCAAGCCACAGCCCTCAGTTTGCAACGCCTGAGCAAGGCTGTTAAGGATAGGACATTTTGGGGGACATTGATTCATAGGGTCACCATGAGTTGGAAGCGACTTCACGGCACTTCACACACTCACTCACTCATACGCACAGGTCCCTCTGGGCTGGAGAGGGGAAGGAGTGAACAACTTCAGCCCCCCCCCCCAGTCAAGCTCCACGTGGGAGGGA
Source organism: Euleptes europaea (assembly GCF_029931775.1). Taxonomy (NCBI): domain Eukaryota; kingdom Metazoa; phylum Chordata; class Lepidosauria; order Squamata; family Sphaerodactylidae; genus Euleptes; species Euleptes europaea. The sequence continues at coordinate 74,182,980 of NC_079321.1, forward strand.
ATGAAGATTGCTCTACCTCCTGGCCAGGAGACAGTATGATCTTCAGTTTCCCCACCTCCACCCCAGGCAAGCTCCACGTGGGAGCTTGGTTGGGGCAGGGAGGGACTAAAGATTGTGCTGCCTCCCAGTGGGGAGACAGCACGATCTTCAGTTTCTGGGAAGCTCAGAAATGATGGCGGAAGGCGGCTGGCTGTGCTCGTGGGCCGGAGCAGCCCCAGGAAGCCTAAAAAGGGGAGGGGGGCTGGCTGCCTTGTGGACCAGATGGAAGCCCATGGGGCTGCTTTTGGCCCGCGGGCCGCGTGTTTTACACCCCTGGTATAGAATGAAACAGTTTGAGGGCTTTTTCAGTTTTTTCCTATGGGGAACATGGGTGGGGGGAACCCTCATATACTATAGATGTATTTTCAGGTTTTTTTGTTTAAATGTAATAATTATGGTAACAATATGCAATAATATGTTTGATAACACATTATTAAATTCAGTGTGATAGAGGTAATATCAAAACATGGTGGCAGTCCTACCGATTGTGACACTCTGAGAGAGTTTCTGTCCAAATAGTACTTGCTTTTGTCGAAGGCTTTCACGGTCAGAGTTCATTGGTTCTTGTAGGTTATCCGGGCTGTGTAACCGTGGTCTTGGAATTTTCTTTCCTGACGTTTCGCCAGCAACTGTGGCAGGATGCCTGCCACAGTTGCTGGCGAAACGTCAGGAAAGAAAATTCCAAGACCACGGTTACACAGCCCGGATAACCTACAAGAACCAAAGTACTTGCTTTTGTTTTTTGTACAGAATTCATTTTCTGTTTTCTCCTGCCTCCCAGATGGCAGAATTAAAAAATATGTGTACTACAGTAACATAGGGTACAGCAACTCTTTCTTAAGTATTGGGTATACTTGCAGTTTTTCTTACAGAAAATAAAGCTTTAATACTTTTGAATTCCATAAATATGCCAAATAATACTATTTTATATGCTGACTAAGCTATAAAGAATGCAGTTTATGATCAATGAGTAACAGTTTAGATTTGATAGGAAGTAAGTATTACATATGTTGGAGTTCTTCCCAAAATTTCTGTTTGTTTAATTTTACATCTCTACTTCTGTCTATTTTTGTCTGTGCATGGCACAAAATAATTATGGTTGTTCTGTTTGAGAGATTCGTGTCTTCTGTCTCAGAAAAGTTTTCTCCTCAGCATTTGATTTCTGTTTTGCCAGTATGGCTTAATTTAACAATTCTGCCAAATGCAGAATGAGTAGGGCACAAATTAATGGTTTGTTCTGTTTCAGATATGTATTTCATCTTGTCACCCTCTCATTTTTAACAAGTCGTTCAGGCTGTGTTGTGAGAGAAATCACTAAAAGTGGTCAGTGTTTCTTCATAAGAAGTTGGTGTTCACTTCAAAGACCCCTGTCAAAAAGACGAACAGACTTGTAACCTACTCTGATATCACCATGGCGCCATGGCTCCCAGTCTCCAGTTCGAATGTCTGTGAGGAAATCCGGCTTTACTAATGCACTAGGGGCTCAGTTTCCCCCATGACGTGCATGGAAGAGATTGCAAAGCCGAAAGGCTTCGATAAAGACTGGATATGCTGCAGCACTACGGGCTCCGTCCCCCATGACGTGCATTGATGAGACCTTGAAGTTGACAGGCTGCAAGAAAGCCGTTTTACTGTTGCACTAGGGGCTCTGTCTCCCATGATGTGCATGGATGTGTAAGCTCTAGTCCTGCAGCCCCATTAAACACTTCAGCAGACAACCAATCCACAAAAGCAGTTTTATTGGGTAGAATCGACAAGTTTCAGAAGCCATATTCAAAAGGACACTAGTAAGGGTCAAAGGCAAGGCACACAGCATATATGGAAGAGCAAAAGGAGATAACCGGTTACCCAGGCAACCCCCCCCTCCAGGAGGCAGGAAGGAGTACTTGGCGATTCCCACAGTATGGGAATCTATGAAGACTAAACACGGGGCATAGACTGGCCTTGGACAGAATAGCACAACAGCACCTGGAAGCAGTACAATCACACTACCGCATACCATCCTCATGGCCTGCTCCTGACATTATGAGACCTCTAAGTCGGCAGGCTCCAAGAAAGCCATTTTATGGTTGCACTAGGGATTCCGTCCCCCATGATGTGACTGGATGAGACCTCGAAGTCGAAAGGCTGCGCAGTAAGTTGTTTTACTGTTGCACTAGGGGCTCTGTCCCCTGTGACATGCATGGATGAGACCTTGAAGTCAACAGGTTCCGAGGAAAGCCTGCTAGTCTACAGCACTAGGGGATCAGTCCCCCATGATGTGCAGGGAGAAGGTCTCAAGGTCGAGCAATGCCAAAGAGATGGGAATGTCTATTACTCCTTTGGGTGAAAAATCCCTCCATGCTGGTTTGCCTCTGGCACACCAACACGACTGCCGCTTGGTTCTCATCGATGTCATACACTGATTCCTCCTTGGTACTGAGACGAGTGGGGTTGAGTTTGCCTCCAATCGACCATGGGTATTGCTGTCGAGGCGGCATCCATTTGGACTTGGGGAAGAGGCTTGGTGTAGCAGCCCTCCCCCCCTTCCCTTAATGTCAGGCATCACCGTCGCTGGTGGGGTAAGCAGGTGTCAGGCTTGGGCTAAAACATTGTCCAGCATGTGGGGAAGACTTCTCAGCCATGTTCCGTCCCCCCCTTATGTCCCCAGAGCCATCTTTGCTCCTCCTCTTGGGTTGCTTGCTGTGGAATGCAGACACCTCCATGGGTACGTGGACACTCATCCCCTCTTTGACAAACATCTTCCCACCAATCCCGAAGTTGACTGACACATCCCCATTGACGTCAAGGAGGGAGGGCTCATGGGCCACTTCATCTTATGTGCAGCCCGATTTGATGGAACCCATCAGAGATCCTGCTGGTCTCACCCACGGGGTCCTTCAGCTCTATTCAGAGCAGTAAATCTGGATGGCATAGGCTTGGAAGATTTGATACTCTCCCTTAGATCCGAAGTCGGATCTGTGGAGGGGTGTGTTATGCAATACCGATATGGTATACATTTGGCTTACTTCTTTTTATAGCCAAGGTTTCAGTTAGAAGGTGGAAAATCAATATAAAGTTAAAGGGAGGATACTGGATTCCTCTTACAGTATCCGTCACCTAGTCGATGGTTACTGGAAACTTCTATCTCAATATGGGTCAGGGTCCTATTTTTTTCTGGGGTTGCTGGGGCTGCCCCTTTGACACTGGGCAGGAGCACTGAATCTTCCCTTTAAGGGCAGAACACTTTTCAGTGATAGTACTGTAATTATTCTAAGAAAATTATGTACATTTTCTTGTAAGTTTTTGTATACGTTGCATTTACCCAGCATCAGGGGAGACTTCCTCAACTCACAGGATGTTTGACCTCCCACGAACCTTTCATACGGGGACAAACTGGTGGCATGACTACAGGGTACTAAATGCCTACTCCTGGGTATGTTAGTTCTATGTGCTGAATCGTGCTCTTAACCATCCAAGGCACCTGGTTCCTTCCGTACTGAGTTCATTGCAGCTGAGGTTCCTGTGCTGCGATGCAACTGAACCCCTTCTTATCCTAGCCTCCCTTTATTTGGGGACATACAATTTGTGCTCTATGTACTTTTATCTTGGATATGGAAAATGCTGATGAGGGACCCTGAGCGGACCTCAGACTCCTTAACATGGATCCACAGGTGCCCAAATTTCAGGATACTTCCCTTTTCAGACGTCCTTCCTCTATTGCCTGGGGGCCTTTGTGGTTGTAGTCCTGAATCTAAGGACAATTATGTTAATTGGCCCTAGTATGTTTACAGGTACAGGCCTGTTGCACTTGCTTCCTGCCATCAGCAGGTGGTGCTTTAGATCTGTAACTGGATTATTGGCTATTGGACAATTCATTTTACCAATCCTGCAGGTTTGCCTGTCTGTAGCCTCCTGATCCCTGTGCATCTTCAGGTTTGCTAGTTGATCTTGTGTAATTGCTACCTGCTCAAAGGATGGCATTCTTGGCAGCTACTTCTACTGCTTTTTTGTTCACGCCCTTAGTGGCTCAATGGTCCATGGCCTTTTGGTCTCTACATGATTTATCTGCAAGCGTAGATCAGTTCTTAAAAGGAATCTTTTGGGTCACCATTGCTACTGGACTGGATCCTAGGGGATTTATCTAATGGATTCAAAAAACAAAAACCTAATGGTTTTCATCTTGGTTCTGAGAGTGGGGAATATACCCCTCTGTGTGTATTGTGGATCATCGGTCTAAGGCTGATAGACATCCAGTAGCCGAATTTACAAAACAGGGTTTTGAAAAGGACACTAAAAACCATAAAACAAAATATTGTTTGAAGTCTGCATCCCCTAGTAGGGTTGGGATTATTGCATATCCCTTTGGTTTCCATTCCTTCCCAGACTAGTGGAACAGGTCCTGTCTGACAGGGTGAGTGTTATGCTGATACCACTTCAAGGCCACAGTCTTCCTATATCCAGAGCTGTGCTGTGATCTCTCTGGGTACTGAGGGTCTCACAGCACTTGTTTAAAGGCACCTAAATACTTCCCCTCATGAGATCACATTACTCTATTGGAAGTCAGAACGATCAAGTACCATTTCATAACGTTTTCAGCCACTTCCATGAGTGCACACAGTATGGCAGTGTAAATGTCCATAGCATGTAAGGGGAGGTCCCTGTCCTGCTGTGCCAGGTTCTTCCGGCTGTGGCAAAGGACCACACAACGCAACATTTCCTTTCCGGCCGTCCAGGTGGTGGGAGAAGTCTACTCTGTTATGGATTTCCTGGGCAGACAGGTTTCGTCAACCCACAAGTAGTTCCTCACTCTATGTGCCCTGCTTTCCCTCTTTAGGGAATAATGTTTTCCCTCATAGACTCCTATTGTCACAAGTGCTGATGCAAAACGTCTCTGTTTTGCTCTGGGACACTGGCTGCCATGGGCCCTTGGGGATAATTTCCAGTTTCACTGGTCACGTTTCTACTGATGTTGCCTTTTTTGTTTCCCTGGCTCCACAGAAGCAGGACAGCAGTGTTGCTCATAGCTCCCTAGTGGCCACAATGTTTTTTGTTCCCACTCTGGATTACTTCTGATGGGGATTTGAGGTACTTCCTCAAGAAGAGGATCTGATCATAGTAGGGCCCCTATTCTGCCATGATGTCCCTTCATTACATCGGGCGGCGTGGTTATCCTAACCATCGGATGGGACCCAGCTAGAGTTGCAAAAGTTGTTTATGGTGTTATGCATACCGCCCGCATAACCGTCTTATGCTGCCAAGTGGGCTTGGTTTTTGAATGATCAGGGTAAGATGGCTTGCAATCTCATATTTCACTGTTATGTGAGGTGTGTCATAACTCATACTCATTAAATAATACTGGCCTGGCTATTACTTCTGTCAAGCACATCAGGCTGTCATCTCAGTCCCCCATTTCCTGATTATCTCTTACTCCATATTTGCAGCACTGGTTTGCTAAATGGCCTATTTTCCTATGCTAATGCTGTATTCTTTTTTTGGGGGGTTATATAGTACTGTTGTCAATTATGCATAAAACCTTCGGTCCAATGGCAATGTCTAACCTGATTTTCTTTTCTCCTGTAAGGTGGAGTTTCTGGTTGCTATCATTTCAACCAAAATGATGGGTGACTGTTATCACTTTCCATATGGTTAAGGTAGTATTACCTAGCTTGGAATTCGGCATAAGGTAGTGTTCCATTTCCATGTTTCAGGTCATTGCCTAATATGTTTTTTCTTCAAATCCTCAGTCGCTAACTGAGCAATCTCTTCATGCACTCAGTGCCGGAAGACCATTTCATTCAGTTTTCAGTATAGCAGAAAAACAACCTATTGGTCTGGTTTAGGATGCATAGAAGACTGAAGCAGTAGCTTCCTCATAAACTGTTTCCGGGTGGGTGGATGCTGCAAAATGATGTGCTTATAGCAATGCTGTACTAAACTGTCCACTCCATGTAGAGCAGGGATGGGGAACCTCAGGCCCGGGGGCCGTATGCGGCCCCCAAGGACATTTTTGTGGCCCTCGGGAGCTCCGGGGCCCTGCCGCGGAGGCGGGGTGCAGGGCGGCCCTCCCCGAGGGTGTTCCTGGGGCCGCGGTTTGCAGGGGCGCTGCGGCACCCTTTGGACCTCCTCTCGCCGACTGTCGGCTGTTGGTCAGCGAGAGGGGAAGGGAGGGGAGGGATGCTTCCCCCAAGGCTGCCCCATACAGCCACGGCGTGCAGGAACGCCGCGGCACATTGTAAGCCCCTCTCGCTGCCTGTTGGCTGTTGAGCAGCGAGGGGGGGGAAAGACGCCAGCGGCTCCCGGCTGCAGAGCATGCATGCAGGAGCCGATCGGGCTTCGGGGGGTGGGGCTTTTGTGGACTCTGTGGGGAGAGGGTATGGAGACTGGGGCCCGGTCGCGTTGGGCTTCGTGCGCTGCTGTGTGTGTGTGGGGGGGGGGGCAGGGAGGCTGGGGCCTGGTCGTGCGGGGCCGGCGGGTGTGTGTGTATGTGTGGAGGAAGGCTTTTCTCTCTTTTCTTTCTCTTTTTCTGTCACTCTTTCTCCTTTCTCTCCCTCTTTTTCTGTCTCTTTCTTTGTTTCCCTCTGTCCTTTTCTTTCTTTCCCTCCGTCATTTTCTTTCTCCCCCCCTCTCCATTTCTTTCTCCCATTCTCTCTCTTTCTCCCTCCCTCCCTTTTTCTCTTTCGCTGTTTTCCTTCCTCCCTTGCCGATCGACTGTGGGCTGTGCCCCCCTGGTGCCTAGTTTGCTCGGGCCCACCGCTGGCTGCCCTCCCGCCTGGGAGGGGGGGGAGCAGGGGTGCCCTGCAGGCCTTCTCTGTGTGGCCTCCCCTGGGGTTGCCAACCTCCAAGTGGTGGCTGGAGACCTGGTAACCCTAGCCTCTCCCCCCCCCACCGGGAGTTCTACACCTGGTATGGCCCCTGAATGATGTCATAAATGTGCAAATGGCCCTTGGCAGGAAAAGGTTCCCCACCCCTGATGTAGAGCCTCCTTGCACCAGGGCTCATGTCCCTTTTCGCTGCTTTCCTTGCTATGACAGATCTCCAAGACTTCTATAAAGGGGCAATCTGGTCCTTCATCCACATTCGTCTGGAATTGCCCTGTAGATATGGATACCAGGGGGGAAGCAGCTGTTTGGGAGAGTTGTTTTTTAATTTGGTGACAAGCCCACATCTGCCTCCATGGTAGGTGAGCTTGCTATTCTCCCATGCGGGACTGCACAGAAGCCTTGAAGATGAAAACAGAGTTGCACTTACCTGTAACTATTGTTCATTGAGTGGTCTTTTGTGCTGGCCTGCAACCCTCCCTCCTTTCCCCGCTGTGGGCTGTTGTTTAGAGGCTGTTGTGTTCTTCCACTGCGGTGAAGGGAGAACTGAGGGAGGAACGCTCCTCCCCTCTCCGTCACGTGACCATTGGGTGGGAAGCCAGCTTGCTGTCATTCTGGGACGGAGGGGAGGGGGAGCACTCCATGCGCTCTGAAGCTTCTCAAAGCTCTCTAGTCAGTTCTCCGTGGTTGGCCTGAACAAGCATAATGCATGCCTGCACAGAAGACCACTTGATGAACAACCGTTACAGGTAAGTGCAACTCGTTGTTGTTTTTGCACTCTTGACAAGTTTTACATACCAGGTTCCCTGCAAAATGTGTAATGTGTATTTCAGAAGATTACGCAATATGACACATTTCCTTCTTGTTCTAAAGGGATGCTGAACTAGGACATATTTTTATCATTAACATTTCCATGTTCAGTTTTCAAATTTGGCTCTCCCTTTTTTTAGTTCACTATCTAGAAAATTAGTAACTTCAGAAAGGAAAGTATAGATTTTTGCATTTCTTCACTTTTTCAATAGAATGATACAGGAACACTTGCTGCTTTATTATAATGAAGTTAAGAAGATGTGGGTCTGCATGGGAAAACATTGCATCCCCCATATATACTCTTTGCCTTTTCTTTGTTTTGAGTGCACAATAAAAATAATAGTGACAACCTTAGTTAATAGCTGATTTTTTTTTGCCATAGAAAATTTCTCTCTCTCTCTCTCTCTGATGTCAAATACTAATGAATACCTTCCTACAGGATTTTCAGAGTGAGAATTTTCTACTAAACAAGAAATATGCTGTCAGTCATTTCATACTTTTCTCTTTTTTGCCAGTTGTGTGGTGCCTCCTCCCATTCACCATTTCTGAGTGTAGGAGACTGCTTCAAGCTGTCCGCCTGAACTGTTCATGACTTGCCATTCTAGTTAGATCAGTAGGATGCATGGTAACTCCTTAAGAGTATACTGTCTTAATTTCATTGTATTTTTATATTAAAAACTCAGTTCCTTTCTGTCTTGCACAATTTAAAGTTAATAGTTACATGACTTTCCTTAAAGCTGTAGATGTCTTGGAATTTTTAGAACTTAGTCTGACTGCCTGTTGTTCAAGGGGTAAAATATAATTCAAGGGCACAAGTCTGTGCAGAGTTAACACTGTCAAAGCATGTGATTTTCTTGATGTATGAAAATAGCAAAATAGCGAATAATTGTCTTTCCTTTCTCTTCTTTAGAGTGGGTTTAGATGAGAATGTGTTCTGTAAGTTCATGCATTCTAATGTTGAAAGAGTTTTCCTTTCAGTGATACATTTTGTGTTCTGTGCCACGTAAATATTCAGTGAACTTTTAATGAAATCAAACTTCATAATGGTAACAGTTTATGCTATTACAAAGGGAAGTAATATGAATTTGGTTGTGTGCACTCACAAGGTAAATATTGAATCTTTTATACAGAGACAGTATGCGGTGTTCTTGGCAACACACTTTTAATCATCACTTCTGTGTTTCTGTGCAGGTGCAGGTGGGACAAGCAGACATCCAGTGTCCAATAACAGAATGCAGTGAACATCTGGATGAAACAACTGTACTGTACCACTTGCCACATGATGACATCATCAAGTATAAGTACTTCCTAGAACTTGGCCGTATCGGCTCAAGCACCAAGCCATGCCCTCAATGCAAGCACTTTACAACCTTCAGGAAGAGAGGCCACATTCCCACCCCTACCAAAATGGAGAACAAGTACAAAGTGAGCATGCTCACCAGAGCTATGGATTAGATGACACAGCTGTGAGCAGCAAAAGTAGGCCAGGATATGGTGGGCATTAAATGGGCTTTCTTCTCTTACGGGAATTTAATGTAAGCTGTGCTTTTAGAATACAAATCTATAGTGCCATGCTACTTTTTAGTCAAGTAATAATTTTTAAAAATCATAATAACTAGCCAGTTGAATTATTAGTTTCTTGGTTTGTTGTATCTCCTTGCTGTTTGTGTTGAGCCAACCATGCAGTCTGAAATGTACCCCCAAATCTTGCAGTTTATACTTTCCAGTTGGAGAACATTGTCATATTTTCATTTGAGGGTTATGTTGAATGTATTTGTAACTGAGCTTTTCAGAGTTCTCAAAGGTTTTTGCTAACAGGCTTTTCTCAGTTCATTCATAGATTATGGGCTTCCCTTTACATTCTTACCACATGCTGTTAGTCCTTTAGTAAATTGAGACAGTAGCTTTGTGTGTGTAATGTTCTTGTCTGTTATCCAGTCAGACCTGGATAACTATTGATTTTAGAATTTGCTGTAGTAAGTGCCTGGTTGCTTACAGAATGCAGTAACCTCTAATAGGCTTTTAAAAGTATATGAAACTGATGAATGTTGTGTGGGGTTTGGATTGGACTTTTTTATTTTTTTTTGCTAGCATTGTTCCTGATTTATGGCTTCACAGAAGAGAGGTCTGCATGAGAAAATATAAAGATCAAGATTTATACTGTTCTGTTAAAACAATACTTTTTTGACCCAAAATTCCAGGGGTTTTTGTTTGTTTTGAAGTAGACATTCGTCTTACTGCAATCCTGTTTCCAGATAGGGGTTTGCTGTTGAAATAACGTAGTGGGTGAATTGTGCATGTTCATTGTGACTAAATGTTGCAGAAGTTGTGTGAAAATCAAAGCTGGGTTTTGAATGTTGGTGAGAAAAGGTGTTTGTGCCTTTTGTGCCATCAAGTTAAGAGAAAAATGGCCAACATCCAAGATTTGTCAGTGATATGGAATTGTTGATTTTCATGTAACCTCAGAAAATGCTGCTCATTGTTTGTATACACTGCCACTTTACATTTTTTTCAATTAAGTTTTGAAAATGTTTGCTTTATGAGTTTTTGTTCAGCCCTGGAGGTAAATATAGAACTTCGCATTTTACCGATGGGGGAATTGAGGCTGAAAGAATGAGTGACCTGCCATGGGACATTCAACAAATTTGAGGTGAAATAAAGATTTGAATGCAGGTGTTCCTAGATCAAAGTTTGCTGGATGATAGTGGCTTTATTCAAACTGTTTTGAACATTCATCCCAGGTCCCATTTCCATATCCTGATAATTTTCACCCTTTCTGAACTTAGATTTGTGCCAGAGAGCTGTGTAGTAAAATGACATTTCAGGTATTCACTCCTAGGTATTGGTGTATAATATTACAAATTGCAGGGTAAATCTTGAATTTGCAGTCTGTGTATCCCTGTATATAATTAATCTCTGATAATCTCCTAGAATGGAAGTGCACAACTCAGTCAGTTATATGGGCCATAATAGACCTTGACAAAGAGCTGAGTAAGCTGTCCTCTGACAGCACTTGGCTTCACTCCCATGATGGCACCTGGCTTGTTATGGCCCACAGTAAGGATCTGATGTGAGAAGCTTAGGGGGAGTCCCACCCATCAGCTGTTCTCTGGGCATGATAGGCATATTTGATTTCTCCCTCCCCAAGGGATATTTCCCTATTGCACACTAGGTACTTGAAAATGAAATGTGAGTCCTTGAGATGCAGTAGAGAAATATGGAGGGGTGGGGGTGGGGATAGTGTATTGACTGTGTTCTGAAAATGCCCAGGAAAGTTCTACTACCGTCATCCCCAATATGGGTTCCATGGTTACCACTAATGTATTTTCTGACACCTACTTACTACCTCCCCAAAGCTAAGAGCTAGTCCTGGCTTTCCTCCATTTCACTAGAATAGGAGGTACTTCAGAAGGGCCCAGGAGGCATCACCTTTGTGTCTGCAGGGAGCACCCATTTGGAAATAGCTGTCTCAATCATACAAGGATACTTTTCTTGGAACTCCCTAATCTTTTGTGCAACCTTTTAATATTTGGAAATGGCAACCATTTTATTGTGACACCCACCACCTGTTCTCAACATTCCAAAAGTTCCTGTAGGATCAAGAAGGTTGGAGACCCCTGTTCTACTGCATCAGCCAGTTGTTTTGGGGAAGGGGGAGAGATCAAAACATTGAATCCCAGCTGTGATTTTTTGTTTTTGTCCTTCCCCATCACATCTGGGAAGTCTCTTACTGTATGTCTGCTGGGAACAGGCAAGAGTTTTCTGGGTGGGTGCATTGGTTAGAATACCCTGATCCCTCCCTGCCTGGGAAATCTCTTGCTGGGTCTCTGCTGGTACTAAGCAAGAAGCTTCCCAGGTGTGTGTCTGTGAGAGGAATAAACTGTGTTTGGCATTCTGATCTCTACCCTCCCACTTGGGAAGGCTTTTTCTGCATCTCTGATGTGACTGGGTGAGAGGATCTTAGACTGGGAGGAAGAATTAAAATGCCAGATTCCGGCTATGAGCCACTGTTCTGATCATATTCAACCCTATTGGTCTAACTCAGGGGTGTCGAACTCATTTATTACGAGGGCTGGATATGACGTAAATGTCACTTGGTCAGGCTGTGCCGTGCCTCACCAGCCAAGATCAAGAGTGGGGGGGGGGGTCAGGGCAAAAGGGGGACAAAAGTACCAAATAGTGCCCCCATATGTTATACACATATTTTTCTTTATATATACATATATAATCAACAACTCTCTTAAACAGAATAAATTATGTTGACTTATTTGAATTGTTAAAGAATAATTACACTTTTTCCTTATCTTACCTATCTATTATCTATGAATAATTACACTAAGAAGTAACACCTGTCCAAGTTCTGCAAGGCTCACTCCCCAGCAAAATTATGCCTTCAAGGGATCACAGCTTTATTACAATGTCCTGTAGTAAAGAGTGTCAGGCTAGGATCTGGAAGACCCAGGTTCGAATACCCACTCTGCCATGGAAACTCACTGGGTGAGCTTGAGTCATCCTAACCTACCTCACAGGGTTGTTGTGAGGATAAAATGGAGAAGAGAAGAACAATGTCAGCTGCTTTGGGTCCAAACTGGGGAGAAAGGCAGGATATAAAGGAAGTACAGGAGTCTCAGGAGAAATATTTGCAAAACTATTAAGTGTGCACACTTCAGACTACCGCTAAGATACATCTTCATTTGTCTCTTAGTACAATCAGGCCAGCCACCAACTCGGGCTCCGCTTTCTGGTGGCCCTTTGGAAATGGAATCAGAACTAAGGAGAGAATGAAATGCCAGTTAAAATGCTATTAAAAACAGCAGAAGGTGCAAGGCTCGCACCTCATTTCACCTTGATATGCAATAAATTACACAGATTCCTCTTTAAATAATATCGTTTGGAATCCTTCATTAAGATTCAAGGATGTCTGAGGTTAAGTAGTTTTTAAAACAGCAGTTCTAAATGGCCCCCCACAACACTTCTGTTAGTCCCATGGGCCGTCATTCCACCCCTGAGGCTGTCAATCCAGTCCCAGAACACTTCTGCTCATCCCAGGGGCCATCATTCCACTCTGGGGGTCTCATTCCAGTCCCAGAACACTTCTGCTAATCCCAGGGTCTGTCATTCCAGTCTGGGGGCTGTCAATTCAGTCCCAGAACATTTCTGCTCATCCCAGGGGCCATCATTCCATTCTGGGGTGGCTCTCACTCCAGTCGCAGAACACTTCAGCTAGTCCCAGGGGCTGTCAATCCAGTCCCAGATCACTTGTGCTTGTCCCAGGGGCCTTCATTCCAGTCTGGGCACTTTCATTCTAGTCCCAGGGGATGTCATTCCACTCTGGGGGCTGTCAAGGTTAAGATTCAAGGATGTCTGAGGTTAAGTAGTTTTTAAAACAGCAGTTCTAAATGGCCCCCCACAACACTTCTGTTAGTCCCAAGGGCCGTCATTCCACCCCTGAGGCTGTCAATCCAGTCCCAGAACACTTCTACTCATCCCAGGGGCTATCAATCCACTATGGGGGCCTCATTCCAGTCCCAGAACACTTCTGCTAATCCCAGGGTCTGTCATTCCAGTCTGGGGGCTGTCAATTCAGTCCCAGAACATTTCTGCTCATCCCAGGGGCCATCATTCCATTCTGGGGGGGCTCTCACTCCAGTCGCAGAACACTTCAGCTAGTCCCAGGGGCTGTCAATCCAGTCCCAGATCACTTGTGCTAGTCCCAGGGGCCTTCATTCCAGTCTGGGCACTTTCATTCCAGTCCCAGGGGATGTCATTCCACTCTGGGGGCGGTCAATCCAGTCTCCGAGTAGTGTATCTGGTTTTAGAGACCTTACTGAAAAATCCATTCCACATTTTCTTTACAACTCTTTTTGTGCTGTAATGTATTTCACTGGAGTCCATGCAAGTCGATGGGCAATCCAGGCTCTCATTATCTTCAATGGGCTGGGCTGCCTCTCCCATTGTTTCTAATGGGCTAGCCTGCCATTCGTTTTACATCCAGGTTGTTACACAAAGAATCATGGCAGATCTGATGGCCCTGGTAGCCCTCCCCGCAAAGATCACTTGAATGAGGCACCTTTTTTCTTTTTTAATCCTTGGGAAGTTTTACTGCATACCAGCCTCTTGCCTTTGGAGCAGCCCTCTTTAGTTCCTGGGGGTGGATGTTTTCAGCAGCGCTCTCCCCAGCCAGCCTCCCTTTCCTCCAATGTGATCAAGCATAAGAATTTGCAGGGTTTTTTCTCTCTCCCCCCCCCCACATTCTCTTTTCGCCCCATTAACAAATATTGTTGAGAAAGGTTCTTGTCTGCACTGACTTAGGGACCAGAATACATGGGAGGGCAGGGGGGAAAAAGAGAAGAGAAGATCAAATAGAATGAATAAACATGCCTGGACTATGCAGACGCCCACGTAAATGGCCCTGGAATCGAGGTGGGTAGGTGACATGGCGCTCCTTACCCAGCATGAGGGGGGCCTTCCTGGATGGGCTCGAGCGAGATGGGACCAAGTTCAGGAGCCTCGCTGACAGCGCAACTCCCTGCCATGCTGAGGAGAGGAGAGAGTGAGCCATGTACAGCTTGCTACCTTGCCCTACGCTCGCTCAACGCTGCCACGTGCCTGTGCTCGAGCAGGTGCTCGCTGGAGAATGCTGGGAGTGCCTATAGAGGTCTCTCTCTGGCAGCACTTAGGATGAGCTGTAGCTCATCCCTTCTCCCCCTAGCCTTCAGAGGGGTGGGAGGGGGGATCCAAGGACTTGGGTGCAGGCTACTCCACCCCTTCCCCGCTCCACGCTCCCTCAGCACAGCCAATTTAGAGAGTCTTCGGGTGGCGCTGGCTGGGTCTGGGAGCTGAGTAGTAGCAGTTGCAGGCAGAGGGGCTGGAGCACTCGCCCCGCGCCTCTATGCCGACCTTGGGAGCTTGGAGGCAGAGAGTTGCCCTGCAGCCAGCCTCTCTTTGGCACTCCTCCTCTCCCTGCGCCCAGGGCAAGTGCTTTGGCCAGCCCCCCCCCCATCTGGCGGGGGGTGGCTGCCTTGCCTAGCTCGCAGGCCGGATAAGGGGTCTCAAGGGGCCGGATCCGGCCCGCAGGCTGCCAGTTTGATACCCCTGGTCTAACCTGTCTGATTCTAGCTGATAATCATCTCAACTTGGCAAAGTGTAATAGAGAAGATGCTCCAGAAACATGGCCTCTCTTCTTAAGCCATATTGAAAAGCCAAGGAAACAATCAAACAGAGGCTCTTGGACCATGCCCTTCAATCAGATAGGGCTCAGATTCATAAATATTCAACCATCTTGCAATACAAATCAAAAGAAAAAATCAAAATTCAAAACTTTTAATGGAATATAATATCGACACAGTATAGCAATTAAAATATTGAACAACATCTTGCAATACATCAAACCTTTCCACACTGCAGACTACCTCGGATTCCTGGAAGTATCCAAATATCGAAGGGCCTTTACTCTTGCGCGTTTCAACGCCTTACCTTCAGCTCTCCTGAAAGGGAGGTATCTCCATACTCCCTTTCATCAACAACTCTACCCATGCAAAACAGAGAAAGTGGAAACAATAGAACATGTTCTGCTGCAATGTCCCTTCTACAACGACATAAGATCGCAGTACATTCTCCCCATATTGTCATCCTTTCCTGGGAGACTGGAAGAAGCTAAAGTTTCCCTTCTCTTAGTAGACTCCTCTCGGGAGACAACCATTCAAGTAGCCAAATTTTGCCTCCTGCCTAGTGGGATTCATAAACGGCTAATTGAAAACCCTTCCCCATAGAAGATCTTTCCTCCTCCTCTTCAAATCATCCTTCCTAGAATCATCAACTTTTATTATTTTATTTTATTATTTTAAACCTAACTTTGATTTTTATTCAGAGCTGATATTGTGTCGAAATAAAACTTGATTGATTGGTGCCAAGTCTGAGAAGGCCCCTCCCCAGGATTGCCACCCTCCCCAGGATTGCCACCCACCTAATCTCAGAAGGTGGGGGGCACTTGAAGCAGGGTTTCAGAAGAAGATGACCACAGTGGCTGGTTAGGTATATAAGGGAGAGAGCAGACTTTCAGGTTTGATGGACTCAAACCATATATAGGGCTTTATAGGCCAATACCAGCACCTTGAATTGTGCTGGAACCAGTGTAGATGGGCCTAGACCTTGAGTGCGGCTCTTTCCATGTGCGGGCCCGGCTGAGTAGCGAAAGGGGGGGGGGCGGGAGAGAGTCTGCGCAGGAGGTGCTTGGGTTACGTCGGAGCGACCATGTGCCGCTGCTGCTGGCGGGCCTGCTGTGGGGATTGGGGGTTTCTTAAGCAGCGGAGGGAGCGGCTGCCATTTAGATATTTGCACGGTAAGCCCGCTCGCTGCCTCCTGGCTTCTGCTGTCAGCTCCTCGAGTCCCTCTTCAGAAAGGCTCGAGAGAAATTCTCATTGCTTTGGACGCGCTTCGCCCGGACGAGGAAGCCCCGCGCGGTGCCTTTCTCGCTTGAGGCCGCCCGCAGCCCGGAGGGGAGGGGGAGGCAGAGAGCGAGCTGCCCGGCGGCTGCCACCTCTTCCCTCCCTGCCGCGCAGGCCTCTCTTTCGGTACGGCTGCTCTCGCCCCCTCGCCCCCAGGGCTGCAGAGCGAGCCCAAGGCTGTGCTCAGGCCGCCCTGGGAGGGGGTAGGGGGCTGGCGCCATGGCCTCGAGGGAGGGAGGGAGGGAGGAAGGGGCAGTTGGGGGACTCTCCTTTCTTCCCCCCCCCCCGTGGAAGCTGCCTGGGTGCGCGGCCCTGCCTGCCTGCCCCCCCAGCCAAGGGGGGGGGGCTCCTCTAGCCAAGCTACTTTGCTCAGGCGTCTGCCTGCCCTGAATCTGGAGCCCGTCGGTCCCAGTATGGTAGGGGGGGGGTGAGCACCTGCCCCTCCCTCTGGCCAGGAGGGAACTGGCATGTCCGTGGGGGGGGGGGAGGATGGATGGACTGTGCATCTCCCTCTCTCCAGGGAGGGAGAAGGGGCCGTTGGGGGACTCTCCTTTCTCCCCCCCCCCCGTGGAAGCCGCCTGGGCACGCGGGCCTGCCTGCCTGCCCCTCCAGCCGAGGGAGGGGGGGCTCCTCCAGCCAAGCCACCTTGCTCTGGATCTGCCTGCCCTGAATCTGGAGCCCGTCAGTCCCAGTATGGTAGGGGGGGTGAGCACCTGCCCCTCCCTCTGGCCAGGAGGGAACTGGCATGTCCTTGGGCAGGGGGGGGGGAAGGATGGATGGACTGTGCATCTCCACCTTGTTTGTTTGCATGGAACACACACAGACCGGGGACCTGCTGGCCTCTTCCTCTGTGCCTGGGATCCCTGGACGTCTGGACCCTCGCTGGGTGATGGGGGGGGGAGAAAACAGTGGGCCTTTTTGTCTGGCAATTGTTAGCCCTCCCCTGGCCTATTACTACAGGTTTCCCCTCTTCCTGCTACTTTGTGCCTCTTTCAAAAGGAACGGGGGGGGGTTACACTCTCCCCACAGCCATTCAGCACCCCACTGTGCAGTAGGTGCTCTACTGGTTTCTACTCCTGCTTCTTTTCTTTTCTGTTACCCAGATGGAAAACTCGGCACTTATCCTTGTTGAATTGCATCCTGTTCACATCTGCCCACTTTTCCAGTGTGTTCAGATCTCATTGAATGCTTTCTCTATCTTGTGGTTACCTGGTGTGTTCGCTGCTCCTCCCAATTTGGTGTCATCTGGAGTAGTACCTCTCTTGCCCTCTTCCAGATCATTAATAAAAAATAAAAGTACCAGGCCCAGAACTGATCCCTGTGCCCCCCCATTGGACACCTCTCTCCATTCAGATGAAATGCCTGCTCCTGCTGCTTTCTTCTCCCCCCCCCCCGGGGGGGGGATTTAATATATTTATGTTGCTTCCCCCTCTAAGCCACCTTTACTCTGATCTGAGAAGCGCCAAATGTGTTTGTTTTTTCTCTCACGTGGGAGCTGCTATGAATCATGTCCCTTGCAAACTATGCCTTCCCACCCAGCCCTGGAGAGCCCGCTCTCTTTTCTAGGTCGGCTGCCCTCAATAGTCATTTGGGGTCATTTAGTCCAGAATCAGAGGAGCAGGCCTGTTAGGTTCTTTGGGGCACAGGCAGGACAGTACTGCTGCTGCAGTCATTGTCATGATTTAATGTTATGGATACCTTACTTACAAGTTAATTTTTATCAATAAATAAGATCATTATTAAGTTTGATGTCAAGTTTTATTCAGTGTACCTATAGTTTAATTAAGACTTAAAACTTTAATTAAAGTTTATTAAGTCAATAAACAGTGTACCTACCTATATAGTTTGAGTTTAAAAAATTTGGCTCTCAAAAGAAATCTCAATCGTTGTACTGTTGATATTTGGCTCTCTTGACTAATGAGTTTGGCGACCCCTGGCCTAGACAGGAGTGATACGGTCCCTATCCCCCACTGCAGTCAATCTGGCTGCAGCATTCTGCACCAGTCGAAGTTTCAGAACACTTTTAAGGGCAGTCCCACAGAGAGTGCATTGCAGTAGTCTAATCTAGATGTAACCAGGGCATGTACCACAGATCTTCCTAGATCTTTTCTGCCCAGGAAAGGTTGTAACTGGTAACCAGTCGAAGCTGGTAAAAGGCACTCCTGGCCCCAGCTGCCACCAGCTTATCCAGCAGGGTCCAATGTAGCTACTTTAACATAAGCAAGATATATACCTGTCAGCTATCTCCTGACTATAATCGAGCTGCCCATTCTGAACCATTTCCAGGTTCTCTTTAAGAGCAGTCTTATATTGCATTAGTCTGACTGTGAGACTACACAAGTGCAGATCAGCATGGCTGGATAGACTGAGTCTAAGAAAGAGAGCTTGAGAACCAGACATTGCTGATAGAAGGCATTCTTGGCTACTGTATCAACCTGTTTTTGAAAGAGCAAGCTGGGTCCATGGGCACCCTAAAGCTCTTAACCTGCTCTGAAAATGCCAACTCCATCTGCTACAAATGTATTTACTCTCCGTAAAACATCAGGCTTCCTGCTGAATCTTTATACTTAGTTTAAAAAGGCAATTAATGCTCAAAAATTATCTAGCATCCTTTACAGCAGTTGCGGCATGGTGCAAATCTCAAGTTGCTCTCAACAGTTGAGCCTCTGTTCTTTTCATATGGGCAGAAATGCAGTTATGTAAATAAAATTCAGTTCTCTTGCCTGCTATCTATGAAAGGCATGCTGCATGCAAATCCACTCTTTGGCCATTTATGCATGGCTGTTTCCTCTCGATCACCCCTCCAACTACTTCAGGGATTGCTTTGATTATGCTTGCTTTCCCAACCATTAGAGGTCGCCTCACTCTCCCTGTGTGTTTCCGCATGTTTGTCTGTGTTTTCTGGATTCATGTTTAGCCAGCATCCTGGAAATGAGGGGGAAACACATGGAAATGTGCAGGGAGAGCAAGGTGACCTCTGACGCTTGGAAAATAAATGCATAATCAAAGCAAAGTCCTGAAGTAGTTGGCGGGGTGACAACAAAGAAAGCTTCTTCAGCTTCTCACTGCAGTCCTGTCTCACATGACTTTTCCCCCCACAATCCCAGCACAATCTTTTCAACTGTGAAAAGTGGCTCCTCCTTCCACTTGTGTGAGTAGACGAGCTGGTTATTTTCAAGCCTTTGCACGGTGAGTGTCGAGGCCAGTTTGTTTTATATCTACAACTGTAACAAGTCTTTTGGCAACATGTACTCATTCCTGTATTTTTCCAATGGTGGGACATCTTGATTGTGAAACTACGCAATCTTACACAGTGCGCATTGCCCAACTGAGGGCTTATCTACAGAGACACAGATACTTCAAAGGTCAGCTTGTTTTCAAGCCATTTCTTCATGACTGGAAGAAGCAGTGGCTTAATAGAAAGTTCAGCCTTGTAAACGTAATGATTAGAAAAGCAGCATCTTAATAGGTTACCAGAAAATTATTTAGTAATCTTTATCATTGCAAAACAAAATAATTTCATTGTTTTTGTGTGGTGTATGGTAAGGGTAAATCCCTGTTCTGATTGAAGATGAAGGAGAATGTCTTTAGGACAACACATATGTACAAGAAAGAAACTTTTAGTTATCTGAAAGGATAACCTTCTGACTACATATTTAGACAGTACTTATTTTGGTGAAATGTTTCCAGAAACTCTAAAAAATTTCTGTTTTCTTTTGTGAGCATGCAGTTCTTCTGAATTGTGTGTGTGTGTGTTTTAGTTTATTAATCTTCTGAAGTGTTTCACTGAATGCCTCTCCCCCATTCCCAAATGGGCAGCAACGTGAGATATGGGAGAGGTTGCAATGTGTTCCTGTGTACTGGGGGTGGTGGTGGTGAGGATCCATGGTGTGAGTCTGTAGGTGTAAAAACACACCAAAGCAGCTGTAGAGATACTTGCGTACTACCTTCAGCCCTTTAGCTGTCAGAATTTGGAGTTGGGCTGAATGAAAACAAGCAGAACCCCAAAAAGGAAACTGGATCAGATGGTTTTCTACATAAAGACTTGTGGCATATTCTGCTCAAAAGGTTTCACTTTCATTTTTACTGCTTGCCCCTCCCTCCTCACACTTAGCTACTTGTACAGATCTATCCCACTACAATCAATCTTCTATTAATTGAACTTCTTGAAACTTGGCACTTAAGAGGTAAGGGACTGATTCTGTGTACATAGATTTGCAAAGGAACAATGGGATTAAGGTCTTTTTCTCAACTCTGTATGTTTATTTTTTAACATTTTTGCTGTGAAGAAGAGGCATGTTATCTCTGCAGACACAAATTCACAGTTTTGAGAACTGCAAAACCAAGCATTGATTTTTATCCACCCGGAAATATGTTGATGTCACCATTTCCTCCTGAATCAGTGCCTTGAGGCAGTGCTGTGTGACTAAAACAGAACAAGTTGAATCTTAATTCAAATAAGATAGGCATGATGCTAATAAGGAGGGCTCCATTGCTGTTCATTTATAGGAAGAGGTACTGTTGAAATACTGTTGTATTTTCCAGGGCCTTCCAGTGATATGTTGAAGTTTTTCTTCTGTATCTTGTGTCCTGGGACCTGTGGCTTATATCCAACTACACTGTTCAGAAAATATATGTACCTTTAAATTTCCTAAGAGGGGACAGCGATTTTTGCTGATTTCCTTCTCTCACTAAGCCCCACCCTTGCTGAAATTTTGTTCCTGGGAATGTCTGCATGGGGTGGCAATGGAAGCAGAGGAAATTAATGCTTCATTTTAAGAAAACACAAGTACTGTCAGTTTTCTTATTGTGGTTGGACACCATTCACATATCCTAACCCTCACACCCTGTCCAGGTCAATAATCCAAAGAAAACATTCAGTATCTATGCTTCCTTGGTTCATGCATTCAAAAATCGCTAATTTTTTGTAGTCTCTACTCATTTACTTTATCAAGAGTTATTGAAAAACAATGTGGGTAGGGAAGTCATTTTATTGTTGGACACTTTAGTCTTAATGGTAAGCTCATTTTGTAATTAGACAACTTCAGCTGATCTTCATGTTCTTGCCATGGTTTGTATTGTTTGTATATTACTTACTGTTAGAACAGGCACCAAAGTACAATGGTTAGGTGTTCCACAGTTTTTCATATTTTAACATTTGTTCTCAGAACTGAATGATGTGGGTCAGCCATTAGAACCTTGCTGTCTGGAGCCAGAAAACGTCATAGCTTTTGTATTACTCACTTGTTTCTTACCCTAGTTATTTTGATCCTAAGATTATTAGGAGTTCTCAGGCTAGAGGAAGGGTCCACTGTTGTGTGGATTGGTCAAGGCTCATTGTAATAGTGAGGTATTATTGATGCAATTTCACAAAGACCGTCTTTCTCTGAGGTACAAAATGCACAACATTTATTTGATCCAGAAGACTAGAAAGAAATTGTTGGATTTTTGTGGCAGTACTCACAGGTACTGAGTACTAGCACCCTTTTGTGGGGGCTCTCCCAAGTCCTGAGGTGGGAATTGGTGGAAATCAGTGCAGCCTTGTATGTGAGTACGAGCACTTTTTTTTAAAGAACGAAAAAAATAGGTTAGATCCTATATCAAAATACCATACAACATATTAGTATCTACATATAGGTTAGGCAAGACTGACGTCCCATCTCATGTTGCATAAACTGAAACGATACCGTTATATCAGAATATATTAATATATTTAGGACTAGTCATCTTATGAAAGTTGAAGCTGAGAAATTGTCAAAACAGTTACTGTGGTTTCCTTCATCAGAGCACACAGTGCTCTGAAACAGTTCGTCTGGTCTACAAAATGTCACTTTCCTTCATTGGCTAATTTAACTTTGAATTATTTAGAAAGCTTAAACAAAGCTTGAGGGGAAATTAATTTTGATGTGAAAAGGTGTTAAAAATAATGTCTCCCTTCACTTGTGGTTTCCTAAACACACTAAGTGGTCAGTTATTCAGATGTTTATTTTGTGCTTTCATTTATACAGATTCAGTGCCCAACTTGCCAATTTGTGTGGTGTTTTAAGTGCCACTCTCCCTGGCACGAAGGTGTCAACTGCAAAGAGTACAAAAAGGGGGACAAGCTGTTGCGTCACTGGGCCAATGAAATTGAACATGGGCAGAGAAATGCTCAGAAGTGCCCAAAGTGCAAGGTAAGCACTTAGCACATGCTAAAACATGTTTCTGTTCTTTGTTTGAACAGTCTGTGTTCTCCCAACACAGGGTCCTGTGCACTGTTGTTAAATGGAATTCATGCTTACTAAGAAAGTGATACTGCTCCAGTTGAATTCAGAAGAATTTAATCCCGGTCATCCACTGACACTGCTGCTCTTTCATAAAGTGCTTAACCGCTGCCGGGCTTCTGGTTGAGGGAGCTGAACTGTTGGATTTTGAACCTGTTAATGTCACTGCTTTCCAGCATAAACGTAGTTGCAAATCAGAACGCCCACCATTCTCTCAGGACAGGTGTGGTGTTAGTGGAATGTCAGTGTCAAGGAATCAAAATTCCAGGAAATATTGGGACATTCAGTGTGTATTACACTGATTCAAATAATTAACATTCGATGCAAGGGAACAAGAGAGATTCACTTGGCAAACAATAAAAGTATGAAGAAGTGTTTTATATTTGAAAAACAGAAATAATGCTAATTTGTTACGGCTTTAAAAGGTTAATTTATTATCGGTATCTTCTTGGTATACCATCTTTGCAGACAGTGAATATTAGATCTGAAGATTAATTTTCAAAAGGCTCAGCCCGGTTTTCAAACACATGGCTGCATATCCAACACAGTTTAGGACACCCAGTATACGATGCAGGAAGGTAGCTTGGACCTTCTCTACAGGCTGGTTAAATGCATTGACTCAAATGGAACACCATACAATAGCTGGGTTACAGATTTAGCTTTAAATACATGAATGGCTGCAGGGCCATGTTGACCACCATAAACGTAAAAGAAACATATCACAGCAGACATACAGCAGTTAGCCAAGTTAAGTGCATATTTCCGTTGAGTCAACCAGCAATTACTACCGTATTGTCCGGCGTATAAGACGACTGGACATGTAAGACGACCCCCAACTTTTCCAGTTAAAATATAGAGTTTGGGATATACTCCTCCGCAGCTGAGGCCCGCCCCTCGTGAGCTCCCCTGCCGCCCCCCTTCGCTCGCCTTTTGCACAAGGGCCGGGAGCCGAGCCGGGCCGGGGGGAGGCGGCGCCTGTTCCTGGAAGAGCCCCGCCTGGGGAGTTGGTCACATTCTTGGCTGCGCTGCAAGAGCGGAGCCAGACGCACCAACGCGCAGGCAGGGAGGGAGGGAGGGAGACGGGGGGGGCGAGGAGGAGGAGGAGGAGCGCGCAGCCCGCCCGCATTAGCTCAGCCCCGAACCACCCTCAGTCTGGGCTGGAGCGCGGTGCGGCTGCAGTCGCGACGCCGGAGCGGGTGGGCAGGAGGCGGAGAAGGACGCGGGGAGAGTGGCCGCCCCAGCCCTGGCCAGCCAGCCGCCTGCCTGCCTGCCTTGAGCCGCCGCCGGAGCGCGGCTGAGCGCTTCCCTCCGTGCGCCCCGGCGCGCCTGGCTCTGACTCCCAGCCGGGCAGCGAGCGCCCTCGCCGGGCTTGCCTCCCCTCCCTCCTCCGGTGGACATGGACAGAGCGGAGGCGGCTCCCCAGGCAGATTCTCCAGTCCGGCTCGGAAGTTTCAGCACTCGCCCTATACGACGACACCCGGCGTATAAGACGACCCCCGACTTTTGAGAAGATTTTCCTGGGTTAAAAAGTTGTCTTATACGCCGGACAATACGGTATATCAAAAAATTTCTCCCTGATATCTGAACTGCTTTACTTGTTCTATGGTGTTACCCTTGACTCTCCATATGTATAATTTGATCTTTATTTTATTTAAGTTTATGCTCATGTGCTTTCTGATGTGTACATTTGTGCTAACTGGCTAGGTAGTATTTTAGATTGTGTCGTGGCCGTAACAAATGCCTAATCTTGGTTCCATGATGATGTGATCTGAAGATTAGCATGCCTCTAGCTCAAGATGAGATTTGAACTGGGGACTTCTAGGTTCACAGCTCATGTATCTTGACTGTAAAACATATATATTTCAAAAGCCTACTTGACTACTTCTTTTTTTCTTCAAAAATGATTAACCAGGTATATATGTGTTCTTAAGAAACTTAATTTGTATTCTTCTTCGGTTTGTGTGTATGTGTGTGTGTGTGTAGAAAGGAGAAAATGCACTGTGGCTGGCAGGGCAGTCCTGCAAGCTGTACAAGTGGTCATTTGAGGGCTGTGCTTATAGCAAAAAGATATGCATTTTTCTCATTCCAGTTCTGATTTTTATGTAGTTGAAGTTGTATGAACAACGTAGATCAGGCATAGGAAAACACTGTAGTTGAAATGACTCATGTGGACAAATGCCAGGTTTTAGCTGCTTGTTAATATCACAGTATTAACTGTTCCTTTGTCCTGTGGAATTCCTACTAGAGAGGTGCATAGCTCAGCAGTGGTACCAATGCCTGTGACATATCATGACAGCTGAAAAAGGCATACTGTATTTTTTGAAGATAGCCATAAGTGAGGAAGCCGCATCTACTTTAGTTAACAGCTTCTGAATTTTTTCCCCTCGGGCATCCACCTGTTACTTTGCCAGCTTTAGCATTTCTGTCATTTAATAAATTTGTACTGCAGGGGGAGAATAACAGTAAGAACATTATTGGTTTGATGTGTTTTGCATGTTTGAAACTCCAAGGTCAGACTCCATTTAATTGATCTCTGTGGCTAAGAAATCTGTATCTGAGAAACCTTTCATTGCCAGATAGGGCTGTGCAAAAAAAAAAAAAAAACCAACAACAACGATAAAATTCAGGTTCGGGTTCATTGGGCCCGTTTTTTTTTCAGGAAACCTGAAATAAGCTGAATACCCATACCAGTAAATATGGGCATTCAGCATATTTTCCGGTTTCCTGAAAATTTGGCACTGAGGAGACATTTTTTGAGGTAGAGCCCCCAAATTCACAGTGTAGTTTGCAGCGTAGCATTGTGAAGTTTGCAATGGTTGTCTATGGAGGAGGGGGGAAGCCCCTTCTGGACCCCATAAAATCGGACCCCCAGACCCAATCTTCACCAAACCTCGGGGGTCGTGCAAGGAGAGTCCCTTCAAGCTACGCTTTGAATTTGGGGGCTCTACCTCCAAAAATACCCCCCAGGAGAATTTTAAATGTACTGACCTTTTTAGACTTGTTGTCAGTAATGGCCGCTGGTCTGCTTCCTCCCTCCCTCATGGTTGATTGCAAGGTTGCTGTTAATTATGGGAAATTGAGTTTTCTCACATTTGTATTGGCTGCTTCCTTCCTTCCTTAAGAACTCAATTTCTCATAATTAACAGCAACCTTGCAATCGACCATCAGGAAGGAAGCAGACCAGCGGCCTTAACTGGCAACAAGTCTAAAAAGGTCAGTACATTCAAAATGCTTTTGACACTTTCTTTTGATATGAAAGTGACATTTTAGAATGGCAGCACTGCATGTAACTCCTTGTGTTTATTGTAAGTGTGCCAATCTGAAAAACTACTACAATTCACGGAAGAGGTTAACCTCTCTTTGGATATTGCCATCCTGATGTCCACAGGATGTCACCAACTATCTAGTTGGATGTCACCAACTATCTAGTTGGTGAATGCTGTGTATCCATTTTTTGCCAGCTGTTAAATACTAAAATAATATATTCTTTGCAAGCAGCATAGTTTGTCAGGACACAGACAACATTGTACATGTGTGCTCTAAAAGAGTGTTGAAGTTTGGATGCAAAGGTAGGGAAAAACATCCATCTGGATGCAGCCTTAGAATCATAAGTCCTGTTAAGCAGTAAGTTCTATTTAAGTATCCCCTCTCCCCAATTTTCAGATTGCCCATGTCCACAGAAACTGTTCATGGTACTCAACTCTCTGAATTTGTAGTTGGAATGGGAGAAACAAACAGATACTTTTAAGGGCTTAGGCTTGGCCTGGGGACTTGCAGTTGCTGATGTGATAATATATTCTGCCTTTCTTCCTGACCTTGGGGGTTCATTTCTGAAAGATAATGACTGATTTGTAACTTTGGTCATATATCTCACTTGTGGGCCATGCCCAGCTCCTCTATAGTAAGGAAATGGTTATCATTTGGGAAACAGGCAGCCCATTCCTGAGGGAGAGGGCTGCGCTGGTGACTGGAGGCAGCACTGCTGCTCTGCCTCCAAAGGAGGTGCCCCACCCCGAGGCCAAAACCTTGCCCTTACCTGGAAAACCCATACAACTGCTCCATTGAGTTGCACGGGATATGCCACCTAAAAAGGTACCGTATCTCCAGGTAAGGGAAAGGGGGTGTCCCTGGGCTGAAAGGGCTTTGGAGGCCACCTAAATGTGGCTCCTTCCCTGCCCTGGCGCGGGAACGCTCCAGACACCAGCATAAGTCTATGCTAGTGTCCCTGGGTGGTGATGCTGCGGCAGCACCAGGAGCATGGCGTCTGAGCCCCTCCCCATCGGCGTCCGTGCCACCTTGGGCAGTGTAAGTGGCACGGGCACTGGCGCAGGGGGCCTGAACACTGATGCAGCCCTTTCCTGGCCTCCTAAGGACTTTCATCCTTTAGGTTCAGGAATGGGCTGTTAATAGGGCAACTATAATTGTATATAAATATTTAAAAGCTGCTGTGCTGTCTCAGACTTCAGTCATTATGTTATATTTGGGCAAAGCCCAAAGAGATTTCTGAAACAGACTTAAATTAACAAAATAAGAAAGGTGATGTTGTATATTCTTTCCCTGCAGGCTTTTGTTGGTCAGGATTACAAAGTACAAATTGTGCTGTATTAATTATTGTTTTCCCTGGGTTTTTTGCATCTGTAATGAGTTTCTAAAGAGGTTACAGAGAAAATGACAAAGAAACTTTCATATGTTTCTTTGAAGCCTAGGTGGTAGTATGTCATTTGTAAATTTCCAGTCATCCTGGTGTGTCACAAGTGATCAGAGAAGAAATATTTGGGGAACTGTGATATTTTTAAAAATGTTCAGTATTCTGAAACATAATACATTGGAAGAGCAGAATGCTACTGTTAATAGTCAAATGAAAATAGGAAGATGATTTAGCAAAAATTTAATGGACTTCTGTTATTGCTAATGAGGACTGCAGTACAGCTTCAAAAGAAATGAGTATTGCGATACAGCAGAATTATTTTGAAGGATGCAGGTATCTGCACCAATCTTCTTATACCTATACAATGTTCTTTGTAAAATTCTCACTTTTGTCTTTTCTGTGTGATTGCAAACATCAAATTTTCAAAAATATATTCTGGATTCCAGAAAGCTTCCATACAAGTAGAAGTTCCCTTATTTCCTACAGAAACTAAGCTTGTGTGTGTATATATATATATATATATTTTCCATGTTATTTTTGCTGTTGTCTGTGCCCTCTGTTAAAACTTGACTCCTCAAGTAGAAATGAATTTTTTTCTGAAAATTTTAAAACCATGAGGAACAGAATCTGCCTGGTTTTTTTTCTGCAGTCAGCAATGTGTGTGTGTAAAGTGCCTTCAAGTCGCAGCTGACTTATGGCAACCCCTTTTGGGGTTTTCATGGCAAGAGACTAACAGAGGTGGTTAGAAGTCAGCAATAGAAGGGAACAACTAAAAAACCCCATAATTATAACATTCTATAAAATGTACTGTTTTATACATCAGTGGAATTTAGGAAAGAATGCCTTACATTTTATTTAAGCAATTGCAAATACATGTAGTTGGTGATGATACAGCTGGCTACACCAAACAATATCTACTAAGCAAATTTTCATTTCTGTCCGATGGGGAAGCAGTGGTGGTTAAATTATAATATAAACCATCAATATTATGGTGAAGTATGGATTTTTTTCTTATATGATCTTAAAAAGACAAAACCAGTTTCCTCTGTAGTAGTAGAACAGAAATTGAGTCCAGTAGCACATCAAAGACCAACAAAGTTTTCCAGATCTGACAAAGTGAACTTTGACTCTTGAAAGCTTATGCCCTGGAAAAGTTTGTTAGTCTTTTAAATGCTGCTGGACTCAAATGTTTTTTTCTAAAAGATCAGAAGCTTCCAGTTCTAAACTTTCATTATAATTTCCATAGACTTCAGTGAACTGATGAAACAAGATTGTGTCTTTTGGACTGTAAGTCTATAGGCAAGAACCTGTTCAATCTTGTTCTTGTACAGTGCTGAGAATTTAATAGGCCACTCCTATAAAGATGAAGCATAATGATAAAACAAGTATATCTACTTTTTAACATATCAGCTTGTTTATTGATATGTTTATTTCAGAACATAGGCCAGTTTCTTTCATGTACTGCAAAAGATGGGGGAATTTGAAGCAAGCAAGGAGATTTGGCTGTTGAACCTGTCTGTAATACCTAGGAATTGTAATTGCCAGTAGGGCTGTCAAAAAAAAAAAAAATTCGGTACAGTTCAAATTCGGCCGAATTTGACCCTTGTGGGGTCGGTACGTGCCGAAGTCCGAACTCCCCCGCTTCGGATCCCCGGTAATTCGGGGGGATCCGGAGTTCGGGGGAAAATTCGGCCAAAGCGCGCCTTCAGGGATTCCCTGAAGGCGCGCGGGGGCCCTTTAAACTGATCTGAGCCTCCCAGCTGGGAGATGAGTTTAAATGACAGCCCGCCTCCCTTCAGCGGGCTACCTTGAAGGGGGGCGGGCTGTCATTTAAACTGATATGTGCCTCCCGGCCGGGAGGCACAGATGAGTTTAAATGACAGCCCGCCCCCCTTCAGCGGGCTACCCTGAAGGGGGGCGGGCTGTCATTTAAACTCATCTGCGCCTCCCGGCCGGGAGGCACAGATGTGTTTAAATGACAGCCCGCCTCCCTTCAGCGGGCTACCCTGAAGGGGGGCGGGCTGTCATTTAAACTCATCTGCGCCTCCCAGCCGGGAGGCACAGATGAGGTTAAATGACAGCCCGCCTCCCTTCAGCGGGCTCCCCTGAAGGGGGGCGGGCTGTCATTTAAACTCATTTGCGCCTCCCGGCCGGGAGGCACAGATGAGGTTAAATGACAGCCCGCCTCCCTTCAGCGGGCTACCCTGAAGGGGGGCGGGCTGTCATTTAAACTCATCTGCGCCTCCCGGCCGGGAGGCACATATGAGTTTAAATGACAGCCCGCCTCCCTTCAGGGGAGCCTGCTGAAGGGAGGCGGGCTGCCCTTTAAACTGATCTGAGCCTCCCAGCTGGGAGGCGCAGATCAGTTTAAAGGGCAGCCCGCGCCTTTCAGCGGGCTCCCCTGAAGGGGGGGCTGAATTGGCCAAATTTATTCGCGAACTCCCGAACTTGCTGAATTCGGCCCCCCCGGTTGCCCGCCAGATTTGAGTTCGGATCCGTCCGAACTGAAAATCACCGAATCAGGGGAAATTCGGTTGATTTTCAGTTCGGACCGAACCGAATTGACAGCCCTAATTGCCAGATACTGTTGATTGTCTTGGATGGCTACTAAATTAGTTAAAATCATTTTGAGGGTCTAAATAGTAGTTAGATGCTTTTAAATATTTTTAAATATTTTTAAAAGCATCTAAAAAATAATATGGGGAAAACAACTGTTTGTGAATCTCTTCCTTTCCTAAATTTCCAACTTTTTCATTGGGAAAGCATCATCAGGAGGGGAGCCCCCCCCCATCAGTTTTTCCCTTTTGCCTCTTCATATCTCTTTTCTTCTGTTGCTATGTAAACTGCCAAGTACCTCTGTTGTGCTATATAATTATTAAAGTTCTGAAAATGGTGTTTGGCCTAATTCTAAGTATAAATATATTATAAAATTGTTGTATTTCTTGAGTGGCCAGTGCTTTAGAAACGCATGACATCATTGGTCATGGACTTGGATCCTGTGAACTGCAAGTTCTCAGGGAAATGGTTCTTTCATTCCTCCCCATCTTCCACTTGATGCTAGGGCTTGAAGGAGCCAGCAGGGCAAAGCAGGGGCTGCAGTGGGAAGACAAATTAGGTAAATTGCCCCCATTCCCCCTCATATGGCAGAACAGTTTGTTGTGCCAAACTTCCTCTGCCAGTGGAAGAGGAAAGTGGGGCAGTCTTTCCCAATTCCTCCTCTCTGAAGGTAGAAGAAAAGAGACATAAGCATTTTCTACTTACAGCATGTAGGATTCAAGCCATTAATAGTAACTTTTTTTGGAACCATATTAGATACTTCTTTATAAGACAATTGAATTAACTAAATGTACCGAGAACAAACTTAAGAACTAATCTTTTCTCGTTTTCTCCCTTTAATTTTTCTTGTAAAGATCCACATCCAGAGAACAGAAGGATGTGACCACATGACTTGTTCACAGTGTAACACTAATTTCTGTTACCGCTGCGGAGAGAGATATCGCCAGCTCCGTTTCTTTGGAGATCACACATCAAACCTCAGTATATTTGGATGCAAATATCGCTACCTCCCTGAGAGACCACATTTAAGGAGATTCGTACGAGGCTCAGTCTGTGGTGAGTGGATGACAATACATTACTGAGAAACGTTTTTATGAAGTGATCACTAGGTGATCAATGCACTATCCATCCATTATTATTTGAACACATTATACATTGCAAATTGTAAACAGCCTGGAAAATCTGGAATGTTGCATGATTTTGTGGACTGGAATGTAGGTGCTGAAGGTTTTTCATCAAAATAGAAATTAGAAAGTATTGTATGGGAATTGTGGCTGGCAGTAGATAAACTTCATAACAGTACAAATGTATTTATTCCTATTGCATAGGAACACGTTTGGCACTGGGAAACAATGCTGGTCAATTTTGGGGAGGTGTAGCACCAAGGAGGCTTGGAAGGGCTGAGTGGATCCCAGCACCTTTGGCCTTATTTGGCTATGCAAATGAAGGGACAGAGCAAGAGAAGGCCACAGAGTTTGGGGTTCGTAGGGGCTGTTTGCAAAAAAGGATCAGTGCCGTGGCCATTGCATGCATCAGACTTCCGGCTGGCCATGTTAAGGAAAATGCCAACCATAACGACAAATGCCATTGCTGTGGGTGGTGTGCCAGGATCCAGCCACCTGTATTTCATCCTGGTGCCCAGTGACCTCAGAGCTAGGAGCACCCACCCTTTTTGAGATGGATGCACAGGAGTACACTATAGAGGATTCAGCCATCCATACGAATGTGTGGTTCCTTCCACATCCTGAATTGGCTGGATGCTGAGAAAAAAATTCTGGTTTTGCAGATGTTCTTAGCCAGCAGAAACAAATCCACGTGCTCATGAAGCAGAATACTTGCTGCTCGCAGGATGTGGGAATTCCTAGCTCTGAAATCACTGTCACCCCTTCCCCTTTTCAGGGGATCCAAAACATTACAGATTACAAAACCCCAGAGGGGGCTTTGGAAAGCTCTTCTCTCTTCCCGCAGGGGTTCTAGTGGCCAACTCCTGCATTCCTCTGTGTCAGCTGGCTCATGGTGACCTATGCCTATGCAGGGGATTGCGGCTGCAGTGGACAGTGCAGCAGCTTGCAGGTCCTTTTAACCCAACCCCTTGCCCACATGCCTGCAGCCAGCCTGTGCAGGTGGTAAGCCGAGGGGACATTGACGGGGATGACTCCCTGTTATCTGGTTTAGGGCTATTGAAAAAAAATTTCGGTAAAATTCGGATTTGGCAAAATTCGGCCCGTTTTTATTCGGGAAATGCCGTAGTTTGAACTCCCTCACTTCGGGTCCATGCAATTCGGCATGAGATCCGGAGTTTGGGGGGAAATGCAGCCGAATAAAGCCATTAAAAACACAATCGTGCCTTGTCGCGGCTCTGGGGAGGGGCATTTTTGGGGGTAGAGGTCCCAAACTTTCAGCGTAGCTTGAGGGGACCCTTCTTGCAAGAACCCCCAAGTTTTGTGAAGATTGGGTCAGGGCGGGCTGAGATATGGGCCCCGAAAGGGGTCCCCCCTCCTTAATGTGCATCTCTGACAATGGGGGTTTGCAATTAGCAGAGTTTGCTGCCCACTCCGGAAGCTCCCAGCCCCAACAAACAGCTGAGCTGGGGGGAGCAAGGGCGGGGCAGGTGCGAAGAAGTTTGCAAACTATGCAAAGCAACACGTTTGCAACCATTCAAACCACGCAAAGCAACACGCTTGCAACCATGCAAAGCAACACGTGACTCCTAGGAGTTTGCAAACCATGGAAAGGGACAGAGGCAGGCTAGCTATGCATAAGGAGCAGGAGGGGGTGGAATTTCCCCTTTTGCATCGGACTTGGGACCAGGCAAATGCATTCTTTAAGTCACAATTTGAAAACCAGTTTTGAGCAAGCATCAAAATAGACCTAACTGATCTTATGAATGAGGGAAAACCTGAGGACACACAACTGAAGCCCTCCCCCCTCAAACCAGGGAGAGAGAGACTCGAGGGGACACACACACCCCAGGCAGAATGGGCGAAAGCCCCCTTTGGCTTCACCCCCACCCACAAAAACTGCTCCCTCCCCACACACACACAGACTCTACTTTCCCCCCCCCCACACACACACACACAGGAGAAAATTATAGAGAAAAGCCCCAAAATGGGTCTTACTGTGGATGTCTTCTGTTCCATCTTCTTCGCACCTGCCTGGCGCTTGCTCCCTGCAGCTCAGCTGTTTGTCGGGGTTGGGAGCTTTGGGCGTGGGAGGCAAGCTCTGCTAATTGCAAACCCCCATTGTCAGAGATGCACATTAAGGGTGGGGGGGACCTCTTGCCGGCCCCATATTTCGGACCCCCCTGATCCAAACTTTACAAAACTTGGGGGTTCTTGCAAGAAGGGTCCTCTGAAGCTATGCTGAAAGTTTGGGGGCTCTACCCCCAAAAATGCGCACCCTGCAGCCATGGAATGGCTCGAATGTGCACACGCACCCCCCCCCAAGGGGGATCTCTCTCACACACAAACAGATACTGTCTTTTTCTCTCCCCGAGCCGCGCAGCAGCTGGGCTCATGCACTCAATCGCGACTGATTGGCCAGAAGAAGACCCGATTGGCCGCGGGAGAATGCTCCTTACTAACTGACGGTTATGCTGCTGCGCCAAACCCCAAATTTGCCGAATTTATTCGCCGAACACCCCGAACTCGCTGAATTCGGCTCCCCGTTTTCCCGCCTTTTTTGAGTTCTGTTCCATCCAAACTAAAAACCGCCGAATCAGGGGAAATTCGGCTGTTTTTCGGTTCGGGACGAACCGAATCGACAACCCTAATCTGGTTGCCTTGTTGATGGTGGCTTTTCCTGAACATTGTTGAGGCGTGCTACTTGGGTTGGGTGGGAGGGCAGCGGTGTGTCAGGATGGTGAAGAACCCCAACAAACAGCAGTGCGCTAATGGGACCTCGATCACTCTGTGTCTGACAGGCCATCCCTCCCCAAGGGTGCCAGAGGGTGCAGTACCCCAAAATGTCAGGCCCTGACCTGGAACAGAGCGGCTTGGTAAGCCAAATGGTATCTCAAGGTCGAACTGTCTAAGGTTGTTGTGTCTGCCCTCCCCTGGGAAAGGGCAAGTCCTATGCATCTCACTGTATATTTCTCAATAAATCATCTTTCTATGGAAGACCTGCCTAGAGGGTGATTTGTGGGTTTTGTCAAGCGGGCCTCAGAGCTGACATTAGGACACTAATAGATTTCCTACTTTTCACCTTCCTCTCGTGGTCGCCCGCGTCCTGGAGGGGGGTGCGGGAAAGAATCCGGCGGTCGCTCCTGGAGGAAGCATGCCGCGCTCATCAAGAATCTCACCGGCTGGCAGGACTAGTTGCCTCGCAGTGGGTCCGCCTCGAAAGAGCGGCGGCCATGGAGTCGCAGGAGGAAACGCTCCGAGCCAGGGAGGAAACCCGGTGGCTTGCTGCCCTTCTCGAGGAAGTGCGCCTGGCCCAGCAGGACTCTACTTTGCTTACCCGACTGGTGGCCAGACACTGCGTACTGGACGGGAGCGAGATCCTACTGGAGGGAACTGTACCGCTCGTCCGAGACCCCATGGCAGAGCCAGCGGAGGAGCCGTCTCCTGACCGACCCCGTTTTTGCCTGGAGGCGGAAAACGCCGCCGCCAAAGCGGTCTTGCAGCTAATCGATATACCTGCGTCTACAGCCACCGATACCATGGTCCTGCAAATTCTGAAATCTTGTTTTGGTTGCCCTGAACCCGTGGAGCTCACGCAACACCTTTACTCCCTAATCGCGGAGAACTTTTACTGTTGCTGCAACAGGAGGCGGAACAACTTTTAGCTGCAGTAGCCAACGCTCGGGCCGCCGAGCTGGCGGTGGCGCAAGCGGAGGCGCTTGCGGCCGAGGACTCATGTGCGGCCGAGAAGGCGGCGGCCGCATCTGGAGTGTGTCCCAAGGGTTCCACAATTCTGGACATGGGGGGAGGGGGAGGATTGGACATCACCCTCGTTCTCCCCCAATCTCCCATTTTACGATCTTCCTAGCAGAAGAACAGCTCGTTTTCAAAGACCGATGGGACTCGACCGCCGCAGCAGTTTTTCACAAGATGTTGGGGAGTGCCTGGACGAAGAAGGCCTCGGTGACTGGAATACAAATCTCCAAGTAGGCCAGACCGGGCGCACCACGGATGAGATTCAACATCTGGGTACCGAAACCAGGACCTAGAGTAGCAAGTAGCTCAGATGTCAGATCAAATGGATGTTATGTGGCAGGAGTTTGGCAAGCTGCAACAGGCACAACAGCAGCCTGCACCGGCCCCGCTGCCTCCAGGGCAACCGGGCCAGCCGGGAGCACCGGTGCCTGGACTGCCCAGTGCGCCCGCTCCGGGACAACCTGCCCCGGGACTACCCGGTGCCCCCGCACCTGCGCCGCCGGGTTTACCGCAACCACAACCGGTATGGCCCGCTCCACACCCACGCCCATACGCCCCGCAAAGAGACTTGCGAGCGACGTTTGACGGATCCACGGAACAACTACCTTACTTTTTGCATCATGAGGACAGTTTTATGAGAGAGCAGGGACCCACGTTTCCCACGGAAGACAGGTCAGGTACGTGTCGTCCTTGCTGGAAGGAGAGAAGTCAGAGTGGATGATTCAACAATTTGACACTCGAGCCTGATCCGTACAAACTTTGAATGGCTTTATGCGGGCGTTGCGGAGACGCTTCAACGATCCTTTTCGGAGTGAAAAGGGTAAGACTGCCATCCTACAACTACGCCAGGGCACCAAGTCAGTCAGGGAGTACGCAAGTGAGTTTCAACGGATTGCCAGTAAGATTGTGGACTGGAGCAAGGCCACACAAGTACAGTATTTCCGGGGGGGCTGAATCCTGAAATTCTGTATTGGGGCTTTATGCAAAGAGACCCGCCTAATCTTGAGGAATAGATTCTGCTGGCAGAAGAAGTGGAAAGTCGTAGACAACTCCTCTCCCTGTCCAGGCGCAGGGCCAGGGAGATGCGGCCGCAACAATCCAGAGCCGCCCCAAAAGCATCCCAAAAGGTACCTGCTCCACCACCACGGAAACTGGCTCCTGAAACAGACTGAGCTAAACAGTTCCAGAGCAGAGCCTGTCTCATTTGTGGGACGGTTTGCCGCGGCTTGCCCGTTGCTCCCGGAGAGGCCAGTTCCTACCCCCCACCCTGGGAGTGCAACTCAAGCGGGCGGAGACAACCGTCGGAGAAGCGTGGTTACTGGACGCACCGCAGGGCGGAAATGTCCCCCCGCTTTTAACCTCGACGCAGAAGTTTCTCCAACAACTTTCACCGCCTCACTACCCAACCCCTCAGGGTCTCGGATTACAAATACCACCGCCCGGAGTGAGGACAGCACCGGCTCATCAGAGGAGGAAGAGAATTGGGAAGCCTCAGCGCTGAATTTGACATCCCCTAACCTGGCAAAAAACAGACCGGGTCTGCGGTAAATGGAGCGCCACTGCAGACCCTTGCTCCTGTTCAACCTAAAGCTCCACTAATGGTTAGCGAAGTGGGGGACATGGTTTTCTTAGACGTTATTTTGCAACATCACAAGGGGGGTCCCCAGATATGTGTTAAGGCCTTAGTAAATGTGCGACCATCATCGCAGAGAGCTAGCCGTTAAGACACCTGCCATAGCGGCGCTACCCAACGGTGCCTCCAACCCCCCCCCAACTTCCTCGTGAATACATTGACTTTGCTGATATTTTTGATGTGAAAGAGTGTGATGTATTACCCCCCCCCCCCACCGCCGGACAGACTGTGCTATTGAGGTAGTGGGGGAAGGCAAATTACCCAAGAGTAAGATTTATCCAATGAGCCCCAAGGATACGTCTGTGCTCAGAGACTTTTTAGACACAAATTTGGCTCGCGGATTCATTCGACCCTCCACTGCACCTAATTGCGCCCCAGCCTTTTTTGTACGAAAGAAGACGGGTGATTTATGCTTGTGCATCTGACGCCTACGTTAGCCGTACAGACCCGTGCCCAAGCACAACGGTCCATCGAGGTTGTGGACTTGCAACGCCCCAGTGAAACGCTCGCCCCCTCCCTCCGTCACAGCAAGTACTGAAGTGTTGAGGGAACCCGCAAGTCCTACTCCCGAGGAGCCTCTGGATTCCCCACTTCCTCTCCCAGAGGGTCTACCTGATTCCTTCAGAAATGCGTTGAACCAGGGTTGCCAAACGGAACAGTTATCCAATGCCTTTCCTGCAAATCTTGTTAAGGGGGGGGGCTGTGGTTTAAAGACACCAAGTTATATGTGCCTGAAACGCTTCGGGGGGAGGTGTTGGGGCTTGCTCATGGGGCGAAATCTGCAGGACATTTTGGTTTTGTGAAGTCGCTACACCTGCTCCATAGACAGTTTTGGTGGCCTAAAATGCTATCGGACTTAGACACCTTCATACACGGTTGTCCCACCTGTGCCATTGCCAAATGGTCCCCGGGAAAGCCCCCCGGGTTGTTGCAGCCCTTAGAAACACCTTCAAGACCGTGGGAAGTTATTGCCATGGATTTTATGATGGATCTCCCTCTCAGCAGGGGAAAGACAGTACTCTGGGTGGTTACTGATTTGTTTTCCAAACAAGAACATTTGATTCCTTGTGCAGGCTTGCCTTCTGCCCCAAAATTGGCCCGTTTGTTTGTGTCACATGTTTTCAAACATCACGGATTTCCACGCAAGGTGGTCTCAGACCGTGGGGTTCAATATGTTGCCAAGTTTTGGAGGGCTTTTCTCAAATTGGTGGGGGTGGAGCAGGGGCTGTCAAGTACTTTCCACCCTCAGATCGATGGGCAGACTGAACGAGTAAATGCTGTTTCGGAGTGTTATTTACGATGTTATGTTAATTACCATCAAGATGACTGGTATATGCTTGCCGAATATGCTTATAATAATGCTGTGCGTCAGTCCACAGGTTTTAGCCCATTCTACACAGTGTATGGGAGAGAGTTCAGTCCCCTGGGCAGTGTTGACATCTCGGGGGAGGAGGGAGGTGCCAATATAACAGAGTGGGTCCAGGTCATTCAAACCACTTGGCCCTGATTACAAAAGAATCTAGAATGGGCTAAACGGAAATACAAAATCCAGGCAGATAAGCATCGTTTGCCTGGTTGGGATTTAAGGTGGGGGATCTAGTGTACCTGTCCACAGAAAAACCTCCGATCCCTTCACCCGTGCAGGAAACTTAGTGAGAAGTTCGTGGGACCTTTTCCCATATCCAGAATAATCAACAAAGTGACTGTAGAACTCTCCCCAAAGCTCTGAGAAAAATCCATCCGGTGTTTCATATCAGCCTCCTGAAATTACATATGCCCTCGCCCGAATGGCGAATGTTCATTCTCCAGAATGTTCACTCTTACTATATATCCTCTGTACTCTTAGAGTTTCCTCCCATTAGAGTCCTTGCTTATTTACATGTCAATTTCTGCATCTCGCTGTATATTTCTCAATAAATCACCTTTCTATGGAAGACCTGCCTAGAGGGTGATTTGTGGGTTTTGTCAAGCGGGCCTCAGAGCTGACACAAAAGGTGACCTGGGTGGCAGAGCGCCATCTGTGCTAGATGTGTTCCTGTCCCCACTAACATTCAATATGCCCCTTGAAATCCTGCCTCATTCCTGCCTCCTCTGACTGTGCATCATCCTGCACCCTAACCCAGGGAACCTCCAACATGCCCCCTACGAGGGGTGGAGGCAGCCATTGGCAGATGGCCATGTTTTGGAGCATAGCACAGACATCAAAGAGCTTGGTGACTGACAGTAGCTGCATTGACCAGCTACCTCAACATTGTGGAGGCAACGGAACTGCACCT
Source organism: Euleptes europaea (assembly GCF_029931775.1). NCBI lineage: Eukaryota > Metazoa > Chordata > Lepidosauria > Squamata > Sphaerodactylidae > Euleptes > Euleptes europaea. Next base: position 74,221,329 of record NC_079321.1, read on the forward strand.
TCAGCTGACCTTCAGCCCACCTGATGATCATGCGTGTCTGGTGGTGGGCCCATCCCCCCCTCATCCATGTGGATGGTGATTGAATGGGAGCTGCTGGAGAGCCATTGAGAGTGGTGAGAAGCAGAGCCCCAACTCAACTGCACCACAGGTACGCCAGTAAGCAAAAGCGGCACAGTTGTGCCAGAGCAACTGAACTAGGGCCAGATACTCTGGTCATTCTGCCCCCTTCACTTCCCCTTAGGATTGCGCTGTAAATCTATTAATTTATTTAAAGCATTTCTATGCCACCTTTCCACCCAATTCAAGGTTTCCAAGGTGGCAAACATGAAAACATTTCAAACACTAACGAGCATTTAAAATACAAATATATGTATATAAAATATTTAAAACAATTAATTAAAACGTATAAACACATGAACTCATAAACATATACGAGCAGGGAACTAATAAGAGTTTAGTGAGGTGTGCAATTATGGCAAAACTGACATCTTTTATACATACATACATCTTTCACATCACCTACTTCTTGGTCCTTTTAACTGGAGATACCAGGGATTGAACCTGAGACCTTCTGCTTTTAAAGCAAAGGCTCCTCCTCTGAGCCACAGCCCCTCCGCTCCTCATTGTAACTTTCCTTAGAAATCCACTGATAGTGTCCTCTTGGGAAAGGGACTTACTACTTGGACTCCGAAAGAGCGCATGGGTACATACCAGTCACGCTGGCCACACTGATTTCCAGTAAAAGGTAACTTTGGAAGTGTGGCCCCCCGCTCCAGCGCGCCCTGTTAGGCCTCAGAATTGGGCACAGGGAGCGCCGTGGCATTGGCTCCTGCTTCCTCCTTCGCCCTCTCCGGCCCCCTGCGCTCTCGGGGCAGCTGCTGGCTGTGCTGCCCAACGGCCCCGGGCTCACCCCTGTCCGGCTTCCCCCAGTTGTTCGGCGGGTTGCCTGGCTGCGGGTGTCCCACCTCGGGGCAAAGTCCTGAGATGCCCATGGGCGTCTCAGGAAGCATTAATAAACACGGTCCTGATTGAAAACGTTAGAATAGTTGCCAGGCAGCAGCGGAGTGACAATTACACATTTCTTTGTCTAGAACTGTAGATTTAATTTTGGGTTACCTGTAGGTTGAGGTTTCATTGTGCTGTAGAGGCCTTAGAAGGCTGATTTCTCCTCCTCCTGTAGTTGGGAGGCTCACAATGGTATCTTCGGCAGAGTTGCACATAAAAGGGTATAACTCTGCTTATGATGGCCCTGTCAGTGTCCTCTACCTTTTTGAACTTGTCTTGTGTATTTTTCACAGGTGACGATTCTAAAAGTGCTTTCTGGATGACCTACCTGAAACACTAAACAAAGTAGTGTTGATAAATAAAATAAGTTCAGCGGAACTTCAGTATTTTGTGGTAGATAGTATTTGTGGTTCTAGAAAGAAATCATTGCCAGAAGGAGAGCAAGTCTGTTTGTAGTATCCCGTAACAGTGAAAAGTGTTGACAAAGAACCTGGGAGGAAATATTAGCTTTTGTTTAAAAGAAGAAACCTAGTGAGTTTATATTATCAATGGAAGTCTTAGACATTTGACATTCAGGATCAAAGTTCTTGGATTACTGCATTTTAATTTTTGATCTAAAGTTCTTATTCAGAAGAATCAAAAGTGTGCTTCGGAATTGTTTTTCTGCCTTTTTCACAAAGGATGGGGATGAAGGGCCATGTTAATGAAGTTATTGGATCTGCTTCTTTGCTGTGGTGTAAATTTGGGAATTGGTATCCTGGAATAGCTGTAATCAGCTCTCTCAAGGTCAGACCTTGGGTGTAACCGGAAAATACTTTCTCTAATCTACTGCTCATGTATTACCTAAGCCCCACCGTCCTCACTGAAGGCATAGACAAATGCCTGAAGTGGGAGATCCCACATCCACACTTTTTCTAGATTAGTCATTTACTGCTCCCCTTACTACTGTAAAAAGAACAGAGAAGTGGAAAATTAGTGCATAAAGTTGTAAACATCTGCAATCTAGTATTCTTGTTGGTCTCTCTCCCTGAAGAGAACCATGGGGTTGGGGGAAACAATGTTTGAACCAGCGCCACGTCCTTCACTTTTGGATCGGAAAAAAGAACAGTTCAATAAATATTTGGGCGCATCAGACTAGGCTTGGTGAGCAGGAAAGAGGAGTGGTTGTGATCTGTTGGGCCTCTGTGGCACTGGGTGTTTTGTTACCCATAGTCCTACTGTTGAGTGTTGCTACCTGGTGCTTGGGATTTGGGATAGCATAGGGATTCTGTTGATAACACTGCTCACCCTGCCACCCAACTGCCTCCTTGCCTGAGTTGTTTGAAGCAATTTTGGATTTGGCACTGAGGACAACATAGTTTGTCATCCTTGGGGACTTCAATGTTGGAGTGCAAATAGAGGAAAGTTCAACATGAATGCACCTGAACACAGGTGAAAGCTCATTATCTTGCTTTCTGCGTGGTGATATCACTGCTCCACAAACATTGCGTCTATGCAGTGGTGTCTAACTGAGCATTTCTGGGTTGTGAGGGGGCTGTTATCCTAGGTTCCTGAGAATGTAGACCCGGAAAATATTCAGGCCTGCGGTAATGCTTTTGTGATGCATTTTGTGGATAAAATTCCTTGTATCTGCTGTAACTTAGGTTCATTTTCAGTCTTCAGTGTATCCCCACATGGAACTGTGCCAATGTGCAGGCCTGCCACCAGCTTGATTTTTTTCTATTTAGCTAAAAATTCCACAAGGGGGAGCGCTCCCCCCCAGCGTGATGCTTTCCCGCTCAAGCGTCACATGTCTAGGGGAGGAGCGTCCCCTCTCCCTCAGTTCCTTTTTTGCCACCGCTGCATCTGGTTTGTTTTCTAGCACGTGTTAAGCAGATTGGAAAGCATTTGGACTGACTGAGCCAAGTCATTTGGCCTAATCTGTCAAATCTCTTGGACTGGGAGAACTCGTTTGTTCCTCGCACAGGGAAAACACCTGGTCTTTTTCCTTATTATTTGGCCCTGGTCGAGGAGATGGCATCCAAGGCACTTTTTTAAAAGTGCGAAAAATGCTCAACCAAGATGACTCCCACTGATGAGCATAAACTTTGCCTCATATGTTTGGGAAAGGCCCATAATGTACAAGCCTGCAAGGTATGTTTAAAATTTACCCCAAAGGCTGAAAGCAGCATTATGGCAATCTGCTCTGAATGACCCTGCCCCAACAGAGCTCTTGTGAACCCCGGCAAGACCATCTCCAGCACAGTTGGTCCTGACGGTTCCGTTAGATATACCGAGTAGTGAAACGACATCAATCCAATCATTGGCCTCTCTCGACGTCCCAAGCGATGCAGCTGCCAAGATCAGCCCCCAAACAGAAGGAGAAAAGTGGGGAGGACTGGAACCGGTGTCCAAGAAAAACTGGGATAAGAGCAAGCACAGAGAGAAAAAGTGGATCAGAAAAAGACCACCAATGCTAAGGTGACCCTGGTTCTCCCAAGGACACTGTCTTTACACTCCAACTCCCCATCCCATTCCTTCTCTGGAGTGGTTCTGGACATTTTCTTTAGTGACAAAGCAGAACCAACACTGGGTAACTTGGAACCAAGCATAGAACCGGTGATTCAGCTGCAATCCCTTGACCCGATGCAGATTCAAGATTGGATCAAATTTTGTCAGTTTCAACAGTAAAAGAGGTCATCGGTGTCAGTCTCAGGCGTTTGCCTCTAGCACCCCTCAAGCATACTCATCCAGACAGGTAGATCGGAAGCAGTAAAACTTTATTAGGAACTAAAAAGCAAATTAAAAGAACTAACTGCATACAGGCAGGCAAAGTTAGCAATGGAGAGCCAGTACAGGCTACCTGCTTAAAAACATTAGGACAAGAGAATAAGATAAACATTGCTAGGCAACAGCGAGATAGGCATTTCCCATGAATGAAGACACAACACGTCACAGCTGTGATAACAGGCACTAACGAAGTATACACAGGAGCTTCCAAGCCCTGGGAACCAAGGACTTGACTTGTGGCCAGAACTTGGCCTGAACTCATGTCAAGAGCCCGTCTGGATCTTGCATTCAGTGAAGAACCTGACAATCGGGATAGCTCCAGTCCACATCTGGACTGCAACCTCCGTTCATACAACTACCAGACTATGAGGAGTCGGAACCACATATTGATAGGGCACTTTCTACCTATGGTTCTGAGAGTACTGAAACCTTGCCGGATGAATGGGTTGGGGACCCGAGCCCCATGTCCCTGAGTGAGGATAGTAGACTACTATGACACACTCCCTTTACACTTTTAGTACCTACTCTCAGCCTGACTGTATGCTGAGGGAAAGCGTTAGGCTGAGTGTATTTGTGAGATTATTTTTCTCCTCCTCCAGTCCCACACCTTGTTTTACCTCAGTGAGAAATTTGACACAAGAGGCTTCTTACAGTTAACAAACAAAACAGGGAAATTTATTAAACAGTATTCACAAGATGGATTTTTGAGGAAAAGGCAGAATTGGAGGTAAAACACAAAATCACATATATGTACACAAGATTCTTTCAGAGAGATAGCTTAGTTTAGGTGTTACTCAAGTTGTCTTTAGCTTAGATGTTTTCTCAAATTAGATTTCTTCAGTACTTAGGTTACAAACTTAGTTCTGTTCCTCAGAACTCTCACAGACTCAGTTTCACAGACTGTGTTCCCAGCCTGGCTCACAGGAATGAAGAGACTTTGAATCTCTTTTTCCCAGAGAACTTCCAGAAGTATGGGGAAATATCCCAAAATCCCTCTTCCAGTTCCCTCTGACTACCCCACCACCAGTGGCAGTAATCCTCCACACCTCCCTGCAACCGAAATAGGTCTGCCCCGGAGACTGATTCCCCTTTGTGACCTGAGAAAGGGCCCCTTTTCACCCAATTCTCAATCCTGTCACTCCACAGGTTGTGTGCTCCACTAGCTTTGGCTATACAGAACCCCTTAGATTCCACAGAATTGTTCACTGCTGCCTGTCACACAGGTTCACCAGCTTAGAACCTCTCCCAGCTTCTCAGTCTTGCTACCAAGCTCAGAATCTTTCACAGCCTCCTCTCAGGCTGGTTACCAAGCTTTGAATGCTTTTCTCTCCCTCCCAGCTCAGTGTCAGCTTTTTTGGCTCCGCCCACTCTTGGTTTCTCAGCTTTTGCTGCAGATTAACCCTTTGTCCATCACAACTACACACAGAACAAATGCCCTGTATGTCGGAAGCGCTGGAGATTGATATCTATACCATAAAAAACCAAGGGATAAAATATTAAGTAGACTTCATTCTGAGCCGCCATCAGTAGCTGCCTTCCCTGTACTGGAGAGCCTCACCAAGCTGAAAGAGATGATTTGCAAAAAGCCAGCATCTGCATCGCCATCTACCAAAAAGCTGGAAAACCTTTATAGAATTAAACCAGGAACATCGGAGTTCCTGTCATTCCACTCTGTCCCGTCATCCATCATTACCATGGAGATGCATCCTAAACAGAGGGTAGGACAACACTAATCTCCAGTGGACAAGGAGAGCAGAAGGCTGGGCTCTTTGGGTCGACATTACTATATTGCAGCAGCTCTCAATTTTAAGGTAGCGAACTACCAAACAATCATGGCAGGATGCCAATTGTTTTTATGGGAGAAATTAGCAGCCCATTTTCAGAATGTACCTGCGGAGACTAGAACATTCACTCCAACCATCCAGTTGGTTGGCCACAATGCTATCAAAGCAGGAGATTTCCGCTGGATGACATGCAGCTGAGGTCGCTGTCAAGGCTCTGACAGTTGTGGTCACTCTCAGACAACATACCTGGTTATGTACCATGGCTCTTCCGGTCCACATGAGAACCCAGGTAGAGGACTTACCCTTTGAAGGGGATACTCTCTTTGCCACCTCTACTATTGAATTCCTCAAAAACATGACTTAGGAAAGGAAGATGGCAAAGTCATACGGTGTGATCCCTTTTGGACAAGGGAGGCACAAGCCACCCTTTCGGCAACAGGGCTAATAATCCCCTTTTTACAATGCTCTCAAGCACAATACCAGCAGCAACAATGCCATCCTCCCTACCAGTTTCAACAGACCAGTATATGTGGGGGGTGGGGACCTAGGCCCAAATCTGCCCCCCAACAGGCTCAGAAGGAGTAACAGCCACGATCAGAGATTCTGACTAAGTCTTAGGGGACCATTGGAAGGTATATCCCTTGTAGAATTTTTAGCTAAATAGAAAAAAAATCAAGCCAGTGGCAAGCCTGCACACAGGCACAGTCCCATGTATGTCTGCCCAGAAGATCTCAATGAACAGCAGTTACAGGTAAGTGCAACTCTGTTTTCCACAGTTGATGCAGTTCAATCTCAGGATGCTCGTGAAGTGCAGTCTTGTACCAGTTGTATGGATGACTTTCGGTTGGTGAGTCCTGATGAAGTAGACAATCTGCTTAGAAATGTAGGGCCCACCATATCTAGGCTTAACCCTTGCCCTTTATGGCTGTTGGTATCAAGCCAAGGCTGGGAGATTGAGTGGGTCTGGGAGGTAATAAATGGCTTCTGGGTCCTATTGTTGTAGGTCACTTAAGGGTAGAGACATCTGAGCTCATGCTGAAACCAAAATTTAGTGAATCTCCACGGAAGTGAGTAGTGTTTAACATAATTTAGAACTCTACATGCAAAGAATAAAATAACTTTCTTTGAAACCTGTTGCTTTTTTTCTTTCTTTCTTAGGTGGAAAGTTACTTATTGCACCACTGATACTGGTTTTGGGGCTGGTAATAGGAGCCATAGCTGTTATAATAGGTAAGACCACAATGTGTGCTCAAGTGTATACTGCAGCATTTTGAAGTATGTAGTAGTTCTAATTCAAAGAAAACTATTATTGGGGAGAGTTTCCTTGAAATCTATTTCAAATATTGCAGAAATATTGGCAGCATTATGGGCGGACACACCATTTACAAAATTTCACACAGACAAAGTAATACTGTGCCCCAGTTTAGAATTTAGACCTAAAATATTATCACAGTTCCACATGTCACAAGTCATAGTTTTGCCAGCCTTTTTTCCAAACCCAGTCGCAAGCTGATCAGTCTCTACACGCACTAGATGTGAGGAGGACATTATTATTGTATTTAGACAGAACGAAGACATTTTGAATGGACATGAACCTCTTCATATGTTTCAAAGGACAGAAGGAGGGAAAGGCTGCTTCAGCACAGTCAAACCTTTGGTGGGTGACAGCAGCGGTCAGATGGGCATACAAGTCAGCTCAACAGGACTGCCTATTAACTGTTCATACTCATTCTACAAGAGCACGGTTTTTCAGCTGTGTTCCTGGCCAGGGTTGACTTAACGGACATTTGCAGAGCCACAATGTGGTTGACACTGTCAACATTTGTGCGACACTGTTCCATGGATGTTGACTCTAGATGGGAAACAGCTGTTGGGAGAGCAGCATTGCGGTCAATTTTCAGATGAGTGGCCCACATGGTTAGTGAACTTGCTATTCTCCCATGTGGGGCTGCACCGAAGACACAAAGATGAAAACAGTGTGGCACTTACCTATAACTGTTGTTCATTGAGTGTCTTCTGTGCAGGCATGCATCCCTCCCTCCATCCCCGCTGTGGGCTATGATTTGAAAGAGTAATGTAGATTCTTCCCATGGCGGGGGTAGGAGAACTGAGGGAGAAATGCTGGCCCTGCCCCATCGCATGACCACTTGGGCAGGAAAGGAGAGCCTAGCCTAGGCAAAGCGTCGGGGAGCGCTCCAATAGCTCTGATACGTCAAGAAAAGCTTGTAAAAAGTTCCCGCAGCTGGCCTGCATAGTCCCCATGCGTGCCTGCACAGAAGACACTCAAATCAACAACAGTTACAGATAAGTGCAATAGTGTTTTCTTTGTTGTATATGTACTAATCGTGCCTTATTGAACTCCGTATTTTACTTGCGCACTACAGAACTTACTGTACCTCATAGCAGTGATCCCATTCCTGTACATTTGCTACCTTAAGATCCCCTGGTAACTGAAGGGAACTTTTATAGTTTAAAACAAACCTGGTTCCCCAAAATCATAGGAGGCGGTGTGGATTTCTTAAGTAGGGGAAAAGGCCTGTCACACCCTCCCACCCTCAGCGACTATTAACCCTCATAGGGAAAGTAGATAATATTTTTATCTGAGATGGTGCCAGAAAAGGAGGAGAGAGAATTAACCCACCCTGCTCCAGATTTTCATCATGAGGCTGGTGCCAGTCTGTAAGAAACCAGAAGTAGGTGCCATTGTTTATGACTTCCTTTTATAGTGAGTCTTGGAATGCACTAAGAGCAAGATTAACAGCACACAACTTGAAGTTCGCTTTGAATCCTTGTATTCTGCTGTCCCCCTAAGGAGCATACATCATATCGGAAGGGATGTATACATGAGTGTAATATGCTGGGCACAGTTACAAATAGCATTCTGTTTTGCTTCATTAAGTGCCTTGACTGTCTTAGGGCAAGTAGCATGGCCTTAATTGTCTTTTTCATACTGTCATACTCATTATAAAAGGAAGCAACATTCATTTGATGCCCATTTATATCTCCTTGGAGATCTTTAAAAAAAACTATTTTAGAATCTCAGTGTTTAACATATTTTTCCGAATGTCACATTTTCTTGAAGGTTTTTTAAAATGTAAAATTTGTAAGTAACTTACAGAATAAACTGAAAATTACCTCAAAATGTGAGTCTTCTTTTAATAAAAGGTTTGATGTCTAATGTCTAATTATGGTGGGCTTTTTTCACCTAACTCTTAGCATTGATTTTTTCTCATGGAAGTTAACAGGCATGTTCACAGCAGTTGCATTCTCTGGTTGATCTGACTCATAGTAGCCTCAGGAGAAGCATAGGATTGCACATGTATGTATTTACTGAAGAACTTTGTACAGTATCTGTAATTTAGTATGCTATATTTTCTGTTTTTGGCAGGTTTATTTGTGTTTCCTATCTATTGCCTTTGTAAAAAGAAGAGGAAAAGGCCTCGAACAGAAATGCCCTGGTACGAGTGAGCATAAATTGAATGGAGCTGGTCCTACACAGCTTATGCAAAATGTTTGCAACGCAGCAATATTCTGCTGGGTAACTGTCTGGAAGCTCTAGCCCTGGCAGAACCTTAAGGGACACCTACTGTATTCTCTGTATACAATACACTACTGAAAACAGGTCAGAATGCTTCCCTGCTCTGGTGCCTCAGAAGAAATAGAGGCTCCTCAACTTTTTGAAATGTTTGTTTTTAAATAATAATATTTAGAATTTATATTGCACTTTCAATGTTTAAAGTGCTTTACACACACAATCTTGTAATCCTTACAACAGCCCTGTGATGTAGGCCAGTATTCTTTTCCTGTTGCAGACAGGCAACTGAGGCTAAGAAAGAGTGGTTTGCCTAAAGCCAGTTGTGAGTTCATGGTAGAGGCAAGATTTGAAACAGGGACCTTCTAGATTACAGCTCATTCTCTTAGTCACTGCACCATACCAGTTCCCGTTTTATTTTTTAAGTGTTCAGAACAACTTCACTTTCTTGGCCAGCTTGTGTCTGCGTTGTAGCTGCACATCTGGTGATGGGTCCATGAAAGAAGCATTTATGTTGACCCCGCATAAATTATTGGTGTATTTCTCAGCCTTCTAAGGGAAACACTTAAATGTACTTTGTGCAAAGGTACCTTGTTTTGTTTCAGATATGATCTCTCCACTTATAGTAGGTTCAATAGTAGTCTGTGTAATATGGTTTGCATACTGCCAGGTACTGAACTTGGAATTCAGTGGGCAAGACCATTGCCCTGTAGGGCTTGTATTTAGCAGGTGGTTACCACCAGGAAACAGCTAGTGCTGGAGGGACTGGAGGATGGGTAAGCTGTGACCAACCCTGAGCTGTGGGTCTTGCACTAGGGATGAAAGTAAGGGGCTCATCTACTCCAAAAACCACCCATCCTTCTCTGCAGTGTCTGCATTCCCATCTCAGCACACCTGCTCAGCTCCCAGGAGGGAAGCAAGTTGGGTTGTGGTGGCTTTATTCTTCGCACGAAACACAGCAGGTCAGACGAGCAAGCGAGATTGTTACCAGAGAGCCCAGAGGAGAGCAAGCTGGCCATGAGGAGAGCACGAGAAAGCCAAGAGGGAAGTAAAGGGTACACTTGCTGCTTGCAAGGAGAGGCTTTACAATGCTGCTGTCTGGCTCAGAGTAGGGTTCTGCAGTGGGAAGCCTGCATGCTCTTTACTTCCCTCACTGTCTCCTTTCTATTTCCCTGGCATGAAGCAGAATAGCCTTGGCCATCTCTCTCTCACTTAAGCTGTGAGCCTCAGACTATGGAAAGAGCAAGAAGACGGAGAGGTAAATAAAGGGCACTCAGGCTTTTCATTACAGAAACTTGCTCTGACCTAGCCAGTAGTGCTGCCTTGGTACCTTCCATCAGAGTGCTCCTGGCCTGACCCAGAAGGTTCCTGTAATAGGATGCCTGAATGCCTTTTGTCTCCCCAGCACAAAACAGAGCAGGCTGCCGCAGTTGCTAGCTTGATCAAAGCAAGCAAGCTCTGGAGAGAAAAGACAGGCATGTTTCCTATCCTTCCCCTGCAGAGCCCACATACAAGAGTACTTTGGCTGTGTTGTTTGATGGTAACTGTGAATGTGGCTCCCCGTGAGCTATGAAGTGAGTACCACTGGTTTAGAGACCAACAATGTTCAGACTATTTAACCCTCAAATACATTGAAATGAGTTAGGCAAAGAGGTAAAACCTGGCCTTTTATGGTCTTACATACAAACATTGTTATATTGTGGCATATGTCTGCATACTGCATTCCCCTAGCATCATATGCCTAGCAAACAAGAATGTGGCCAAAATAAGGGCAAATGCACAACATTCAGTATAGCTTGGAATATATTCCAAACTGTTCAGTTATGTGCAGGTGGGGAAAATAGCAATTTGCCCTGAGAGGATTCAGAAATTCACTGTAACAATATCAATATACGCCAAGTAGGCTTTTGTGCGTTTTTGCTAGGAAAATTCAGTTGTATCTGTATTTCATTATTGACTGCAATACAGTGTAATTTGAAACACTAGGCCAATTGGTAATGTCTTTCACAGGATTTCATAGCCGTCCTTGAGAATGGCATACTTGCCATCATGGAATCAACTCTTGATATTCATGATCATTTGGCATGAAAGTTTTTCAGGTATTTATTGAGTTGTCCAGCTCAAGCATAATATAATTCATGTGCTGCTGAATATGTACAGTTCCTGAGCCAGGTAGCCTGGTGCAGACTACCCCATCCCTACCCCTTTATGTTGACCCACTGTGCTGGTAGGTAGAGCGAGCACAAGCATGCTGGTCCCACCCTCGTATGATTGCCTGGTCATCTACCGAATATGACTGAGCAGAGGAAGTGGCCATGCGCACACACACCCTCTCCATGATCAACAGCATTCTGAAAGCAACATTGCTGATCACAAAGAAGGGGGTCTGTGTGCGGGCACTTCCTCTGTGCAGTCACATGAAGGTAAAAGGTGGGCCAGCACGCTTGTGTTTGCTCTCCCTCCCTGCTCAGGGAGTCAACTGTACCAGGCTGCTCTCTGTGTCACAGATAATACTGCTTGACTGAGTAATTTACCATTATTTCATCTAGTAAAATTAAATTGTTCTCAGTGAATTCAAAAAATCTAGCAGCTAGGTAGAACTAAAAAAAATTTCAGAGTTGTTGTTGCTGTTACAATTCCTACCCACTATGCTGTTACACATGTTTTAGTTTACATTTAATACATTTCTCTGTCGTTGTGTTATCTCTCCAAGTTGACTACTGCCTTAAATCTTTTAAAAGATTGTATACTTTTGCCTAGACCTAGATAATTGTGTGTTTCTCAGGCCAAACTTGTGTGTTGTCTTTGGTTTACTCAGGGATTTTAGTCCTTCATTAAAGTGTCATATACTTTTGTGAGGAAGAATTTCTAATATTTAAGACATTCAAGCATCATATATGTCATGAAATCTGGTGTTTGGTGTGCAGATTGTATTAAAAGCAGCATCAGGGCATCTGTTTGAATTGGAATAACTGATGTACTACTTGTAGCTTTCCCACAATTTTTCCCTTTTTTTTTGGTCATTCTCTCTGTACACATCTGCAATGACTCCTGCAGTATGTAATCCTTGGAACTGGTCCAGAAATATTCATCTGCAGCAGCAGGTTGCACGCAGTGATATTTCTGTGTTCTAACAGATGGCCAGAGCATGAGAAATGGCTTGACTATCACAGCCTCAGCCACGTGTGGATTTTTTAAAAATTCATAGACACCCCTTTCTTCCAAAAGGAGATATGCACATATTGCTGACAGAGTATTTTTGCTGATATGTATCTGCAGGGTTAAGTGACTTGACATGATGTGGGTGGTAGGTAGAGGGTTGTTCTCCATGCAGTGCTTGTTTCTGTGCATGGGAACCACATCCAGAGGGGCAGCCTGCACATGGAAGCCTGTTTCTCCAAATAGATCATTCTTGCCAGATAAACATGTTCTGCTTTTAAAACGTATGGACATTTGCAATAACTGGGCTGTTATCTCAGATATGAAAAGCTTTGTATTGGGGTGTGTGAAAGGCATGACCAGATAAAACAAACAGGTGTACCTATACATAAGGAGAATGCAGAGTTATAGATGAAACTGTTTCACACTAAACTATGGATGTGTCTTATTAACACAAAATGTGCCATTTTAAGACTCTTATGAAATACATATCAGTCAAATCTTGTTGCTATCTGCTTCAGTTAATTTACTGTGCAATCCAGAGCGCCGGGGGGGGGGGCAGTCGCGCCATGGCTGGGGACACCACAGCTGAGCCGCCTCCTAAGCGACTTGCTGTATTGCAGCCAGCAACCCGACAAGGGACCTCCCCCAGCCCCTGTGGAACCCCTGTATTCAGCTCCTAAGCGACTTGCTGCATTGCAGCCAGCAACCCAACAAGGGACCTCCCCCAACCCCTGTGGAACCCCTGTATTCAGCTCAGTGGGCTGCACCTATGTTTTCGCCAGTGTAAGTTCACGCTGGCAAATGTGGGTGTTCCTGTGCTGAAAGGAGCTTAGGGAGATGACTAACACCAGCCCCGCCCTTGGGCATATGCCCCCTATGGTGCTGGTGGAGGTACATCGGTGTGCACAGCCGTGCTAGTGCCTATGCGTGGTGCTGCTCCCTGGCACCAGCATAAGTGCCCCGGCACAATTGTGAATGCCCCTTATACCAGCGCAAGTGGCCTTTGCACAGGCACTGAGGTCACACCTCCTCAGCGCTTTCGACACCCTTCCTTGTGGATTGCGCTGTTAAGCATGCTTGATTTTATTAATTTTAAAAGTATATTTTATATTAGTTTTTAGATTAACTGGTCTTTTCTAAAAATGGAGTATTAGTGGATATTATTGTAAAAAACCTAATAGATTAATTTGAATCCTTTCATAGGCCCCTTTTAAATAACTCTTCTAAAATATTCTAAAATTAGCTTTAACAATACATACAAAATTTGTTTAAAATTGTATTGTTATCTAATTGGCCTTATATAACTTTATCATATTCTGTATTGTTTATGTATTATTTTAAACAGTTAATTTAGTCTCAGTTGCAATGCAAAATGTGTTTCTGCCCTCTGATGTTACCCCCACACCCACTATGGTATTTGTTTTATTTATGTAATGTACCTTTCTCATACTAAAACAGAATTAAAATAAAACAATTTCAGCATCTCCATTCAGGACATCTCCTGTCAACAGTGCTAAATAGAGAAGGCTGAACAATTTAGTCACAAGTGAGCATTTATGTGGTACATTAATTGCTATCTATCTGTATGTGTCAGCTCTAGCACTGTTGGATAGCACATTAATATTTTTTCAAGGTATTAAAATAATGCCAAGTAAAGCTAACAGTATTTCAAGTATATATTCGATTTCAATACTTAAGTTACTGTGTTGGTGTTGATCTACAGTAAGAAAGTATTCACATTCGGCGAGGATTTGACTTCATTAATTAGCATATACTTAGCTAATTATACTGATTAGCATATACTGATGCTAAGCATATATCTACCATATAGATATAGATAAGTCTACCAAGACTTAGCATATACTGATGCTAAGAAACTACTATAGTACTTTTGAAAACCCTGATTAATTTGAAGGAGCTTTAAAAAAAACTCAAGATTTCCCAGTGCAATTTCTCAACTATACTATTCAGAGTATAATAAAAAATAAAACAAAAATTTGGCAGCTGTAAACATTGTAATCACTGTAACAATCCTGTTTCACAATGTGTTTCAGTACTTGCCAAATTATGCTGTGAATTATAAATAATATACATTAAATTTATATCTCCTGGGGCAAAAGAAAAATAAATTATTTCTGAATAATTTCTATCCCTTTTTTTCTAAACGTGTATTGTTACAAATCATACTGTAAAAATAAGGGAAGTTGCTCAAAAGCTCTTTAGATTTGTGCCATAGGTGAAAGGTTGATGGATTACTGAGCAAACTTTTATTGGTCTTATTAGAAATACACTGGTATGCCAAAAAAAAACCCTTCCTTACAGCCAGTCACCCTGTTCTAGCAAGGGCAATTCATGCCTGAAAGCAGGCTTCCAAGTATGAAATGCCTTCTGGATGTGGTCCAATATGGTCAAAAGTGTGCTAAGGGAAGGAACCCCTATATCTATTAACACATTGGCACAGCCTTGTAGGTTACCATTCAGAGCTACCTGGACAGCTGTTGTGGAAGAGGCCATTTAATTGTAAACACTCCTTTACAAGGACAGGTGATCATCTCTACCAAGTATTTATGTTGAAGTAATATACTGAATGTTCAAAGGCAAAAGAAGGCGAACTTGTGTTTTGCTCTGTGTGCCATCCTTAATAAAATGATTTAATATATTGCCATTTTTATGTGGTGTCCTTGTAAATTCAACTTTCAATTCTATGAAGTGTCTAAACTAATTGTACTTGAAGCCCTTGCTTGTAAAAAGAAGGCAAGCTTCTGCTGTTCTAGTTTTTGTTTTAAATTTAAAACACATTTGGGCATATTAAAACTGAATTTGGAGCTGTTGTACTTTAAAGCTGTATGCAGGATGTATCTGATTACAAAACTTACTGAAGACAGTGGAAATGGTTTTTGATCTATGGTAATATATATGAAATGAAGAGCAAAATAGTACACTTCCCTGTGGTAAAAGTCAAAATAAAAATATTCCCGTTCCTTGTGCTTGTTTCAGAACTGTCTTTTATGTATCTTATGCTGAAATCTCTGGTAACTTGCATTACACATTTAGTTCAGGTGGCTTGGATCCAAAGAGCTCCATGCTTTGGAGAGGAGGGGGTTGCCAGTTTCCACTTACTTGTGTAAACTCACTCTACTGCATCCCTGTGCCGCATTGAAGGGTTTTCTAATCCTCAGGAGTGACTTTATGGAATGATGAAGGATTGTAGTGGGACAGTAGATACGAAAGTCTTGGGAGCACACTGGGTTCTTTGGATACAAGACATTATCTTCCTACATAGGGTGTGAAGATACACTGTTAGAATAATTTAGATTTGGATAAATTCCAGCCACGTATTCTGAGCTTTGCTGGAGTATGAACAGAAAGTAATTTAGATAAATTCCAGCCGTATATTCTGAGCTCTGCTGGAGTATGAACAGAAGATTAATCATGCTAGTCAGGTTGTTCACCTGAAGTTTCTCTTGTGTATATGACCACTTCTGACTTTCCTTGAACATTTGAAAACCCATGCTTGCATAGCAAAATGTAATGGCTGATCATCTTTTATTATTGCAGTTGTTGACCAAACAAGTAGTTTTAAAAATTACATTTACGTACCTATTTCAATAGTATAACTGATACATTTTAGTTAAATACTAAACAAAGTATTAATATCTTTAAAATGAATATAACTGCTGAGGAAAGTAATTTCAGACACACAGTAGCAATGAACACTATTCATTTCTGCTTTGATTTCCAGAAATTATATACTATTTTACAGAACTTGGCCACTTTGTTACCTGTGAAAATTCATCCTTGAGGATATTGACTCTATAGGGTTCAGAAAAACCAGTACTCTTTCTCTAAATAGGGCCTAAGATCGCCACCCGGTTCTCATAATAACTACACCTAAGAAGAACATGTCCCAGTGTTTCCGGTTCTCCACTACTACGGGGATAGAGCCTTTGTGCATGCAGAATCTTTTAAAATTTTCCTTCCAGTACTGCAGAGGGCAAGGCCGCACAGCGAGCTAAAGTAAATGCTCTCCTAATAGTATTTACTTATAACGTCGTAAGATATGCCGATGGACAAGAGATGTACTTGGTATTGGCAGGCGCCCTGAAAAAGGGCGCTCTGGCTAGATCGAATTGCCTTTAAGTGTCTTTTATTCTTTGTTTTAAAACGTGTCTCACTGTGTCATAACCTAAAGTCCTCAAATATTCTGGGGAAAATCCAAGTTCTAATTTGTTTCTAGCAGCTTTAAGCCAGCTTGATGAATAATTATCCTCTAAGATCAATGGAGAAAGTCCACAGGGTCTGAGGTTCAATTTAAGCCATGTATAGATTGATAATAAAGCAATCCTGGCCTTGACTCTAATTTGGCCAGTCTCTAACCTCACCATAGAGTTTGATACACAGGTAGGCACATGAAGCAATGCTCTTAAAATTTTTGTTTGGGTTCGCTCTAAAGGAACAAAGCAAGAGGAAGCTGGACCTAAAAAGGAACTATATAAGAACTGTGCCAACGTTTTTGCATGGAATAGTTTAAGAGCTGCAGGAACAATAAATCCGCCTTTAGTACGAAAGAACTTTAAAATAACCATTCATAAAGAACTGCCTTTCTGGATTAAGCTGTCGAAATTAGCATTGTCCCAGCGATGTTCCCAGATCCCTTGGGGAAACTAACATGAACATGATGACTGTTGTCTGTTACTGTCATAACAGTTGTTCAACCTTGGCAATGCACCTGTAGCGTTTTAGACCGGGGGGGGGGGGAGAACCCTAGCAATTTGTTTTCTATATTTGTTTTTATCTATGTAGGGGCTTGGCTATTTTCCTGGTAGCATACTTGAAGCAGTATTTTTCCAATATCTTTCTAAAAATCTAGATGGCTCAACAACTATTAATCTTGTTCTCTCCTTAATGAGGGCTTTAAAGTGCATCAAATTGTTTTGTAATGTTTGTCCATTTTTATGAGTGCCTTTTGTTTGAAAATGGCCTACACGCTTACTATAAAGGAGCATAATGGAGTAGCATTGGATTAAACTTGTCCCATTGAATGTAAAATTAAAATTAACATAATCCTTGGATAGATAATATGCGGGTTATGTACATATTAAGAACACAAGGAAATGCCATTTCCTGCCAACATATATCCTGCTGGACAGGATCTTTTTGGGATTAAGTGAATTTTTAACTGTTTATTTTTCAATGTTGTTACCTTGCTACTGTTCTGTCATAATTGTATATTGTGTATACCACCTCTACACTAAACCTAAAGGCATTTATGGTAAGCTAATAACCAAGTGTCATGTGAATATGGTAAAGCTGGTAGTAAAATTAATAATCCAGGAACATGTGATCTTTTGGTTCTGTAGATTACATTTGTTTTGCCATTTATCCTAATGAGAAAGAGTTCATTTATCCTAATGTGTTTTAAGATGAATGAAAACTTGATCACAGTGACCACTAAAGGAAATGTAAAATTTAAAATACCAATTTGATCCAAGAATTGTGTATTTGAGAGTATTCCGTGAATGGATTGCGTGAAGGAATTCACAGTAGATTTGTTTTCTTTGCACATAATTGATTATACTGTCATCTATAAATATCTGCCTAATAAACTTTTGAAGGAAAAACAGTTAGTCTTGAAATTATTTTTAATTCCAAGTTAAGTGACAAGAGAAGCTATTCAAATTAATTGGAGTATACTTGAGTACAATATTCACTTAGGCATAATTTAAACATGGCTAAGCATTTTGTCTGAATTCTGTAGTTTGGTTTGTATTGGTCGCTATCCAAGATTAGAAACCAAGGTTAAAGGTGGATTCAGCGTGTAATATTTTTAAAATGGATTTAAAAACTATGATTTTGACACACAAAAAATACCCAAATGGGAGTTCAATTTCTTATGTTTTGTTACTATATTGCTTGCAGATGATGAATATAGTCATTTTAGATTAGAATCTATGTTTGATACTTGGGGAAAATGAAAGTATGAGAATGTTCAGCTAGCCATCTGTAAGCTCTCATACAATGTTCTTCAAACTTCGAATGATAAAGACAGATGACAGGAACTATTTTTTTTGTGTGTGTGGATCTTTGCCGGTAGGGGTTTTTCTTCTCAGCTCAATAACAGAGGAGTGCAGTGGTGGGTGAGTGTAAGGGAGATTTACTGTCACCCATGTGCCTCATGTTAATGCCAGATCATCACCTCTTTTTACCTGCTCCTGGCAAAGTATGCAGTCTTAAAAGTCTTCTGCATAGATGTCAGGTGACCAACAGACTACTTTTAGCATTTTGGTGTTTTCACATTAATGTTTTCATCCTGTTTTTCAGCCACACTGACTCCCAACATGGCTCATGGTTAAGGTCTATCACAAGTTTAAATTACAGCCAGGAACTGAGATGCACAATTTGATTTCTTCTAATCAATGCCAACATATATCCTGCTGGATAGCTTTGTCAAATGAAGCAATGTTTGGGCCTGGGTGAACATGGAGAAACTGAGAAAGTGTGGTGGTAGAGATGATAGTAGGGTAAGCATCCCAGGTATTAGTCCTCCACTTTCACACCCAACTTTTCCATCCGTTGGTAGCTTCATATTGGTGATGTTGCCATGGTAGGGACTTCCCTCTTGTAAATGCCTCAAAAGAGATGTCAGCATTAAGGTTGTAACCAAATAGAAAAAAAGTACCACTGTGCAAGCATGCAAGTGTTTTATATGTATTCATTTTATATGCATCCATTAATAGTGTACTGTTTCTTTTATAGACTTTAATACATAAATTGTAACATGAATCAAACCTTTTCCTTGTTTCACTATAGCTTCTTCAGAAGTCTGTTGCTTTAAATTTCACAAGTGAATCTTAGCTGCTTCCCTATAAGTCTTACTGATTCTTATCCCTGTTCTCTATATAAAGCAAAGTTTATATAATAAGTTTACTCTTCCTATATTAGTTTTATAATGTATTCAAGTAAAATAATATTACTATAAATTTACCCAAGCAATTATTCAGTTAAACCTGACAGATCGTGCTGCTCTGGGCTCCACACCTCTCTCTCTGGCAAAGATCTGTGTTAATCGTTACTATACCAATAAATCTCTCATGCTAATTGCTCACTGAAGAAGCTACCGGGAAACAAGGAAAAATCATGAAACCTTGTCATTAATGTTATCTGATTAATGTTTGTATATAAGTTTATGATTCATGTTACAATTTCTGTATTAAAGTCCATAAAAGGAATGGTACACTATTAATGAATACATATAAAAAACACTTGCATGTTTGCATAATGGTACTTTTTTTCTATTTGGTTATTCCTAGGTACCACTCCCCTCCATATATTGAGAATTAAGGTTGTGGCATACAACGAATGAATACATTTGATGAAGTGACTGTCTTATGAAAGCTTATACTATAATCCAAAACCAAAAGCCATACTTTAAGACCAACTAAAATAACCAAAACGAGTGCACAGCTTTCTGGTTCATCTTTGTGGCTTCTGTGCATTTAGAAAAGGCCATAATCAGTTTGTTTGTTTCGGGGGTGTAAAAAAAGGGAAAGCAGTATCTATGCATTCCCTGGGTATATGGTTGGGGAATGCTAAATGGATGGCTTACATGGCATCTGGGTTGGACTGCCCCTTTCCAGTCAGGGCACATTCCACAAGGGCCCAGGCATCGTTGACTGCATTCAGTGCCAGTGTGGACATCAGGGAGATCCGCAGAGCTACGACCTGGTGATCCGCATCTATGTTCATCAAACACTATTCGATGGATGTGGAGGCAGCAACAGAGTCCACTGTGGGAAGAGCAGTGTTACAGTTAGCATTGCCTCAAGCAGCCTTGCACCCACCTCCATGGTAGGTGAGCTTGCTAATCTTCCCATGTGGGGTTGCACAGAAAGCCACCAAGATGAAAACAGAGTTGCACTTACCTGTAAATGATGTTGAGTGGTCTTCTGTGCAGGCACAAATCCCTCCCTTCTTCCCGGCTGTGGGCTGCTTGGATCCTCATATTTCAGGCTTCTCCAAGGCGGCAAGAGGAGAACTGAGGGAAGAGCCCTCCCCCTTGTCACTAGCAGGCCGAGCCTAAGGGCTCAGAGCAAGTGGGGGGGGGGGAAGCACTCTTAAAGCAACATACCTCGCTAGAAGCTTCCTAGAAATTTCTCTGTCGCTGGCCTGGGCAAGCGCAGTGCCCATGTGTGCCTGCACAGAAGACCACTCAATGAACAGCAGTCACAGGTAAGTGCAACTCTGTTTTCTCCAGAACCCTTTAATCAGAATTCTGGGGTGGGGGGTATACTTTGGACCATGATCTTAGCCTGTTATCTGACATTCTGCACAGATCTGAGACAGGGTTGAATCAATAACATGGTGCAGTGTAGAGCTGGCAGCAGGGTTTATCTTTGATCTTCTGAGAAGAAGAAAAATGGTAGCATCCAATTAAAAATATAAGCACCAGTAGTTGCTCAAATATCTAACACCCAGACAGAAATCTTTCTGATCTTTTAAGTGATTGAAAGTAGAGGGAAAGCATTGTACTTTTAAAATGAAGTGTACTAGAGACTACTTTTAGAAAATGTGCTAGTTAAGAAGAGTTGGTTTTTATATGCCAACTTTGTCTACCACTTAAGGGGGACTCAAACCGGCTTACAGACACCTTCCCTTCCCCACAACAGACACCCTGTGAGGTAGGTGAGGCTGAGAGAGTTCTAAGAGAGCTGTGACTAGCCCAAGGTCACCCAGCTGGCTTCATGTGTAGGAGTGGGGAAACAAATCCAGTTCACTAGATTAATCACCGCCGCTCATGTGGAGGAGTGGGGAATCGAACCTGGTTCAGAGTCCACTGCTCTTAACCACTACACCACGCTGGACTCAATGGATACCAGATTGGATAGTGATAGGTAGTGACGGGTAAAACTTCCTAAGCATAATTCCTTCCTTCTGTAATTTTGCCCCAGTTGACTTGGAATTTTGTTTTAGACCAGCCCAACAACTTTATACAATAAATCTATTAGTCTAAGGGCGAAAATGCACGGTCACTTTAGCCTCCTTTCTTCCCTGTTCCAGCCAGGATTCAGCCAGGATCGAACGCACGAACGTGCGTTCGATCCTGGCTGAATCCTGGCTGGAACAGGGAAGAAAGGAGGCTAAAGCAACCGTGCGTTTTCGCCCAAAGTGCCACAAGACTTTTTTTAAAATTCTTAGTAAGACGATAAAGATAAGAGCCCCGTGGCGCAGAGTGGTAAGCTGCAGTGCTGCAGTCCAAGCTCTGCTCACGACCTGAGTTCGATCCCAACGGAAGTCGATTTCAGGTAGCCAGCTCAAGGTCGACTCAGCCTTCCATCCTTCTGAGGTCGGTCAAATGAGTACCCAGCTTGCTGGGGGTAAAGGGAAGATGACTGGGGAAGGCACTGGCAAACCACCCCGTAAACCAAGTCTGCCTAGGAAACGTCGGGATGTGACGTCTCCCCATGGGTCAGGAATGACCCGGAGCTCGCACAGGGGACCTTTGCCTTTTTAAGACGATAAAGTAAGCAACAATTTAATGTAGCTTTACTCCTAGCCTGGAACCAGTCTTTAGAAAGATTTGTTTCTAGTATAGCAATATTATTTGACTTTTTAGTATTATTAGCATTTTTTAACATTGGATAAGTGTATTATATGTTGACATTTTAAATCAATATATATATATATATATATATATATATATATATATATATATATATATATATATATATATATATATATATATATATTCTTGATTTAAAATGTCAACATATAATGCATGTATAATAATATAATAATATATGTTGACATTTTAAATCAAGAAAATTATATAATTTTCTTGATTTAAAATGTCAACATATATTATTATATTATATATTATATTATTATATTATATTATATATATAATACACTTATCCAACGTTAAAAAATGCTAATAATACAAATATATTATTTATATTTATTATATATTTTAATAAAAATATTAAATATTTATATATTTATATATATATATAAATAAAAAGATTTGTTTCTACTGTATACTGAGCTAAGGGAATTGAGCACCTGGGCAACCTAAAACCCCGCCACCCCTCCGGCGTGCTGAGAAGACGACTGTTGCCAAGCGGGCCGGTCACGTGCACCCCTCTCCCAGCGGCACGCCGGCTGGGGGCTGAGCTCGCCGCGCTTCGCCCAATCGCAAGCCCTGCTCCTCTCAACCCGGCCCGCCCGTGGCAGCAACCAGCCAATCCGGTTTCTTCGACGCGTTACGCCTGTGGTTCGGGCTTTCTCCCGACCGGGAGGGCCGTCGGATCCGTTGCGGAACCCTGGTTACCATGGGAACGAGGGCGGCCGGGAAGGTCTCGGCCTCTCACGGAAGCGCTCGGCCGGGCCCAGGTAGGTGAGGCCGCTGGAGTGCGTTCGATCCTGGCTGGAACAGGGAAGAAAGGAGGCTCCAGCGGCCGCGCGCTTTCGTGCCGTTTCTATGGTTTGACTTCAAAGAGCCGATATTCCTTTCCAGTTAAAGAAACGTGTTTGGTTTTGGATATTTGGATTGGTTTTTTAAAAAAAAAATAATTTTTATTATTTTTCCAATTGTAGCATCTTATATGACATTATCCAATACTATAAATTAATAGCAATAGTAATTAAAAAAAATATATACTGATACAATTCAACAATTATATGACTTCCCCCTCACCCTCTTCAAATAAATTGTGTAATCTTTTGCTAACGGAACTAATCCCACTATTGTTAAACGTACATTTATCTTACTTTAAGCAAACTGTCAGTATGGGATTAGGTCAACGAGTATCCTTTAATTGATCCCATTCAAAATTGACTTTCGCAGTGAGTTCTCCACGCCTCCCATCCCCCCCAAAATTGTACATTATCATTGTGATTTATCAAAGCTGTAAGTTTTGCCATCTCAATCAATCCAAGCGTTTTATATATCCAATCTTTCTTGTCCGGTTGGATATTTGGGTTGTTGAAGGGCCGCATTAAATGTTAAGAGAGGATGTCAGTATAGTAGGTAGATTGTTGAAACTGGATCAGAAATTAAAATCCCTGCTCAGCATTGAAGTTTATTGGGGGGGGGGGAGTCATTTTTAGTGAAATCCTAAACAGAGTTACAGCCTTCTAAGCCCATTGACTTTAATGGATTTAGGAGGTTGTAACTCTGGCTGTTACCGCACTTGTCTTCCCAGCTATGTATTAAGAGTTTGAAAATGTTATAAAAAATATACTGTTTGCACTTTGGTTCTTGTAGGTTATCCGGGCTGTGTAATGAACTCTGACCGTGAAAGCCTTCGACAATATGTTTGCACTTTGTTTGGCCCCTATAGCTGTGAAGACGTCTTCCAACCGTTTATAAGCTGTGGTGTCCAAAAAACGTTATAAAACGATGTTTTTTATAACATTTTCAAACTCTTAATACATTGCTGGGAATACAAAGTGCGGTAACCCCCTCTGTTTACAATTTTATATCTTCATCTGCCCTGCCTTCCTAGGGTGGTTGCGAGGGTAAATAGCATTGCCCCATCTTCCAGGAAAGGCATGGCAGGAACTATGCTTTAACAAATTTGTATAAATTGAGTTTGTATTAAATATGTGGGTCTTAAAAGAGCTTCTTACTATAGTTAAATTTTTAGAAGTAAATATCCATTTTTCACTTTAAAATGCTGTTTTTCAATCTTCCTGAACGTTGTAAATAAAACTCTAGTCAATCTCTTCTGTGTGTGCTGCCAAGCAGTATTAATGCATTTCACTCAGCTTGTGTGTGTTTGGGGGGGGGGGTTCTACCACCCTCTCCCTAAGAGGGGAAAATGTTTTACATGGTAAGGTATAGCATTAGGAGTAGTAACTTATTCTGTTTTATAATTTAAAATAATATGGATTGCACGGCATTCTTACTTCTGTTTTAGTGTTTATTAAAATTATTTTGAGTAGTTGGTGTCACGGTAATTTCAGTTGGCTTTTATGAGATGAGCAAATTCATAGTAATAAAGAGGCCAGGGGGTGCTGGAAACTGCTTGCATAAACAACCACTAATTCAGTGCAGCTTTTCAGTAAGGTATTCAACTGAGTAATGTGTTAAAGTAAATCTCCTGCTGCCTGCCTTTCAAATATCTTAATGATCCAAACAAAGAACATCTTATATATAACTCAACTCTGCTTGTAAAGAAGTTAGATTACTCAGTTTGTTTAGTCTCTTCGTTGACTTCAATCTGATTTTAACGCCTGCTTCTTTGTCCTGCTTCATTGCCAGCTTTGAAATCATTAAAAAATTAAGAAGGTTGGTTTGCGTCAACGTTTTACAAGACCCTTTAGGTATGATGAGTGCCATCATTTCAACAGAAATTAAAATCAGCAGTTTGGATATGTGGTAATTGCATGTGCAGCAATTACCTGGCAGTAAGGTTCATTGATTTCAATAGAACTTAACTTCAAGGTAAATAAGTTTGGAGAGCAGCACAAATCATCTACAAATTGAACCTAAGGCTGCAATCCTGTGCATATTCATAGCAGTAATAACAACAACACAGCAGTGTAAGGGGATTTTGTTTTGTTTCAGTCATGGAGAATAAATCTTCAAGAGCAGAATCTGAGTACATCAAGAACCTCCAACAGCAAGTTTACTTTCTTGAACTGGAAGCCAATTTTCTATATCCTGTTACCACTCCTTTTTTTTCTTGTGAAAAAATTCATTAGATTTTTAGGATACAAAATAAAACGGGGACAGGAAGGGAAGGGGAAAATAAGATAGAATAGACACAAATCCCTGTGACAAACCACCACATCTGATACTTGACACATTAACACATTACATTTCTAATCTAAAATTAAAAGGTTCATTACATTTCTTATCTAAAATCATTATTCATAATAACCTCAACAGTTTCTATTTGTCTCTACTATTAATCTCTATATTCTTCGTTATCTTCAGTTACAAAATTTTATGATACTATATTCTGTACTATAATCAAACTACATTGAATTTCATTGTCAACCATCATATCTAGCTCTTTTGGTTCTTTTAATTAGCCCCTTTAATAAAATCTCTACATTATATCATAAATTACAATATTACATTGACTACAAATTGTCTCTCTATGCAAGTTTGTCATAGAAAGGTTGCCACTTGTTCCAGAAATCTTCCAAGGGTCATTCCTTAATTAAACAAGTTAGTTTAGACATTGTAGCAAAATCCATAAGTTTCTGGATCCATTCTCTTTTTGTTGGTACTCTTGGGTTTTTCCAATATGAAGCATATAAAAGTCTCGCTGCTGTTGAGGCATACTGGAAAAATTCCCTATGTATCGAGTTCACCTGTTGATGAATAATCCCTAATAACATATATTTGGGATTTAAATCAAAGTTAATTTTTAAAATATCTTCAATGGCTTTATGTATAGTCTTCCAAAATTGCTGACTTTCTGTTACCACTCCTTGACTCACAGAGAGCCACATTCACAATTATCATCAACCAAAAGAGCCAGTCCTTGTGCATCTGGAGTGAGGGGAAATGCTTGCAAGTCAGACTTATGTCACAAAACAGTATGCAAGCTTTCAGGTTCTCCAGAATTCTTTTAGACTAAATCATAAAAGATAAATGCTTCCCTATACTAACAGCACCCTTGAACTCTAGTGTTACAAGAGAGAGGGTGGTTAGAACCTCTCTCTGTGCTGTGGGAACTCCCTGCCAACCGCATTCCCTTCCAGCCAATAGCCTCTTCTATTTTCCTGGAACACGAGGCATGAACCATATTGGGGAATGGTGCTCAGAAGAGCCACAAGCCTTTCCCAAGCCACTTAGTAAGTATCACTGTCCTATATGAAGATATCTATTACAAGTTTAAAGTCTATCAACTAAAAATAATAGGAATGAAAACTATAATTGAAAAAAATACTGGAATCAAATATTATAGAAGCTAAGTAAAACACTATTGGCTGCTTATTAAGTTTAAATTAGAAGAAACTACTGATATGATGAATGTTACCATTATTTTCTGACCATCTATTTTTCCTTAACTTGCTATTCACTCGTGAACAAGCTAAAAAGGCCACTAGTCTTCAGCCCCGGGTTGCATCTGAAATGGAGCATATGCTGCAAAAGCTACAGGTAAATATGTGTGTGTATAAACATGTATATATATTTATGCTTGTCCTTTGTTGCATTTTTTGCCATCAAGGCGCAGCCAACCTTTGGTGACCTCATAGGGCAGGGGTGGGGAACATCAGGCCCGGGGGCCTTTTAAGGCACTTGGGTCCTGGCAGATCTCTAAGACTGGCGATCCACCCCTCCCGTGGACAGGAATAGCCTCTATTCAAGGCAGATGTGAGTTTGTTTTGCCAAGAAAAGGAACTTTTTTTCCCCCTTGCAGAAGAGTCATTAGCTTTGGAGCTGCTAGGACCGCCCAAGAAACTGGATTAACCCTTTCCCACCCAGGCCATGGAGAAACGTATTCCCTCTGTACTACAAGGTTGGGGGCAGAAGTGACAACAATAGAGGGGTTAAAGGGGGCAGGGCCAGAATGCACGTGGTGGGAGGGTGGGGATTCTTAGCCAGTGTGTCCTCATTTCATCCCTGCAGGCAGAGGTAGCAGGAGCCGGCTATAGAATCCAGCCCCAACCATGTGGAGCAGGAGCAACTCCAGTGTGTGGCTGGACAGCTACACCCAGCTGGTGCAACAGACCATCCTGTGCCACCAGGTGGGCGAGTGCGCCACCAGTTGGATGCCTTCCTGCTTGCTTGTGCTGAGGGGGGGGAATATCATCTGGGGCAGCTGCCTGTTTGGGTCTTGGTTAGCTAATTTTTAAGTTGATAATTTTGTATGGCCTGTGAATGATGTTATAAATATCCAAATGGCCCTTGATGGAAAAAATGTTCCCCACCCCTGCCATAAGGTTTTCAAGGCAAAGACGTTCAGAGGTAGTTTACCATTGCCTGCTTCTGTGTAGCAACCTTGGTATTCCTTGATGGTCTCCCATCCAAGTACTGAGAAGGGCCAACCCTGCTTAGCTTCTGAGAGCTGATGAGATTGGACCAGCCTGGGCTGTCAAGTTCAGAGCCATGTATGTCTTAAAAATAATGGCATAACAAATACTTAACAGTCTAATAATCCATCTTTTCTATAGTCATTCTGATTTAAATGAAATCAAAGAATCTTTTGCAGGAAACTTGTTACTTTTATTTAAAATGTACAATTGAGGAGGTTATCAGAAGCAAGGATTCAAAATACATTAATAGATTCACAGCAACTCAGGGCCCAAAGCAACAGCTGCCCTGGTCAGCCAGCTCCAAATTTAGGACTGCCTCTCTCATCTAGCCACTTCCCCCATTCCACTTCACCCCATCCCATTGCAATCAATGGGCTTAAAGTTAAAAGGAGTAATTCTGCATCAGATTGCACTTCCACATGAGGAGAAAACAAGATTCAGTAGTCAAGAAGTGCCCAAGATAGAGAACGGGACTTATTCAGTTTAAGTCCAAATCTGATTTGTTGTCAATCATATTAAAAATAGGTTCCTTAAAATACATTTGTAGCTCCAGTTTCTCCCACCAACCCCAGTTGAAGGAGGGAAGTATAGAACCTGGGTTAGTTAATGGAAGGGAGGGGTGGAAAAAAGTAGAAAGTAGCAGTGTCTCCAGTCCAGTGACTTCCACTGCTCCAAATTTGTGGGGGAAGGGAATTATCAGTAGGCAAAATAAAGGAAAATACAATTTCAAAGCAACTCCCCAGGCCCTATAATTGCCTTTCCTCCTTCACAAATAGAACTCATAGGGTTTATTTAACAGTGAGGGATAGGTAATTAAAGTAGTGCACATATATATAAAAACTCAAATTTAGGAAACAGCAGAAAGTTTGGACAGCACAGGTCTTTACTCTCTGAGACCTTCTGCAGGCCTCTTGCACTCAAGTTTTCCTGCAGCTTGGCTGTCTGCCGGTGGTGGTGGTGGTGGTGCTCCTGGAGCTCTGTGCTCCTGCAGAGGCTGCAGGTATACTTTAGGTTCCTTACCGGGCTGTTCTGCCCTCTGCCCAAGATGTTCCTTCTCCTCAGATGGCTTTCATCTCACTTTCTCCTCATACATTCCTCCTTTCACCTCAAACACCTCCTACGGCTACCCCTCAGGATTTAAAAAACAACCTTTTTTCTCACAGATTTAATCAGGGACCATAGTGCTACCCATTCAGTGCCCAAATCATTTTGAAGGACAACCATAATATGGAACTGAAAAATTCATTATGGTGAAGCAATCTCTAGAAATGCTGTTTAGCGTTGGCAGCGTTCTAAGGAACATGTTTGGAACATTCCAAATTCAAGCATGCGTCCTTTCCATGGTTCTTGATTCACATTTCACACACTCTGATTAGATATCAATTTCACACTCTCCTTTCACTTTGCAAGTAGGTTTGAGTCAGCTGTTCATCCAAATGGCTGAGTTGATCTGCTATCTTGGTTACTCATTAATCAATATTCAGATCATGCCAGTACTAAGGGAGGCTTTGCATAATGACAGCATGACCCATCTCAATAAATTAGCCTAAACTGTCTTTTCAAAATATATTGATATCACTAATTGAAACGATTCAGTCTTTCATCATACAGGCATGCTGAAAATCGAGTAAAGAATTACTTTAGCCTCTATTTTACTATGGTTGAGGGCACATGAGACCTCAGAGGATTTTTTTACCCCTACTTGGGCTGGATCAGTTTAAATCTAATTGGTGGAAGCATTCCATTGAAAAAATATAAAGACTACGCTTCTCTCCACAATCCCTTTTAGAGCTCAGGCCAGAGCAAGCAAAGGCCTTAGTGAAGCAAAGGATATTTGACATTGAGAGACAAACAGATCTTAGGAGCTCCCCGGATTATCTAGCACCTTCCAGTATACGCTACCCTCTGGTCCCTGCTATGTATTTATTTACATTGGAATTAAATAAGCATAGGAAAGCTTTAACCCTCGCACGAGGATCTGCTCTACCCTCAGCTTTATTGGAGGGAAAATTCAGGAAGTTGCCAAGAGCATAGTGGGAGTGCTCATGTGGTGCGGGAGAATTGAAAAACACAAACCATGTGCTCCTCAGATGTGGCTATTACGAGGGTATTCAGTGGAAGCTGATCCATCCACTTTTTAATTTAATGGAGTCAGAGGAAGAGGTAATGAAACTTCTTTGGGACGAGGACTCTTTTTGTCTCTCTCAAGTTGCCAAATTTTGGGCTGCTGCAATTAAGAGCCATACGGGAAAGGTAAACATTGGGACTGGCTAATTTTTATTTGGTAAATTATTGGTTTTAACTGTTTTTAAATTGTGATATTTTTAAACAAGAGAGACCCTAATTTCACACAGGTTGTATCTGGTCATTTTATTTTGGCCTTTGCCGTAAATAAATTTATTCATTCATTCATTCACCATACAATGTGTTTTATCCTCTCGTAGGAACTGCAGTCTCAGTCTGATGGCCTCCAACTGGAATTAAAGAGAAAGGAAAGTCATCTGAACATGCAGCATATAGAAAGAGAACGGCTCAGTAGGCAGATCCATGTGGCAGATGGTAATATTTCAGTAATTGAATGTTTGCATATGACTGGCATGGAGAAATAAGTCTTATTTCAAGGGTTCTGCACAAACCCCACAGTTGGTTTTAAAAGGTTTTCTTCTGTGGGCAAAAACTAGTTGTAAAAATAAGACCAGGGTGTTTATGCCATGACCTCAGCAATCCAAAACACTACCATTTTCCTTAAAACAGGGATTACAGATAGCCAAACCACATTTTATGTTGGGATCTGAGACAGGAACTTCAGTATCTGCTTAGAAAGTACCACAAGAGCCCAATCTGAATTTGGATCCATGGCATAGAGGAGGGAGTTTCCTCACACTCCATAGACTGCTGTTAACCCAGGCAGACACTCATTTTGTAGTTGTCCTTTTTTCCATAATAACAGATGGGGTGGGGGTGGAGACAGGAGGATTATTCTAGAGCATGTTGGGAAAGGGTTAATATCCCCCCCCCCCCAATGGCATAGCTGTGTTCCAGATGCTCCCACTCATAGTGGCTTTTTAAACTTAAACTGTACATCAGGAAATCCAGTCACAGTGGCTCAGAAATCATGTGCTTTGAATTGCACAGCTAGACTCTCAAACCAGAAGGAGGCCAAGCTTCATGGTCTCACTTTAATCTCATATCATCTCATATCATCTTTGCCTCTTCCATTTCCTTCTCCAATCTCTGTCTGTATA
This sequence comes from Euleptes europaea, assembly GCF_029931775.1. Taxonomy (NCBI): domain Eukaryota; kingdom Metazoa; phylum Chordata; class Lepidosauria; order Squamata; family Sphaerodactylidae; genus Euleptes; species Euleptes europaea. Next base: position 74,251,820 of record NC_079321.1, read on the forward strand.
GCAGAAGAGCTATTTTTTAAAAAGCTGCAACAGCAAATATTTGTTGGGGTCAGGACCACCATTACAAACCAGTCCTTTTTACTGAAAAGTAAATTAACTGATTTCAGTTGATTCATTTGTAAGATTGAAGCTTTATGGGGCAGTTTATACTACAATTTCTTCCATATGATTGTAGGTAACTTCTGTTATCAGAAGTAATTCATCGCACCCATGTTACTCCAATTTTAAGTTCTTTACATTGGCTGCCAATATGTGTCCACCTTCATTTCAGAGTGCTGGTGCTGACTTTTAAGGCACTTTATGATCTACAGTCCACATACCTGAGGGATCACCTCTCCCTTTGAGAACCTATGCAGTGGCTGTTCTTCTATGTGCCCTCCTGTGCAAAAATTCATTCTGCTGGTGTTCTTATACAAACTTTTTCTGTAGCCGTCCCAATGCTTTGAGTATAAGGAAAGCGCCCCCTTCCGCCCCCCCCCACAGTTTTTAGGAGAGGCTGTAAGACTAAATTATTTAAGCAAGCTGTTTATAAGTCTTTAAGGGTAATCCATTCTTGATTCTGAAGGTTGATGAATGTTTTAATGGTGCTGACTTGTTTGTTCTGGGGTTTCAGATGTTTTAGATTTCATTGTTACTTGAGGTGACCCAGAAGCCATTTCTCTGAATGCAGCCACTTTTCTTTCTTTCTTTTTTTTAGCAAACACGATCTGAGAGATGGTTGTGAGTTCTCTAAGTGTACAGCCCAGGTCATAGTAACCTTATGTAACTGATTGTGTACAGAAATCTTGCCACATGAGACCAGGCCCTTAGACTCACTGTGATGGTTACCTGTTGACCTCCTAGTGAGGAGGAAGCCGGGCGCGGGGGGGGGGAACAGATCTGCGCCTCCCACCTGCAGAGAAGGCGTGCGGGCAGGCGGCGGCGGCCCCCTCCCAGCGCCCAGGAGGCCCCGCGGGCCGCTCCTGGTTTGCAGAGAAGGCGCGCGGGCAGGCGTATAAGCCAAGTTGGGTTTTCTCAGCCCTTTTTTTGGGCTGAAAAACTCGACTTATACGCGAGTATATGCGGTAATTTGAAGCAATCATAAACATTTATAAAAAATAAGAATGGGATCCATAAGGTTAGGAAATCACCTTTCCTCCACTTTGCTGGTTTTTGCTTCCCCTGCCCTGCTTCTGCTTTCCTTTCTCCCAACCTGATGGACTCAACTCCATTTTGTTCCATTCCATCAATTTCCTATCCCTGACTGTTGCTTCTTCACCCACCTCCACCTCCTGGTGGTGACAATGGTGCTGTCTTCTTGCCTCTTTTTTGGGGAGGGGGCAGAGTCAGTGCATGTGCAGATACTGCTCTTTATTGGTGGGAAGGGTTAGTTTGCTCTTTTTAACCCTTTACTTTTTTCCTGCTACATTTGGGTCTCCTTCCCCTCCCTCCCCCCCAGTTTGCAGAAATCTTAGGTGGTCCTATAATGTGGCTTTTTAATATGTGGGGAAGGGCTTGTATGGCTAAGATACATAGATGCTGCAGTGTATGTATATTTTCTCAAACGTTGAACTTCAGATTTCAGATTATAGCTTTAGGTTTCCACTTGAGTCTAAAACATGACTCCATCATGTGGCAAAATTGTGTATTACTGCTTCAAATTATTTCACAGTTTTCCAGTAGTTAAGAGCAAGAGGCACCTTGTCCCTTCCATAATAGTGATGTCTTTTTTGCTTTGTTCCTTTCAATTCCTTAATTTTTTTTTTTTTGTAATTACACAGGAAATATAGTTCTGATGCCATTGCGTGATTTGAAGTTTGGGGGTGTGTTTTTTTTTTTTACTTTTAAACATGCACCTCAAAAATATAGGCAAAATAAATGCATATGAATAAAAATTAATTTTACTCATCAGGACCAAACTCTAGTTTGAAAGTTTTGTGTCTCAGCTTATGATCTTAACAGGGGAATCTCAAAAGCAGACTGTAGCAAGTATACATTACGATGTAATCCTTCGCCAAAAGACTATTAAGTCTAGAATCTAAAATTATTTAACTGCTTCACTACCCATACCACCACATGTATGGGTGACTGGCCAGGCTGAACACTTGTCAGGAAGCAGTTCAGAGTAGTCAACAGCTTCCTCCTCCTACAACTGGGCTCCATCATTGTCAAATTTGGGGCAGCAGATCAAGACCTTCCCCCGTCCCCAAAGCGGGCTATGTAAGATTGATAATGTTGTAACATTTGATTGATTGTACTGTTGTTTCACTGTTTTTGTACACTTTTATCCTGTTTATTTTTGTAGTTTATTGGAGATGGATTTTAGCTGAGAGTTTTATGCTTGGATTACATGAGAATTTTAAGCATTTGTCAGCCTTGATCATTTGATGGTGCACAGAAGGTCTATAAAGTCCAAAAATGGAAAATTAACAAGAAGTCTTTAGTAAACAAATCTGTATAGGTGATAAGGAAGCCTGGTTCCAAAATCTTTAGTTGATAATTCAGCTTCTAGAACAGTTTGCACCATTCTCTGAATGGGGAGGTGGGTGAGAAATGTGACTATATGTGGATTGCTGTCAACAAACAAGCATTGTTGGTTGTGTTCTTTTTTGAGTGATACTATGCACAGACTACTGAACTTTCCTGAGGTGGGTGTTGGAAAGCACTTACAGAGCATTCCTCAGCAGAGTTACACCCTTCTGTGTCCATTGAACTCTGTTTAGGGTGGCACTGTCCTTAACTGGTTTCGTAGAACTTTAAACCAGTCACGGTGGCCACTAACTAAAGATCCCAGGTATTATCCAGTTTGGAATTACCAGATAAATGCCTTACTATGGTGAAATGATCTTTCACCCCTGGTATCTACGTAAAATTTAACAACACTGAAAGCTGTGTTTAATTAGTAATACATGAACGCTAGGTTAACCAGAACCACCTTTACAGATAAGCAAAAGGTTGCAAAACAGGTTTTTAGATCGATCGTTTAGTCTGCCATTCTGGCAAGATGTCAGTCCATATGTTAATAGATGTAGCTCATCTTTTCCTGAAATACCCAAGATGCACGTAATCAATGAAGTCTGCAGAGAACTTACCTGGAGGTGGCTGGTACTTTTCCATTATATAGAATGGGAGGGATCTAGTAGTTATATAGGACCCTGTCCTTTATGTAAGGGGTGAAGAAAGAAGGCAAGAGAAAAAATATATCACTTTACCTGAATTTGATTACTGAGGAATAAAAAAAAGTCATACAGACTGAAGCCATGAAATAATCTAAACAATAAAATAACATCACAAAACAAGTAGCTGATTGTACTGTTTGGAACCTAATCTCTGTCATCTCTTTGAAATGACATGCTTGTTTTAAGTCTGGTGCGCTGTCTAATCAAACTGTACCCAGAATAGGAGACTCTGTCTTTGAAGGTTTTGACTTTATCAAGCTATTGATATACAGAGCAGGCACTTAGAATCCAAATTTAGGTTGCTAGGCAGGAGACTAAAAGCCAGGACCTCCAAGGTAGCTTTTTCTGAAATGCTATCTATTCCACGCGCAGGACCAACTCGGCAGGCACAGTTGGGGAGTCTCAATGGGTGGATGAGTTGGTGGTGTAGGGAGGAGGGCTTTAGATTTGTTAGGAACTGAGCAACATTTTTGGACAAGCTGTGCATACAAAAGAGATGGGCTCCACTTGAACCAGGATGGAACCAGACTGCTGGCGCGTAACATTAAAAAGGTGGCAGAGCAGCTTTTAAACAGAACCAGGGGGGAAAGCCAACAAGAGCTGAGAAGCTTCTGGGTCAGGCAAACTCAATGCAAATGGACAAAGGGAAAAATATTTCTGATTGCCCACACGTAGAAGGGGTAGACATGAAAGGGGATGGTAAAGTAAAGTGGGCTATCCACTTAAGGATGGCCAATGGCACCTGCCAGGCAAGTCGAAAGACAAAGACTGTCATGGTGCAGGCGAGGAGCGAGGGCTGTAAGTTGTAAGCGTAGTCTGGGGAACAGTCCAAGGTCATTCACAGTGAAGGCAGAGTCCGAGATATCAATACAGGCAAGGGAAGTCCAAGGTGTTAGTCAGAGCCAGTCCAAGAAGTCAGGATACCAGGAATCCAAAGGATAGCAGGGAAACAAGGCCGGTACACCAGGAGGTTGGTGACAAGTTGCTTGCACAACAGCCAAGCCTAACTGATGGCTTAAATCCCTTCCCCTGCTGCTGTAGCAGAGCCAGCTGATGCTGATGAGGCTGAGTTCACAGGTGGTGCTTCAGCCCTGCTCTTCATCACTGCTACTGGGGAGGTTCCTGTGTAAAGCCTTCAGCCTAGCACTCTGCCTTCTCTGCTGCATTGCCAGACGAACCTGTTTTCTTTTCTGCTCCAGTGGCCTTGGCGAGGTCTCTGGAGACACTGCATGTTGCAAGGTGTCAGGTCCAACTGGAATCCTTGAGCTGGCAGGCTGCAGGCATGGCGAGTCATCTCCTGACTTTGGCTGATCCTCTATTCTGGCCTCTACTTCCTCTTCGTCAGAGGAGGTCTCTGCAGGCTGACTCTCTGCAGGCTGACTCATGACAAAGACAGTAGGGAGGCGTTGCTATGCTAATGCTAGAAGCCTCCGAACAAAAATGGAGTTAGAGTGCATGGAGAGCCTGCATGGTGTAGTGGTTAAGAGTGGTGATTTGGAGTGGTGGAGTCTAATCTGGAGAACCAGGTTTGATTCCCCACTCCTCCACATGAGCGGTGGAGGCTAATCTGGTGAACTGGATTTGTTTCTCCACTCCTACAAGTGAAGCCAGCTGGGTGACCTTGGGCTAGTCACACACTCTCAGCCCCACCTACCTCACAGGGTGTCTGTTGTGGGGAGGGGAAGGGAAAGTTTGGTTCTTCCTCAAGTGGTAGAGAAAGTCGGCATATAAAAACCAACTCTCCTCCTTCTTCCTCCTTTCTCCTCCTTTTTGCTTCTTTCCTCCTCCTCCTTCCTTCTATTTTCTTCTCTCTTTTTTTAAAGGAAAACATAGATATAGTGAGCATTACAGAAACCTGGTGGAGGGGAGAGAACCTGTGGGATACAGTCATCCCTGGTTACAAACTCTATAGAAATGACAGGGAAGAGCATATCGGAGGGGGTATTGCTGTGTATATCAAGGAAGGCATAGTATCTAATAAACTAGAAACAATAAAAAGGGCAGACTTATCAACAGAATCCTTGTGGGTAACAATTCCAGGCCTCAAAGATAATTTAGTACTGGGGATGTTCTGTCAGCCCCCTGACCAAAAGGCTCAGGGTGATCTAGAGATGGAGAATGAAATCGGAGAAACATGCAAAGGTAGTGAAGTAGTAATAATGGGAGACTTTAACTACCCTCATATTGACTGGATAAATACATGCTTCAGTCAAGCCAAAGAGATAAAATGCTTAGACATCCTCAGTGACTGTGCCCTCAAACAGTTGGTCACAGACCCAACCAGAGGGGAGGTGATCCTGGCCTTAATATTCTGTGGTGCTGCCAGCGACTTAGTGTGGGATGTGGACGTAGTTGAGCCAATTGGCAATAGTGACCACAATGGCATAAAATTTAATTTATATGTATGGGGGAAAGTGGCTGGGAAATCTCACACAATTACCTTTGACTTTAAAAGAGGGAACTTCTCTATATGAGAAACCTGGTAAAGAGGATGTTGAAAAGAACAGTTAGGAGGGTTAAATCTCTGGAAAAGACTTGTAGGTTACTCAAGTCCACATTACTAGAGGCTCAGCTAGATTGTATACCGCAGGTTAGGAAGGGTGGTAGTAAGTCCAAGAGGTCACCACCATGGCTAACTGGTAAGGTGAAGGAAGCTATTAGAGAGAAAAAGGGCTTCCTTCAGAAACTGGAAGGATTGCCCAAATGAGGCAAAAGCAAACACAAACTTGCACAAAGGAAAAGCAAGCAATTTGTCAGGCTCCAGCAAATTCACAGTGTTTCAGCAATAGACCTTCAATCCAGGCAGAGCAGCAATTCAAAGATTGATTTCAGAAATCAGTGATTTCAGTAAGAGACATGCAAGGTTGGAATACATGACAGGGGGAGTGGGGATACGTTTATAGGGCTCATACAGTAGGGTTACAGAAACAAAGAGACAATGTAGTCGTTTCCTGTCGGTAACGACTTAAGTAAAACTGAAACAGAAACAATCAAGAGCAATCAGTGAAGGAGATGGCCGAGCTCTTGGCTTTGTGCGCGGGACCCGATATCAGATCGAAGATTTACACGGGCGGGTCCCAATACAATTGTAAATCTCTGGCCAGAGCTCGTGTGCAAAACCGGGGGGGGGGGGAAGGAGTGCACGGAGAACTCCATTTTGTTTGCGGGGAAACCATCTTGTTTGAGGACGGAGCTGTCAGAAGCCCTATCTGACACAATTAGAGATGCAAAAAAAAAAAAAAGATTTTGAGGGACATATCTCTAAACACATCGAGACCAACAATAGGAAATTCTTTGGGTACATTAGGAGTAGGAAACCAGCTAGGGAAGCTGTTGGACCATTGGATGACAATGGGAGGATAAAGTGATTACTGAAAAACTAAATGAATTCTTCTCATCTGTCTTCACTGTTGAACACATAGGGCAGATACCTTCTCCTGAGCAGAGGTTTTGGGGATGGGAGAATGAGGGACTGGGGCAAATAGTGGTAACAAGGCAGGAAGTCCTAGAATGTCTTGGCAAACTGCAAACTAACAAGTCACAGGGACCAGATGGTATTCATCCTAGAGTTCTTCAGGAACTCAAATGGGAATTTGCTGGACTCCTAACAATGATATATAACATGTCCTGTCGCGGTTCAGTGCGTTTCAGTGCCTACGCTCTTAGAATGGACCCCTTCATCAGAAGAGATATGTTTTCTTATTCAGCAAGGCACGTACTAGGCAGGAATCACTACTTCTTACTGGAGTAAGCTTTCTTGTGAGATGCGTCAATAAATTTATAAGATGAAGCATAAAAGTATATGTTTATTGTATATAATGTATATATGCATGTAAATGGTTTAAATGTTACATTAGTTCAGACATTAAAAGTCTTGAACTCATTCATGTTTGCAAGCAGTCATTTAACAATCTCTATGCCTCTATATGAGAGTAATATTTCATTTAAGAATGTATACAGTTACAGAAATCATGTAAAAGGTGGTTAGTGTATTGGATCATATATATAATACTCTAAGCATCTCATTGCAGAATACTTATAATCTTGGACATACATTACCCAGTCATTGTCAATTCAAACCTCCCCTTCACGGATTGGTATGGTCTGTCAAGTTCCCAATGCCTGTTGAACCATCCATGTTGATATTCCCACCTTTGCATCAATGTTGCAATCATTGATTGGTATTGTTATTATGTTGTATACAAAGGTCTCTCTGGTTTCATGTATTCATGTAAGAGCTAGAGTCTGAAGCTCTTAATGCAGTCCATATCAGGACTGAAGTCATGAAACCATAGAATCATGAAGCTATATGTTATCATGTTAGCCTATGTGAAGGCTTCTGATCTATGTTAGGATCAGGAAAGTCTATGTGTAAGCATAATGTGATGCTATGCATTACTATAGTCAGTCATTTGTAAGCTATGTGTAAGCTTAGAGCTGTATGTGTTATAGCTATGGGTAAGCTTAGAGCTGTATATGTTCTCTCTGTGTGCCAATCTCAGAGAGTTCTGTGTGTGAATCTATAGTCCACTGTAGGAGCTTAAACCTCCATGGATCTGAATCCATGTATTATATGTATCCATGAAACATATGTAAAGGTCTTCAGAGTCTCAACTATAGAGAGAGTCTCTGATGCATGCTCTGAGAGTGAGCTCCTAGCTTCTTTAAAGAAGACCTGTAAAGGGAGCTATTAGGTTTTACAATCTCCATGTCTGTCAGGACTGGGATAAGGCTAGTTAGATCTGGTGAGAACCCATATATAGCTAATAGCATCAATGAGATCTCAGTGTTACCATATTCAAATATGGTCAGATCTATACTCTTAGAACCCATGCTAAGATGGATGGCTTCTAAGAGTCTCCATCCCTTAAGATGGAGTAGCATTCAGACATTCATTCCACACACCAAGTCCTTGCTAGGGCTGTCTGTCTGGTAATGAATCCCCTTAGGGGAATTCTCCAGTCATAGGTAGAATTGCAAAAGCAATATGTTTGTCATCATGAGAATATCAATCCATGCAAGGATTGCCTTTTGCATCCCGGGGAAGGGATGGAGAGATACCTGTGTAGGCCAATATGCAGTGACCTGTCAGGTTCTCTGCCTGCTGGTTGGGTTACTCCTTATATACTGTTCAAGGACCTCTGTCCTTGTCCTCTGGAAGGATCTGTTACTTAAGGATATACCTTTACCCTTGAGCTGCCAGCAGTCATCACCTCATGAGGTACTTGCCTTCAATAGGTATGAAGAACTCATGAAGGACCTATGAAGGTCTCCAACTTAATAGTCTATTTTATGACAGTATGATGAGTCTTATAATATAACTTTAAACAGTATTAACATTGTGCTAAGAATACTGGTAATGCAACTTATTTCATGCCATTATAAGACTTTCTTAACTATACAAATATACATATTCATGTATCAAGTATTACTTTACTTCAATGTCATTAGATCATTGCTATCCAAGTACAAGCTAAAAGTCAAAGCAATATGATCTGAAAGTCAGTTACATCTCCCTTCTTCCAGCTGAAAGTCATTCAATTGCCTGTCCTTTCTCCCAGCTGGAACCCTATCAGATATCTGTAGATATCTTATCTCTTTGAAGTTGCACTCTGTCAGTGTGACATCCTTCTAAGTGCCAGGCAGTAACTTTGAAGCACAGGCTATGTCTTTAAGGGACAGATTGTATTAAACCTTGTAGAATCCTTGGATTCTCCTTGTGAACTGTTGCTGCTGCTATGGGTTTCATAGAGGCAAAGATCTAACTTTATATGCCATTGCCGGCGACAGTCCCTTAGATCATCCTCTGTACCAAAGGTCTGGAGAATGGCCAATGTAACACCCATTTATAAAAAGTTCCGGGGGACCCAGGAAATTACAGGCCAGTTAGCTTAACATTTGTTCCAGGAAAATTAATGGAAAGCATTATTAAAGATAGAATTGTCAAGCATATAGAAGGGCAAGCCGTGCTGAGCAAAACCCAACATGGCTTCTGTAAAGGTAGGTCCTGTTTCACTAACCTTTTAGAAAATAGCATTAAAAAAAGAATTGGATGAGCTAGACCAGGGGTGGGGAACGTCAGGCCCGGGGGCTGTTTAAGGCCCGCGAAATCATTTAGTCTGGCCCTTCATGGGTCCTGGCAGATCTCTAGCTCAAAAGCACCTAAGACTGGCGATCCGCCCCCTTCCTGCGGACAGGAATAGCCTCTGTTCAAGGTGGATGTGAGTTTGTTTTGGGGAGAAAAGGAACCTTTCCCCCCCGCTTGTAGAAGAGTCGTGAGCTATGGAGCTGCTAGGACCGCCCAAGAAACTGTGTTGACCCTTTCCCACCCGGGCCGTGGAGAAACGTATTCCCTCTGTACTACAAGAGGACTGAGGGTGGAAGTGGCGACAATGGAGGGGTTAAAGGGGGCAGGACCAGAATGCGTGGGGGGTTCGAGTTCTTAGCCAGTGTGTCCTCATTTAACCCCCGCAGGCAGAGGTAGCAGGAGCCGGCTGTAGAATCCAGCCCCGACCATGCGGAGCAGGAGCAACTCCAGCGTGCGGATGGACGGCTACGCCCGGCTGGTGCAACAGACCATCCTGTGCCACCAGGTGGGCGAGTGCGCCACCAGTTGGATGCCTGCCTGCTTGCTTGGGGCTTGGTCGGCTAATTTTTAAGTTGATAATTTTGTATGGCCCGCGAATGATGTTATAAATATCCAAATGGCCCTTGGCGGAAAAAAGTTTCCCCACCCCTGAGCTAGACCTTTTCTTGTTGTGGAAGAAAGAAACACTTGTAAAAAATGATTTTCAGAGATCAACCATTAAGTCTTCTAAAAGATTGGCTAACTATCTGAAAAAGAGAAGGGAGAAACAGAAAGTAGTAGCTATAAAAGATAAAAATAATAGGGTAGTGCATAAATCACCTCAAATTAGAAAGGCCTTTGCCACATATTATCAAAAGTTATATGATGAGGGAATTTGATGAAAATGTGATTGAAAATCTTGATGGGGAAGACAGGAAATTATTAAATAGGGAAATAACCCTACATGAAATTACGCAGGTGGTGAAAAACTTAAAAACGGCAAAAGCACCAGGAATCGATGGGTTCACAGCCGAATTCTATAAAGAAATGATTGATGTTGTAGGTCCAAAAATGCAAACTCTATTTAACAGTATTCTGTCGGGTGAGAAGACCCCTGATTCATGGAGGAAAACCAAAATAACAGTAATTCTAAAACCATAAAAAGATCAACTGGAGGTGGGATCCTATAGGCCTATTAGTCTATTAAATCAAGTCTATAAGATATTTACTAAAGTCCTAGCAAATAGATTGGAACAATTCTTACCCAAAATGATATGCGAAGACCAATATGGCTTTGTAAAAGGGAGAAATATAAAAGATCCCATTAGGAATATAATAAATGTGTTAGAACACAGAAAGAAGAAAAGCTTAGTACTTATTAAACTGGATGTATTTAAAGCTTTTGACATGATTAAAAATGATTTCCTATGGAATATAATGTATAGGAGGGGACTTTATGGCCCATTCCTATCTGTAATTAAGGAAATCTATAAAGACAATTCTGCCACTGTAAGGTTAAATGATGGACTATCCACTGAATTCCCTATAAGGAGAGGAGTGAAGCAAGGATGCCCCTTGGCACCCCTATTGTTTATTTTGGGAATCGAGATCTTAGCAGACAGAATTAGAAATGCTGCTAGAATACATGGTTATAAGATAGGGAAACAAGAATTGAAACTGAATCTTTATGCAGATGATATTCTTATGGTAATCTCCAACCCAACAGATGGAATAAGGGAATTAATAACTATTTTAAAAGACTTCGAAATATACTCAGGCCTGGGAATCAACATGAATAAGTCTGAAATAATGTATTTCGATGTGTCTAAAAAAGAACAAATGGCAATAAATGGGATGACAGGAACTAAATCAGGGTTAAAGAGAATAAAATATTTAGGAGTGACAATCCCCAAAAATATGAATAAAATATATGAGAGGAATTATAAGCAGGTTTGGAAAAAAATTCAAAAAACATTACAGGAATGGAGAAACAAGAATTTAGGAATATCAGACAAAATAAAAGCGGTAAAGATATTTATTATACCAAAATTAATGTACTTATTTCAGGTATTACCAATTGAAATCAGAAATATTTTAAATTATGGAATACAAAGATAAAAAATTGGGTATTCAGAGAAAAAAAGTCTAGCATTCAGAATAAAATATTATATGCCCCACAAGGGGAATTAGGATGGGGATTGCCTAATCTGGAATCTTATTTTGAAGCTTTTCAGTTGAAATCACTAGTTGAACTTGGAGGGGATATAAGAGAGAAATGGATGTTAATCAAAGACGAAATTAATAAGGGATGGGATAAAAATGGTATTTTTTCAGGCAACATTTTTGAAGCTTGGAAATTTAGTAGTGGCCCTAGGAAATTGGCTCTGAAGGTTTGGAAGAAATGGCACAACAACATGATGCTAGAGTTCTCAACATGGGCACCTGTGGAATCTTTATCAGAGGGGGAATCGGATCAGAATTGGTGGAATATGTTAAAGCGAAAGGGTTTTTATAGGATTAAAGATATGTATGACTGAAACTCACAGTTGTGGTCAATACAGGAGATCCTTGGAAAAGTTGGGAACAAACATTGGCTAAAGATACAAGGTTTATATAATAAATTGAAACAAGGGAAGTATGGAGAACGATTAAAAAATAGGGGAAATATTTGTTAAAGCCCAAAAGTCAAAGAAAGGATTGGCGGGACTGATTTATAAAGTGTTGGTGTCATAAAGATTTTATGATAAAAATAATACATGATAAATGGCAAAAGGAGAAGGATTTTACACAATATGAGATTGAGAGGTTAATGAAGAGGGTTAAGAATATCAAAATGGGGAAACTTAAGGACTTATATAGAAAGTTTATTTTAAAATGGTATAGGACACCAGCGCAGTTGGCCTATATAATATGGGGAAGGAGCCCAGTGTTCTGGCACTGTGGAGTAAATAAAGGTTGGTACTCTCATATGTGGTTTGAATGTTTGAAAGTTAATTCATTTTGGGATTTGATATTGAGGAAGATAGAAAAGCTTTTTAAAATGAAATTTAAACTGGATATAGATGTGTTGTTTATGGGAGCAGTTGGAAATCAGAAGATTATTGGAAAACATCAGGACCTCCTCAAAGCTACGTTTTTGGCAACACAAGCAACAATAGCAAAAGGATGGAAAGATGGAAATAAATGGACTTTGGAATGTTGGAACAATTACTTATATGAATACATACAATCAGACATAGTCGCATACCTTACTCAGGACTTACCGTGGGATAGTAAAATAACGGGAATAAAGGACAAGTGGTCTCTATATATGGACTGGGTAAAAAGCGGGAAAGCCAACCCTAATATAATTCAGAAACTGGAAAATCTGTGCTCCTGGTTAAAGATTTTATTAATGAAATTGTTTTTGGGGTGGGGTGGGGGGAAGGGGAAGGGGGGAGATAAGAAAAAAAGGAAAATATGATAGATTAAATTGTAAAGGATTGAAACGTTGAATAAATATATATTTAGAGTTTTTGAAAGTGTCAGTAAGCATGTGGATGAGAATGAGCGTGTGGACATTGTTTATTTGGATTTCCAAAAGGCTTTTGACAAAGTCCCCCACCAAAGTTTACTAAGCAATCTTCATAGTCATGGGATAAGAGGACAAGTCCTCTTATGGATTGAGAGCTGGCTGAAAAATAAGAAGCAGAGAGTCGGAATCAATGGTCAGTTCTCACAGTGGAGGGATGTGAGCAGTGGGGTCCCTCAGGGACCAGTGCTTTTCAACCTGTTCATCCATTACCTGTAGTTGGGGGTGAACGGCGAGGTGGCCAAGTTTGCAGATGACACCAAATTATTTAGGGTGGTTAAAACAAAAACAGACTGTGAAGAGCTTCAAAAGGGTCTCTACTATTTGGAAGAATGGGCATTAAAGTGGCAAATGAGATTCAACATGAGCAAGTGTCAAGTGATGCATATTGGGGCAAAAAATCAGCTTCATATGTACATTGATGGGATCTGTGCTGGCAGCGACAGACTGAGAAAGGGATATTGGGGTGATAGAGGATAGCTCGATGGAGATGTCAACCCCGTGTGTGGCTGCTGTGAAAAAGGCAAATTCCATGTTGGCCATACGTAGACAAGGAATAGAGAATAAAACTGCTGCTCTCATACTGGCCTTGTACAAATCTATGGTGAGACCACACTTGGAATACTGTGTACGGTTCTGGTCACCACACCTCAAAAAGAATATTGCAGAGCTTGAGAAGGTAAAGAAGAGAGCAACCAAAATGTTCAGGGGACTAGAGCAACTGCCCTATGAGGAGCGGTTAAAACGCTTAGGGTTGTTTAGCTTGGAAAGTAGGTGGTTAAGGGGAGACATGATAGAGATCTATAAAATTATGCATGGTATGGAGAGAGTGGACAGGGAGAAGCTTTTCTCCCTCTCTCAGAATACTAGAGTGCGGGGTCATCTGCTGAAGCTGGAAGGTGAAAGATTCGAAATAGATAAAAGGAATTATTTCTTCACACAACGCATAGTTAAATGCTGGAACTCCCTGCCCCAGGATGTGGTGATGGCTGCCAACCTGGAAGGTTTTAAGAGGGGAGTGGACATGTTCATGGAGGAGAGGGGTATTCATGGCTACTAATAAAAATGATGCATAGCTATTCTCTGCAGTATCAGAGGAGCATGCCTATTACATTAGGTGTTTTAGAACACAGGCAGGACAATGCTGCTGCAGTTGTCTTGTTTGTGGGCCTCCTAGAGGTACCTGGTTGGCCACTGTGTGAACAGTCTGCTGGACTTGAAACTTGGTCTGATCCAGCACGGCAGTTTTTCTGTTCTTATGTTCTTAAGGTCGTCCAGAGTTGTGGCTTCATTTCATTTCACCGTGACCATCTCTTGAAGTTAGATTTTTGATGACTATAATAAAGGACTATAATAAAGGACAGGATGTCATTTGCCACCAAAATAAATATTTCCATGCCTTATTTCTCTTGCATTTAAGACTTTTTCTTCAGTTTGGAAGCTAATCTGCATGGAGATCATGATATGTGCCCCAGATATGAAGGGAGCCCCAGACTTTGAGGCGCCAGCCTGCCAATCGGCTCTTTCCGCCAGTCCTCGGCAACACTGAACTTCTGAACATGAAAAGCGATGGAAAGCTCAACTCGCAAATGCCTGGAGGATAGGGGTGACCTCTTTGCTGGCCCATTAAATTTGACCCCCTGTCCCAAAGTTCTCCAAACTTTGGTGACACTCTAAGAGTTCTAGAGACACCTGGTTGGCCACTGTGTGAACAGACTGCTGGATTTGATGAACCTTGGTCTGATCCAGCATGGTCTTTCTTAAGTTCTTATGTTTTGTTTCCCATATGTGTTGGCATATTTTTGTCAAGATTTTGATGGAACTCCATTTCTGTGGCTTGGAATAATAACGGTAACAATTTGGACTTAAAAAGAAATTTATTTAAAATATTTTTATTCTACCCCACTCTTGCTCGCAAGAATTTTGAAATACAAACTTCTAAATGTTACTTCCTTTAGAGCATCATTCAAGAGAGAAGCAGGCTTTGGTAGAAGAAATTATACAACTGAAGAGACAGAAGGTACAAAAAGAAAGCCACATCTCTGCAAAGAAAATGGAGATACTGCATGCTAAGCAAGAATTGGAACAGCAAAAAATGAACCTGAATAACAATGAACAGGCTATTGTTGTATTACTGGCAAAGGTATATTGATTTTTCTCTGTTGTAATTTATTATGAATTCTTTATTTCTACTGGATTTCTTGTGATTTATTAGTGAATATATGGAATCATGCCCTGATCTGGATGGCCCAGGTTAGCCTGATCTTGCCAGATCTCAGAAGCAGGGTCAGCCCTGGTTAATACTTGGATGGGAGACCACCAAGAAATACCAGGGCTGCTATGCAGAGGAAGGCAAACCACCTCTGTTAGTCTCTTGCTGTGAAAACCCTACGGGGTCACCATAAGTCTGCTGCAACTTAACAACACTTTACACACGGACACACACAAAAGAAGAAGAAGAGTTGGTTTTTATATGCTGACTTTCTCTACCACTTAAGGCAGAATCAAACCGGCTTACAATCACCTTCCCTTCCCCTCCCCACAACAGACACCCTGTGAGGTAGGCGGGGCTGAGAGAGTGTGACTGGCCTAGATCACCCAGCTGGCATCATGTGTAGGAGTGGGGAAACAAATCCACTTCACCAAATTAGCCTCCGCCGCTCATGTGAAGGAGTGGAGAATCAAACCCGGTTCTCCAGATTAGAGTCCACCGTTCCAAGCCACCAGTCTTAACCACTACACCACTCTGGCTTCCATACATTCCATACATATATGGCATCGTAAGGTAGAATCATCCTGCTATAGTCCATATAAAAATGTGCAAGTTCAAAGTCATCGAGTCCAAACCAGTGCAAAGACACAACCTCCATTATAACAACCCCAGGTTATTTAGACTATATGTAGATATGTGCATGTGTGTTTGTCTGTATGTGTTAACGGTGTCACGTTGCTGCCGACTTAATGGTGACTATGAATTAAAGTCTTCCAAAACATGCTATTGTTAACAGCCTTGCTCAGGTCCTGCAAACTGAGGGCCATGGCTTCCTTGGTTGAGTCAATCTATCCCATGTTGGGTCTTCTTCTTTTCCTACTGCCTTCAACTTTGTCTAGCATTATTGACTTTTCCAGGGAGTCTTCTCATAATGTGACCAAAAGTACAATAGCCTCAGTTTAGTCATTTTAGCTTCAAGGGAGAGTTCAGGTTTGATTTGATCTAGAACCCACTGATTTGTCTTTTTGGCAGTCCACTGTATCTGTAAAACTCTCCTCCAACACCTCATTTCAAGTAAAATTTCTTCCTGTCAGCTTTCTTTATTGTCCAACTTTCACAACCATGTATTGTAATGAGGAATATTATGGCATGAATTAGCTTGATCTTGGTTGCCAGCAACTAGGGTCATGCAAAAAAAAAAAAAAAACAACAACGGTAAATTTCGGGTTTATTGGGTCCGATTTTATTCGGTAAACCTGGAATAAGCCAAATACCCATACCGGCTTTATTGCTGGGTTTACCAAAAAAAATGGGTCCATATAGTCTATTGGGATT
The DNA here is from genome assembly GCF_029931775.1 of Euleptes europaea. Classification (NCBI taxonomy): domain Eukaryota; kingdom Metazoa; phylum Chordata; class Lepidosauria; order Squamata; family Sphaerodactylidae; genus Euleptes; species Euleptes europaea. The sequence goes on from NC_079321.1 coordinate 74,268,163, forward strand.
TTTTTCCGAAGCTCCTGTGGGGACATTTTTGGAGGTAGAGCTACCAAATTTGCAGTGTGGCTGCAAGGGACTCTCCTTAGATGGACACCAATGTTTGGTAACATTGGGACAGGGGGTCCAATTTTATGGGCCCGCAAAGGGTCACCCCCATTTTCCAGGCATTTGCAAGCTGAGCTGTCCATCGGTTTTCAGGTTCAGAAGTTCAGCATTGCCAAGGACTGGTGGAAAGAACCAATTGGCAGGCTGGCGCCTCAAAGTCTGAGGGCTCCCTTCATATCTGGGGTGCATAACATAATATCCATGCAAATTAGCTTCCAAACTGGGGGAAAAGGCTTCAAGAGAAATATGGTACAGAAAGCATTTGTTTTGGTGACAAGTGACAGCCTGTGAATTGTCCTTTATTATGGTCATCAAAAATCTGATTTCAAGATGTGGTCACAGGGTGGGGAAACGAAGCCACTACTCGGGGTGACCTTCTCTTTGAAAGTAGGTTTTCGGGGGAGGGGTGATATCTGTGTTTGTCTGTATGTGTTAACTTTGCCAAGTTGCTGCCGACTTATGGTGACTATAAATTAAAGTCCTCCAAAACATGCTATCATTAACAGCCTTGCTCAGGTCTTGCAAACTGAGGGCCATGGCTTCCTTGGTTGAGTCAATCTGTCCCATGTTGGGTCTTCTTCTTTTCCTATTGCCTTCAACTTTGGTGACAAGTGACAGCCTGTGAATTGTCCTTTATTATGGTCATCAAAAATCTGATTTCAGGATGTGGTCACGGGGTGGGGAAATGAAGCCACTACTTGGGTGACCTTCTTTTTGTAAGTAGGTTTTCGGGTGGGGGGAGTGATATCACAGCTAGCCGAAGTCATGTCCAAGGCAGCTCTTGAGAAGGAGATTGCTCATCTGCACGGGTGAAGAATTTTCTTCAGAAGCCCAATAAGTAGTTGTCAGCTGTTTTTAGATGGAGGGACTGGGTGGTCCCCATCTTTTAAGTGCAGATCAGCCCACCACCTGGTTGGTCAGACCGAGTTGGCTCCGATTACACAACCGCTCCTGAGAAGGCCCCCAACTATGGCGCCCTAACAAAACCAGTTTTTTAAAAAATAATAGAAAAATGGGAGAAAGTACAGAGGAAAGGCAAAAAACCAAATAATTAGTCAGCTTTTTCGGGAATTGCCTATTTGGCTTTGGATAGATTCCCAGGTTTTGGTATTTGGTCAACCCAAAATCCGAATATTGCCAAAACGGCCAATTTCGGGTTGATTCTTGGTTCAGGTATATCAGTATACACAACTCTACCCGCAACACATCCTTACACTTACAGATCTTTTCTAGCTCCTTCATGGCTGCCCTTCCCTGTTTCAAACTCCTTCTGATTTCTTGATTGCACTCTCCCTTTCTTGATTGCACTCTCCCTTTTGGTTGATGATGGAGCCAAAGAATAGAAATTCTTGAATAATTTCAATTTCTTCATTGTCAACCTTACAGTTGTGTAATTCTTCAGTAGTCGTTACTTTTGTCTTCTTGATGTTCAGCTGTAATTCTGCTTTGGCACTTTCTGCTTTAACATCAGGAGTAATTTCAAATCTTCGCTATTTTCTGCCAGTAATGTGGTGTCATCTGAATATCTCAAATTGTTAATGTTCCTTCTACCAATTTTCACTCCACCTTCATCTAAATCTAATCTGGCTTTCCTTATTATATGTTCTGCATATAGATTGAAGAGATAGGGAGATAAAAGACATCTTTGTCTGACCCCTTTGCCAATTGGAAACCATTCTGTTTCTCCATATTGTGTCCTAACTGTGGCCTCTTCTCCAGAGAACAGGTTGCACATCAAAACAATCAGATGCTGTTGCACACCCATTTCTTTTAAAAGCAACCATAGCTTTTCATGATCCACACAGTCAAAGGTTTTGCTGTAATTTATGAAACATGAGATGATTTTCTTCTGAAATTCATAGGCTCCAGTGACCAATGTAAATTTGGAAAATGATCTCTAGTGCCTCTTCCTTTTCTGAATCCATCTTCAACATCTGGCATTTTTCATTCCATTTATGGTAACAACCTTTGCTTGTAAGATTTTGAGCATCACTTTATTCACATGATAAATTAATGTGATGGTCCAATAGCTGCTGCAGTCTTTGAGGTCTCCTTTTTTCAGAATTGGAATGTAAATTGAGTGTTTCCAGTCTCTGGATCATTGTTTTGTTTACCATACTAGTTGGCATATTCTTGTTAAGGTTTTGATGGACTCCATTTCTGTGGCTTGAAATAGATCTATTGATATTCCATCTACTCCTGCCAATTTGTTTCTCCAAATCGCTCTCAGTGTAGCTTTCACTTCACTTTCTAAAACTGTAGGTTCTTCTTTCAAACAATTCTTGAAAGGAATCTACCATCCTTTCATCTCTTTTGTGTAGTTCTTCAGAGTATTGTTTCCCCCTTTTCTTCATGTTCTCCTGTTCAGTTAATGTATTTTCATGTTGATCTTTCAGCATGCCTAAAAATGCTTTAAATTTCCCATTGATTTCTTAAATCTTGTGGAAATTATCTCTTGTTTTTCCTTTTTTTTTTTTTGTTCTATTTCTTTACACTGGTTATTATAATAGTTCTCTTTGGCTCTACATTCCAGTCACTGAAATACTGAGTTTAGACTATTGATTCTGCTTCTGTCATTTTTTACATTTGCTTCTCTTCTATCTTTAGCAATTCTAACGGTTTCATCAGTGATGCCTCGAGGCTTTTCATTTCTTGTAGCTACAGGAAAAGTCTTTGTGCATATTTAGATATTTTTTTAAACTTATAACTGTGTTTAATGTTTATGTATGTTTAAATAGTATTTTGGAATTAATGGTTAAAAAGGCTCTGTTGATGCATAGAATAATGTATTTCTTTCCATGTATTGGAAGGTGAAGCAATGGTCAGAACAGGAGAAGGTGATGGAAATGCAGGTTTCTGAAAAGAGAGAAGAGATTTTGAAACTCCAGTCTACTTTTCATGCAATGGAAGATAAAATCTTCAAGAAGACAGCAGCAATACAAGAACACATCACTCACAAACTACGGTATTGAGCAGTGAATCTGCAAGATGTTCAAAATGTAACTGTGTGTATGCTAGATATGTGTTCTGTGTGAATGAGCTCAACTTCCCAAACTGGGCCCAGAGTCACAGAAAAAGAGCCAAGTGTAGAAAAGTAACCTTGACTCCACTGTCCCTGACTTTTGTTGTAGCTAGTGACTTAATTTTAGCACCCAATCAGAAAGAAAATATGCCCCAAACCTGGACTTGGACCACTAAATTTAACTTTTAGGAGATAGTGCCAAAGGGGCTCCACAGCAAGTGTGGACAAGTAAGAACAAGGCAAAAATATGGTAAGAAAATCAAGGATTTTTTATTTGAGGGGTAAGTAGTGCTTAAGAGTGGTGGACTCTAATCTGAAGATCAGGGTTTGATTCCCCACTCCTCCACATGAGCGGCAGACTCTAATCTGATGAACCGGGTTTCCCCACTCCTACACATGAAGCCTGTTGGGTGATCTTGGGCTTGTCAGAGTTCTCCCAGAATTCTCTCAGCCCCAACTACCTCACAAGGTGTCTGATGAACAACAAAGGTTCATTGTTGTGTCTTCTAGTGCGAATCAAAAGAGCACTCCCCTCCCCCCGCACGACCATCTCCTAGGTGGCTCCCACCTGAACAGTCACGTGCTAGGGAGCGGGGACAGTGCTCCTCCCTCAGTTCTTCTTTTTCCGCCGTGGAGGTTGAGCTTTTTTCTCTTCAGCGTTTACTGTTATTTTCTGAGGTAAAGCGGCTCAGCTGAAAGCTTCCCTTTGGGAGAAGTCCCTTGCCAACATGGATAAGACCAAAGAAGGCCTCCCAAAATGAGTCTGCACACCATTGGTAGCTTCTGTGCCCACTGCTGCGTTGGCACCCCCAGCTTCGCCTGAACTAAATACCAAATGGGCTGCTTCGGAGCTTCCGGTTAAGAAAGCAAAGGAAAAAAACTAAGCATATTGAAAAGTTGGCATCACGATCACTGTGGTTTTCGGAGACTTCCCCACCTCAACTGTCCACCTCGGTGGACTCTTAACAAGCCAGAGGAAGCCCCTTGACCCCGAACGACACCTCGGCATCAGAGCCCGTCGTGTAGTCGAAGCTCACCTCGGCGCTGAGTCTCTCCTTTGCCTCCGAGGCGGAGCCCACTGCAGGCTAGAGATCAGAGCCTGGATCGCGTCATTCACCTTGATGCCAACTATTGCTGTCAGAGCTCAACCGTCCCAGGACACCTTCTCCAACTGGGATGAAATTCCTCTCCAGGCTCTGAGGCTGATGTTTATGAGGTTCCTTCTCATTACCTGTGTGGAAGGGAGAATATCATCAACTCTCCTCGTCACATGACTTCCATGGGCATGCACCAGGACCATTCTCCTTGCTGCCAAGCCACTTGCCCTCCCCCTTGGTCTCATTGGGGGATGCCGCCTCCTTGGTGGATTGCCCCTCAGCCACCACATCTCCCCAGTCGCCATTGACCACTTTCCTTGATGCAGGAGGTCTGCAGCAGCCTGAAGCCAGCATCCATTCAGAATCTGAGGAGTCTGAGCATTCTAAAATGCTTTCACCTGAAGACAGCGCTGGAGATCCTTCACCTGTCTCCAACAGAGGGTATCAGATTTTATTCCAATCAGCTGGTCAGAATGGCCACTGCACTTAACATTATCTGTGTGCAGTCAGATCCAAGGTCTTCTGATCCCATCATGGGAGTACTCTATGGTTAAAACATAGGCCCTTTGGTCAAGGGCATTCAGGAAACTGCAGAAAACATATGGAAGAAACCTGCTTCCGGGCAGGCATTGTCAGGCATGGCCTGAGAAAGGAATGTTGTGGTTTCTCCAGATGCTGGCCAAGGCCAGCTCTAGCCCTGCCAACAACGTGTTTAGACTGAACTCTGAGGGAATGCCGGTAGAATCCTACCTCCCTGACAGCTCCTGGGAGGGGGGTTGCCATGGCATCCAGATCTACCCCGATTTGCCCTATGCTCTTCCATATATGCCCTGTACTGTGCTTGTAGTTTTCATTAGTGTCCATTTGATTCTTAGCTTCTGTTAACCTGTGGATTTTCCAATAAATCAACTCTCTTTGGACTGCTTGTCTGTGGATGTCTGTTTATGGGATTATCATGGGACTAGAGCTGACATTTGGACACTAATACTAACTATATTTTTATCCCTGGCTGGAGCCCTGGAGGGATCGCCGGGATCTCGGGTTGGAGCTAAGGACGTGCTCCCCGAGGGTGTTTTCCCTGGCTGGAGCCCTGGAGGGTTCGCCGGGAGGTCGGGTTAGAGCTTTGGGTCAGCTCCCCGAGGATTCTGATTTACTGCGTGCTATCCTTAAGGAGGCGCAGCAGACTCAAGCTGAGTCCAACCGACTGACTGGGTTGGTCGTGGAGCAGTGGTATTGACTGGCGGCAGCGACCCCTTGGGAAACACGGGACGCTGATCTCCGTGCCCAAAACGAACTTTGGTGGCTGGAGACTTTGCTGGAGGAGACGCGACAGGCACAAGAAGATTCTGCCCTCCTGCAGCGACTGGGAACTGACTTCGGAGCGTTCCCGCTTCCTGCTTCCTGTCCCCTCATGGCGGCCGGAGGAGGCCCCTCGGATCGGGACCAATTCACCTCGGAGGCTCAGGATGCAGCCGCTCGGACACTCCTGTGCCTCGTGGATCTACCTCCAGTAACTGCAACCGAGGAAGAAGTCCGCAAGTTACTCGAGCTGGAGTACGGCCCTTCCTCCATGGAACTCGCCCAGCGGGTTAGACCGATGCTCGCCAACTACCCGGAACTGAAATTGCTGCTGCAACAAGCGACCGAACCGATTGTAGTGGCCGCTGTGGCGGCTTGGGCCGTCAAACTGGAGGCAGCTCAAGCGCAGGCCGCCCAGCAACGGGCGATGGAGCAACTTTTGGCGGAGACGGCGGCCAGAGTGCAAGCCGCCCAGCAACAGGCAGCGGAGCAACTGCTGGCGGAGGCAGCAGCCAAGACTCGGGCCAAGGAACAGGTGGCCGGAGCACAACCGAAGGGCAGCGGGGCGGACTGAACCTCACTCCCATCGTTTCCTTCATTCTCTCCGGACACCTACCCGTCACGGATGGTGGCCCGTCAGCAACCGCTCACCGGAGCGACCTCCCACTACACCTTTGTACCCGAGGGGCGAGGGTACATGGAGGAGGATTATACGGAGGAGGAGGAGGACGACTGGAATACAAATCTCCGGGAACTGTTGGAGCGTATGGCCCAAATGCAAGACCAGATGGACGTGCTAGTGCGCGAGTATAGACATTTGCATCAGGCCCAAACCGTACCTCCGCCCGCGCCTGCTCCGGTACCGCCACCACCTCCAGGGCAACAGCCAGTTCCAGGACAACAACCGGTACCCGGACAACCGATACCCAGGCAGCAGCCGGTTCCTGGACAGCTGCCACCAGCACTGCCCCCAGGACCGCCTGCCCAGCCAGCGGCTCCACTCCAACCGGTGGTACCGGTTGTACCTTGGCAGCAGCCCCGACTTCATGTAACTTTTGACGGCTCAGCGGAGGCGCTGCCCTGCTTTCTACACCAGGTGGACAGTTACATGAGAGAACAGGGGCATGCTCTCCCTACGGAAGATAGCCGGGTAAGGTTCGTCTCTTCTCTTCTGACCGGGAGGGCTGCTGAGTGGATAATCCTACAGTTTTATACCCGGGCCCGATCCGTCCTCTCGCTCAACGAATTTATGCGAGCGTTAAGACGGCGTTTTGAGGACCCATTCCAGGGGGAGAAAGCCAAGGCTGCCCTTCTGCGACTCCATCAAGGATCTTCTTCGGTCAGGGAGTTTGCTGATGAGTTTCAAAGACTCGCTAGTAAAATCGTCGATTGGACGGAGGCTACCCGGGTGCATTACTTCAGAGAAGCCTTACACCCCAAGATTTTGAACTGGGCTTATATGCAACGAGATCCAGCCACCCTGGAGGAGTGGATCCTACTGGCGGAGGAAGTGGAAAGCCGCTGCCAGTTCATTTCTCTTGCCCAATGTTAGGCCAAGGAGGGGGGAGGCCAGAAAAACCCTCCCAAGGCCACAGCTTCTGCCCCGCGGAGACCGGCTCAACCCTCGCAAGACTGAGTGTCGCGGTTTCAAAGGGGAGCCTGCCTCGTTTGCGGTGCCATGGGTCACTTTGCTGCAGCCTGCCCATTGTGTCCGGAGCAACCGGCTCCCACTCCCTGGCCGGAGGGGACGCCTCGTGGGAGCGGACGCGCTCGGAGAAGAGGCGCCGCGACTGATCGTAGCGTTGCACCAGGATGGAAAGCATCCACATCGAGGAGTCTGCAAACGAGCCTTCGCCAGCGGACCCGTCGGAGTACCAGATTACAATTACCCTGGGAGGGGACAGCTCTGCTTCGTCGAAGGAAGGCAGCCACTGGGACCCCCCTGCTCTGAACTTGGAGCAGATGAACTTGCAGCCTGGAGAACCATCCCCAGGTACTTAAATCTGGTCACCTGCTCAATCTTGTGGCCATTTAGTTTCCATGCCAGAGTCTTTGTCTGCCTACCAAATGCCATTACCTTTGTCTTTTGGTAGTTAATTTGAAGATGTTCCCTAGAGCAATATTTGGCAACCCTATTTGTGTTCTGGACAACATAACCGCATTTTCGGCATATATCAGAACAGTTATCTTACAATGTGCTAATTTAGGGGGATGTAGATCTGGATCTTGGCGGCAACTCCCCAAGTTGTTCATATAAAAAATAAATAACAAAGGGGTGAGAAGGCATCCCTATTTAACTCCTTTATAGGTATTTGTTAGTCTGGAAAGATACCCTGCATCTAATTCTAAGAGCCGTTCCCTCATGAAGGGCATGGATGAGATATAAGCGCCTATGATCTATATTAGTGGATTCCAGCTTTTTCCAAAGGTGCAATCTTGAAATAGAATTGAAAGAAGCCTTCAAATTCACAAAAGCGGCAAATAAAGAGGGAGGGCTAGTGGAAGAGTATTTTTAAATAAGATGTTATAAGACCAAACAGTGATCTACAGTAGATCTACCTTCCCTGAATCCTGCTTGCACCTCTGCTGTAAAACACTCCTGGTCAAGCTAGCTGGTAAATTTATCAAGCAGATATCTGGCATACAGTTTGCTAGGGATGTTCAGCAAGCTAATTAGTCTGTAGCTTGATGGGTAATCTTTCCTACCCTTTTAATAGATTGGGACCATGATAGCCGTGCCCCAATCCTTAGGAGTACACCCTGTGGAATCAATTAAAGTGAGGCAAGGGAATCTACCATTCTATATTATTTTTCAAAAATTCTGGGGGAATGCCATCAATTCCAGGGGCCTTGTGATTTTTAATTTGGCCCGATTAGTGACTTTACCTCCCCTAAGGCAATTTAGGATATGCCATTCTGGCTAGACAAGATCCCGCAAAATTCAGACCCTGATCCTTAAAAAAATAAGGGGGGTGGGGAGGGCACTCCACTCAGCTCCTTCTAATTCGCCAGCCACAAGGTTATACTTGGTACAAGTTGAGGTGTCATCTGAACCTAGGCGGGCATTTAGGTCTCCCATAAATAGAACCATTGCCTCAGAGTATTCAGTGAGGAGCGACTCAACATAATGTTCTAAAGCACACCAATTAGCTAATGTGTCTTTGTTTCTCTACTGGAGGGGGGAATACAAGTTTATGATTTACAATTTTTTCACTTCCCAACTTAATAACACAGCCATGGCCAATTGCTTTAGAGGTGGTAATTTCAAGCATCTAGCTCTGAGTTTGGTTGAATGCCCAATCCTCGTTTAATCTCCCTAGTCCCCGCCCTGGGGTTGCTTCCTCCTTATATGAAGAGTAGCCACCCACCTCTAAATCCGCAGCAGTCAAAGTTCCTTGAAGCACAATTATATCAAATGTCTTGCTTAAAAAGGGGATATCAGTATTGCCATGTAGACATCGAAACATCCCGCCAGGTTCCACGATAAAATTTCAAGTGAATCCACAGAGTGCTGTTCACACTGCTCCCTACACCATCAGGCTGCTACTTTCCTCATGCCTCTTTGGGTAGTATCTCCCATTTCCCACACTGTTGGTCTGTCCTCAGCAAAGACGTTGCTATTCCATCCTTCATCATTATCATCATTATCAGTTGTAACTGTTCCATTTTTGCTTTGCTGTGTGTCAGGGACTGCCCTGTGACAGACTCAGAGACTGACGAAGACCAGAGCCAGTGTCAGATTCCTCCTCCCCCACCCGCAGATACAGAGGAAACAGCGGGTGGCGATTCATTGCCAAGCCAGACCTTAAAGTCACCGGCTGAAGGGCAGCCTGGGGAAGACCAGACGCTGCCCGACCCTGGAACGTCCAGAGAGGTGCCAATGGAGCTGGAAGACAGTGTGGAACAGACGTCTCCTGGGACTTGTCAGAGGAGAATGGGCCGGGTTCTGTTAGAACAACGCCGGCGTTCGGCAAGGCTGGAACAACAAAGAAGGAACCAGGCCGGCATTGAAGACAGCGACTGAGTGTTTACAGGAGCGGTCTCCCCATGACAGCTGCTAGTATTTAAGGAGTGCTGAGTCAGTAGGAAGCCGTGGAAGTAACACATTGCAAACCTGTTAAGCTCCACTCCGGCCTGTTGTGTACCGACCCGGACTGTTCCTCAACCTTGAAATCTTCTGAACTCCTTGCCTGACCCTGGACCGGCTTGACCTTGCACTTGCCTCTTGCCTTGACTGACTACCTTTCCCTGACTGACCTTTGGACTGTTTACTGGACTGCGCTGATCACACCCGACCCAAGTTAGTACAGCTGGCAGCTGTAGAAGCCTCGAATTCAGAGACCCTGGCCTGCTGCCATGCCCGCTGCAGGCCTCTTCCTAGCACCACGCTGCAGCAGCAGCACCCCACCCTGGTTGGCTAGCACACTATGTGTGTGTTAAGTGCCGTCAAGTCGCTTCCGACTCATGGCGACCCTATGAATTAATGTCCTCCAAAACGTCCTATCCTTAACTCAGATCTTGCAAATTAACTCAGATCTGCTCAGATCTTGCAAATTGAGGGCCGTGGCTTCCTTTATAGAGTCAATCCATCTTTATATGCCATTAAAGGTTTATGAATGAATGAGTCAATCCATCTCTTGTTGGGTCTTCCTCTTTTCCTGCTGCCTTCAACTTTTCCAAGCATTATTGTCTTTCCCAATGACTCTTGTCTTCTCATAATGTGTCCAAAGTATGACAGCCTCAGTTTAGTCATTTTAGCTTCTAGGGACAGTTCAGGCTTGATTTGATCTATAACCCACTGATTTGTCTTTTTTGGTGGTCCAGGGTATCCGTAACACCCTCCTCCAACACTACATTTCAAAGGAATCTACTTTCTTCCTATCAGCTTTCTTCATTGTCCAGCTTTCACACCCATACATAGTAATAGGGAATACGATGGCATTAATTAACTTAATCTTGGTGGCCAGTGACACATCCTTACACTTCAGAATCTCTTCTAGCTCTTTCATGGCTGCCCTTCCCAGTCTCAATCTCCTTCTAATTTCTTGGCTGCAGTCTCCCTTTTGGTTGATGATGGAACCAAGGAATAGAAAATCTTCAACAATTTCAATTTCCTCACTGTCAGCCTTAAAGTTGTGTAATTCCCCAGTAGTCATTACTTTTGTCTTCTTGGTGTTCAGCTGCAGTCCTGCTTTGGCACTTTCTGTTTTAACTTTCAGCAGTAGTCGTTTCAAGTCATCGCTATTTTCTGCTAGTAATGTGGTATCATCGGCATATCTCAAATTGTTAATGTTCCTCCTCCCAATTTTCACTCCACCTTCATCTAAATCTAGATTGCTTTGCTAGATTGGGTCTAATTATCAACTTTGAAAAATCACATTTGGTCCCTACCAAAAGGATTTATTTCATTGGTGCTACCCTGGATTCTACTAAGGGTCATACATACTTACCATTTTTAAGGATCCAGGCAGTTGGGAAATGTACCCAGTTTTTTCTCTCATGCCATTTTCAGAGGGCCATACTGATTCAAAAATTGTTGGGCCTCATGGTTTCCTTGACAGCTGTGATGCTCCATGCAAGACTGCACATGAGGCAGTTGCAAAATTGGTTTTTAAGAGCCAATCCTCAATCTTGTAAGCTGTCCATCCCTTGCAGCGCGTTCCATTCCCTGCAATGGTGGGATTCAGACCCCAACCTTTGTGAGGGTGTGGCTCTAGGTTACTTCCCCATTTATGTTCTGATTTACACTGATGCCTCTCTTTTGTGATGGGGCGCCACATGTCAAGGTTTAGAGGCTTGGGGACACTGGTCTCTTCCAGAGTCCCATTTACATATTAACCTGTTGGAAATTAGGGCTGTCCAACACGCTCTGGTTTCTTTTGCAGTTGTGATGTCAGGAAAAATGTCCTGAATGCCACAGACAACACTTGCCAAATTTACACCAACAAACAGGGTGGCACAGGTTCTCTGACTTTATGTCCGGAAGTCACCCATCTATGGCAGTGGGCCATTTAACATCACGTTGGTCTGGTTATTAATTACAAAAATCCAAGCTAGTCCCCTCCAAGCTTATTGAGTTTGTTGGGGCCGTGTTAGACACCTATAGGGCTGCCACCTGTCTGCCCTTAACTAGGGTGAGGGCCATCTAGAAGGTGGTACGTGCTTTTTCCTCCAATTGCTACCAAAGGGCAGTTACCATCCAAACATTGCTGCTCCATCTAGACAGAACCAAGGAATTTAGATTGGATATGCCTTTTTATTTTCGAGGTCCCAACAAGGGGGAAATGGTGTCCACTCAAATCTTATCCTGGTGGTTCTTGTAGTTTATCCGGGCTGTGTGGCCGTGGTCTTGGTATTTTCTTTCCTGACGTTTCGGCAGCAGCTGTGGCAGGCATCTTCAGAGGAGTAACACTGTCCTTCAGTGTTACTCCTCTGAAGATGCCTGCCACAGCTGCTGGCGAAACGTCAGGAAAGAAAATACCAAGACCACCGTCACACAGCCCGGATAACCTACAAGAACCGATGAAGTCTGACCATGAAAGCCTTCGACAATACTTATCCTGGTGGGTTTCTGCATCAATACTTTAGACTCTGCAGGGGTGGAGTGTCCAGCTCCAATACATTCGCACTCCACCAGGACTCAAGCATCAGCAGCAGCTTTCTCCTCCAATCTTAATGTCCAAGAGATCTGCAAGGCTACCCTGGGCAACCCTGGTTACCTTCATCCAGCATTACACCATTGATGTGGACTCAAGGGCTGAAGCCTCTGTGGGGAGAGCAGTATTGATTTGTTATCCCAGTGAACAGCACACACCCTCCTCTACAGTAAGTGATCTTGCCATTATCCCATGTGTAACTGCACAGAAACCATGAAGACGAAAAACAGTGTTGCACTTACCTGTAACTGTTGTTTGTTGAGTGGTCTTCTCTGCAGGCACACATCCCTCCCTCCTTCCCCACTGTGGGCTGTCACCACAAACGTGTGGACTCACTGTGGTGGCGATTGGGGAACTAAGGGAAGAGTGCTTCCCACTCCTCTGTCACGTGATCCTTGGATGGGAAAAGCCATTAGGGCTAGGTCACATACAGAGGGAAGGAGAGTGCTCCATAGGAGCTGGCTCTTCTGGGAGCTTTTGAATCTTCTCTGTGGCTGGCTCAGCGCATGCGCAGTCCAATGTGTGCCTGCACAGAAGACCACTCGAAGAACAACAGTTACAGAACAACAGTTACAGGCAAGTGGCCAATGTACCATATGGAGAGGAGGGAAGATGGCGTCAGACATACAGATCAGCGATTAGCTCCACAGCAAATCCACTGGATTTTATTATTTTCAGCTTGCCTGTTCGATAAAATGGCATTGATTTGTGCTGGGAGAGAATCAAGAAGGCACTTTCTGAAAGGACCGTGTTTTCGGGAGGGTTAGTTTACTTTGCTCTACTAGACATTTAAAAACCTCCTGAAGGTCGATTGAAGTGAGCAAATTATGAAGGAAACCAAGTCTAGCAGAAGGAAAAGAAGCAGGATCGACTCTAATCATGATTCCTTCCCTCCCTCCGGCCTTAAAGCTACAAAGCAGCTCCGTTTGGATGAATTCCTGGAATCAGAACCGATACCGGTGTTATCTAACAACAGGTCTGCTGCTCTAGTACAATTGGAACAAAGCAGCAAAGTGAAGAAGGTAATAGCTCATTCTTGGCGCAAATGCAGCTATTGTCAGGAGAAAATAGGAAGGAGGTGCGCTCCTCCTCATTTCATATAACATCTCCCCTGCAAAAATCCCATTGTGAGGGTGTTTCAGATAGTGGTCTCAAAGGAGAGATTTTTAAGATAGTGGGAGATCAAACTTGCTAATGGTCAAAACTGTTGTTGAGATATTTAATCAAATAAATAAGTTAAACAACAAATTAAATAAAATTTACAAGCTGATGGGGGAGATTTCAGTGAAGATGCAATTTAAATCCCCGGAACCTGCAATTATGAATGACATACTGGTTTCTAATTTAGGATTACCTTCTACTCCTTTTGTGCAAAGGCACCATACTCTAGACAACTAAGAAGGAGAAATGGAAAATGGAAGGCAGGAGATTACAGACGACAATGACAAGGCTAATCTAATGTGGGAGAAAAATAAAATAGCCTTGGAGATTGCACGTTCTCATTTAAATCAAGGTCACTGGGCAAGTAAAGGAAAGGCCAACTATGCCCAAGCCAACTATTGCGTATTGAGCCCGCCTACATCAATTTGGAGGAATTGGAGAGACTACCAAACTCCAATGGTAATTGGAGAGTGGTTTTATCCTTCAATCAAAATATTGTAATTTTGTAATCGCCTAAGGATGAGGAAACACTTGGTATCTTTTCAAATTTGGCCCAATAGGGTGTTTAAAGAGGAAAGTAGGGAAGCTCTCATGCTAAACATCACCTCAGCATGTCTTTCAAGAAAGGCAAGAGGAGGGAATGAAGAAAAGCCAAATACTCCCTTGCATGAGAAAAGTTAACTCCTACGTCAACAAACTAAGTCACAGATACACTCCAATATGATGCAAGAGATGAAGGAAAAGATGGCACAAGTTTTTAAGCCGTTGAATATTTTGAAAGTCTATGAAAAATCACTGGAAAAGGAAAATCTTGCGTTTATAACAGATATTGACTTGTCTCAAGAGGGTACTGCTCCACAAGAAAACAAGACTGCATCAGGGGCCGCTATAAATTATAAGCTCATGGAGGTGGGTGGTTCATTGAGAAGCTCACCACCACTTCAAACTACTTCTGAAACACAGAACCAACTGTGCGAAAGTCTCAATAGCCAACTCAAGACTTCGTATGAGGAAGAGATTGATGAGGAGGAGATGAAGATGATCTCTAAGCAGTTGCAGGAGTTGTCAAATTGTTTGGCTATTTACAATATACCAGAAGCAAGCAGTGTTCCAGAAACTGAGATTTAACCCTTCACCTGCATTGGACGCCTAGAAGGGGTGTCCAAGTAAGGGACAATCCAACCACCATTGCTCACAAGATCAACTTGACTGCCTGCCGTCTCCGTTCCTATTAAGATGGAATCCCTTCCCATCTATCCTCAAGAGGCATCCATCCCCAAACCTCCCAGCTGGAGAGACCTTGCAGCAGCAGCACCAAAGAGTCAAGCCGCTTTTGCTGCTGCCCTAGTTTGCCTGATGCCAACCATGCTTGCAATTCCTGGGTGTGGGCGCCTTGCCATTGCAATGCAACTGGGATTGAAAAGGATTATTCGGTTGATCCAGCCACTGCCATCTGCCCCTATGAATTTTTCCAACCAAGGCCTGAAGACTTGCTCTCTTCCACTATTGCACACACCCCTCCAACTCGGATATCTGGGGGGGGGGGTCACAGTTTTTCCCAAGGGCTGACCTCTTGTATACAAGGGGGGGAGGCATTTATCCACCTGGCTCACATGGACTCATGGGGGTGATTTCAAAACCATCTGTTCCACTAGAGACCCTCAATTGTTGAGATTCTCCCACCTTCTACATTTTGTATATATGTTGAAATCATTGAATTCCCCCTTGTTATTTTAGCTGTTGATTTTCGCATTTTGTACTCACTTACTTTAATTTGTGTACCATCATTTATTTCTTAGGTTGTTGTGATTAGATTTTGTAACTTCTTGTTGTATTAGTTACTGCTTTGCTTTGTAGTTAAATATTGCCATTAGAAATATTGCCATTAGACATTTAGACAATTGGGTGTAATCAGGTAGCTCATTTCTTGCTGTATATATTAGCATATAGTCCCCTATATTTAGATTACACATTTATTTACATTTAGTTTCCCAGTTTACTTGTATTCCTTTTTTTGGTTTAATAAATAATATTTTTAAAAAGTTACAGGTAAGTGCAACACTGTTTTTTCATCTGCGACCATATACTGATGTCTGAGCACTGAAAAATGCAATGCTATGAAACAGAAATGCTTATCAAAGGGAGGTCAATAGGATTTAGCTCAGCTACTCAGCAACAGCTGCCCATGTGGTTTTCTAGGAATTAGCAATTATCACTTCTATTAAACCACAAGCATATCTCCCTTTTTTAAAAAGCAAATTCAGATGTAGTCCAATGACAGAGTGCAGTGAATTCTTTAAAAATCATAAAGGACAGGCCCTGGAAATAAAAAAGGCATAATGATTCCTTTATAAGCAGAGAAATTTGGCTTCTAAAATATTTTCAAAAGTTGGGAAAATACATTGTTTTACTATCACTTGGGCTCAATATCTAGCAAACCTAGCCCATGATATCTAAAACTTGGTACTTTATTAGGAAACATTACCATATTCTAACTATGAATGATGATATTGTGGAACAACATAGCACAAGTATGACAACAGGCCTGGGTAACAGCCCAAAGGGAAGATCGGCTTTACATTTTAAGAATAGTGCTATGATTCAGTAGTACAACCTCTGAACAACTATAGTAACAGAAGGAGCCTTCGCCTGGGTGGAATCCAGAGCCCCTCATACACTTGATCCTTCTGTGTGTTTGCAAAGTGTGTTCATTAATGTTTGCTGCCATTTACATGTGTTTTCTGATCAGAAATGAGATATCTTTCCTTCACCAACAAATACGACAGAGAGAGCTACAGGCAGAACAGAAGCGTCTCTTAAGAAGTAAAATGATGGATGATTATGCAACCATGACCAAAGAGAATGCTACACTTCAAGTACAGCTACTGGAACTTAGCAAGCAAATGGACATTGTAAGGAAAGGAATGGTTTGGTGAACAGATACAAAATTTTGCCACAGATTATAGATGGAAAAAGTGATATAGTTACATTTTTACAAGTCATTTTTCATAGCCTTGTAAAAACAGTTAGACAAATACGGCATCAGAAAATCCCTGAAGGCCATTGATAAAAGTAGGCAAATTAAATATTCATTTTTCCTCTTTCTCTCCAGGAGTTACATGTTACTATTTTTAAATTGTAGGATCCAAGAATAAATTTTATTCTGTGTTTAAATGATATTCAGTGGCAAAAATTATTTATAGCTAGGGCCATGCATTCCCACTCCCAGTAAATTTCAGGTTCAGGTTAAATGGACCTGATTTTTTTGTGTGTGGGGGGGGACCCAATATAAGCCAAATACCCATACTGGTAAATGGGTATTTCGGGGGTTTTCAGGTTTCCGGAAAAATTTGGGTCCATTATAATCCATGGGAATTTTTCCGAAACTCCTGTGGGGGCATTTTTTGAGGTAGAAAATTTTTCAGGGTTGCTCCAAGGGGCTCCCCTTGCATGAACCCTGAAGTTTGGTAAAGTTTGGGACAGGAGGTCCAATTTTATGGGGCTCTGAAGGGGTCACCCCTCCATAGGAAAGCATTGCAAAGTTTACAATTCTTTCCTGTGGAGGAGCAGGGGTGACCCCTTCAGAGCCCCATAAAATCAGACCCCCTGTCCCAAACATTACAAAACTTTGGAATTCATGCAAGAAGATTACCTTGCAGCAACCCTGAAAATTTGGTAACTCTACCTCAAAAAATGACCTCAGAGCTCCTCAATAAAAAAAATTCCCAAAAAAAATCCTTGGGAAAGCCAAAGCCGAAAATTTTCGGCAATCAATTATCTGGTTTAGGCTTGATTCTCTGTTTCAATATTCGGCCGAAAATAAACCCGAATTAAGCCAATTTTACTTCTTTAGATGTGCTTCTGTCTCATTAGTTGCTTCCTGAACATTTGCAGCACTTGCAACATTTCTAAATCAATTCTTAATTATAAGTTCTTGTTTCCTGAGGGGAAGGGTTACTTTATATTATTGTATTTTTATTATTGTGGTGTACTGGTTACGAGGGGCAGATGTGAATCTAGAGAGCCGGGTTTGATTTCCCACTCCTCCACATGAAGCCTGCTGGGTGACCTTGAGATAGTCACAGAACTCTCTCAGCCCCACCTACCTCACAAGGTGTCGGGGCGGGGGAGAAGGCGATTGTAAGCCACTTTGAGACTCCTTAAGGTAGAGGAAAGCGGGATATAAAAACCAACTCTTCTTTGTGAATTGTGTAGCCATAATTATGAAAAATAAAATTTAAGAAATGAGCTAACAATTTGGTTAGTTAGAGAAAAGCAGTAATTAGTCTTCTTCATCCTCATCACCCCCATCCCAGCAGAACATGAAGCAACAATTATGTATTAATTGATTCAGGATTTATCATGAGTGAACAAGGGAGTAACTAACTAAACAGAAACAGCAATAAAAGAACACTATGTGGCTGAAAAGACAAAAGCAAAATAAGAACTGATACTCAGTGATTAATTCAGGAGTGATGGCCTCTGCTGGGGCGGGAGGTTTCAACAGGAAGTAAAAAGGAAGTTACTAATTTAACAGAAATTTCTGTAAAAGCAACAATTTGAAGTATCCTTGAGAAACCTCATTAGTACTTTCATAGCCAATAGTGGATAAGCTGGCATTGCTATTTTGTGTTAATTTAGAAAAATTGGTAGAAATTAGGTCTGATAAAAGGCACAAGGATAACTAGGAGCATTTTAGAGTGCAATTAGTTGGCAAATACGTTCTCTGGATTATCAGTTAAAAAGGAATGGATGAAAAATGTCCACCTCATACTAAGTGGTTAGTCTGGAAGCAAACTCAAAAAGTGAAAATGTCCTACAAACCTCAAGTTTAGAAGAATGCCAGTTACACAGCTAAAACTCTTGAATGCTGCACGTTAAATTCCCATGGATTGACTGCTGTGCTTTCAAGAATTATATAAAAAATGTAATTTTATACTGGTTTGTGTAATTTATTACAGGAGAGAGCGCTCAAGGAGGAAAGTTATACATCCCACATAGCTAGCATTGCTCAGTTTTTGACAATGAAAGACCACCAGGAGCATCTGCAACGAGAGATCAAAAGGCACCAAGAACTTCTGGAGCAGGAAAGGAACACCTTCCAGGAACTTAAGGAACAGGTTGTGTGACTGCACTGACTAATGTTTTCTTAAAATTCTTCTGAAAATGTACACCAGAAGTCCATATACCTTTCATAGGTTAGGAAATTGATGTCAAATTAAGAGGGAAATTGGAATATTTCTTTTGATTTCTGTAGAGTTTGAGTCAAGATTTTATGCTTTTGCTCATGGAGAATTTATATATGTTTGCAGGATCAGCCTTACAACCCGCTTCTATAGTTTAATTCTTGGTAGTAGCCATAGGGCAGAAGCAGAGTACATGTTTTAGTCTCAAACACAACCTTTGGCATCTTTAGCAAGGGATCTCAAGGGGCATTGCTAAGAAAGCTGCAGAGCAAGGGGTGCTTCTGCTAGTCAGACCTGACAGGAGAGCAACAGATGGCTCAGTGCTCTGACTCAGAAAAATGCAGGCATACAGATTCAGCATAAGATAAAAAGTTATGGTCGTGGCTTTGTACTTGATGAGATAATTTGGAATGTAGCAGCACTTACAGGGGAGGGTTGATGGGCTGGCAGGATGGATGCACAACTCTGCTATGTCTGCTGATTCTTCCCTGTTAAATATCCCCCCCCCCCCCGCAGTTTTTTGCCTATCCTTGAGAATGAGAAAATGGGGGGGGATATCTTTCATAAAACAGCCTGCAGGGGAGAATAGACCAGTACAGAAAGAGCTGAGCACACCACTCTGCCTACTGATTCTCTCCAGAAAATACCCTCCCCCCCCCAAAAAAAAACATATATCAAGGGACTGAAAATTTCTAGTTCTGCCCTGAGGATCCTAACTCATATGCAACACCATAGAAGATTCCTTGAGGATCTTTTGTCCTTGTCTATCTATAGACTTGTAGCTCTGTAAAGGTAGTTGTTCCCAGTAGCCAGGAAGTAGGGCCTTGTATGAAATTAGTGGGCAGGAGGGATCACCAATTGCATCAGAGAAGTAGGAATCTTGGCATATCCAGTGCTCACAAAAGTGTCTGGGAATACCTTACTTTCTCTGGAGTTTCATCTTAGCCCATTGTTTTATCTCCCAACTGCCCAGTTATCAGCTGCAGTGAAAGTGCATAAAAGTCCATGGACTAATGGGCCGAATCCAACATTGCTTACATATACCCTTTTGTTTCTTCTCATGGTTGCAAGTATTTTGGGCATGTATGGACTTTGATTTATTTGTTCTTTGTATTTTTGTCACAGATCAGCATTTTGGAAAACAAAAGTACATCTCTTGATTTAAGTGTTGCAACAATGAACAGCCGAACAGCTGAAATGAGAGCTATGCTGAACAATGAGGAGCAGAATAATCTTGAGCTAAAAAAAGATAAAGCTTTGCTGGTTGATCTTATATCTACCCTAGAAAACAAGGTACTCTTTTGTCCCATGTCTGTGGGCTTTTCCAGATTCTCATTTTCCTCACTTGTAAGTTCCTGTTCCCTGCAGATTTAAAAGGCAGGTTTTTATGCTGGACATAAACCAGTGTAATATTTAATCAACCATTAGAGGGAGCACAACACATGCAGAACAGGAACTTACAAGCAAGGAAAATGAGAATGCGGAAAAGCCCTATGTTAGGTTTAGGGGATTGCAAATAAGGTATATTAGGCCTGAACTTAAAGAATGCTCTTAAGAAGTCACTACCATGTAGACATATTATTTACTAATAATGTGGGTTGTTCTGTGGCATGAGCTTTCCTAAACAGTAGTCTGTCTCATCAAAAGATACAGAAAGCATATGTGTATGTAATGATTAAGTATCTTCCCAACCAATATTATGTGTGTTCCTTTTGAAGTCAGTTCCGTGAATTCAGTAGATATACACCCATGCAAGAATGTATAGGATTTCAGCCTTGATTTTAAAAATCAAACCAATTTGCATTTGGTTGTGTACTTAGGAAAGAATTCTACTTAACTTCATCATTTTTGTCCTTTAGCTTGCAGGGCAAGAAGCCAGTTTCCTGAAGGCCTCCACAAAGATGCTGCAGCTGGATGAAGCAATTTCATTATTAAAAAGAAAGTATGTGCTGCATCAGTCTCTAGAACCAAAAAATGGGAAATCTCCAAAATGGCAAATTCCATAAAGAAACTCAACAAGTCAATGACAGATACTGTAGCTGATACCTGAGAATATTAATCTGCAAGTCTAGACTGGCATTACTTCCAGGTGAACAGAGTTATTCGGACACTGAGTAAAATTCATTTGATATAATGGAACTTGAAGAATTACAGCCTATTCCTGAGGGGAAGGGCTGAGCTGGTGGCTGGAGGCGGCGCCACCATGCCACTTCCAAAGGAAGATTCACCCCCACACACACCGAAACCAAAATGCTGACCTCACCCTCGAGCCTCGTGGAACCGCTCCATAGGGTTCCATGGTGATATGCCACCTAAAAAGGTGGCGTACATTGGGCTGAGGGCAAAGGGGGCGTTCCCGGCCTGAACGGGCTTTGGGAGGCCACCTAAAGGCGGCTCCTCCCCTGGACTGCCCCTGGAACCCCCTTCCCTGGGAAAATGGCACATAGAAGTGCGCCATCTCGATGCCTGTGGAAGGCTGAGCCGGTGTCCCAGCGATTTTGCTTAATTTGTATAAATTCAGATCCCACTTATAAGAACATGTTTAATTCAGACTTGGACAAGGGCTGGAAAGGTGATTATAACTGAGGACGTTTTATCCTTTTCATGTATTTTACTTTTTAAAATGTAAGCTACCTTGAGAGCTTCTTAGCCAAATGGCAGGCTATAAATGAAGTAAGAGCATTATTGTGCAATTCTACCTTGTCACATCTCAGAAGCTAAGCAGGGTTGGCCCTCATCAGTATTTGGATGGGAGACCATCAAGGAATACCAAGGTCATTACGCTGAGGCAGGCAATGGCAAACTACCTCTGTTTGTCTCTTGCCTTGAGAACCCCATGGGGTCACTATAAGTTGTCACGGTCTCTGACATAATTATGGTATTTTGTGTACATGTGCAGAATTAATTCCATGTAGAGCTTGAACACAACATACAAACTGAACCACAAACTGCAGAGATTTGTGTAATGAAAAGCCTGGCAACAGCTTGCAAAATGCAAAGGGAAGGCGCGCGGGCTGGCTGTGGCAGCGGCCGCGGGGCCCTGCCTGCGCGCAGGAAGGCCCCGCTGGCTGCTCCCAGGCCGCAGAAAAGGCGGGGGGGTGGCCGCGGGGCCTGCCTGCACGCAGGAAGGCCCCGCTGGCCGCTCCCAGGCCACAGAAAAGGCACGGGGGGGACGGCGGGGGCGCCCGTTGGGCCTGCCTGCGCGCAGGAAAGCCCCGCTGGCCACTCCCAGGCCGCAGAAAAGGTGCGCGGGATGGCGGCGGCGGCGGTAAGTCCCCCCTCTCTCCCCCCTCCCCTCCCCTCCCGTATTGACCCGCGTATAAGCCGAGTTGGCTTTTTTCAGCTCTTTTTTTTGGCTGAAAAACTCGGCTTATACGCGAGTATATACGGTAAATATATTACTCTAGACTTTATGAACTAGATACTTTGAACTGTATCAGAATAATTTGTTATATTTTAGAAGTTGGATTTTGAAACTGAATAGTATGTAAGATTTGCTTGCTTTTACTTCATACATTGTAAATACATACATTGTACTTTGACAAGAGTTTTTATAGAAGTGTTAAAGACTTGATAATCTGCATTTACACATATTTTACTAGAAGTATATCAATAAAAAGACTTGCTTTTTAAAAGTAGGTAAAGTTGTTGAGTCCTGCTTACTCGACGACTGGCTGAATAAGATAGCTTCACTTCTCAGTAAGTGATACATTCTAAGAGCCTGTCATCTGAACAGCACAACCCGCTTCAAAGTTGGCTGCGATTTGACAGCTAAATAAATAAATAAAAATGAAGACTTACCTTTTTTTTTATTAGTTTTGTTAGGGCCCCATAGTTGGGGCCATTTTGAGATGGGGATTGTGTAATCGGAGCCAACTTGGTGTGACCAACTTTCCAGGTATATCACCCAACAGAAGACTAGTCTGCAAGCAGAAGAGTCATTAAAAGATGGGGCTTACCCAGTCCCATCCAGAGGAATATACCCTTCAAATAAAAACAGCCAGCTTCAACAGCTGCTGACACATCTTCTGAAGGAGATTTCTTCATCCACGTGGATGAGCAATCTCCTTCAGTCAGCCCCCATGGTCGAGACTTTGGCTGGCTCCAGTCTCACACACACCCCCCTGAAAACCTGCTGTCAAACTGAAGGTTGCCACGAGTAGAGGCTTCGTTTCCCCACACCGTGACCATCTCTTGGAATCAGATTTTTCATGACAACAATAAAGGACTGCTCACAGGATGTCATTTGCCACCAAACGGAATGTTTTCCATGCTTTATTTCTCTTGCATTTAAGCCTTTTCCCTCCATTTGGCAGCTCATTTGCATGGACATCATGCAAAGTGACCCAGAAACAAAGGCAGACCCTAGACTTTGAGGCACCAGCCTAGAATCAGCTCTTTCTGCCAGTCCTTGCTGAAAAAAATCAGGCCGAGAAAACCCGAACCCAAAATTTGCCAAAAATATTTTTTGCACAACCCTACTTGTAACCAATGAGATCCCATTATAGAGTGGGACTTCTCCACTTCCCAACTTCCACTGAGCTCCCTGAAGCTTTGTTCCTGGGGATCAGCAGATGCTTGGAAACAAAATAGAGGGCAAAGTGGGAATCAGCAGTGTTAGTGGGAAAATCAGTAATCCAGAGACAGAGGTGCCCTTAGGTTTTGAAATTGTATGGTTGAATAAAAGACAATGATTTACATACTGGATTAGGACATACAAGCAAATGATGGTTTTGAATGAAATGATTACACAGGGATCTGCATTTGAGTTTAAACTCAGTTATATGTTTTTGTGTTTCATTTCCATGTCAAGTTTTAATTATATCTATTTTAGGCAGTATTATCAAAACATATTTCAAAAAATTAAAAGTACAGAATATCTTAATCCAATCCTTTGCATTTGCAGCACTAATGCTTAGCACAGCAGTTGCCTGTTCAATCTTATGCACGTTTTAGTTGGCACAGCAAATCTTAGGCCATGCCATTATTGTAGTCATGTTGCTCCTTTCAGATCCCCAGAACGTTGCCTTTGTGGGAATAATGAGGTTACCAAAGCCACTGGGAGAAGGAGAGAAGCAGAGGAGGTTTGGCTGTGTTCAAAAAAGGGCCATGATCTTGTAAGCGCCACCAAATATTATCTCTCAGTCCTGAAATTTGAGTGGTGGGATCAATTTGGCTAAAATATGGTGGGTGTGTTTTTAGCCAGAATATAAATTAATTGTTTGTCAGTTGTCCTGGAATTTCTTATTAGGCACACTGGGTCACCGTAAAGGTTGAACCTGGAAACAACCACCCCCAAACCAGAGACTCCTTAAACGTTCATGCGTTCGATCCTGGCTGAATCCTGGCTGGAACAGGAAAGAAAGGAGGCTAAAGCGACCGTGCGTTTTCGCCCAAAGAGACCACCACAATCTTGCTTTCTCAGAAGCAGTATATCATCACATAATTTGTGAGGCGCCTTGCCCGGGGACAGGCTGGCCCCTCTTCCCGCCGCGACACGCGCCTCCCACACCTCCGATTCTGAGTCGGACGAAGGAGGGAAGCACCGGGTAACCGCTATCGCCTTCTAGGGACGGCCTCCTTTCCTGCCCCTGCCCCTCCTGCCCTTCCCCCAGCATCTATAAAGGGGTGGAGCCTTCCCTCAGTCCCCCCGGCTTTTCCCCGCCTCCCCAACACTCAGCTGTTGGGCGGGGAGACAGCGCAGGCGCCGCAACCGGCGTTCTTGTGGCTGCTGCCCCCACTCTCCAGGCATGGCCTGTTTACGGGTGCCTCGTGGCCCCGCCAACCTTCTCCCCAGCCCGCCTGCCAGCTGGGAGGCAGCTGCAAACCTGGGGCCGCATCGGCGCTTCCCAGCCGCTCCTCTGTGTCCCGCCCCGGCTGAAGCCTCGGCGCTGCTTCTGTGCCACCCTCCTTCTCCTCTCCAGACAGCCTCGTTCCCCTCCCCCGGTAAGTGGGGCTGGGGACGAGGGGGGTGGTCGGAGTCTCGGAGGCATGGCTAACAGCCGTGTCTCAGGACAAATTGCACAACTAGCAAACCCTTTTCCGTCGCCCAAGCAGAAGTGCAAACTGCAAAAGGGCCAGCTTGCCCAAGAGAGCAATTAATAATGTACACTCTGCAATAATTCAGAGTCAGTTCAGAGGAAGATTTCAGGAAAATAATTTTAAATGCCTTGGGCAGCAATGATTTTTTAAAATTTTATTGGTAGGAAAAAATGCAATCCAAAGTTTGTAATTTGCAGAGTTTCGGAACACTTTACAGCAGGGGTTGCCAACCTTTAATGAGAGCTACATCTGGGCAATGAAAAATACCCCAAGCCGCCCCCCTCCGACACGTTATTAAATTTTCCTCTGTCCTAAAAACAGAACATGTACTAGGAAGTGCATCAGAAATTAAGCTATCAGCTAAGTAGCACAGAGAAAAATCCTATGAAATAAAAGCATTTTTTAAATGAAGACTAAAGCAAATCTTTGTGATATTTTTCTGTATCTTGTAGGGGATGTACAAGCTGCTCAGCAGCAGCTCACAAGCTACCGGTTGGACACCCCTGCTTTATAGGCAACTGCTATTTTTTAAACCAATCTATCCTCTGTTAATTAATTTTCACTGTCCTGAGGAAAGGGTAATAAATTTATGCTCCCAGATGTTATGCTATCACTACTTATACTCTGAGTCTACATTACAGCCTAATCCCAGAGAGTTATTTTATCAAAGGAATTCGGAGCATATTGTGGGGGTTTCTCTCCCCTCACCTCCAAGCTGCTGGCAAAGAGAATACCGACTGCCTTGGCACAGCTCCTTTGTCATCCTTATGGCAATCATTTGACAATATCTGAGAGAAATGCCAACCCTTGGTATTTTTTTTTTTGTACTGATGTAACTTTTGTCCATTTTCTGGGCAGTTTTCCAATTCAAATTTCCCAGAAAACCCACATTACTGATCACTGCTCAGCTGTTTTGTCCATGCTCTTCAGTAAGATAACATTTGAGTCACACATTTGACTCTCAATGTTGCCAAACATCTGTCTGTGTATATTTCTAACCTGTTCTTCTTCCAAGGAGCTGGGGCAATGCGCACATTTCTTCTGTCTCACATTTTATCCTGTGAGGTAGATTAGACTGAGACACACGAACCAGCCCAATGTATTCCAGTGAGCTTTATGGCTAAGCAGGAATTTGAAGCCAGGTCTCCCCAGTGCAAGCCACCGGGCCACACGTTCTCTCAACCAAACATGGCTCCATAAGAGATTGCAAGGCAGCTAAATCAGGTAAAGTGCTAGGCAGGTAAATAAGAGCCATATAAAACCGATGACCCTTACATTATGCATTTAAATAACAACATTGTAAAAACACTGTATCACAAGGCTTTATTCCTAAAAAATATCTGCTGGAATGAAATGAGCACTAATTTGTAATAGTTTTTTTTTTTTTTTTAAAGCTGGCTTGTCTGGCCTCTGCAGAGTGGGTTCCACAGTGACAGGGCCACTATAGACAAAGCCCTGGTCCTTGTTGCTGACCTGACAAAGATGGAACCCATGACCTTTTGTGAACTATGCTTGGAAACCAACTGAGAGCCAGTGCAGATCTCTTAGCACAAGTATTACCTATTTTTACAACCCTCTCACACTAAGAAACGGGCTTTTGAACCAAGTGAAGTTTCCAAACACACAGCAGAATTTGAATTCTTTCACCCTACAATGAGATTATATCAGAGCTGGTGCTGATGCTCTGGAAGATTTTCTGATTATTTTTTCATGTATAAATCAGACGAGATGACAGCGACGACTACTTGTGTGTGTAGGGACAAAACCACCCCACATGTAATGATGGGGGTAAGCACTGCAATCTTCCATTTTGGGTGTAGTGCTATTCACGCAAATAATTCTCGGGCTCTGCTAATGTATGCAGCAGCTCTAAGTGCAGGAAAAGCCCACCCTTCTGAAGATTGTTTGATATGTTTAAAACAGGTACAAAACATTTGGCAAGCACCAGCAAAAAGAAGAAAATAGATTCCTTTGAAATGTGGTGTTGGAGGAGAGGGTTACGGATTCCGTGGACGGCCAAAAAAACAAATAAGTGGGTTATAGATCAAATCAAGCCTGAACTGACCCTAGAAGCTAAAATGACTAAACTGAGGCTGTCGTATTTTGGTCACGTCATGAGACGACAAGAGTCACTGGAAAAGACCGTCATGATAGGAAAAGTTGAGGGCAGCAGGAAAAGAGGAAGACCCAACAAGAGGTGGATGGACTCAATAAAGGAAGCCACAGCCTTCAATTTGCAAGGTCTGAGCAAGGCGGTCAAAGATAGGACATTTTGGAGGACTTTCATTCATAGGGTCGCCATGAGTCGGAAGCGACTTGACGGCACTTAACACACACACACACACACAGCAAAACTAACCTAAATATGACACGTAGCATCCCCATGTGCATTTCTGTCATACCAAAAACAGGTGGGTATAACTCTCTCCTCCCTGGGAGAAACATTTATTTTGTTACACTTTATCTTAGAGAGGTCTCAGCGAGTCTCCCATGCGGGCACAGACCTTGCCTACACCTTGTGTTCCTCCTCTGAAGATGCCTGCCACAGCTGCTGGCGAAACGTCAGGAAAGAAAATTCCAAGACCACGGTCACACAGCCCGGATAAAGTACGAGAACCAACTTGCCTACACCTGTTGAGCTGCACGAAACGCTGCCGCAGCCAGAACTACTAAAATACACCATGGGCTCCATATTACACACACACACACACTCCCACCGGGCCGCCCCAAGCACGCACACACGCTGGGCTGGGGAGCTGTCCCCCAGGGGTACCTCGCCTGGATTGCTCGGGCGACCCAGAAACGTTGCCCGCCGCCACGCGCCCCGCAGCCAGGGAAGGGGCTGCAGAAGGTGCTGAGCGGGGGAGCGGCCCGGCAGGTGGCGCTGTTTTGCAGCGGCCGTACAAGCGCGAGGAAGGAGGAGGCGGGAGGGAGCCAGCTGGCCGTCCAGCCGGCCGGGGAAGCCCGTGCAACAGCTGATGATCGGCAGGGTTCGGCAGGGTTCGGCAGGGCAGGGCTGGGCGAGCCTTTTTCGGGCGCGCGGGCTGAGCGGGGGCCGGAGGGGCCATGGAAGCGCCGGCGCAAGGTGAGTCCTGGCCGGGAGGCCCCCCCCCCCGCTCTTGTTCCTCGGGAAACTTCCCCTGCGCGCCGAGGACGGGGGCGGCTCGCCTTTCTCTCCCGGCCGTCCGTGCCGGAGGGGGGAGAGGAGGGAGAGGGCCTTTGGCACGCCCGTGCCTCGCCTTCTCCTTGGGTTACGGCGAGCAGAGGGGCTCTTGGGCCAGACCCCTCTCTTCTCCCCCCCCCCCAAGTGGGAAAGGCAAAGCCAGAGGCTTCCTCGGGGTCTTCTGCGCGCGCGCTGGGCAGTTTGGGCAGGCTTGGTTTTGCATTGGATTTGTCACTCTCTAGATGCGCATTTTCCCCATCTGAAGTCTCAAAACTCTGCGTGGCGGCTTATTGTTGAGTTTTGAGAATATGGATGGGGCGGGGGGGAAAGTGCATCTAAAGAGTGGCAAATCCAAGGCAAAACCTTCCATGAATAAATCGGAACAGCGTGTTTCTGCGTACGTATGGGGCGAAAGGGCACGGCCGCTGGAGCCTCCTTTCTTCCCTGTTCCAGCCAGGATCGAACGCACGGCCGTGCGTTCGATCCTGGCTGGATCCTGGCTGGAACAGGGAAGAAAGGAGGCTCCAGCGGCCGTGCGCTTTCGCCCTACAATGTTCCATCTCTGGATGGCCCAGGCTAGCCTGATCCCGTCAGATCTGGGAAGCTAAGCAGGGTCAGCCCTGGTTGGAATTTGGTTGGGGGACCACCAAGGAAGTCCAGGGTTGCTGCTCTCTGCTAGTCTCTGGCCATGAAAACCCCAAAGGGGGTCGGCTGCGACTTGACGGCGCTTTACACACCTACGCATAATGTTCCATCTTTGGCAAACTGCTCAGCTGTGATCTGAAACCGCAAGACGCAACCACCCCACCCATGGATGTTCCTTAGCAAACTTCGTGTTCAATATTATTAAACATAGTTTCATAGGGGAGTCGTCTTTTCTGAAATTGCTATACAAGTTCCTGTTAAGATTCAACTCTCTTCAGCCAGTAATGGCTCTCTGTAATAATGTCTTCCCCTGCTTTCTTTGCTTCTTGTATAGATTTGGTCAAATACTCATAATATGCCATAAAAATATTTCATCGTTCCCCAAACTTAAAGCTTTCCCCGAAGAACCAGTTGGATTTTTTTTCGAGCGTTGTGTTTATTCTTTTTTTTTGGGGATGAGAGCAATGGAAATATTTACCTGCCTCTTGTGGGACAGAAGTTCATGTGTTGATTTTATTTGTGGAATATAAGGAAAGCAATAAATAGGTTGTTAAAGGCTGTTGGGAATTGTTGGGGATATACAGCTGTCAGAATACCTTGTGAGGTTTCATTCCATTAATGATACGCTCATCTGCTTGGTCTAAAAACCATCGTTGCGCGAGGGTTATTGCAGTATTATCTTTGTAGAGTTTTGCCCTGGTTGCCATGTAAAAGGCTTGTCCAATGTAGAGCAAGGTGCTGTAATAGAGCCTAAAAATCAAAACCTTGTTCCTGATAGTAGATTTTGCTTTATTAATTGATAGCTTTTTCCCTTTACTGTTTCTGTGTATGCATCAGATTTATTACAGATTTCATGTTTTTAGCAGGCTCAGCTGGAGTTGGGTAAGCATTAAAATGTTTTTTGTAATTAACGGAAGAATATCTAGTTAAGCTAGAGCTTTTCTATGCAGCGTTTGCTTTTTAATGACCCCTGTCCTCACAGTGGAAGCGATAATCCTCCCCTTGTGACTCTGTCATTCGCATGCCTAGCACTCAGTTTCTAGGCCCAGCTAGTCACTGAGGGATGCTTACTGCCTTCCATTTTTAAACAAAAAGAGGTGTTCTTACATGCCACTGCTGTATCTAAAAACATACGGTGGAAGAGGTTTATTTATATGTTAACTTCAGACAGCAGAGTAGAAAGACCCATCCTGTTTTGTATTCTAGATGTATTGGCATTTTTTTAAAACACAGGACTGTGCATAAAATTCCTACCAATGCATAATGATAGAAATATGTACCTTGATGTTTCCAGTTACCTAAAAATATAAGCTGCTAACTTGTCCTCAAGAACACTAACGTCCTCAAGAACAAAGGAAGATATGTTTTAAAAACTGCTGTATTTGTTAATTATGGGTCTTGGTTTAGAAATACATTTGGATATAAATTAAGCACTGTTTCATGTGCTTCAGATTAAGGCTGCATTCCTAGGTATTGCTTACACATGACACCGCCTTATACTGAATCAGACTATTGGTCCATCAAGGTCAGTAATGTGTAGCTCTCCAGGATCTTTGGCAGAAGTCTTTCGCCTGGCAGCAGCTCTCCAAGAACTTTGGCAGAAGTCTTTCGCCTGGTTGTTTTAAATGGGGATGTTGGGGATTGCATCAAGGACCCCCTGCATGCCAAGCTAATGTTATACCACTGAACCACAGCCCCTCCCCTTACCTGGGAGTAAGTCCCAGTGCACTGTGTGGGATTTTGACACATGGAACATCTGTGATTGGGGACACATCATAGTGCCTATATGAGGCAGAGGAAGTAGCCGAGACTTGTGAAAATACCATGGAGAAAAGGATTAAAAACCCAGTTGTGTTGCAGTGTGGCCCAGATCTAGTTCAAATGCATATTTATACTTTCCATGACTGTTTAAATAGATTTTTCACTTTGTGCCTGCTTGTACCCTTGCTTCCCGGTAATGCATATAGCAATTGACTACAAGAATGTGCACATTCATAAAGAAAGTGTTTGGATAGAGATGGTCACCATCATGACTGAATCAACTGCAAGTCTATTTCATTATCATTTTACACACACTCAGTTGCAAGTCTCAGTTGCATGTGTACACACTGGAACAGATATGGCATATATTCAGTGCCTACTCGTAAAGTATAAAGTGACATTAAGCTCAGGGGACAAGCAAAGCAGGCTGCAAATACCACAAATGGGGGAATTGTGACTTTACATGATATGGAAAAAATATCTACTTCATTTATCAACAATTACTATAGTCATATTTAGGAAAGCTCGGGCAAAATTATCATGCTTAAATCTACTGTAGTTGCTTGACAGTAAGGTACAATACTTGAATGTACTCACCCAGAGGTTCAGAAAGCATGTTAGTGTTAAGAAGTCACCTGTTTATCCAGGTTGAGCTGCAGTTTATATGGCCCTGTTCTATAATCCTGATGAAACATTTCAGAAGGTTAGTTGTAAATCGGTGGGATTTTGGTGTTTTTAAAATAGCTGTAAATAAGCCTTCTTGTAATCAGTGGATAGATGTAAGCAATATTCTACAAGGCCAAGTTGCTACTATTAGCAGATACCTTTATGGGTCTTTGATGGTTTACAAGCTGTGATACAAAATTAATGCCTTCCATGTCAGCTGGCAATGGCCATAAAAACATAATCATGTGCACCATTCACAGTGCAATCCTGTACAGATTTGCTCCCGTCTGTAGTCATTGTACTTAAACTGGTGGAACTCTGCATAAGGTTGCACTGTTAACCTCCTTAGCAACCATTCTTTTTCAGTTCAGCAGACCCACCGGCTCAAAAAGCCGTTTTCTTTGTTCTCACCCATATTGATGGTTTTATGCTAAACCATTCTTGCCCAGATATACTGCCAGATTAATGTATAAATGCTCGGTCATAATGTCCTCTTTGCACACAGGAAGACTGGTGTGAAACTGAGCAGTGTTTGATTAGATTTACACGTAAACTCTGTCATGACACTTCATGTAGCATGTAATTATTAATTGTGGGTCCAAAAGACCGTTAAAGGGTTGAGGTCTCAGTTCACTTCTCTGTATAGAGTTAGCAAAACTACTTAACAGTTAACCTTATTTGAGAGATTACCCCAGATGTAGTGCTATTGTGCTATATGTAGCACTAATACATGTAGTGCTATTGTGGCTACAATGCATTCTACTTAGGGGTAATATTATGTAGAGGCTGTAATAGGTCATTTAATTGTTATTGTGGTGTGAAAAGATTGGAGGTGAGGAAAATTGTTAATACTGTTTGGCACTCACAGAGGAAGCAGGGCACTTCAACAGGCTACCCTTTTGTATAATATTTTAGGAAAGCTGATTAACAAATGAATACAATTCTTAGTTTACTTTAGTAATTATAAAGATTGCCCACGTAAAAGAATTTATTCATATTGGTCTCCTTCTCCCTTCTAGCAAATGATTTTTATCTATAAAATTGTAGGAAACTGATTTCTTCCCATTCAGAAATGGACAATCTTTGAAGGAGGCTGTTGAAGGCAGGTGTTCCTATCAAGAGAGGATGTGACTGTAGACCTGTAACAAACCTTCCTTTTTGAGCTAGGTCATTGAGTGGTGGCAGAAAAATTACAGGTTTATCTAGAGGATACATTTGTCCTTGACCCATTTCTATTGAACTTCATATGTGGTTTTGAACTGACACAGCATGGGTTGCTCTGGAGGATGATCTTCATGTACAAATGAGTATGGGCAACGCCTCACTATTGCTTTTCCTTGATTTGTCTGTGGTTTTTGACAGTGGATCATTCAGTCCAATAAAGGTGTTTGGGAAAGGGTCTAGGCCAGTAGTTCCCAAAGTGGGCAGTACCACCCCGTGGTCCTGAACTACTGCTTTTCAGTTTATTCTCCTTCATCCACTTGGCTGAAGTTTCAACTGAATTGAGATTGGCTGGAGGTGATGTTGATAAGAAAAATGGAGGGGATGAACTATCAACTCATGGTGGAGTAAAATTGTTAGTGAATAATCTGAAACGTTTGGAAGGGGGCTCTTGAACTTGAAAGCGTTTAGCCAAATTCTGCATGAGTTAAAACTTCTGAAATGTCTTCAAGAAAAGTCTGTGTTGGGCACTTTGAGCAATTCAATCTAGAGGTGACAGGAACTTGGACCAGCACAGCTAAGTCACCAGTCTAGATAGACAGTTTGCAAAGAAAGTTGGATTATTGACCTTATTGTTGCTGTCACCTCTAGGTTGGATGACTTCAAAGTGCTCAACACGGAGCTGCACTTGAAGACATTTCAAGAAGCTTCAACTAGTGTAGAATTTGGCTGCACACCTTCTTACAAGACTTAGCCACTAGACATTTATTATGTCAATTCCAAAGCCGCTACATTGGTTACCTGTTTGCTTATGGGTTCAATTTAAGGTGCTGGTTTTGACCTTTTAAATGGGTTTTTGAACAGGCAGAGAATTCTGCCCTCCCCTGACCACTTAACCTGGGAATCTAGTATTCTGTTTCTCTTGTTTCTTCAAGCTGTGTTTTGAATTTGAGCCTGAACTAACAGAGATACCAGTATGATCATTAAAGTTGTGTTGTCTCAGAAGTCAAAGTAGGAGCAATCTGTTGTAGACTGCCTTCTTCTCTCTGAAAAATATGGATTTTGTCAGCAAGTCCAGTATTCCTTTGTAAATTTACTCCTTTGAACCCATATATGCAGCATGTTCCTCTGTGTTGCATTTTGTAACATGCTCATTTTCTTTGAGCATTAGGCCATTGTTATGCTTGTGGTTTGCAAAGCTACATCTCTTATAAGTTCCTTAAATGAAAGAATGGGAGGAAAATATATTTTCTTCCTGTGTTGTCTTGGTGTTCAATTTTTTGTTTTATGTTAGGGCCTAAAAATCTAACCAAATAAAAATCCATTGAAATTGGGCATAGGATGTGAAGGAGAAGTGATTAAATTGGGACTATCTATACTGCGGCATGGATGCCGGGAATGCGCTGCACACATTTTATATTCATTTTGCCTGAACCTTTTAAAAGACAAACAGGGTATAACTTATATATTATCAGGCCTACAAAACTGAATTATTTATATATATTGAGGCTAAATCCACCACCAGCAACCGCATGTATGGTATGCATACATACATGTGTATGGTATGGAATGTATAAATACATGTGTAGGGTTGCCAGGTCCCTCTTCGCCACCGCCGGGAGATTTTTGGGGTGGAGCCTGAGGAGGGCGGGGTTTGGGGAGAGGAGGGACTTCAATGCCAAAGAGTTCAATTTCCAAAGCGGCCGTTTTTCTCCAGGTGATCTGATCTCTATCGGCTGGAGATCAGTTGAATCGGCAGGAGATCTGCTACTACCTGGCGGTTGGCAACCCTATACATGTGGTTCCGATTTTTACCCTCGGTTTGCTTTAATAAAGATAAAATAGCTACACTTGTTGATTCATGTTTGAGAAAACCTCTGTGTCCTTTAATACCTTTGATTTCAGTGAAATATAATGCTATATTTCCAATATAAATATAATAAATACATATCCTGCTTTTCTACAATAAGAGCTTTAAAGTGCTTTACAACATTATACAAAATACCATTTTAATTTCTTGCATGCATGCATTATCATTGTGCTTCTCTTCACTATGGGGTGTGGTTCTGCTGTAGCACATCAGTCCCAATATTTTATAACCTTTTCCTTTTCCACCATTTTGTACATATTTAAAGAAAACTCCGACTGTTATCTCTGAGCCCTAGATGATTATTACCCAACAGTCTCCCTAAAGACATGTCAAAAATGCAGAGGGAGAAAATGTTGTTCTGCCCCAGGTGCAATGCTATTGATTGGTTTAAAATGGTAGTTGCTTGTATGGTTTGCTTTCTAGTACCACTAGTTTTAGGTTGCCATAGTTGCACAATATAACTCTGAACAGGTAACTAGAAAAGCGATGGCAATTTGCTTTAAAATGTTATTGACTTCAAATATTAGTTCCAGCTGCTGGAAATAAGTATAACACACCTATGCATTGCCTGTAAAAGAAATGAAATTGTGCATTTGCCTTCAGTACACATTGCTGGGGGGGTGCATTTCAGATGAAATGCTTAAAGGAATGTGAAAGCATTCAGCAACTCCCCGTGATTGAGCTGCACTTCAGAAATTACGGGAGCACTCTGCTTTTTCCCAAAGTATCTTTCTGTGCTCATCCTTTCTCATATGTACTTTGTGCCATTTAAACTGTCATAAGATCAGAACGAATTAGATGGATACTTTGATAATCGACAGACGGTTGTATATGTTATGGAGAAAAATAGGAATGTGGATCTGTTGGCAAGAGAAGAACATACGCTAGCTGGGTCAGCACACACTGTTCTAAGAAAATTAGAACTTGATATTTTGAAGTATGCTTTACAATATTCAACCTCCATGAATCTTTCACATGTAACCAGAACGTCTCGAGCATTTTTGAAAAATATGTAACGTGCATATTACAAAACATCCTTTATGTTTGTGATTTGCACTTTGATACTGGGGTGGATAGAATATCTGTGGGATACAATTCCCTTCTTCTAAGTAGAGGGAGAGAGAAAGATTCAGTTAAATGTGTGTAAAAGCTTAATTAAGATCACTTATTTTAAAGTACATACTAAAGTGTAGGGATGTTCTGCCACACCTGTTTAACCAAATAAGTTGCAGTCCTACACAACTTTGGTAATGGACTAATTAGTAAAGTGACTTGAAAAGAATTGT
Organism: Euleptes europaea; assembly: GCF_029931775.1. Taxonomy (NCBI): domain Eukaryota; kingdom Metazoa; phylum Chordata; class Lepidosauria; order Squamata; family Sphaerodactylidae; genus Euleptes; species Euleptes europaea. The sequence continues at coordinate 74,303,277 of NC_079321.1, forward strand.
AGTGTAGTGGAAAGAGAATGCAGAATTTGGATGTTGGAAATCGAGGTTCAAATCCATACTCAGTTATTGGGAGGCCTTGAACAAGTTGCTTTCTCTCATCCTGTCCTACCTCACAACGTTTTTTTTTGGGGGGGGGGGATAAAAATGAGATAAGAGTTGGTTTTTATACCCCATTTTTCTCTACCATAAGGAGTCTCAAAGTGACTTACAGTTGCCTTCTTCCCCCCTACCACAACAGGCACCTTGTGAAGTAGGTGAAGCTGAGAGAGTGCTGAGAGAACTGTGACTGGCCCAAGGTTACCCAGCAGGCTTCATGTGGAGGAGTGGGGAATCAAACCTGGTTCTCCAGATTTGAGTCTGCCACTCTTAACCACTATACCATGCTGGCTCTCAGCCTGATCTATGCAACTTCCTCCTTGGAGAAAGGTCAGGATACAAATATGATAATATTGCAATAGACTAGACTTTTTTCTATATTGTAACCTGTATAGCTAAGCAACTAATGTGTGGAAAGATAACGAAGGCTCTAGAGAGAAAAGGAATTGTCAAAAAATAGGTATAGGCAGGCAAGCCATGTGGAGGTGGTATTCCGAAAAACGGAGATGAGCAAATGCAACAAAGAATGGAGCTTCAATCCTTTAAGGTCCATGAAGCCCCAGTCCTAGCTATCCAGGCAAATGCCACAGCAGCCATTATGGCCAGAGTTTCAATTGTCTGGGTCAGGAAGCTAGCCCAGTTGTTGCCTAATACAGATAGAAAGAACTCAGGGGGCTTATCCAGAGTTCTCAAAGCTTCTTCTTTTCTATCCAGTCAGAACCTCAAAGCATCTGCTCTGCGTAAACAAGTTTCTGCCATCTCAACAGTCTTTCCAGTGCTAGATGGGATTCTACTGACAAATCACCCTCAGGTCTGGGCCTTCCTTAAAGGGGTGGATCAATCGAATCCACCTCTGATTCACTGGTTCCCCACGTGGCGTCTTAATGTAGTGCTCTCGGCTCTCACAAAACCTCCGAGCTATTACGAGAAGTTCTAGTACACTTCCTCAAATGAAAACTTTTCCTAACAACCATCACATCACTCAGAAGAGTCTCAAAATTGGGGGCCCTCTCAATTGGCAAAGGGCTATGCAACTTCTGTAAGGACAAGACCTGACCCTACCTTTGTTCCCAAAGTTAGTTCTTCCTTCCATAGGATTCAAGAGCTGCACCTTCCCTTCTTCTGCCCAAGACCATCTAATCAAACAGAAAAAGAATGGCATACACTGGACTTGCATAGAGCTTTCTGTATATGTGTGTGTGTGTGTGTGTATACACATACACGCACACACGAAGAACAACCCTCATCAGGCGTTCAGATTCCTTATTCATAACAATCATGGCCCCTAACAAGGGGCACAAGATGTCTAGAGCAGCTCTTAGTTCAGCCATTCAACAATGCATTACGGAAGCCTACCATTCCAGCAGGATTCCAGTGCCACAAGGAGTGCAGCAACCACAGTTACCTTTATCAAACAGGCCTCAGTAGAGGAGATTTGTAAAGTGGCTACTTGGGCCTCTGTTATCTACATTTATCAGACACCATTGCATCAATGCTTACTCATCTGCTGATGCGGCCTTCAGCAGAAAGGTTATTTAACAAGTGGTGGAGGATGAGGATAAATAACTCCCACCCTATCTAACAGCTCTTGGACATCCCAAACTTTCAAGATGCCCTCTCCTCTGAGCAGGAACAGAACCTTGAACACTTACCGAGAAGGTTCCTTCTGCTCTGAGGTAGATGGGCATCTTGCCTGCCCAAAGGGATAAGATCTCATCCTCAATGTCAACAACCTCTATACTTGACAAGGTGCATGAGATCATTGTCAGATAGGCTCTCTGCCGGCCCCGGATAAGAAACAAGATGGTTCCTCCCACGGACAAAATGGAGGTTTTTTTGCACTCCGTCCCTCCCCGTTTGCACCCGGTCTCCTGCCCAAGATCTGCACCTCAATGGAGACCCGCCCGAGTAATCGCTGATCTGATACCGGGTCCCGCAAGCCCAGGAAGATCAGCTAGTTAATGCACGTTTTATTTCCTGTATGCGTTGTCTTAAGTCTTTATCAGTAGTTAACTTCTGTATTGTCTTTGTTTCTAAAACCTAATCAACCCCATTGTATTTACCCTATATATGTACCGATATTTCCCCATGCCTGTATTCTAGCCTTAAGTTTCTATGATCTGCTGAACTCGCTGACTTTCTGAAATAAAACTTTTAACTCACTGCACCGTCTGGAGAGAAGTCTTTATTACCAGGAACGCAACATGTTGCTGAGACCTGACAGTAGGCTAGAATCACTTTTTTTATTTTTGTAATAATCAGCATTAGGATAAGATGTCCTTTCGCTCCAACAACCCATTCCGAGCGGAGGAGGAACCTTGCCAGGGGGAGAGCGGCCCCTCTTGATGGGGGGAACCGGGAAGAAGCAACCCCGGGACGGTGCCCGTCGAAGTTCGCCGGGGAGCTGACGTGGACCTCTCTACCAACTCATGCCGAGCTACAGGGTATGGCCGGGACCGAAGGCGCCTTCAGGAGGGTCGTCCGACGGCCAGCGACGGACCCTGACCTCGACTGCTTTTACTGGGGACCGTTAACCGACTTCTATGGGGAGGAAAGAGAATGGATTCGAGAATGGATGACGATCGACCGATGGGATTGCCCCTCGACCCTCCACGCTCCGGTCACCTCACTCCTCTGTTCCAGAGAAGAGGAAGCCCTGCTGTGGGAGCAGAACCGCGCACTGACCCTCCAGAACCAGGATCTCCAGGCACAGCTGCGAGCCCTGCAGAGGGATATGACGGTGGTACTAGGAGCGGTGAGAGGGCTCAAATCACCCACCGGCGCAGAGACACCACCCCCCGTTCCGCCCAGACGAGCTGCAGCCCGGGACCTGAAAGTGTCTTTTGACGGGTCCTGTGCCCAGCTGCCCCACTTCTTGCTCCAGCTGTCCGGGTTCATGAAGGACCAGGGAGAGACTTTTCCTTCGGAAGAAGCCCGGGTCCGGTACACAATCAGCTTGCTGGAGAAGGAGGCGGTACATGACAATCATGCTGGTAGTTAGCATACAGAAGATTTTGAATTGGACTAACACTATTTGCTGCCTTTGTCGATTTCAAAGCGGCCTTTGATACCATATCCAGGGGCCATCTATGGACTAAACTTGCTGGTACTGTAATTGACAGACGCTTGTCGTTTTTATCAAACTTCATGAGAATACCAGCCTTCGAGTTAGGTTTAGTTGTGAGGGACACTTATCTGACCCAATCCCCACTCAGAAAGGAGTGAGACAAAGCTGTATACTGCCCCCTTTTTATTCAATATATACATTGACTTGCTCATAAAACGTTTACAAAATATACACATCCATGCTCCAAAACTAGCATGGAAAAAGTTACCAATCCTTATGTATGCTGATGATGCGGTAATTTCCTCACAGACTAAAATAGGACTGAAGCGAGCTCTGGGAGCCACGGCCCTACATTGTCAGGAGGATCATCTGATTATTACTTATTCCTAAACAAAAGTAATGTGTTTTAATAGCAGATTTAAAAATTCCTTGTGACACATTGGTGAACATAAAATTGACCAGGTGAAATGTTTTAAATATCTGGGTGTTGTCTTCCAATATAATTGAAGGAAGACTGCTCATGGCCCATCAGTAGCTGAGTCTGCCCAAAGGAGTACTGCAGCCATACTTAGATTCTGTTGAACTAAAGGGGGAGGGTTTATTCCTGCAGCGATCAAATTATATTCGGCCACAATCCTAACACAGTTTACTTAAGGTGCCCAATTGGGCCCCTATATCAATTTTGTTACACTAGAAAGAATTCAGTCAGGCTTCCTTAGAGCCCTGTTTAATGTGCCCAGATTGCACCACCAATGTAATACTCAGGAGGCAGGATTACTAAAAGTGGAAACTAGGTCCTGGATGACCATTATTAATTACTGGCTGAAAGTACATCTTCAACCAGTAGGCCTAATACCTCTTCTTCTCTCACGTAACCCCCAGTTCTCCTGGAGTGAGGGGATAATTAAAAAAAACTGTTTATGATCGGCTTAGACTTTGAACCACTACTGGAGCTAGGATTTGGGAAGGCAGAAATCCTAGTTTATCAAAGCCTTACTGACATTGAGTTGCAGAACGAGACAGCTCTCCTTCCAAACTTTTACAGGCCTCTAAAGTCATGGATGGGAATCTCTGCTGCACCATATTTAACAGCTATCACCTTTTCTAAATACTTATGGGCTTTCTCTAGAGCACTGGTTCCCAACCAGGGGTCCATGGACCCCCAGGGGTCCGTGAGAACTAAATTAAGGTCCGCGAAACAAAGTTATAAACCCATAATAAATTAATATTTTCAATTAAAAGTTCTCTATTATAAAAATATATATTCAAATATTATTCTAAGTTTAATGTTTAACTAACAGTTATGATTAAAGTTTATTTTCAAATTCTCAGAATTTTTATTTTGAACCTTGGGGTCCCTGCACCGAACAAAAAAGTCCTAGTGGTCCCTGGTCAAAAAAAGGTTGGGAACCACTGCTCTAGAGCTTGGTTTAATGCTGATGAAGGGAGCATGTATGTACTACTGTATTGAAGCTTGGACACAGACATATTTCTTCTTTCGATTTCCCCCCTTTTTTCTAAATAAATTATCAATTATTTTTTTAAAAAGACTCACATGGGAGCCACCCAGGCTTTGTTGTGATCTTTCCCAAATGTTTGGAGCAAAGCGGGTTTGAGAAAGATCAGAGAAAATCCAGGAGCCCTGGGAGGTGCATGAATGCTCCACGAGACTGTGGGGAAACAGGGAACAGACCGACTTCTCAACAGCATTGAACTCGGGGCAAATCACCAGTGTGGAAACACTCAAGAAAAGCATGGCAAAATACATCCCAAGATTTTATACAGAGGTGGTATGTGCAATTGTCATTTTATTTATTTGCTTATTTATATATGGCTTAAAGTTGTTGTTTCAAATAGAGAAGCCAAAATAAAGTCTTAAGATCAATTCTGGGGCCCAACAAAGGTGTCTGAAACTGGCATGTTGCTAGAAGGTGAGTGCCCATGAATACAGATTTAACTGTTTAAATTAGTATGACTAGATGAGGAATGCTACCAACAAAACACTTTCAAATATATATATATTTTCTGGATAGCCAGAACAATGTGATCAGAGAAAACAGTCCCTTCAGACATCTAGGTGTTCTTAAACCTGTTTGTCCAGTTCAAGTGTTAAAGTTACTGAACTGAAAATCAAGAATAAAGTGTATATTCACTGTGGTCTGACTCTGTAGGGCTAACTTAAGGTCAGTTCACTTAGTTCCAGATGATAAAATTTAATCACGGTTACCTACTTACCAAATGTACTTAAATATCTGATAAGAAGAGTGTTTACATAGGTTTGAACAACTGGTTTGTTTTGAACAAATGCCTTATGTACTTTCAGAGGATGAATAATAGGAACATTCCCTGTGTTTAGAAATAAAGTATTTGTGGGGCTGTAGTAGCTGATGGTATTCCTCATTCTCTGTTTTACTGCTGAATTTATAGGGATCCAAGCCTGAGGCTGTTTTTAGTTTGCCCAATTTGTGGAGTCATTTGAGGTTTCATCTTATAATGATAGTGATCATTTACCTTTTAATATGATTTTTGATATTCCAACTTTTAATCCATGCATTGAAACTCGTTATAGAGAGGTATTGGAAACAGAGGCAAAAACAACTTGGGTTAGGTGGAGCCCACAATTAGATAAGACCATGTCTGAATTCTTTGATTCTGGTGCCTTAGATGAAATTCTACAGAGTTTTTTAGCAGCAGAAAACATAGATAGTTGCTTGGGGCAATGTGAACAAATGTTTAGGGCCATACAATCAGTCATGAGTGGCACTAACACTAATCCTAAGAGAGCTCCAACTGACCACTCCAAACGTTGGTTTGACAAGGAGTGCCGGAGTCTTAAAAGAGCCTTCAGTGAGACTTATGCTAGATATAGATGCAACTCTGAGGCAGTCTCGCTGGCAGACTTGAAAAACTTAAAATCACAATACAAGCTGCTCATTAAAACACAAAAAGAAAGCAGCTACAATGTTAGCGTGGGAGCAGATTAGGCAGGCGGCTAAACTCAAAAATTCCACCTTATTTTGGCGCCTGATCTCAGAAGGCCCAAGGTCCACTTCGCCACCTGATTGCACTATCTTACCAGACACGTGGGGAAATTATTTTAAGGCCCTATACAAAAATAATGACCAGAATGACTATCATACTGAGAGTATTCGAAATCTACCAGAGTGGCCAGTGGTGGAGACCTCAGAGGTGAGGAAGCTCATTGAATCCCTGAAACTGGGGAAAGCACCAGGCATTGATCAGATCCCTACAGATTTACTGAAAAGGAACCTGGAATGGTGGGTCCCGGTACTGACATCCCTATTTACTGCAATTGACAAATCTGGCAAAATTCCAAATGACTGGGGGGTTCCAATTATCGTTCCTATTTATAAAAAGGGTAACGGGGACGACCCTTCTAACTACAGACCAATCAACTTACTCAGTACTATAAGTAAGCTTTATGCCAAACATCTTCAGTGGAAACTCAAGAGATTGGCTGGAACAAGAGAATTACTTAGCACAAGAGCAGGCGGGTTTCAGAGAAGGCCGCTCCACGGTAGATCATGGCATGTTGTTAGACCATCTTATTGCTAAGTATGCGGCCAAATTCGCTGTTTCACTGTATGCAGCCTTCATTGATTTAAAATCGGCATTTGACTCAATCCCCAGATCCATTCTCTGGGAAAAGCTAGACGCTTCTACGATAGATAGATGTCTTCTGTTCCTGATTCGAGTCTTATATGAAAAGACCACAATACTGGTAAGATGTAACCCTCAAGGGCAATTTACCAATCCCATTGTTACATGGAAAGGGGTCAAACGGCTGTATATTAGCACCACTCTTGTTCAAGTTTTACATCAATGATTTGGTATCATGTTTAAACAAGCAAGAGCTGCACCTCCCAAAACTGGTGGATAGACACATCCCACTGTTATTATATGCGGATGATGCCGTTCTTCTTTCTAGAACACCTATTGGAATCAGGAGGGCCTTGCGCTTGCTTGCGACCTATTGTGCTGATAATCAACTTAAGGTTAACTATTCAAAAACTAAAGTAATGGTTTTTGCTAATAAGCCAAAACTTTATTCTTGGTGTCTGAATGGGATTAAGGTAGAGCAAGTACACTGCTATAAATACCTGGGTGTGGTCTTTCAGGCAACAGGTTCAAGAAATTCTCACATAGCCCATGCCTCCGCGAATGCCCAAAAAAGTGCCACAGCTATACAAAAAATTTTCTGGACTAAGGGAAGACGTTCAGTCACAGCTGCTGTCAAGTTATTTAAAGTTAAAACCCTTTCCCAAATGTTATATGGGGTGCTGCTCATTACTACAGCAAACAACTCCATGATGGAGAAAATCCAATCCAAATTCCTGAGAGCTGTTTTACAAGTCCCTCCCAGCGTCTCCAACGCTGCAGTTCGAATGGAGACAAGAGGTCACAATTGAAGCAAGGATATGGATTGCTTTGATCTTCTATTGGCTTAAAATAGCTTTACGTCCTAAATAACTTGTTAATTTAATTTTGCATGATACTTTTGTTTCCCCCTGGTTGAGAAACCTGAAGAACAAACTAGGCTACTATGGTCTCTCACAACATCTGCTTCTATCAATGGACTATTTACAGGCCAGGGCCTTGATAAGGCAAAGAGTTTTGGATGTAGAAAGACAGCACGACCTAAATAGAGTTAAAAATGTGTTTTACAACTGCAGCACTCTTACTAACGTGGTCCCGATGTCTTATGTTAACCACTTGGATAATCCAGACTACAGGAGGGCCTTCACCTTGATGCGATGTAACATTCTCCCTTCAGCTATTTTGGAAGGGAGATACAAAAAGTTACCTTATGGTGAATGTTTATGCCCCTGTTCTGATGGGAGTATAGAGACCCTCGAACATGTAATGTTTGACTGTAAAATTTATAGTAAGATACGAGAAGCCATTTCCTCTGTAATAGCTGGTTTCCCAAGGAGATCCAGAGCAATCCGTCTCTCTAACATGCTCTCAGATAAGGACATGGAGCTAACTTTTAAAGTGGCCAAATTTGGATGGCAAGCTATGAGGACTAGGCGTGCATGGATTGAACTCAATGGTTGAGCGATTTTACACGTATATTTATGTTGATTCCAATTATGTATTATATTTTAAAATCATGCTCTCAACGTCTTTTTATGAGTGAGTGATTACAAGTATTTATTGGGGTATATACTTGGTAGCCTTTTTATGTATGTATATGTATATTTATGTATACCTTTTATTTGCTGGTCTTGGACCGTATTAAACTTATTATTATTACAGGTCTTGACCATTGGGCCAGTCAGCAGGAAATTTGAGTTTCTGCTTGTTTGTGTTTCAGCAAAATTATTTCACTCTTATATGGAAATCCATATGTCATATTAAAGGTATAGCTTTATACTTTTCTTTATTGATGCAGATTTATTAACACTTTAATGATGGGTAAATTGATGATATGCTATATTTGTCTTTGGTGATTTAATTTTATTAAGACTTGTGGTCAAGGCAGTAAATATATACACAGATGGCAGGATTTGGGATCAGGGCTGCTTGTTGCTTAGCAGCATATTTGGAAGCTAGATTATTCAAAGAATCTGGGTATAGAACAAATTCAGTTCTATTTTCAGATAATATTCTCTTTATTTCTTGGCATGTTTTAAATAGAAACACACAATACCGTAACAAAGCTAAGAGGTTAGGTATAGCGTGAAAGGAAACAAAATATGCATGCAATCTAGGACAGTTGCAGAGGCTTGGTGAATATGAAAGGATTGTAGGTCGTAATATGTAGCATTAGACAAATTCTTACACAAGCTATGTTGTAGCTCTGGCCAGCCCTGGTGCACAGGTTACTTCTACTTAGATGGTACAGTCAATCTAGCCAGCTACCAGCACAAGTCAGTCATATTAAATGGGGGGTGGTGGTACAGCTTACATTTTATTTTCATACACTTTATTTTCATAGCTCTCCTCTAGAGATGTAAAATTTCCAGAAATTTTGAAGCCATGGGATGGGGGGAGAATGATTTTTCCTGTTTCCCACCCAGAAAAAATGTTAATTTGGGGGTGGGGGTGGAATTGAAATATATGCAATACTTACTGCCCTATCAAACCGAAACTCATTTTACTGCTTTACACATAAAATGCATAATTTATAACTTACCATATAAAATTGCAATATTCGACATATTTATTAAATTTAAATGTTATATGTTAAATGTGGCACCTACAGTGCAATATGGGGAGTTAGTTGCCCCAGAGATGGCACTGCCACAGCACAGCTGAGTCGCCTCCTAAGAGGCTTGCTGCGCCAGGGCCAGAAACCTGACAGGGACACTCCCCTGATCCCCGTTGAACTGCTGTGGCTGTGCCTACATTTTCCCTGGTGTAAGTTGGTGTTGGCAAATGTGGCAGTTCCTGTGCTGAAAGGGCTCAGGGAGCTGCCAGCCCTACCCCCAGGCACACCTCCTTTGGCGTCAGTGCAAACCCCTGCACTGGAGGTGCACCAGTGTGTGTGGCCGCCATGGCTGTGCTGGCACCCATGCATGGCACTGCTGTGCTGCTCCCCTGACACCGTTGTAAATGCCCTTTACTCTGGTGCAAGTGGCATTTACGAAGGCGCCAGGGTCATATCACCTCCTTCGGCACTTTTATCCCTGCTTGTGGATTGTGCTGTTAGTTTTCTACAAGCAACATTGCAAATATACCCAATACTTGAGAGAAAATTCAAGCTGATGCACCCTGTGCTACCTTAAGGCAATAACCTGCTTGTTACCCAATCCGTGTGTATGTGTCACAGTGGCTTGAAGGAGAAGTGAAAAGGTCAACCGCAAGGGAAGAATAGGTCAAAATGACAACAGAAGGCATGTAACAATTGAGAAGCAATGAAAGCCCTGCATGTTGGCTTAGGTATCCTTGGTGCTTAGGTAAGATTAGGTATCCTTGGTGCAGAAATGGATCTTGGATTTAAGAGCTGTATTTGTCTACAGCATGCCTATATTGTCTTTAAAATCATTTCACTCATTCTGAAAGTGAAAAAGGAGGTTTTTCAGTACACCCACAAATTTCTAATTTTTTCCTGTCAGAAAAACAGGAAAAAAGGATTCTGAAAAAAATGGGGAAACAAGTTTTTTAATATAAATTTTATTTCAATTCAAAAAAGTAAACAAAGATGAAAAATACACATCTATAGGCTCATCTCTAACATATATGACCTCCCTTAAAAATAAATGCACCGCCATATTTTCACATATTCTAAAAACACCAAAACACCCTTTCGTCAAATAAATTCCAATATCTGCTGCTGCATATCTTGTTAACCTTTACAGTTATTCCAGTACGATGCAAACAGTTTTCCAGTGACAGAAAATTTTGCAGTGGACGACTTCTGGTAGTGTGCTCGTCCATAGCACTAGCTCCCTGGGAGAGTCTCCCAGGGAAATCCAAGAAACGCTATATTTTGGAGTGTTTTAACGCTCTAACCCGATTCTAATTAGTGAATCGGGAAGCAGGAATACCCCTGCAACCCGAAGAAAGCGGTGTGACTCCCACATTCTCCGAGGGAGCTTAAAGAAGTCCCCCCGAGGTCTGGATGCTGTCCCGCTGGGAAAAGGGGAAAATCATCGCCGGCATCCGGCTTGGACTTCCTCTACCTATTACCGGCCAATTAACCATCTTAAAGAAAAGAATACCTCACCTCCTGAAACCTGAGTGAGTGACAACTCTTTTGATTTTACCTTCATAAAGACTTGCTAACCGATTGATAAAATCACCACCGAAAACCGCGCCTTCTTACCTTCCGAATAAGAATTTTCTTTGGTAACTAACTTATTGGATAAAGAGATCTTATCAATTCCATCTGTGGGTAGACTAAATAATTGGACTCTTGAAAGACGTGGCAAACCACCAATTGGATTCAGCATTGCTGGTGGAGGAAGAGAGCTAAATCCCTCCTATTCAATGGCCGCGGCTTGTTTTGGCTTGTGAGAGTCCGCCTGTCACGTTTTTTTTAAGACGAGGTACCGGAAAAACCTCTAGAGAATTTACTTTCGGCATACTCCAATCAGAAAGCCTTGGAGGAGGAATGGGAAGAAATGGACACCTCTTAGGACCGGAAGTGCGTCATCTCCATGCAACACTTAAATAGCTCCTATGCTATAAAATCATAGAGAGGTGACGACGGAAGGTCTGCGACTTCAAGATACCGGCGAACTTCCTGTTTCCTGATTAAAAGCTTACCTAGAGAGTCCAGAAAACTTTATGGTACCTTGGATCTTTTAAAACTCAATTATTCTTTGAAATAAGCAATTTTAACCAGCGATTTTCATTGTGCCACACTTGTTAAAAGGCATTATGCTACCCACAGTTTAGAGACTCACTTTACTGAACCTGCCAAAATCATATAAAAATAAACATCTAATGTCAAATGTCGGCACCTCGCCAAAGGTCAGGATCCCTTCATACTGTTTCACCTGCACTGCCTAAAAGTAAAGAACCCACTCAAGACGTCGTCATGGACAAGAAAATCACAGAGATGTTTGCTAAACAAAATGAATCAAATACCAAACAGTATGATCAGCTGTCCAAACAACAAGAGCAGCTATCAAAACAGATGGACCAACTGACTACAATGCTGAATACTTTTACTCAATTCATCACTCAAAAACTGGATACAATGGCAGGAGAAATTAAAGATATGAAGACCCAGGTCACTACAATCAAAACGGAAAACATTGGATACATCAGTTAAAAAGGTTACAGAAGAACAGAAGGAAATAAAGAAAAAAATAGAAAGCCATGAAAAACAGATTGATGCAATACATTCTCAGGATGAATCCACTAAAGACCAGCTGGCGATGATGGATATGAGAGTCAGAGAGACTAATCTTCACATACGCAATCTGCCTGAAGAATATGGAGCTGATAGAGAAATTTTAATAAAGACACTAGCTGGCTTAACCCAAATGGAAGAACAGGCCTTGGACCATGCAATAAATAGGATTTACAGGATTCCTTTACCAGCAAGACTAAAGAAATCTAAGAGATGTTATGATCACCTTCTATGACATCAGAATGAAGGATGCTATTATGCAGTTACATTATGATTCTCCAATGTCTATAGGTGGTGTCCATCTTATAATTTTAAAAGACATTCCTTGACATCTGATGTCAAAGAGAAATAGCTACAAAGATTTCACGGCAACGTTAAGAAAAAATGGAATAAAATACCGCTGGATATTACCACAAGGCCTAACCTTTTTGTACAAAGGAGTTAGAATCACTATCAACTCATTAGCTGATGTTGGAAAATTTATGAGAAAGTACAGAAAAGACTTAGGGAATTCCTCTCCTGGAGAGAAGAAGAACAAAAAGAAGAAGAACTCTCCTTACAGGGAGCAGTTGGAGAACATACATCATAAGATTGCTTTAGCCATGATGTTTATTTTTTACATTAGTAATTTCATGGAATGTGAATGGACTGAATGAAAAAATTAAAAGGGAAAGGATTTTTAAACTTCTGCATAAACAAAAATACACGTTAATATGCCTACAAGAAACTCATATAGCCAAAAAAGATAAAAAATACTTAGAAAGGAAGATGTTGGGTCAAGTGTTTATATCATCATCTAAAACAAAAACCAGAGGAGTGGCTTTATATGCACAACCTAACTTGGCTCCAGAACTTGTATATAAAGATGAAGGCAGAATTGTGATAATCAGAATAAAAATAATGAGACAAAAAACATTGATTGCTGGGATTTATGCACCGAATGAAGGAAAGGCAACATTTTATAAACAATTACACGAAATTTTGCTCCAATACGCTGAAGCACAGGTCTTATTGATGGGAGATTTTAATGGAGTCGTTTCACCTATGTTGGACAAGAAACCTAAAGCTAAAGGTGATAAAGAGGGATGTCTCCCAAAAACTTTTTTCAAATGATGAGTGATTTTGAACTTCAGGACATCTGGAGAACAATGAAAACCACTGCTAAAGAATTTACCTTCTATTCAGCAAGACATGACTCACACTCAAGAATAGATATGATTTGGGCAAGCAAATCTATTTTCACACAATTATGTAAAGTACACATTATACCAAGAACTTTTTCTGATCACAACCCAATTTCTTTTGAGTGGAACAATAGACAAGCATTTAGATGGAGACTAAATGACAAACTTTTGAAAGATGAGAAAATTCAAACAGAATTGCATGCTCTTATTAAAGACTTCTTTGAAATAAATATGAATGGAGAAACTACCTTAAATACAGTTTGGGATGCTTTTAAAGCAGTGATTAGAGTCTTTATGATTCAAAAACACACGGCATGGAAAAAACAACAGCTACAATTAACCAACAATATACTTTGGGATTTACAAAAATTAGAACAAGACCTTCTTATTGAATCTCAAGAAATCCAAAGAAATACTATTTTACAGAAAATAAATGTCCTCAAACATCAGCTAAATATGGTAGTTTCAGAGGATATGAATAAGTCATTGAAATGTGTAAAACAAAAATATTTTGGGCATGCAAATCGTCCAGGTAAATTTTTGGCGACCCAGTTGAGAGACTCGTTTTAAAAAAAGATCATAGCCAAAATACAAACACAAAAAGGACCGATTTATACTACGACAGATATTCAAAAAGAATTTGTATCTTTCTATTCTAAACTATATCACAAGGATGATATCTCGAATAAGAAGATGGAAAACTTCCTTCAATCTATTAATCTTAAGAAGTTATCATCAGCTCAAAAGGACTCTTTGGATGCACCAATCTCTTTAGAAGAGTTAGAAGAAGCTCTGGTTAAGCAAAAAACAGACAAACCCCCTGGTCCAGATGGAATAACAGCCTTGTTTTATCGAACATTTAAATTACATCTGCTGAATCCATTGCTGATGGTTTGCAATACAATATTGGATACCGGTTTGATTCCTGAAACATGGACACATGCCTTTATCTCATTGATTCATAAAGTTGGACGAGACCCTGATAAGGTTACAAACTACAGACCCATTTCTCTTTTAAATGTGGATTACAAGATATATACCTCTGTTTTATCAACTAGAATTAAACAATTGATTAAAGATTTGATTCATGAAGACCAAGCAGGCTTTGTTCCGGGAAGACAAATCAAAGATAACCTTAGAGTACTTTTAGACGATTTAGAGTACTACAAACATAATATTCAGCACAAAGCTGCTTTTATCTTTTTGGATGCGGAAAAGGCATTTGATATGGTCTCTTGGGACTTTATGAAAAAACTTTGGATAATATGAATTTTGGTGAAAAATTTAAAAGAGGTATAAATGCAATATATACAAAACAACAAGCGAAAATGAATCAATGAATCAATGTCTGAAAATTGTAATATACAAAAAGGGACAGGACAAGGATGCCCGCTTTCTCCTTTGCTTTTTATATTGGTCCTGGAAACGTTATGCTGTAAAATACGAGAATCAGGAGACATCCATTGTTTAAAGATAAAGAAACATGAGTTTAAACTGAGAGCTTTTGCGGATGATCTTCTATTGATTTTGGATGACCCCACCCACTCTGTTAATACCTTGAAAGGTATATTGGATTCTTACAGTGAGGTTTCAGGATTTAAAATTAATCAAGAGAAAATGCAAACAATCTTCAAAAATCTTTCTGTAGCAGAACAACATGATTTTACTGACAAGACAGGATGGGAAAATGCAAATAAAATAAAATATTTGGGAATTTGGATTTCTATCAAAAATAAGGATTTGTTTACAAATAATTATGTTAAGCTATGAGAAACAATAAAGAAGGATATGTCAATATGGTCAAATAAAAAACTTTCTTTGCTTGGACATATTTTGACCATACAAATGAATATTTTACCGAGATTATTGTTTCTGTTTCAAAATCTACCTATAATATCCCAAGTAAAACACTTCGATGCTTGGAAAAAAGATCTAATAAATTTCATCTGGCAAGGGAAAAAACCAAGAATTGCCTATAAGTACTTGGTAAACTCTAAAGATAGGGGTGGTTTTGCACTTTCTAATTTTAAACTATATGCTGAAGCAACTGCTTTGGCATGGCTTAAAGATTGGATGGAATTGTCCAATATACATTTATTAGACTTAGAGGGTTTTGACAATAGAAGTGGTTGGCACGGATATTTATGGTATGGTAAAATTAAGACTCATGCATTATTTCAGCAACACATGGTTAAATAATCTTTATTTCAAAATGGTCCAGATACAAACACCTGCTGGAAACAAAAACCCCATTATGGATTTCATCACAAGAAATGCTGACGTTGAAACCATTAAGACCAGCCCAATTTATTACCTATCAAGATCTTTTAAAGTGGGAAGGAGCACAATGCTCACTTAAAGAACATGAAGAAGTTAAAGATAGTCTAACCTGGTTCCAATATTATCAAATAAAATTGGTTTTTCTTCAAGATCAAAAAGTGGGATTTTCAGAAAATAAATTGACCTTTCAAAAACTTATATTGGATACAAATGAACATTTAGTATCGAAAATCTACAAGCTATTGCTGGAACTTTACTGGGAGCAAGAAAGAATGAAACCCACCATGATTAATTGGGCACAGATGTTGGGTCACGATATACAACTTCATAAATGGGAAAGACTTTGGTCTCGAGATATGAAATCCATACTCTCTCAATCATTAAGAGAAAATATTTACAAAATGATGTACTGTTGGCATCTGACACCTAAAAAACTGGCAAAGACTTACAAAACAATGTCCCCACAATGTTGGAAGAGCAAAAACGAAATAGGTTCATTTCATCACATGTGGTGGACTTGTGAAAAGGCTAAAAAAATTTGGGATATGATATATAATGAAATTAAGTTGATTCTACAGAATAATATTCCAAAGACACCTGAAATGATGCTACTAAGTATGATACTGGACACTATAATTACCCAAAGATCTTTTTTTTATATATATAATTTTATTTATATAATTGAAGGGGTACAGGGGGGAAAAAAGGAAGGGATTGAATATTATAAGTATAAAAACAATACAATAATAAAAAAGATCATTTTTGATGTATGCCACTACTGCAGCAAGACTGACATATACAGCTAAATGGAAACTGACTGAAATACCAGATAAAAAAGACTGGATACAAAAAATGATGGACCTGATGGAAATGGCGAAACTTACAGCTTTAATAAATCAAAAAGACAATATGCAATTTTCAGAGGAATGGGGGGCATGGAAAACTTACTGTGAAACTGAATTTCAAATGGGGTCGTTTAGAGGGTATTCATTAAACTAAACTTTTTATACATATAAGTAAAAATAGCTTTTTATATGTTAAATTTATAATAATGGCAAAATGTTATGTTATAATTAGCTTACGAAGTAATTAAATATTAGTGAATGTAATGAAATGTAAGATTAGTAACCATTTGCAAAAGAGAAATAATTTTATTTCTAGATGGAAGGAGGTGGAAGAAGATCAAACGCAACTTAAATTTAATGTTATAATATATCAACAAAGTTTTGTTTTTCTGTTATTGTAATTTAGATGACAATGGACTTTTAAACTTGTTGAAAACTTGGAGAAAATAATAAAAAAAATCTTTTTTTTTTTAAAGAAAATTTTGTAGTGAACCATCCTTTCTGGGTCCACACATATATATGAAGATCATATTGATCATCAGTATGTACCATACTTTGTTCAACCATAATCCTTTGTCTTTCCATTTCTGTGCAATTGTCAATGTTGCAGCTATAACCAACTGATATAAAAGGCTCTTCTGAGACAAGCTCATACTCATAGGGCAGTCATTTGGTAGATATATTTTCATGGAGCATTAAATGAATACTGCAATATAACTTCAGTTTCTTTATGTATACTTTTCCAACAGTTTGCAGCCACAGGGCAAGTCCACCATAAATGAAAAAGAAGCCCTTCTCCACATTTCCAGCATACGTTGGATCCTCCTGAAATAGATCATTTTCAAGCAATTTTCTGTGATCCCCACATTTAGTGATACTTTTGAAATCCTATAGAATGCTTTCTCTCATTTCTTCAGTGAGACAGATAAATCTAAACCCTTTCCTGAAACAGATCATTTTCAAGCAATTTTCTGTGATCCCCACATTTAGTGATACTTTTGAAATCCTATAGAATGCTGTCTCTCATTTCTTCAGTGAGACAAATAAACCTAAACCCTTTCCAACCTAGTTTTGCAGTTCCACTGTATCTTCCACCTCTCCTAAAAACCTGTGCATATTTTTGCTACAAGCCCTGCCCATCCAAAATCTTCTCTAATCCAGTCAAAGGCCTAAACATATTCCTAGTCCTCAATACTGATAATATATCATGTCTCAATTGAAGATATTGACAAATAGGGATTTTTCCTGGCACGCTATTCCCCAACTCCTCCAAGGACAAAAAACTTATTTTTCCTTTCAAGTCAATAAATTTTACCAACCCTGCTTGCATCTGCCAGTTAAAATTTTCCATTTTTGCAATTCTTTGGCATCTATCCATGGTTTTAAAAGAGAGTTCTTAAATCTTAATGTGTTCGGTTTGCTGACCTCCAGGTGGTGCCTAGAGATCTCCTGGGATTACAGCTGATCTCCAGGCAACAGAGATCAGTTCACATGGAGAAAATGGCTGCTTTGGAAGGTGGACTCCATGGCATTATACCCCATGGAAATTCCCTTCCCTCCCCAAGCTCTTCCCTGCTCAAGCTCCACCCCCAAAATCTCCACATATTTCCCATCCTGGAGCTTGCAATCCTATAATCTATTAATACAACTGTTCCAGTTTTTAACCAATGCCTCCCTAGTTGGATTAAAACCACAATACTTTGTCTCCTATCCTGCCATATCCATCTTCTCAATGGTGTTGGTACATCTTCTCATTCTGTTTCCCAGATTGCTGTCTTCAAACCAGCTAGCCACTGCTGCTAATAAAGCAGCTTGATAATACCTTGTTATATTATCAACGGTCCACCCTTATTAATTGGCCCAAACATAATATCTTTTGGAACCCTTGCTTTTGTATCATACCACATAGATTTATCCATTGCTAACTGAACTCTCCTCAACAATTCTCTTAGTACCTGCGGGGAAGAGTCATAAATAGAACCATCGAATCATAGAGTTGAAAGGGACCATCAGGGTCATCTAGTCCAACCCCCTGCACAATGCAGGAAATTCACTCCCCACCCTCCACTGACCTATATATCTTGGTAAAATTTTCATCTTAATGGTAGCAGTCCTGCCTAGGAAAAATAAAAGGGCCACACCAGTCATAGGAGGTAAAAAATAAGGCCAAGACTGATGGTACAAAATAAGTAAAAACATTTTTTATTACTCAGAAAAATTCACCTACGTGTTTTGCTCAAGAAGCTTCTTCAGGGGAATCTGTAACATATTATGTAATTACATTACTGAGTTTATAAAAATAGTTATTTAGTTAAAATTATACAGGCAAATAAAACGTTATATTAAAAGTCTGAATACAGGTTGTATTATATGTAAAACTGCTAGAGCTTATTTGTCCTTGAGATTGAAAAGAGGAGAAAGAAAGAAAAAAACTCGTAAGTGAGAGAGATACAATAAAACTGGCATCTGACAGGTTGTGGCTCAAATTTAAAGAATCTTATTTGTGCCTAAATGAATGTTACCAACCTGTTAGTCTTGCAGTGGTTTTTCAAGAAAAGTATAAGTTCAGTAGCAAGTTGCCAATGAGAAAGGACCCTTCTATATATCAGTATGTAGTTGATGCAATATCTCTCTATTTTACAGAAGCTGATGCAATTCCAGAGATAAATTTAACCCTTTAGGTGTCATTGTCTGGAGTCTAACAATCCAATCTGCTTCTTTTTTCAATAGCAGCCTTTATTTTTACAAGTTATTTTATGCACAGCCCAAAATACAAAATCGGAGGGATCATGATTGTTTTCCATAAAATGTTTAGCTAATGAGGCAGTTGTTCACTTCAATTTAATATTGCTTTTGTGTTTTGCTTGTTTTTCCAACATAAAGTTTATTGGAGGGGCACTGGATGATGTATATAACCTATGTAGAGTTGCATGTTGTAAAATCCTTTAATATATAGTTTTTCGTATCTAAAGGGTTGATAAAATATTTCATATTATGTGTTAGTTTACAATTACAATTTCCATAATTTCCTTCAGAATGAACATAACGTAAGCATCTGACAATGATTTCCTAACTCTTTCTTCTATGAAAATATTTTGGTGCAGTTTTAATAAGCATAGAGCCAATTCCTCCATAAAAAGTTTATAAAACTCATTTACTAATCCATCCAATCCTGGAGACTTTCCAACCTTTACATTCTTTATTGTGGATTTAATTTCCTCCAATTCAATCTGTTTCTCTAACCAATTACTGTGCTCTTTAGATATCTGAGGTATATGCATTGCCTAACAAAATCATACATTTTCTGTTTCTCCACTGCTTCTATTGTATACAGATCTTTAAAGAATCTCCCAAACTCTTGAGATACTGGCCCAGGTGTAACTAACTTTTATCCTGAACTCGTGATAATCTGTGGGCATTCATAACTCCGAGATTTCTCTTCCAAGAGTTTGGATAATTGCCTCCCTGGTTTATTTGCAAACTCCAATAATGATTGCCTATGTCTTAGTGCCCACTCACCCACCCCGCCCTGTCTTTCCCATGTGCAACAAGGCCTGAGCTGGCTTGCACACCCACTCACCCACCCCATCCCGTCTTTCCCAGGCACAGCATGCCCCGAGCAGGCCCTGCACACCCGCGCCACCCAAGTGGGCCCTGCATGCCCACCCATACCTCGCCCTGTCTTTTCCGGGTGCAGCACAGCCGAGTGGGCTCGTGTGCCCACCCACCCCTCCCCACCTTTCCTGGGTGCAGCGAGGCCCAAGTGGGCCCTGCACACCCACACCCACCCCGCCCCTTCTTTCCTGGGCGCAGCATGGCCTGAGCAGCCCTATGTATCAAATGCTGCAGCCAGAATGTTGACTGCAGTGGGTTGACTCCAATCTTGTTCCATTTGCATTGGCTCCCAATTTGTTTCTGGCCCCATTCAAGGTGCTGGTATTGACATTAAAAGCCCTCTATGGCTTAGGATCAGCATATTGTAAGGACTGCCTACTCCCATATAAACAAATCCAATCACTTTGGAAATCTTTGGAGTCCCTGCAAGTGCTCCCACCATCTGAGGCCAGATGGGTGACAACCTGAGAAAGGGTCTACTCAGTTGTGGTGCCAAAACTTTGGAACTCCCTTCCCAGAGAGATTGATCTGTCTTGTTCTATCATTGTCTTTCACCTGCAAGTGAAGACTTTTTGTTTTGTTGGTGTTCCCTCATTAACTCTCATTAGCCAGCATGGTGTAGGGTTTAAGAGTGGTTAAGAGCGGCGGACTCTAATCTGGAGAACCGAGTTGGTTTCCCTACTCCTGCATATGAAGCCTGCTGTGTGACCTTGGGCTAGTCACAGTTCTCTCCAAACTCTCTCAGCCCCACCTACCTCACAAGCTGACTTGTGGGGAGAGGAATGGAAGGCAGTTGTAAGCTGGTTTGAGTCTCCCTAAAAAGGTAGAGAAAATCAGGGTATAAAAACCAACCCTTCTCCTTCACCTCCTCCTTTTCCTCTTCCTTGTCCTCCTCCTCCCTGTGTGTGTTTATGTGTTTATACGTTTTATTTAATTGCTTTCAAAATTATATGTATATATGTATTTTAAACAGTATTTTTAATGTTGAAATGTTTTTAATGTTCTGATGTTCACTGCTTTGGGGACTCGGTCTCATAGAAAGGTTTTAAATAAATAGAAAATAAACAAATAGTTAAGGTGAATGTATAAACTAATCTAGACCATGATCCCTCGGGCTTCCTCTAGAGGTCGTAAGCTCTCCTTCCCTGGAGGTTTTTAAGAAGAGGTTAGATGGCCATCTGTCAGCAATGCTGATTCTGTGACCTTAGGCGGATGATGAGAGGGTGGGCATCTTGGCCATCTTCTGGTGACTAGGGGTGTGGAGGGGGAAGGTAGTTGTGAATTTCCTGCATTGTGCAGGGGGTTGGACTTGATGGCCCTGGTGGTCCCTTCCAACTCTATGATTCTATGATCCCAAGTGTGCAATAAGCCTGTTTTGGATTGTGGCTGAGAACAAGATTCCCTAACATGGTGTCCATAGGTGGCAAGGCGGTCGCCAACACATTTCCAGCTGCTTGCCACGTGTTTTTAGAAAGTGGGCAGGGTCAGATGGGGCTGTTTCCCAGCAGGGCTCCTGATTGGCCATTGGAGAACTGATTGGCTGTGCAGATCTTTAAAAATGTTGCTTGGGGAACAGCTGCCACCCCAGCACAAGGATCTTCACTGTGTGACTAAAGGTAAGCTGTGTGTGTGAAAGAAAATATTTTAAAACAATATGTTAGTTTTAAAAAGTATTCTGTTAAACAAAGCTTCTGTCTGAAATGCTGAAAAGTTACTTATTAGAGTTATGCATACCTTCACAACCTTGGCCTTAGTGCTGTGTTTTGGATTCCAGATTCTATGCTTTTACAGCATAGGTTGCATTTCTTTTTTGTGTTCCTTCACAATTTTGTGGTTAGTGCTGCCTCTTGTGGCATCCATTGTGTGGCTACACCCACCACCATGCATCAGGATTCCAAAGGTGCCCACAGGCTCAAAAAGGTTGGGGACTCCTGTTCTATAGTTTAAAAGTAACTTCCTAAAGTATAGGAAGCACTTTATATCCATTTTTTCTCCCCAGCTGTTTTAATAGTGCTAGCTGGGAAGTAGTGGCTCATCTAATGATGACTTCCCCCCACCCTCAGTATAAGATGTGGGGGAAAGAAACACTTCATAACTGTAGGACATTTTGTTTTATACCTTCAATTTTACATTCAGGCAAGTAGAATTAGCTTAACTTCTATACACATAAAAGCCACAAGTAATAGAGAGATAATGCGTCTGGATTTATATTTATTTATCCATACTGAAAACTAATTTAGAAATTGTGAAATGCCACATTTCACAATTTTATCCTTGAAATTATATCACCAAAAGAGTGCTAGAATATTTTTATTAAATAATAAATATTATCACTAAATCTATTATTTAACAGATGAAATAGTTTTATGTCAAATTTATGGCTATCATTTTATTTAAGGTCTAAGCAGAAAGCTGCTTGACTCATGTTAAGGTTTTATTTGAAATGTTCATTCTTACTTATTTATAATCTGCCATAGCCTAAGAACTTACTAGAAGCCTTTTACATCTATAAAAAAGCCAATTTCCTATCTCGCTGGCTCACAGTCTGAAACAGACCAAAACTGCATACAATCCAACATTTTACAGATGAAAACAGGGACATACCAGTAACCTCTTTCTATTTATCCCTGTTGGAAGCTCACCCTCACTCTACCATCATGACATTTGCTGAAGTTTTTTGGTATGAGTCTTATTAGACAAGTCGTTAAATGCAAGTTGGATTGAGGGAAACCCCAACTCAGCTTGCCTTTAATGTGTGACCTGGGGCTCATCTTAGAATAGTTGGGGGGGGGGGATCGGCTCCCGAGTGTCTTCATTCTCCCTCTGAGGAACAAGGCATCTTGATTGATGGGTGATTCCTACCAGTTGCTTGGGGAGGCAGGAACTAAACTTACTTCCTGTCTACTGGGTAGGAATCATTCCTCCCTCAGTTTCCTTCCTGCCTCCCTGGGGAATGCAAGCTTTAGAGCAAGCTCTGTTGCTAGCTGGGTTTTTAAGGCAAAGGATAGCTTCTGTCACACTTTGTTAACTATTTTTCTTTACTTCAGACTTTATCTCAGTATCTTTGAACCTTCCTCCTTTGACTTTTTCCCCTCAGATCTTATTAATCTTGCTTTCCTTTCTGTTCTGACCTGAGGAGAATTAAAATGGCAGCCCAAGAGATTACTGTGGCCTATACCTTTATTGAGAAAGGAGGATTTTGTCTCTGGGCTCCTTGTTGGCACGCAGCGGAAGCCAGCGAGGGGGAGCAGATAGAAGCCAAAAAGAAAAAAGCTCCCCCCCCCCAGCAAAAAAGGCGCAAAGAAGGCTGCATGAGAAACAGCAACTCCTGCCGCCTCTGCTGGGAATTCTAATGGCGCTTCACAAATTAAAGCTGCAGCCTTCGCCGCTGAGGCCTGTGACAACACGCAGCAAGCTGGCAGTAACATACCTCTCCCTCCTGTCCCAGTTGTTGCCGCCATGGTGCAGCTAGCCACTCCTGCTGCTCTGGTACAGTTTATGCAGCAGGCACGTAGAGAGGAGCTCCAGAGTCTCCATTGCCCATCTGCCCTTCCATCTACAAGGGGATCTGTGGGTTCTCCTCCTTCCTCCCCCCCATCCGGTCTAGCCCGGATAGGAGACATGGAGCACATGGCCAACTAGGGCTGCCAGAAAGGCTCTTCCATCGGAGCCAGGCCCCAGCTACCATGTGCCAGGCTGTCCCCATGTGTCATGGGATAAGGATAAAGAGGAGGGGGAGTTTTCTTGTGATGGGGAGGAGCAAGTATTGGATGATCAACAGAAGAGGCTTTTTGCAGGTGACGATTACCAGTCCCTGTTGCCAAAGGCTATTTTTGCCCTAGCTCTGGATGAACATACAGATCAGTATGGATGAACATACAGATGTATGTTCATATGTATGGATGAACATACAGATCAGGAAGAGGACTCTAAGTTAAAGAGCAGGCCCAAAGGAATTATTTCCAAGGGTTCAATCTTCAGCTAAAACTGTCCCCTTCCCTGAATACTTTGAAAGCCTGATACAGGCTGAGTGGGAAAAGCCATTAGCTAACAGGCAGCTCCCTGCCTCCACGAAGAGGCTGTATACACTGGCGCCTCACACCATGATTTTTTTTTTTTGCAAATGCCATTAGTAGATGCACCTGTCTCCACCCTGCAATAATCAGATCTCCTGTCTTAGGATGGCATGGGGTCCATACGGGACCCATTAGACAGGAGAGTGGAGTTTGCACTAAAGAAGATGCATGAGGCTTCTGCCACAGCAGCCCTCAGCCACAGCAGCCCTCATGTCTGTCACAGTAACTTCGGCCACAGCAGCCCTCATGTCTAAAGCCTCCATCATGTGGCTTTGAAAGTTGCTGCAACTTATCCCTAAGGAAAACAGACGTGCCATGGAGGGAGCAAACCTTGTGCTTAAGGCAGTAACATTCTTAGCCAATGCCACAGTGGATTCGATTACTTTTGCTGCTAGATCTATATCAGTTGCCTCAGCGGCCAGAAGGGTACTGTGGTTAAGACCATGGCAGGTGGATTACCACTCAAAGGCCCTTCTCATGGCCTACCCTTACCAGGGTGGTAGGTTATTTGGGGACAAATTAGACGACATTTTGATTGAGACAAAGGTCAAGAAAAAGGCCTCACCTAAACATGTAAGGAAGGATTCTAGAGGTTTTTCATCATATCCTTCCTTTCATACCTTCCACACACTACCAAGGCCTAGACAGGACTTGGCTCCAGGGACTTGGCTTCCGCAGGTTCAATACATTCAATCAATCAGGTTAATCTCAACTATTCTGACAGGACAAACCTGATAGGTCAGGCAAACAATCCAAGAAGTGATGCCAGCACAGTTATGGTAAGGGGCAGGCTACAGCAGTTTCAACATCAATGGCTACAATCTCAACTGGACTTGTGGGTACAGGAAATCATACTATCCAGGTACCACATAGAATTTCTTTGCCTGCCTGCAGACCAGTTTCTTCTCTCACCCACGTCCCATAGAGTGGAGAAGCACAACAGAACTTTGAATACAATACAGCATTGTGGGGTCTACTCCGTATTCTTCATGGTACCAAAAAGGAATTGAGAATGGCGAGCAATCTAAGATTTAAAGTTTGTCAACAAATTTGTGAAACAACACTTTCAGATAGAGACCTTACAATCCATTCTCAAGGCACTGTGACCAGATGCATTAATGATATCAATAGGCCTCACAGAGGTGTACATGCACATACCCATTTTCACAGGTCTTTGCAAATTTCTACTGTTTCCATGCCATCGTCATCATTATCAATTCAAGGCACTTCCTTTTGGACTGGCATTGGCACCCTAAGTTTTTACAAAGGTGCTCATCACTTTGGTGGCTCTGGCAAAGAAACAGGGTATCCAAATGTTTCCTTATTTAGAAAATATTCTGATCAGTGAGCCACCTCTGCAAAAGGTCAAAGAACACACAAGGAAGGTCATCGAGATTCTTCAATCACATGGATACATCATCATACACAACAACAAGAGTCATATTCTCCTGGTCCAGAGATTACAGCATCTGGGCATGATCATAGAATCCAGAATAAATTCAGTTTTTCTTCTGGATGACAACATTCAAAAGTTTGCCAAGCTGACAAGACAGGTCATCAAGACCAGAGCCATGCCACTTACAATGCTCTCCAGACTTCAAGGGTCTTGGAATCATGCGTTGGGCTCGTTTTCACTCTTGCCCATTGCAATGGGAATTGAGACCCAGCAATGGGAATTGAGAGCCAGCATGGTGTAGTGGTTAAGAGCAGTGGTTTGGAGCAGTGGCCTCTCTGATCTGGAGAACCGGGTTTGATTCCCCACTCTTCCACAGGAGCGGCAGAGGCTAATTTGGTGAACTGGATTTGTTTCCCCACTCCTACACATGAAGCCAGCTGGGTGACCTTGGGCAAGTCACTCTCTATCAGCCCCACCTACCTCACAGGGTGTCTGTTGTGGGGAGGTGATTGTAAGCTGGTTTGAGTCTCCCTTAAGTGGTAGAGAAAGTTGTCATATAAAAACCAACTCTTCATCATCATCAACAGGACATTCTGCAGAGAGAAAATGTCACATTTTCCCTGACTCTGAAGACCAAAGAGGGTCTGTGGTGGTGGACAAATTCATCCAACCTAACCAAGGGCCACCCTTACATCCAGGAGGACCTGTTGCAATTGCTCACCGACACAAGTCTTGCAGGGTGGGGTGCAATGCTAAACGATGTCCCAGCACAAGGAACTCCTCAGAAAGTACCTTAAGCATCAACATTCTAGAACTAAGGGCAGTGGGACTAGTGCTGCTGAACTTCCTGTCAATAGTCTTGCACCACAACGTTCTTGTACAGTCAGACAACATAGCAATGAAGGCCCACCTAAGCAAACAGGGTGGGTCCAGGTCATCTCAGTTAAACAGGGAAACCAGCAGAATCCTGTCGTGGGCAGAAATTCACCCATTATCCATCTGGGCGGAGTACTTACAAGACCTACTGAATGTACAAGCAGACTGGTTGAATCAGCAGACTCTAGACAAAGGGAAATGGTCTCTCAACCTGGAGGTCTTCCAAATGGTGATGCAGATATTCGGCTCCCCATCCGTGGACTTGTTTGCATCTGACAAGAACCATCTTCTTCTGATGTTTTATTCAAGGTTCCAACATCCAGGAGCGGAGAGTGTAGATGCCCTGCTCTCTCCTTGGCCTCAAGAGCTCCTGTTTGCCTTTCCTCTGCTTCCCATTATTCCAAAGGCCCTGAGGAAAATCCGTTGGGAGAGGGCCACAGTAATTTTCATAGCACCAGACGTCCATGGTATGCAACTCTTCAGGAGCTATCCATCGAGACACTATGGTGTTTCCTGGTTTCTCTGAACCTACTATAACAGGGTCCCCTGTGGCATCCAGACCCAGACTGGCTGCATTTGACCGCTTGGAAGTTGAGAGGCGGCGGTTCATAACCCTGGGATATAGTGACAAGGTGGTATCTACCAGGAGTCCTTCCGCTAAAGTCAGGAGTCCTTCCGCTAAAAGAATTTATGACATGTCCTGGAAGGCCTTCGTAAGGTGGGGTTGCCGTAAGATTAGTCCCATGGGATTCTCTGTTGGTCAGTTTTTAGCCTTCCTATAGGAGGTAGTAGATCAATCTCTCAAGGTGTCTACCCTTAGAAGACAGGTCGCAGTGATTTCAGCGGTAATTCCGAAGGTTGATGGTCTTCATATCTTGATACATCCTCATGTTAAAGCCTTTTAAAGGGAGGGGTCTCGCAAACCACTCCACTGGGTTTTCATCGATCTTCCTGCTAGAGGCTCCATGTGAACTAAGGGTCCTTTTGAGCCTTTGAGAGAGGTTGCAGTAAAGTTTTAAAGAATGGAGATGGTTTTTCTTACGTGGTTACATCAGCATGTAGGGTGTCTGAGCTGGGAGCTTTGTCTGTCAGACAAGGATTTATGAGTTCCATAAGGACAAGGTGGTCCTGAGAACTGATCCCAACTGATGCTAAAGTAAATTCCAGACTCCATAGGCAGCAGGAAATAAACTTACCATCCTTTTGCTCCTCTCCTAGGCACCTGAGGGAAAAAGAGTGGCACACTCTCGATCTGCTCAGGACTCTGTGAATCTATATTAGACGTACCAAGGACATTAGAAAGACAGACTCCATGTTTATTTTTGTATCAGCCCCCAACAAAGGGGAAAGGATGTCTAAAGTGGCCATTAGCCAAACCATCAAACAATACATTCTTCTAGTGTACCTCAAGAGTAACTTACCTGTTCCTGGAAGGATCACAGCCCAACCGGTGAGAAGTGCTGCCACCAATGCTGCATTTGATTGCCAAAGAGAAGGAACCTTCCCAGTATGTAATCAAGGTTCCCTTCCACCTTTAGCTAGAAGAAAATGGCCACGAGGGCAGGCTGTTTATCTCACTGCCGGCTCCACGTGTATTGTCTAATCAGACCCTTTTTCTGCTGCGTGCAGTATTCAGTTACGCTTCAATAACCTGTTCTGTTGCTTTGAAAGTCAGGATGGTTGCTGGGGGGTTTTGGATATAAATATACTAGAAGAACATAAATAACCTACAACAGTTCAAAGTATTTACACTCTTTAGTGAACCCGATGGGAGGGATACAAATGTCTGTAAGCTAAATAGATACAGACTTGCTAGCTACAGCAAGGTGGTTGCCTCATGTGCTCTTATACCATGCACCTATGTCCCACAGAAGGTGCAGTGTATATTAATAGCAGACTGTGCATTTCATGGTGCTTAAGTGTGTGTGTGTGTGTACACACATATACATGGGGGGCTGGGAAGGGAGATGTACTGTGAAGAATCCCTAATATCTCATGCTAATTTTTGATAACACCCCCAAATATCAAAAATAGGGACGGTGATTTACCAGGGATAGATTCCAGACGAGAGGAACTGGTAGAGGAACAGTTGGAACATAGTGCAGAACATTTGTAAGTGCTTCTAAGTACATTTGGTGCTTTTGTAGTGAATGAAATCAACTTCTGGAGTGGAGAAACAATGGTGGGAAGAGGCTGCTTAAATTGTATTTGAATCCAAGTGGGGAAAGCCACTTGAGCTGTTTGGAGCAGGGAAATGGCCTGCAGAAAAAGGATTGGGCACATACTTGCACTGGTTCTCTGCTCCAAATTCCTTTCTGCTCCATGCCAACTGCTTTCTGAAGGGGAAAAAATGTTGAGACTGTAATAAGCCTGTTTGGTAATGTATGGTTTATGCTTTGCTTACAAATGTACATTAATTTTATATTACAAGTGGTAAATACTGCACAGGAAGTGAGGTACTTGCTATCTTGGAAAACCTGGGAATAATTTTAATTGGTTTATTTAATTAAAATATTTATACCTTGTATTTCCATTGTGACTCATGGTGGCTTACGATTCCAAACTAAAACCATACCTAATACAATAAAACCTGTTTACTCTGCAACACATGAGCAGCTGAAGCCCCATTAAAAGCCCTAGCAAATAAAATGGTCTTATAACACCTTATAGGAATGGCACCCCTTCTCAGCTCCTAAGGGAGCCTCTTCCACAAGGTGGGAGATGCTATGGAGAAGGAACAGGCACAAGTGTGTGCCAAGTGGGACACTTTAAACTGGAGAGCAAACACAAGGGGTGCAGCTACAAGACCATAATTGGCATACAAGGATCTTATGGGGAGAGAGACATGTTAAAACTTATAACCAGCACCTTGAATTGAAAGAAACAAACTGGCAGCCAGTGTAGTTGTTCTAATACAAGCAAGATGCATAACCAGCTTGCCTGAAGGAGAGAGTTGGTAGACCAGGTGAAGTTTTTAGAACTATTGGCTACTGCACCAATTTGCTTCTTAGAATGCAAGTCTGGGCCCATGAGCATTCGTCAAACTCTTAGCTTGATCTGCAAATGCAAACTCACCTAAAGCTACTGGATCCTGGTCCTCCAAAGCAGAAACCTTGACAACCAACATTACCTCCATCTTGTCTGGATTCAACTTCAGGTTATTCTGCTTTAGCCACAACATCATGACCTCAGAGCCCTGTTTCAGAGGTAAAGTAAACCCTAAATTCGGGACAGTCCTGGGATGAGATCAAGACTGACCATATATTCTTTGCTACATCCTAAGAAAACACAATTATTGGTTATTGTGGGTTATCCGGGCTGTGTAACTGTGGTCTTGGTATTTTCTTTCCTGACGTTTCGCCAGCAGCTGTGGCAGGCATCTTCAGAGTAACACTGAAGGACAGTGTCTCTCAGTGTCAAGTGTGTAGGAAGAGTAATATATAGTCAGAAAGGGGTTGGGTTGAGCTGAATCATTGTCCTGCAAAAAGTATCAAAGGTAATGTGCTAATCATTGTCCTGTAAGTATCAAGATAATGTGCTAATGAGGGTGTGGTATGTTACTATAGAACCATTGTATCCTGAAGTGATCTGTTAATGTGTGCAATCCAAAGCTAATCTGCATGGCTATTGTTGACTGTAGTCTTTGTTAGTCTGGAGGTTTTCAGGACAGGAAGCCAAGCCTTATTCATTCTTAAACACTCTTCTTTTCTGTTAAAGTTGTGCTGATGTTTATGAATTTCAGTGGCTTCTCTGTGCAATCTGACAAAATAGTTGGTAGAATTGTCCAGTCTTTCAGGGTCTTGGAATAAGACCCTGTGTCCTGTTTGTGTCAGTCCATGTTCAGCCACTGCTGATTTCTCAGGTTGGCCAAGTCTGCAGTATCTTTCATGTTCTTTTATCCTTGTTTGTATGCTGCGTAGGGACAACAAAATATCTGGATATCTCCAATTTTTTTCATCTCCATGTTGGCATTACATAATCTGGAGAAACTCCTTGAATTATTGCTCATGGCTTCTTGTTTCCAAAGGTCTGTTGGAAAGACAAGCATTGCAAGAGGCAGATGAAGATACGGTCACTGATGTTGATATTGCCAACACTCTGTCTGAAGAAGAAAGAGAAGAGTTAAAAGCTGAACTTGCTAAGGTAATGTGTTTTGGTTTCTTGAATTTTTAAAACTAAATCTGATTCCATATATCTTCCATATATATTTGAATGCAAATGCTGGAAAAAGTTACCGTATTTTTCGCTCCCTAAGACGCACTTTTTTCCTCCTCAAAAGTGAGGGGAAATGTGGGTGCGTCTTATGGAGTGAATGTGCGTCTTATGGACCCTAGCCCAGTCCATAAAACGCACATTCTAGCTTGGAAGGAAGGCGGGCGGGGCGCACAGAGCCGGCTGGGCACACCAGAACGATGCGAGCCGGCGTTTCCCACCCCGACAGCCAGCTGGGAGGTGGGAAGGCGCACAGAGCGGGCCCGCCCGCCTCCTAGCTGGCCTTTGGGGCAGGGAACGCCGGCTCGCGTCGTTCTGGCGCGCCCAGCTCTGTGCGCCCCGCCCGCCAGAACGACTCGAGCCGGCGTTCCCCGCCCCAACGGCCAGCTGGGAGGCGGGGGGTGCACAGAGCGGCTGGGCGTGCCAGAACGACGTGAGCCGGCATTCCCCGCCCCGACGGCCAGCTGTGAGGCGGGGGGGCACCCAGAGTGGCTGGGCGTGCCAGAACGACGCGAGCCGGCGTTCCCCGCCCCACGGCCAGCTGGGAGGCGGGGGGCGCACAGAGCGGCTGGGTGTGCCAGAACGACACTAGCCAGCGTCCCCCGCCCCAACGGCCAGCTGGGGGGGAGCGTCTTATGGTCCGGTGCGTCTAATGGAACGAAAAATACGGTAATTGAGGAAATTCCGTGCTTATTAATATACTAGTGTGACATAACATTTTGATACTACCATGATTGCAGAATCTGCCATTGCTTGTGTAAAATGTTTTCTATGAGTTTGGCAAACATTAATATTTTGAAAGAAACCTCTAATTTTGAGCATCATTTTTCTTGTGGTAGTACTTTGATCAGAAACCTTGCCAGCCATAGTGTGGCAAATTCCACACTTTCTCTCAAAGGTCGTTACATACATACATACATACATACATACAGATGCTTTGCCATAAGTACTATTAAGTCGCAACCAATTTACGGTGACAGCAGCACGGTATGTGAGAATCAGAGATGCTTTGCCATTGTCTTCCTCTACAGAGCCTTCCTTAGTGGTCTCCCATCTAAGTACCACCCCCGCTTAGCTGTCAAGATCTCACAAGATTGATCTATACCATTGTTGGCAGGATAAAATAAGGGAGACCTATGTTTGCCATTGTGTTTCTTGGAGGAAGAGTAGAATGCAAATGTGATCAATAAAATATTAAGTATATTCACTTCAAGCTATATGAATAAAGTAGAGTCTGTTTTGATTAATACAATGGAACACCTTGAAAATAATAATCTTGCTGTTTTCTTTCTCTCTCTCTCTCTCTCTCTCTCTCTCTCTCCCTCCCTCCCTCCCTCCCTCCCTCCTTCCTTCCTTCTTTCTTTCTTTCTTTCTTTCTTTCTTTCTTTCTTTCTTTCTTTCTTTCTTTCTTTCTTTCCTTCCTTCCTTCCTTCCTTCCTTCCTTCCTTCCTTCCTTCCTTCCTTCCTTCCTTCCTTCCTTCCTTCCTTCCTTCCTTCCTTCCTTCCTTCCTTCTCCTTCCTTTCTTTCTTTCTTTCTTTCTTTCTTTCTTTCTTTCTTTCTTTCTTTCTTTCTTTCTTTCTTTCTTCTTCTTTCTTGTAATGGAAATCAGGCACAACGAATTTTACATTTTAATTGTGCATGCCCTCATCCTAGAGTTGATTTTCCTCTCATCTTGTAAATAGACATTAGGAGCTTCATCGTCAAGAGATATATATCAGATTGTAACCTCAGCAGTTACAGAATCTAGGTCAGTTGAGATCAAATGATCTAAATTGTTCATAGCATTCACATGCTTTATAATTACATTGTTCAAAGCAAATAATTAGGAATTTGTATTTAGAAAGGCTTAAATTTTTTTAGAATTTAGAGAGTTTCTGGGACTCTGGTGAATCCGTGTTCTCTTTGCCCGAAAGAGCTCAGGAGGCAAAAAAGGGGCTGCGCTAGCGTAAGTGGGATGGCTGCCTGCGGCCATCCCACTTATGCCGCACAGAGTGGCTTGGATGCTGGCTGGGAGACCCAGACACTGTTCTTCCCACGCTGCTCTGGTAGCACAGCTCAGGGACGCCAGCACAGCCTCACACCGGCATCCGGATGGCGCACTTCTGTACGCCGTCTCCGTGAGGGCAGTCCTAGGGCATTCCCATGCCGGGCTGGGGGAAGAGCCGCCTTTAGGTGGGCTCCAAAGCCTTGGGACCCTTTTTTATTTTGGCGAGATATGCCACCTTTTAGGTGACGTGTCTCCCGTGCAACCCTATGAAGGGTTGCACGAATTTTTCATGGCAAAAATTAGTCAATGATAGATTGCAGACTGAGACTAAATTGCAGAGATTGAGCTTGTCTTTTGAGGTTTTAAAACAAATGGAATATCCCTCTGCATGTAAATTGGTTAAATCTAGAGTGTTGCACCTTGACAAATGGAGCACTGGCTGTAGAGATCGTAGGGTATTCTCCTTGTACTATCTGGCCCTTCTTATTCCAAAGATCTTACCTGCTTATTGTAAATTTTTAACTTTCCCCAGATATAGCATACTTTCCCTCAAGGCTAGATTAAAGGCATTACCATTGGGGGAGTTAGCAGTCAGGTTTCCAGGGATCTCTTTTTCTGAATGATTTTGCGATTGTAAATCAGGTAATTTGGATACTGTTTGGCATTTTTTTTTATTGATTGTAAAAAAGATCGCCAGATATAAATAGATTACAGTATACATTCAGAAGTGGGGACCTGCTCCAAAGCAAGAGATAGTAGCAAAGTCATTGGCTGATACTGATCCAAATGTAACCCTTTGCTGTGGCAAAAATTTTATCTATGGCTTTTAATTATACTTTCCTCTAACTGTACAATCTGAATTTTGTATTTCTGTATGTTTGATTATCTCTCTATTACCGGGCTTATTAAATTTCTTTTTCTCATGACCTGTTGGTTTGTGAACATAAAGAACAGAAATAAAGGGAAATGATGTTGTGGCACACCCATTTCTTTTAAAACCAAACATAACTTTTCAGGATCCTCAAACTCAAAAGTTTTGCTGTAATCTATGGAACACAAACTGATTTACTTCTGAAATTCTCTCATATTTGCCAGTAACCAATGTTAATTTGCAATAGCGAATGGTTTTGTTTGCATTTAGCCATAGGCCATTACAAACATGTCAAGGATACCACAGATACACAATAAAAGGAAATACTAGGTTAATAAAATTCTGGATTAATAATAAATATACACAATCAAGCTATGCTAAATTGATGCATACAACAACAACAACAAAAATAATAACTAAAAATTGTGGTGGTGTCCCAATCGGCCAATGGGACCTAGAGACCATTAAAATCAACTTGAAGAATCAGCTCCCTTAGCAACCATATTGGCCCTTATTTTCTTTGCTGCCAGAGCATACAGGGCAGTCCTATGAGAAACAAACCCATCGGTATCTTTTAACAAAAATACTAGTTTCTCAGCACTAGGTCAAACGTAAATTTGCAGTATGATCTCTAGTGCCCATTACTTTTCTAAATCCAACTTGAACATCTGGCATTTATTATTCCATATATGGTAACAGTCTTTCTTGTAAGATTTTTGAGCATCACTTTACTCACGTGAGAAATTAATGTGATGGTCCAATAGTTGCAGCAGTCTTTGACATCTCCTTTTTTGGGTATTGGAATGTAAATTGAGCATTTCCAGTCTGTGGGCCATTGTTTTGTTTTCCATATTTGTTGGCATATTCATGTTAAGATTTTGATGGACCCCATTTCTGGGGCTTGGAAGAGCTCTTTTTATAACCCGTCTATTCCTGTTGACTTGTTTCTCCCAATTTCTCTCAGTGCAGCTTTCATTTCACTTTATAAAACTGCAGGTTTTACTTCAAAAGTCTCCAGACCCCTCACCATCTTTGTTGCCCTCCTCTGGACACGTTCCAGCTTGCCTACATCTTTCTTAAATTGTGGTGCCCAAAACTGAACACAGTACTCTAGGTGAGGTCTAACCAGAGTAGAGTAAAGCAATACCATCACTTTGCGTGATCTAAACGCTATACATCTGTTGATGCAGCCCAAGACCGCATTTGCCTTTTTAGCTACTGCATCTTCCCTCCTTCTGTCCTCATCCCAGCCATCCAAAAGAGAAGGAGTGGCACTCCTTAGACCTGCGAAGTGCTCTTCGGATCTACCTCAAAAGAATGGTGCCCATCAGATCTTCTGATGCTCTGTTCATCACCTTAAAGGTGCCCAACAGAGGCAAGGCCATATTTAGGGCATCTATCAGCTACAACATCCGTTGATGTATCCAGCAGGCCTACAAATCAGTGGTCTAGTGGTTGCCAAGGCCATCACAGCCTACCCCACCAGAAACATGGCATCTTCGACTGCCTTCGACCAGGCTTATGTGGAGGAAATTTGTAAGGTGGCTACCTGGATCTCCCTGACCTCCTTCATCTGCCATTGTAGGTTAAATGTTTACACCTCAACAGATCCCACCTTTGGCAGGCGGGTCCTTCAAAGTGTGGTGGAAGGCTCCTAAATCTTATAGGTCCCACTCTGAAGATGCCCTCGCCCTCAGAGCGAGAATGAGCCTTGGACTACTCACCATGAAGGCTCCTTCTGCTCTGAGGTCTGGGGGGCATCTTGCCCACCCGGAGCCAGTCTTCTACTGTTTTCTCTAACCTGGTTGACGTTTCCTTTTTAAAAGGGGGGGAGAGAGGCATTTTCAGATCTGTTTTTCCCTGTTAACGTTACTTCATTACTTCATGTGTTCTGTCAGTTGACATTGGAGTTCTGTCTGTTACATTTATGCTACAGTTCTATTACCTTCCCTACCTGTAGCTCTGTTGTTCTGGTCTATGTATGGTTCCTTCCCGTCTATTCCTAGATTGGGAAGTGTCGAACTGAGGAGGAGGAGAGGCTGTTCCCTCAAGAGGAGACAGGAAGTCGAAGGTTTTTGTTCCTGCCACCCAAGCAAGCGATGGGAATAACCCATTCTGAAGATGCCTAAGAGGCTAACAACTTTATATTTGTTTAAAAATAATAAGAAAAAAATATTTCACTCCAGTATCAATATATGGAATTACTGCTAATATACTTCTGAATCTTCTGAATAGTGGATTCTGAAACTAAAAATTAACTCTGTGTAATCTAGTCGCTGTTTCAAGTAAGATAGTTGCAATAATAGAAGATAACCGAAGATAATAACAACAACAACAATAATAATTTTTATTTGTGGAATTAAGCCAGATAAAACAGAAATAGTAATACAAACATTAAATTTACATTCCTAATCTTAAACAGCCACTTTACACATTCCAGTTAATTCATGGAAGTTACTCTAAGACGTCATATCTTCACTGCAGCCGCGCAGTATTTTGCCACCTGAGATGTAATCAGAGGATTATCTCCTATCAGACACGTATTAGTCCATTCCCCCTCTCTACCAACACTCATTTTATCAGTGGTACAATGATCTTGGTCCAAACTGTCATATAGAAGTTACAACTGAAAAGGACATGTTCGGTAGTTTCCAGATCCCCAGACTTAGATCAATGTAGAACTGTGATAGGCTCTAGCAACTGCACAAAATCTTGCCACTTTCCTGTTTTATGAGATTGATTGAGATTAATTGTTGGAATTGTCAAGAAACTGTGAACCCCACAACTCCTTGTATTGCGAGAATTCTTTGGTTCAGGCCTTTGGCCTGACAGGTGAAATCAAACCGCAGGCATTCCAGGATGCAGGCTTAATTTACATCTGTAAGAACTGCGGAGATAGCCCACAACTGCTGTCCCCATCCGCTCTGACCTGAAGACCATTAAAAGCCATTTGTTGTCACAGTAGCAAATGGCCCTGCAATTAATTCTTATCCTGTCTCAGAGAATACGTTCTGCAGGCATTTTTTCTCACCTTGGTGTTTTTCTGATGCAAGTCGGATTGCATCAGAACCCCTTCTGATCAATCTTCGGTCACTTGGCATCCGCAGAACCTCATTGGATCTTGAGCTCCCACACTGAGATTCTGGGAAATAAAAGATGACCACACACAATTGGGATCGTGGTTGTCCTTCCATGCGGACAGTATGGAGTCTCCATCACCCAACCCGTTTGAATGCCTATTGTGAGACAAAGCATTATGCTGAAACCCATTTGGAATCTGGTAACTTTGTTTAGATATTAAGTTTCTTGCCAGACTTTTGTACCTAAGAACCTCTACTGTGTAGTTAGTGCTTAAATAAGTTTTGTTGTTTTGTTTGCTCTTGCTTCTCGAAAAAACTTTTTGTTTCTGTAACTAGCACAAGCTTTCTTGAATAAATCCTTTTAAAATATA
This sequence comes from Euleptes europaea, assembly GCF_029931775.1. NCBI lineage: Eukaryota > Metazoa > Chordata > Lepidosauria > Squamata > Sphaerodactylidae > Euleptes > Euleptes europaea. Next base: position 74,340,061 of record NC_079321.1, read on the forward strand.
ACTTGGTTTGGTGACTGACTCTATTGGCTTCAAGCTCTAAATCCAATTGCCTTGTTAAGCTGTGGTCCGCTTACCAACCCCTTACCCTTTTTTCCTAGCTTCTCCTTGCGAGGGCCTACCCTGCAAGGGGAATGCTATTTGTTAATTTGATACCAGCAGGCAGAAGTTGCTCTTATCTCCTGCCTGGCCTTGGACTGGTTAATAAGAGCTCGTGATAGCCTACTGCATGAGGTCAGGGAGTTTCCCTGCGCTCTGAATTTGTTAAGTGTCTTTTGCATTTGCCCAAAACGAGGAACCAGGAGCCGAGGCGACTGGCCCTTTCCTCTACAGGAATGTCCCATCCTATCACTGTCATTATGTGCTAGCACAGGACGTCTTTGGTATTAAAAAGAGAGACATCAAAGCAGAGTTTCAAGGTTAACAAACTATGTGTACATATAACTGTTTAAATCAGTGAGTCTGTGACCCTTTTGCAGTAAAGTGATGTTAGGAGCGATAAGGACAACATGTAGGCATCTAAGAATTTTGTAGCCAAGTCCCTTATTCAATGATAAATAGTTTCATAACCACAATAAAAATAAAATTTTCTATCTATACCATAAATGTTCATAATTCATAGATTTATATTCTTAAATCTAGGCTCTCCACAAATAAATAGCAATGAAATATATGCTGTAGTATTTTGCAGTATTGTGACTCAACTTTCTAAATAGTGTTTTTTGTTGCTGTGGCAATTTGTGCTTGAAAATGATTGCTGTAGCAATATGGCAAAACACCAGGGATGATGATGTGGAGAAGGGAAATGGAAGAGGAAGAAAGGAGGATGCAAGGATGAGATCAAGATGAAAGTAAGAAGGGGTGGTGGTCTTTTCTGCAAACGAGGATACCAAGTCACAATTTAATCTTGGTTTTGACGTACGAGAACAAGCCACAGTGTGTGTTTCAGATAGAACCACAAAATTATGGTTTGCCAAGGAAGCAGTCTGGAGAGCCGGTGTGGTGGTTAAGGTGTTAGACTAGGATCTGGGAAACCCAGGTTCCAATTCCCGTTCGCACCATGGAAGCTTGCTGGGTGACCTTGAGTCAGACACACACACTCAGCCCTGAACCTGGCTAGTATTTGGATGGGAGACCTCCAAGGAATAGCAGCATTGCGGAGGCAGTCAGTGGCAAACCGTCTCCTAATGTCTCTTGCCTTGAAAACCCCACCAGGGGTTGCTATAAGTCAGCTGTGACTTGACGGCAAAAAAAAGAAGAAGGAAGTAGTCAGTGTTCAAATTAGGAATAAGGGGAACAGGGAGGAAGCCCAATGATGCAGCATGAAACCTAGGATACCCCAAACTAACTTGTTATTACATCTGATACGAAATTGTTGTAATGCATGAAAACAATGCTGTTGTTGTTTAATTCTTTTCAGCTAGAGGACGAAATTGCAACATTACGACAAGTGTTAGTAGTCAAAGAGAAGCATCTTGTGGAAATAAAAGAAAAGCTTGGTATCAACCTGATGAATGAACTGAAACAGAACTTTAGCAAAAGCTGGCATGATGTGCAAACCACTGCTGCGTGAGTACAGACTACTTACTTCGGTGTAGCACCGAGTGCTTCTTTCATGGATCTTTAGAAAATCAGTGGTTTCACTACTAACCGCACCATACTAGTAGTCAGTGGTAATGGGAGAATTGGTTCCAACAGCCATTGAATGATGAAGCTCACTGGTGGCCATTGGTAATTCCTTATCTTTTGATTTTAGTATAACTCTCTCATTCTGAGATTTTCCACATGTAGAAATTAAATAAACATGGTAGATTCAGTGAAACACCATTTTTGTTGTTACTGGTTTTAGTCTAACTATGCAATTATAACCCAGCGAAATTAATTCATTTTTAAAATACCCGGCGGGTGATACACCCTACAGATAATCACTAATTCTGAAATGGCAAAATCTATCCAGCAAACCCCCAGCTGTACAGGAAAATATGATTTCCTCCCTTAACCCCCAAACTGGAGCAACCTTCCCCGGCCCCAAATGTTCCTACAGCGTGCAAATATGTCTGAGATGCATCACTGACCGATAAGGCTGCATTACAACTTCAATAGCACCCAAAACCTTGTGAGACTTTGGGTGCCATTTTAGATTGCCTTAGTAACTGACAGATGCTGAAGTATGTGGCTACCATTGTGCCATGGGACCATCCTGCAGACTGTGGTGCCCTGGGCTAAGTATCAGTGTCGCACCCAACATTCTGGGGACAAATCCCCTTGGCACAACACTAGCACACCTTGGCATTTGTTGTACAAGGCACCATTGTGATTTGCCTTATCAGCATGGGCTAACACTGAGGCTACACAACAAGTAAAAAGATGGCAGTTGGAGAAAGTCGGGTAGAAGGAAGAAATAAAGGTGGGTGAGAGGAGGACGAAGACTCCCCCCCACACACACACACACACTTTCTGGTACTCAATATTAAATATATAATGTTTTACTTAGGGGGTTGTTGATTGTACATAATGTGATTGGATTGTTTCCTAAGATTTTTGTGGCTTCATCACCAAAATCCTTAAGGTTTAAAACTGTGCCAGATGCTTTCTACTCAGTCAAATCCATCTATTTGCTCACCCAGAAATACAGTTCTGCTTTTTATTTTCCTGTTGCTTGCCTTTTCCTGCTGTTCTGTGAATGGATAGAGTGGTAAATGGCAAGTTTTGCTATTCAAATGTAATGGTATTCACATAGCATTGTGTTTGTTGGAAGAATTGTTCTGTTGGAAAAATGTGAAGTGGGCTCTGCTGCCACCTTGCTTTGCATATTATAATTGTATCCACAAGGGACACTAGTTTATTGGTGTGGCATGTGAATGCTGTTAATGTGGGATTGTACTTGTTATAGATTTTATATTTGCAGGTGAAAGCTATTTGATACAGTCAGTAGACAATACAGCTATTGTAAAAAGACAAAGCTTTTAGGATCAAATTATGAGTTAGTTGATTGTCTTCTATGTCAGCTCCTCCCCCCGACAGTAACTCTTTTCTACTATAGATATTGTAGCAGATACAAACAGGGTGAAGCCACCAGGTTATGTTATGCATGGTGTTCATTACTGTAACTTACTGCACATAGAAATGTGGTGGCATTTCCTAAAGAAGTTTTGATAGAGCTGGCAGCCATGGTGGTACATAACGTAAAGGAGATAACTGGAAAGGCTACAGTATGCTGTCTGCCTTTATGGGACCATTACGTATATGTGCACTGGAATCCTTGTAGTCCTTTGGACAACGTGCAAAATCTAGATTTCCAAAACATGGCAAGTTCATCAATGCTAGATTTCTTTAGTTAAAGTAAGTCCTCAGGAAACCCTCCCTTCATACAGTGATCCGAGATAATGTTTCAAGATAGTGATAGAGTATTGCAACAAGTTGCCTAGAGGTGTGGCGAAGAGGCAGGTTTTTTTTTTTGCAGTGGTACGTACTGGTACTGAGTAATGGCATCTATTTTTCCAGGCTCCCCAAATCCTGATCCTTGTGTGTCAGCCTCCCCTACTCAGCCAGAGAAAATGGACCCTCAGGAACAGCCTAGTGGAGATCGGCAGGGGGTGGGGGAGTTGGTGGAAATTGCCCGAACCTTATATATGAGGACTGGCACCTCTTTTTAAAAAAAGAAAAGAAAAAAAGCACTGGAAAGTAACAGGAGCTTTTGGCTGGGTTAATTTAGGATGGATTCAACCCTGTGGCGTAGTGTTAAGCTGCAGTACTGCAGTCAAAAGCTCTGCTCACGACCTGAGTTCGATCCCGACGGAAGTCAGTTTCAGGTAGCCGGCTCAAGGTTGACTCAGCCTTCCATCCTTCCGTGGTTGGTCAAATGAGTACCCAGCTTGCTGGGGGTAAAGGGAAGATGACTGGGGAAGGCACTGGCAAACCACCCCGTAAACAAAGTCTGCCTTGGAAACGTCGGGATGTGATGTCACCCCATGGGTCAGGAATGACCCAGTGCTTGCACAGGGGACCTTTACCTTTTACAACCCCTGAGAAAGCAGCTTATGTTTACTTCCAGTTGGATTCAAGAATTCCTGTCAGTTGAAGCGAAAGCACAGAGTACCTTTGACAAAGATAGCTTAGGCTAGGATTCCTTATAAAGGGGTTGGATTTGGTGACCCAGCATTCCCAGATGTATGGTTGTATAAAAGCCCTTAATAACATAGCACTAAATGTATTCTAGCCCTGACCTGGATGGCCCAGGCTAGCCTGATCTCGTCAGATCTCAGAAGCTAAGCAGGGTCAGCCCTGGTTAGTATTTGGATGGGAGACCACCAAGGAATACCAGGGTTGCTGTGCAGAGGAAGGCGATGGCAAACCACCTCTGCTAGTCTCTTGCCATGAAAACCCCAAAAGGGGTCGCCATAAGTCGGCTGCAACTTGACGGCACTTTACACACACACAAATGTATTCTGGTTTTTTCCAGTTCAGAAGCTTTTTCTTATGAAGTCCGTTGTAATTGTGGCCATTTTAGTCTCCCTGTTGAGTTTGTGAATCGGATAATTTGACACTCCTACACATGATTTATTAACAGGCTGTGCTCCTATAAATATACATTTGAATGTAATGGTCTTAAAAGCAAGGTAATAGCATCATGGAAGGTTTGATAGGGTTACCCTTTATTTCTGTGGGTTTTGCATATTGAAACTGCTTCTGCTTTCCTTTAGGGTACACTTCTGTTGTGCTATTCTTCCTTCCATTGTGTAGATTGTTCCTTATAACAAATAATTCATGAAGTAAAATAGCAGTAATGAAAGCAGCATGTTCTTACCTATCCTGGGTCACTTGCAAAAAGTAATCAAGCATCTGGCTTGATGGTGGGATAAAGTTCAAATATAAACAGCTGTGAGCAAACATACCTCATAGTATCAAAAGCCAAATTGTACTTATCTCATGGGGATCCTCAGAGTCCCTGTGGATCTCTGCATGTTATTGCAGAAGCAAATTCACCATATCCCCAGTCCAGAAGTATGTATTTTCTCTGATCAATACATGCAGGAAAGTATAATGAGGTAATGAATGTGTGACATGAAAGCACTATGTAAAAGCAAATTATTAATATTAGTATTGATGAATTTTTAAACCAATGGCTTCCCCATTCACTTCAGCAGAAGAGACAGCATTGTAAATTTATTTCTTGACTTATTCTGCACGGAGGCCGGGCAAGCAGGAGGGAGGGCCTGGCGGATCGTCCCAGCGGTGGGATCCAGCCTCGCTCTCCGCCTGCCCCACCCGGCCTCCGTGCAGCGAGTGGGGGGGGGAGGCGGAGGCCGGGCAGCGCCAGGCTCACCTGGGCCAGGGGCGGGTGGGAGCGGAGGTGCCCCGCGGGGACTGAACCGGGAGCCTCCTGCTATGCCCAAGCAGAGGCTCTGCCACTGAGCCACGGGCCCCTCCTCGTGAAGCTGCCTTATGGTGAACCAGACCCCCCCCCCCTCGGTCCATCAAAGTCAGTGCTGTCTACTCAGTACTGTTGTCCCGAGGCTCAGGAACGGGAAGCACGCCGGGGGGGGGAAGGTTAAACTGCTCTGCGCTGCCTAGGCAGGCAGCGCAGAGCAGTTTAAATACCCCGCCTCCCAGCTGGCCGTCGGGGCGGGGAACGCCGGCTTGCGTTCCGGCGCACCCATAAGACGCACCGACATTTCCCCTCACTTTTGAGGAGGAAAAAAGTGCGTCTTATGGAGCGAAAAATATGGTATACCAGTATTCTATGCATTTGCTCAGTCCATATTACCAGAGTTTTAGCCAGTGAATGCAATCGCACTGACAGGCACTTACAGTGCAATCCTAAACAGAATTACTCTTCAAAGTCCATTGGATGCTTAGAGTGGAGTAACTTTGTTTAGGATTGTGCTGTTAGCTAACATTTATATTGTGTTTGTGTTGTATGTTACTTTAGTAAAGTATTTAATAAATTCTAAACCATAGACTTATTTGGTTCCCTGTAGTTTTTACTTCGATTGCCTTGTGGTTTTCTCTTTCCCGTTGTCTGAGGCCCATGTGGCCCATGTTAAATTGCAGTCCCTATCCCAAAGAAGTGACCATGCAATAAAAGTCCGCGCAGCAGCAAGAAATGGTGCTATCTTCTTACACAGTTTGCAGAGTGTGCCAAGCCCACCATTCTGAAAAAAAGGCAGCAAAAAGAAATTGTTGTCAGTAGGCATACGGGTAGCCTAAATAAATAAAATTATTTGACATTTCATTATTGAACATGTTTTGGGGAAAAAAACTTTAAAATATTTTGTATGGCTCCCAGCTAGAGTAATTCACCAGCACCTGCTGGTAATAGGGGCTTCTCTGCTGCCTGCTACTATAGACAATTGTGTACTGCTGTGCTGCACTGGGTGAGCGGTGGAGTCTGGCCGATATATCATGGCACTGGTTGTGGAAAGCTGCTCATTATGGCTGCCCATCTTTAAAACATTGCACCTTTGTCCTTCCACCTATATAAGCTGGATGTAGAGCTGGCGGGGGGGAGAAGCCTTGGGATTGGGCGGCAACTGTTAGTGAGGAAGGAGAACAGAGCTGGCAGCCTGGCAACTGAATGAGAACAATGAGGATTGAGCTGCGTGGGCTCAAGAACACTGAAGCAGACCCAGCTAGCCAACTAAGGGAGAAATGGGGATTTCTTTTTCCTTTGTGAGGGATGCAGAGAGTACAATTAAGTGGGGCTCCCGATTTGGGGGGGGGGGGAAACATATTTCAAATTGGGAAAGTCTGCAAGGAGAAATAAGTTCTGGGAGGAGAAATGAATTTGTGAGAGAAAATAATCTGTAAGGAGGAAATGTTTTCCAGTGCAAGTGGGGCAGATGAATGGCAATTAAGCATTGGATAAGAAAGTAGAATTCTGTTGGATCAGACCCGAAGTCTTTCTAGACCTGCTTTCTGTTTCCCCCTCCCCACCCAATGGCCAGTCATGTGCCGCTGGAAGTCCACTGGCAGGACGTAAATGTTGGCTCCTTGCTCATTCTTTGTCCCAAGCCCCTGTTAGTCAGTGTGCCTACACTGCCTCTGAACACGAAGACATGTTTCTGTGAGATTTCATCAAGTAAGGGCTCATGCTTACTCGGGAGCCCCAGTTTTCTGGCCAGTGCTGGGGAGGACAGGACTGGAGTGGGCACTGGGCAAGGCAAGGTTTGTCCAGCTGGCCCTGGACCTTGCGGAGGCAGTAGGGGCCTGGCTGGGCTGGTTGAAGGCTGCCACTTAATGGTGGCTGGCTGGGGATTCACGGCGTGGCCATGGCATCTTCCTCAATGGGAATTTTCTCGCCCGGACACTCGCCCTCCCAGCCCACCCCCGGATTCAAACGGGCCAGTCAGGCCCGTGCTCTTTGCGGGGGGGGGGGGTACCCAATGGTCCAGGCCGGAGTTTCATCTGGGCCATCTGCTGGGTAATTAATGAGCCCTCACCTGAGCTCTTCCCTGTTACCTACAGATTAGTGGAAAGCTTAGTGAAAATACATAATATCTAATTTAGCACCTCTCTCCATGCTCAGTGACATTCTTAAAGAACTGAACATTGATGAGGCAGGATTTGCCTTTGCAGAATCCATGCTGATTCTTCCTCAGAAGACTTGTTCTTTTATATGCTTCATATCACTTTCTATAAAATTGTTCCCAACAATTTACCAGAACAGATGTTAGGCTAATTCAGTGGTTCTCAACCTTCCTAATGCCACGACCCTTTAATACAGTTCCTCATGTTGTGGTGACCCGCAACCATAAAATTATTTTCGTTGCTACTTCATACCTGTAATTTTACAGGTACACTGTTTATTAACTTAATAAACTTAATAAAACACGCTGACTTGGATCATTCATCCCCCCCCCTTTCCTCAATGCCTTTTAACAACCATTCATTCACGGGAGGTTTTGCCTTGGATTTGCCGCTCTCTAGAGGCACATTTTCCCCATCTGCATTCTCAAAACTCTGCAGGGGGGCTTATTGTTGAGTTTTGAGAATCTGGATGGGGAAAATGTGCATCTGAGTGGCAAATCCAAGGCAAAACCTCCCATTCATAAATGGCCAATAACCATCCCCATGCAGGATGGGGAAAATGTGCATCTGAGTGGCAAATCCTAGGCAAAACCTCCCATTCATAAATGGCCAATAATCATCCCCATGCAGGATGGGGAAAATGTGCATCTGAGTGGCAAATCCAAGGCAAAACCTCCCATTCATAAATGGCCAATAACCATCCCCATGCAGGATGGGGAAAATGTGCATCTGAGTGGCAAATCCTAGGCAAAACCTCCCATTCATAAATGGCCAATAACCATCCCCATGCAGCATGGGGAAAATGTGCATCTGAGTGGCAAATCCAAGGCAAAACCTCCCATTCGTAAATGGCCAATAACCCCCTGTCCCGGGTCGCCCTCCCACCTGGGCTCCCGGGCCCAGGACCAACCCCGACCCCAGCGCCCCAGGCAGGGGAAGAGGGAAGAGCCTTCAAGCCTCCACTCACTGGGAGAGCAGTCGGGAGAGGTGGTGAACGGCAGCCGGCTAGAGCCTCCTCCCAGCATCCGGGGGGCAGGCCAGAAGCCCCCACAACCGCTGACAGGCCCGCTTGTCAGCTGGCGAGTGGGAGAACTGGCCCGGGTGGACCACGCCTGGCCGACAGGGCGCCGCAGCGGCCGCGACATTCCCCGGCCCCCAGGCTGGCCAGCCAGCTGGGTCCCCGGGGAGAGGCCAAACAGCCCGCCCATCAGCTGGCCGGTGGAGGGGGGAGCGCGCTGGGAGAGGGAGGAGCCAGAGCGGCAGGCGGTTCAGCGCGGCTCCAGCTCTGGCACTCCCCAAAGCAGGCCCGCCAGCATCAGCAGCACGCGGTTGCTCCTTTGACACGCTAGCGCCTCCTGCGCAGACTCTCTCCCGCCCTCCTGTGCAGACTCTCTCCCGCCCCCTTTCGGAAACCTTTCGGTACTGCCGTGCTGGTATTCCGTCTCGTCCCCCCGTCTCAACCGGCATTCGTCTCAAGTGGACCGACACCCCCGCGCGTGCCTACACTCGAGGGGCCAAAGAGCGGTTTGCTGACCCCTGGTCTTAGGCGACCCCTGTGAAACTCGTTCGACCCCCAAAGGGGTCGCGACCCACAGGTTGAGAACTGCTGCAGTAAGGAAACCAATTACAATGACAAGTTGTATATTTTCATTAAGGGGTCGATAATTTCACATTTGTGGATGTAATCTTGAACATGTGACATGTTAATTGTAATTTGGCCATTACCTTAGAAGTTTTCAGAGATCTCCTGGCCCTAAATGAAACTCTCTACAAAAGTTATCCTCACTCTTTTGAACCAATAATTGGCTTAATTTTAATCCTCTAATCTGGGGAACCAGGTTGGTTTCCCCACTCCTCTACATAAAGCCAACTGGGTGACCTTGGGCTAGTCACTGTTCTCTCAGAACTATCTCAGCCTCACCTCACAAGGTGTCTGTTGTGGGGAGAGGAAGGGAAGGAGATTGTAAGACAGTTTGATTTTCCTTAAAAGGTAGAGAAAGTTGGCATATAAAAACCAACTCTTCTTCTCTTCTAGTATACTGCTTGTCCTACTGATAACATTATATTTTTCTCTGGTTCTAGTTTCTTTCTCAGTCCTCTTGACCTTTTTAAAAATGCCTGGAGCAGATAGAAAATGTCTTGCCTAAGCATGATGAAAGCAACTAAATGTTGTTTCCCATAGTGTGGCATATGTTAAAGAAAAATGCAGGTAATGTTTAGAATGCCACTGTGCTTACTTTTAATATTTCCTCACAGTAGAAATGATGTGTAAATAAAGAATGAGTTATATTTTTTGTAGGTCAGTAACATTAATTTTTACCTCCAGAGAGTAAAGACAGGAAGTGAATAGTGAGATGAGAATTTGCTTACTCTGCTAATAGGTTTGTAGCTGAATACTTAGTCTCTAGATTTTAAAACAGCTTAGCAACCCTGATGAATGCAAGTAAGTTAAAACACATCAGTCATGTGCAGATTTAAGAGGATTGGGTCTGAACAAACATGGCATGCGTTATGTGGCTGCTTTAAGAAAAGAAACAGGAGTGCTTTCAATATGAACCTGTTATCTAGATTTCCCTAAGAAACCTTACAAATAAAATTATATGGAGTAATATATTATTTTTTACATGTGGAAAACATTCAAAATCCTCCTTAAGTGATATAGTCAAAAACTCTGCTTGGGAATAGGACCAGCTATGCTGACCCTTGCCCTAAATGTATACAACAGGTCTGACCCTAAGAATGGGAATGTTTGAAATGCAGTATTCCCAATTATGGGGACAAAGCCTACACATGTAGAATTTGTATGGTGCTTTGTCCCTGTAGAGTGGAGGTAGAGGATAGCACCATTTATTTATTGAGAAAATCTGTATGTTTTAAAGCAATAAAACAAAGCTATTAAAATATAGCTATTAAGAGAAAATTTGAGAAAATCTGTATGTTTTAAAGCAATAAAACAAAGCTATTAAAAGCAAAACAAAGCCATTAAGCAAGCCACCAAAAAACAAGCTAACAATTAAAGGAGGCCAGGACATAGCAGCATAAAATACTCATCAAGCAGCCTAAAATGATGTAACTAAAATAATCTTTGAGCCATTCATCATAGGCATGGCATGTTGACATACATGTTGTCCATACAGAGCTGTTGTGTGAGAGAGTGGCAGAGTGAAGAAAAGTAAATAGGGATCCATAGCTTAGTAGCAGTATCCACATTGAACGCAGAAGGTCTTAGATTCAATCCCCAGCATCTCCAGTTTTAAAAGGAATCGGGTCACAGGTAATGTGGAAGGCCTCGATTTGACACCCTGAAGAGATGCTGCCTCTCAGGACAGATGATACCCACCTTGTTAGACCAAGGGTCTGGCTCATTATAAGGCAACGTCATGTGTTCATGTATGTGAACAGGTCAGAGTTACTGGCATCCTTCCCTGGAAATTCTTCTTTAGTTCCCACTTGCAAAGTTACTATTGTCATATTTTATTGCTTTGTTTTGTCTTTCAGCGTTAATGTTTTTAAGTGCTGGGTATGTTGGTTTACCATTGGGGCATATCTTTTAATCTCTGTACAGTAAACCACGCAGTTCTCAACCTCAACCAAATGCAGAATAATAATACTGACTGACTTTACAGGGGCATTGTAAGCATTTTTTAAAAGATAATGTACACAAGAGTGTTTTGAGCACTGAAGTCATGTAAGGGCTGAGGGTGAAGCAAATGGCCTGAGGCCTAAAGAGCTTCACACTGTTGTCTTCTAGGACTGTTGCTTATGTTGTGATGTCTTTATTGCCAGTTATAAGAAGACTCAAGAGACTCTGAGCCAAGCAGGACAAAAGGCCACAGCTGCTTTCAGCAATGTTGGGACAGTCATCAGCAAGAAGTTTGGAGATATGAGGTACAGAAAGCTGGATTTCATTTCCAGCAGGAAATCTGGTTTCCTCTCTCTCTCTCTCTGCCACGATTCATCTTTACTTGTTATCCTGTTTACCATACATGATAGCTTCTTTATTATTAAACTTATTAAAAAGACCTTGTGCCTGGAAAATGGGGTGTAAATTTAATAAAAATATACTTTTCTTTTACAATCTAGCATGTTCCAAGTGACTAAAGGTATTACTTGCAGACATTCTTTACTAAAGACCACTGGAAAATTTATAATCCAAGTCAAATAAAGCTTCATAATTCATGCCATGAATGAACATTTACAGATAAATATCTTTTGAGGAAGAAACACTTGACTCCAAGTTATACTTGGAAAAATGATTTTTAGCAAACTAGTGCTTTTTAATGTATTTTTAGTAATCTCCTGAAGACTTTTAAATTGTAATAAAGGCATTTGTAAAATGATCACAATTTAATTTGACTTGGCAAATTCTGAATGATTTCTTCTTTCTTTTTCCTTATCTCTCTTTGCTGTCTTCAGTGGAGCACTCTAAGCAAAGAATGGGGGTTCTGATCAGAGCCTTCCCCCCTTTTTGGCCTTGGGATCAATGTTCTTCCAATATGACATCTGGTGGGGGGGAATGCTGTGATTATCCCTGTAGAGTAGCAAGGATCTCCTGTTATCCTTCGATCTTAAATTGTAGATATTTGCAATTCTCCTTCCCCTGGCTTTAGTGGAAAGCCTCCTAATTACTTTGACAGAGTAGGATTGTGCCCTGGGACTATTACTTCTGCCAGCTCTCAGGCTTGTGTAATTAAGTATTAGTGCCAGCATTTCCAATTTCCTCATCCATGAATGAAAGAAAACCCTTTGTAGGCATCTTAACTTGTATTTTCTTGTATTATTTTTTGATTTACATAATCCTCTCATCTCTGGCCCTTTCACATAACATTGTACTACATGTACAGGAGAACATGCTACATACAATCCTCCTAATATGCACAATCATTATTTTGTCTGAAAGAGGCAATTCACGTATTCCCAGCCTTGGTACATGTGCACCTGAGCCCTGGTTTTTCCAGGTTTTAGTTTGTGTGCAGTGAAACTGAAAATATGAATGTTATCTCTTTCAGATAAAAAGGCAATCGTGCATATCAGGAGGACTGCATATCACACATTATTCCCATATGTGTGGTAAAACATAACTACTGGAACGGGTTTCTGTTACCGTTTCCTGTCCCTTCTCAAACTTGTATTTTCTCTGCTGTTGAAAGGTAGATTGCAAACTGTTTGGGTACAGGTACATGGCTGTTTTTTGGGGTGAAGGTTGCTTATGTTACTCTGTCAATCGTTGTATAAATGGATGGTGCTAGTTAAAACTAAGTGAATATATTGTTGAAAAGCTACTTTCATTTCACTGGATGTATGGAAAAATATCCTTTGTTTCCAGATCATTTATGCTTCTCATTGGCTAACATTGACAGCACAAGTCTGAGGAACTTTGCAGACACTACTCAAAATGTTTCGCACAAGAGTCCTACTATGAAAATGCTAAGATTTTTATCTTTTCCTACAAACTACATGCTGGATTTTAACTTACTGGAGAAAGTATCATTCTCACTTTGAGGAGGAGGGCATCCTCAAAATGGGTAATTCCCATCGCTTGCTTGGGGAGGCAGGAACAAAAGTCTTCACTCCTGTCTCCTTTTGAGGGCATAGCCCCCCCTCCTTCTCAGTTTGTTTCCTGCCTTGAAAGGGGAGAGCAGCATTTTTGCGGTGCTCTAGTACTTTAGGATTTTTTCTTTAGGAAAACTACTACTTCTCAGTCTATTTTATCTTTTTCTGTTTACTAGGACTGTCTCTTCTTGTTTCCTCTTTTTCCTTGTTCCTACTGTTAGCTTTCACGTCTCTGAGACTGGTTAATCCCGCACAAGTTCTTTTCCCCAGCTGACCTAGTCCCTGGGCTATTATCGGTGCTTCAGAACACCGAGGAACAGCCCTCCTGCAGCCACTCCCATCCCCAGATGGAGCTGAGCTCAGAAGAGGAGCCAGCCATGCCAAAGAAGAAGAAGAAAGATGTGGCAAGTAAAAAGGGCACGAAATGAGCCCTGCAGTCGGCCCCCTCTCGCAAGAGATCCTTACCAGCTGCCTCGGGTCAGATTTTGCCCCCAAGACTTGAGACTAGCTCTCCGCTGGCAGCGGAGGGCGCAGACACTACGGGTCAGATTTCTCCCCCAAGGCCTGGAACCAGCTCATTACCAGCGGCAGGTAATGTACCTCTTTTCTTCCCTGCAACCCATCCGGTGGAGGTTTTACAGTACCTTAAATCGGAACTGGCTAGTCTTGTTAGAGGGGCCTTTTTGGAGGGATTGCAGTCCCTTCAGCTACCTTTGCCCAGTCCTTTAGTGGGAGACTTCCAGGGGTTTGAATCATCCTCTCCACCACCCACCCCATGAGCCAGAGATGCCCCTGGTATTTGGGCCCCCAGGAGTGCTGAGCCTTTGCGTAGCTGGCCCACCAAGGCTGCCATGAAGGCCTCTTGTTCAAGGGCCAAGGAATCAGAGCCTCAATGCCCATCTTCTCAATCATTGGATGAGGAAGAGAGGGGGGAAAGGGGAATTTTCCTCAGATGAGGAAGTACCTGTAGCGAATGAGAAACAAACCAGGTTATATAGCAGTGAGGATGATCATTCCCTGCTCTCTAAAACCATTACAGCCCTTGACCTTCATCATGATCCAAAATTTGAGGAGTCTGAAGCAAAAAAGCTGAAGGGTGCTAAGGAGTTTTTCCATAAGCACTCGACTCCTTCACTTTCTGTTCCTTTCCTGGATTATTTTGATACCCTGGTCAAAGCTGAATGGGATAATCACATGGCTAATCAGCTGTTTCCTGCAGCCTCTAGGAGGTTTTATAATCTTAGCCCAAAAGCTGCCAAGATGCTACAGCTCCCCCTGGTGGACGCTCCGGTGGCAGCTCTGCAGTCTTCAGATATGATTGCAAAGGATGGCCTAGGTTCCATCAGACACACCTTATAAAGAAAGGCTGCAGCTTAAAAAGTATATGAGTCTGCTGCCTTGGCCATTAGTTGCTCGGCCACCTCCACCTTGGTGTCTAGGGCAGCCATTGTGTGGGATTGTAAACTCTCTCAGCTAATCTCCCTGGAAAATAGAAAAGCCTTGGAAGGAGTAAACAGGATTCTCAAGGCTGTTACCTTTTTTGCTGATTCTTCCCTGGATGCTTTGTCCTTTGCCTCTAGAGCCATGTCAGCCAGCTCTGCCATAAGGCGGTCTCTCTGGCTGAGACCCCTGCTCGAAGACTGTGCTCATGAGTTTTCATCCCCTCCCCTGACCGCTTCATTAAGTCACCTTCAACAAGGACCATCAGCTGAGAACCCTGGGAGACATCCATCAGCTACTGGAAATCAGCACTATCAAGGCAGTTCCTCCTTTAGAATGTTGCTCAGGCGTACATTTCATCTTTTTCACTGTGCCCAAAAGGAATGGGGACTGGTGCGCCATTTTGGATCTGAAATGAATGAATCAACATATCCTTCAAAAGAAGTTTTGCATGGAAACTTTGCACTCCCATAAGTATGCCCCGGGGCCTTTCTCACTGCAATAGACTTCACAGAGGCCTATCTGCACATTCCCATCTATCGGGACCACCAAAGATATCTGCGTTTTGCTTACCAGAACCAACATTTCCAGTTTCGGGCCCTTCCCTTCGGTCTGGCATCCGCGCCCAGAGTTTTCAAAAACGTCCTTGTCAAGGTGATATCCACATGTCGTCAGGATGGCGTCCAGGTATATCTGTGCTCCCTCCAGGGATCAGAGTATTGCCCACACCAACAGAATGCTCCAACTTCTCAAGACTCACAGCTTCCTAGTAAACTGGGACAAGAGTCATCTAGTCCCATCTCAGGTACTCCAGCATCTAGCAGTCCTCATAGACACTGCCACCAATTCCCTCTCCCTCCCTCCAGAGAAGGTACTCAGGTTAAAGACCCTAGCAAAACTCATCAGACATCAAGTGGTATATCATCAGCTTAGCATGCATAGGGCCCTTGACTCATGTCCTTCATGAGCCTCCAGGCATGATGATCTCATGCATCCTGGCCATTCCATGGGCGAGGCTCCATGCAAGGCCTCTCCAGTGGCTTCTGCACCCTCAACAGCTGAACATTCTGCTAAAGAAAAACAAGAGTGTCATTATCCCATCTTCGGTCAAGGTCAGCCAGCGATGGTAGTCGTCAATGAAGAATCTCTCCAAAGGTCTCCAGTATCTCCACAACCCTCCAGTTCAACTATTCACCAATGCGAGTCTCTCCAGATGGGGAGCAATCTTCTCAGATCAACCTGGCCAGGGGATCGGCCCCCTCCAATTCTTCAACATCAACGCCTTGGAGATCAGAGCATTTTTTCAAACTCTTCAGGCCTTTCATCCACTACTACAAGAGAAGCATGTCCTGGTTAGAATGGACAATGTGTCTGCAAAGGCTCATAGAAACAGAGTGGATCTTGATTCTCACTTCTTCACAGCCAGGCCCTTCTGGTCCTCACTTGGGCGGAGAAGAATCTCCTGTCCATTTCAGCCGAACATATCCAGGGAACCCAGAACGTTCAGGCCAACTGGCTCATCCAGAAGTCCCTGGACAAAGCTGATTGGTCTTTGAATCAGGGGGTCTTTCAGGAGTTGACATCAAGGCTGGGTACTCTGGTCCTGGACTTGTTTGCCTCTGCAAAGAACCACCACCTAGTTTTATTAGTTCTGAGTTCATATATCATGGCATACTCTCTAATGTGTTTATGTTGGGAATTACTGACAAATAAGTAATTGCTTATCATTTGGTGATTCATAGCTGTTTGAGAGGTGATACCGGAAATCTGTATTTAACCTTTGATGGCAGCTTCACACATGTAGGCATTACTTGCTGTTACAGTCCATGTTATACATGAATTATCTTTGAGAACCAATTTAAATTGTTATTTAGATATTGTCAGCAGTTTCTCTTATCATGGGAAAATGCTTCATATCTCCTTACATGCTAAAGATGTAAATCAGTGTTGCATAGGAAAAACAAGGGGATGTTCTGTAGGGATCTTTAAACAGAGGGATGAAGCTCTGTGGCAGGACTGGAAAAAATGGAGCTTGGAGTATGTTAATATAAATAGAGATGATTTATTGGGCAAGAGCAAGATGCATATATGCTGTCAAAATAATATTTACATATGTTACAGCACCAAACAAAATGCATACAATATATGTAAATAATGCCAATGCCCATGTGAAATCCTTGTGCAAAGGGTGAGAAAGAAAAGCAGAGCAGAAAAAATATTACTTGTCCTATTCTTCATGGATTTGTTATCTGGGGATAGCAGGTATCCAAAAGGCTGACAGAGATCTTGAGCCTGCATGAACCAAGAGATTTGGGGTTTCTAAAGGGGAAAGTTGGGAGGAATGCTAATCAAGATTTCGGGCAGAGGTTCTTGACAGTAGTCCAAAGAATGATCCTTAGAGGAAGGAATGTGGAGCAAGACTAGATGCAGTATGTCAGCTAGACCCTAGTAGGATGCAAAGCTGAGTATAAGGAATGATGACAGATCTTGATGTAGGAGTGAGGAAATAATAGGAACAAAATATATGGATTTCCTGGGCTTGAAGTGAAGGGAGGGAATTCATGCAAAGTCAGAGGCAAACCTCTTGACTGAGGGGGCTGAGGTGTTCTTGGACCCTGGGAACATCTGCACACCAAGGAAGGTCTGATTCTATATAAAGAAGGGATAAGTCTTTGGGATAGGAGGAAGTGAGACCATTGGAGGTTCCTCATTGTAACAGTTTCCAAATAAGGAGAGAAGAAAGAAGGTATGACAGAGGTAGAGTTCAGTGCTATCCTAAGCGGAGATAAGAAGTAAATATGAGGCAGGCAGTAGCTGATGTGAAAGACCTCTGCCTGAGACCCTGGAGAGCTGCTGTAAGTCTGAGTAGACAATACTGATCTTGATGGACCTATGGTTTGATTCACTATAAGCATACATAGGAATACAGCCTTAATCTGAAGCATGTGAAACAGCGCTAATTCAAATTTATTTTTAAACCGAGGCCAATTATTAACAAATATGGCAGTTTTTAAAATATATCTTCTATTGTATCTTTCATTGTCTGAGTAGGCAGTGACCTTGATGGATCACTGGTCTGATTCAGTATAAGGTAGCTTCATTTTTTTAGATTGAATGGTTTTATTTGCATTTAGCCATAGGCCATTACAAACATAGCTTCATTTGTTCATGGTCTAACTCAATATAAGGCAGCTCTTGTTATTCAATCCAGCTGGAGATATGAGTGCAGAATTCATTGATATATACTTTTGTACTATCAAGTCACAGCTGACTTATGGCGACCATATAGGGCTGTCAAGACAAGAGACGTTCAGAGGTGGTTTGCCATTGCCAGGTTCCACGTCACATCATGACCCTGCTATTCCTTGGAGGCCGCCCATCCAAATACTAACCAGAGCCGACCCTGCTTAGCTTTTGAGATCTGACGAGATCAGGCTAGCTTGGGGCTAGGCAAGTCAGGGTTCATTGATGTAGTTTATTATTTTGTCCCACATCTATACTTGAGGTATGGTTAAAATTCTCCTTAACATATGGTAGGATGGTATAGAAAACTGGCTGTCTAAATGGTTTTGTGCTTACCCATGGCAAGTTATCCCTTGCTAAATGGTCATTTATATACATCTAATGCCTTAGTTAGATTAGGGCAAAAAATAACTACACAAAAATTAGGCTTGTATTAGATAAAAGTTAAGGAAGGATTCTTTTCTGTCAAATTTTATAAATAAAGGCTTGAATCCTATGAACAAGTTCTGGACATGCTAGATAGTCTCTGCAGTGGAGCATGCTTCCTCTACTGTTGGAGATTCCATTTGTGCAGGGGCCCATTGAAAACCATTGCTCTTGCACAAATGGAGGTTTTATTGGAAGAGGAAGTAAACTTCATGGCACAGATTATCTAGTGGTCATGGAACTTGTTCATAGGATTCAAGCCACTATGTTTGCATTATATTTAACAGTAAAACTAGAAAGTTGCAGTTGACCAGGTTCTATGATACTGCTTATATAAAAGCAAAGGTCAAGACTGAACTTTACATAGAGTTTGCATCACCAAGGAACTTGGTTCATACAACTGTCGTATAGCAGGGCTTTGCCTTTGGTTTGCATCTTTGAAAAAAATTATCAGATTGTATTTGTTTAATCTACCAAGCACTGCCATTACATAAACTCTATTCATTTCTAGGGTTATGCAAAAAAAAAAAAAAAAAAAAAAGGTAAATTTCAGGTTTATTGTGCCTGATTTTTTTGGTAAACCCGAAATAAGCCAAATACCCATACTGGCAAAGGGTTATTCAAATTTATTTCCAGGTTTACCGAAAAAAATTTTAGGCCCATTTTAGTCTATGGGGATTTTTTTCGAAGCTCCTGTGGGAGTATTTTTGGAGGTAGAGTTCCTAAATTTTCAGGGTAGCTTCAAGGGACTCTCCTTGCATGAACCCCAAAGTTTGTTGAAGATTAGGTCAGGGGTCCAATTTTATCAGGTCCCAAAGATGTTGTCCCCCCGGAGGAGGGCGTTAGCTCCTTTTCTCGCCTCCTTTCCACCAAGAGGGGTGTGTGGCTTCACCTGCTTGCTGTCCCCTCCCTGCCCGCTCACGCTCTCTCTCTTTTCCTGGTGTGCCCTGCACCTGCACTGACTGTCTGGCTACGTCCCTGGGCCATGTCACTCAGTGCCCAGTGAGCTCTTGCTCAGTTGGTTCCCTGATGCTGCCTTCCCCCCATCCTCCTTCTGCCATGAACATCTTCTGCCTCACCGGGAGCCTGTCCCATTTGGCGGCTATCATCATTCTGCTCCTCAAGATCTGGAAGACCTGCTTGTGTGCTGGTATATCTGGGAAAAACCAGCTTCATCGGCGTGGCTTCTGTGCAGTCCCACATGGGTACTGCGCATGCGCAGGCCAGCCGTGGAGAACTTATGCTGGAAAGCTCTAGAATCTTCAGGCCGCTCTTGCCCCTCCCCCATCCTTGGCTCTTCCCGCCTAAGTGGTCATGTGACAGGGGGGGCGAGCGGCCGTCCCTACAGTTCTTTCTTCGCCACCGCGTGAGATAGAACGTTTTCTGGTGAGCTCCTATTATTAAGTTGTCATATGGAAAATATGATGGCCCTTTTCAAAAAATGTTCCTCGTGCAGCTATAAAATGTCGCAATTAGACGAGCACGACGAGTGCATCTATTGCCTGGGGGGGGTCATATCACTGCGTCCTGCAGACATTGCAGCTCGCTTACCCACTGCACCCGCCAGGACAGGGCCCTGAAACTTAAAGCTTATCTCTATGAGCAATCCCTTGCTCCCGTCCTTAAGGCCTCCGCCAAAAAATCCCCTTCTTCATCCTCTAAGAAAAAGAAAAAGCCGGATGCCTCTACTAGCTCCAAAAAGACAACATCGTCTACTACAGGGGCCCCTGAGAAATCTCCCCGTCGCAACAAAGAACCGAGCAGCCAGCGTCGGTCGACGTCGAGGAGGGGCTCGACACCACCAAAGAGCTCGACGTCGAAGAAGGGATCGGTGCCGGGACATCCCTTGACTCCTAAGGAGGACTCGGCACTAAGGACCATTACGACTCCTAGAGAGGGTTTGGAGATCGGCACCGAAGTCTTCCCCGTCAACCTCTCTTAAGAATATACGGCGATCCCCTTCCTTGACCCAGCAGCACGGTTCTAACGAGCGTCATCGCCGCTCCATCAGGTCTGGTGAGTCTCTCCTTCATTCGCCAGCTTCCTCTCAGGGATGCCACAGCCGTGCTCCATCACGAGGGAAAGACTCCAGGGAACGGAGACATTCCAGCTCCCCCAAGCGGAAGAGGTCCCCCCGTGAGGGACCTCCCCGTCGGATCATGATGTGATAGTGATCCCGGATTTCCATTCTGACTCCAACCTGCGCTCACGCCGTTTTGCCAAGTCGCACCGCAGCAAGTGTTACTGATCCCGTCGGTATTGGGATCAAAGGGGCAGCTGCTCTTGCTGCCACTCTCCACCTCCTCGTCAAAGAGAGAGCAGACGACGGGATTCACCTCCCGGTCGTGACACACCTAGAGATTCCGAACGACGCCAGGACCCTTCGCCACGAAGGAGCCCAGATCGGCACCGATCTCATTCATCTGGTGGGCGTCGAGAGGACCGTCGGCACAGAGGAACTCCACCTGATTCACGACGGCGGGCCTCGACATCGAGGGGCCGTACCAGATCGCCGAGAGACCGCAAAGTGAGGGCATCGACGCTGCAGGCTTCGACGTCGAGAGATGCTGCCTGCACGACAAGGCAGGTCTTCCAGTCAGACCCCTCAGACTCTGACAAGGACACTAGATTATCCCATAGGGGTTCTGAAACTTCATCTTGGCCTTCGCCTGACGACGTGGTGGGTGATCCATTCCCTGTCTCCCCTTCGGAGGATATTAGGGGCTATAATGACCAGTTGGCTAGAATGGCCAAAACCCTTGGGCTTAAGGTTGATCCCGCACAATCCCGGGAGGAGGATCCCATAATGGACGTCCTGTACTCCCCTGAGTCCGAACCAGTTGCTATCCCCATGGTGAAGGGTGTCAGAGGAATTGCCCTTACTAACTGGGCTAAGCCAGCTTCTTATCCGTTAATCCCCAGGAAGGTGGATAATCTTTATAGGGTACAGGAAGGTGAATTCCCATGCCTATACCAGCACCCTCAAAGTAGTTCTCTGGTGGCGGATACTCTCCCAGCCAGGGGGAAAGCTGGCTCTCATTCTTCCCCTTCCGACAAGGAAGGTAGGAAGCTCGATCTCCTGGGTCGCAGGCTTTACTCTGCAGTTTCCCTAGGTTTAAGGGTGGCCAACCACAGTGCGTTGATGGGACATTACCAAATGTTACTTTGGGAACATGTCACTGACTTATTCCCTGACATAGCGGAGGAAAAGATAAAGGTAGCCAAAGCCATGCAATCGGAGGGCTATCGCTTAGGCTGTCATCAACTTTATGCGGCCAGGCACGCTGCCGATGTTGCCAGTAAGACCTTGGCGTCCAGCGTGGCATTAAGGCGCTTTTCTTGGCTCCGTTCTTCTAATTTGCCGCAGGAAGCCAAAAATAGATTGGAGGACATGCTGTTCGATGAACGAGCCCTCTTTAATCAAGCCTCTGATGAATACCTTCACAAGTACAAAAAGGATCGGGCTGTCACCAAATCATTAGGCATTACAGCACCTGGGCCTTCAACCTCATCCTTCCACTCCAAGTATAGACCCAGACAGAATCCCCCCTTCTATAATAGAGGGTATCGTTTCAATCCTTACCAATATTCGGGGCAAACCCGACAGCCCTTCAATCCACCTGACCAGAGGAGGTTTCCCCCCAAGAATAGGGGAAAGAGGGGTGATAGGTCTCCACAAGGCAGACCGAACCCAAAGAAGGGCTCACAATGACTAACTGTTCCTGTTTCTGGTTTACCTGCCCTACGTTTCCTGGACAGGTTGTCTGCATTCCATTCCGAATGGACCCTCATTTCAGTAGACCAATGGGTGTTATCCATAATAAAACATGGCTATTTTTTGGAATTGCTGGATTGTCCTTTCTTGAGTCCTCCCTTAAGAGATACTCAGGTTCTCCCCATGTTATGGGATGAGATCGCAGAACTGCTTCAGAAGGGTGCGATCAGCCAGGTTCCTAAGGATCAGATCGGTGGGCAAGATAGCTGCAGAGGAGGCCCAGGTGATCTTGGTAGCCCTTTTTTGGCCGAAGAGGCCGTGCTTCCCCCTGTTCTGGAAACAGGCACAGGGGCGGTTCTGGGAACTCCCGATAACCCCGGACATGATTTCAATAGGGAGGTGTGGCATCCTGCTATGCTCCATCTTACAGCATGGCTGATCCAATGATGGGGGACATCCCCAGGGAGGTGGCAGAGGTAATCATGGCAACTAGAAAGCCTTCTACCAGGCGTTCTTATAGTAGTAAGTAGAGGGAGTTCGAAATCTGGGCAACAGAAGGGCTTAAGTCCAAACTCGTGTCACCTGGCCAGGGTACTAGAGTATCTTTTATCCCTAAAAGGAAGGGGACAGGCGAATTCGTCCGTGAAGGTACACTTGGCGGCCATTTCGTCTTTGCATGATGGAGTGAGAGGTCGGTCCCTCTTCTCGCAGCCGTTATGTAAACGGTTTTTAAAAGGTCTCAATAATACTTTTCCCCCTGTGAGGGCACCCTTGCCACAATGGAACCTTACCAGGGTGTTGGCCCAACTGATGACCAAACCGTTCGAGCCGTTATCATCATGCCCGCTGTATTATCTTAGCTATAAAGTGGCATTTCTGGCAGCCATTACTTCCACCAGGAGGGTCAGCGACTTGTCTGCTCTACGTCATGACCCCCCATTCCTTAAGGTGCATAGTGACAGGGTGGTCCTTCGCACCAGTATTGATTTCCTCCCTAAGGTGGTTTCCACGTTCCACATGTCTCAGGAGATAGTTTTACCCACGTTCTTCCCAGATCCACAGATGGATGAAGAATGACGCCTGCACACATTAGATGTCCGACGGGCTCTTTTATTTTACTTACACAGATCAAAACAATATCGTAAGGAGAATAATTTGTTTGTGTGTTTCTTTGGCCCCAAAAAGGGGACGTAGGGCCTCACCTCAGACCATCTCACGATGGGTGACCAAGGCCATCTCTATCGCCTACCAGTCGGCAGGCAAGGAGTGTCCCCTCAATCTTCGAGCACACTCAACCAGAGCAGTGGCCTCCTCAGCCGCTTTCCTGGGATCCACTAGTCTGTTGGATATTTGCCGGGCTGCGACCTGGTGCAGCCCAGCCACCTTTGTTCGCCACTATTCCATGGACGTTGGCACCCGCAGTGACTCCGTGGTGGGGGTGGCAGTTTTGAACACAGTTCTGTAAGGGAAATAAAAAGTTATTAGTTGCAACCTTACTCCCGCCTCCTGTGTTTCATTAGCGTGCTATTCTCCCATGTGGGACTGCACAGAAGCCATGCCGATGAAAAACAGTGTTGCTTACCTATAGCTGTTGTTCATCTAGTGGTCTTCTGTGCAGGCACACATCCCTCCCTCCATCCCCGCTGTGGTTGCTCTCTTGCAGGTCAATTCCGCGGCGGCGAAGTGGAAAACTGGAGGGATGGCCGCTCACCCCTTCCCATCACATGACCACTTAGGCGGGAAGAGCCGAGGATGGGGGAGGGGCAAGAGCAGCCCGAAGATTCTAGAGCTTTCCAGCATAAGTTCTCCGCGGCTGGCCTGCACGTGCGCAGTACCCATGTGTGCCTGCACAGAAGACCACCAGATGAACAACAGTTACAGGTAAGCAACACTGTTTTTCTCTTTGCATTGGTCTTCAGTCCTTTTTTTGCCTCCTTTCCACCGAGAGGGGGGCGTGGCTTCACCTGCTTGCTGTCCCCTCCCTGCCCGCTCGCACACGCTCTCTTTTCCCGGTGTGCCCTAAGCCTGCACTGGCTGTCTCTGGCTACATCCCTGGGCCACGTCGCTCAATGCCCAGTGAGCTCTTGCTCAGTTGGTTCCCTGATGCTGCCTTCCCCCCATCCTCCTCTGCTGCCATGAACATCTTCTGCCTCACCGGGAACCTGTCCCACTTGGCGGCTATCATCATTCTGCTCCTCAAGATCTGGAAGACCTGCTTGTGTGCTGGTATATCTGGGAAAAACCAGCTTCTCTTTGCATTGGTCTTCACTACTCATTACCTGGATCTCTTCACTGCATTCATTTCATTTTATAACACTTCTATGAAGCTTATCTACATTGCTTGTTCGTATGCCACATTCTACCTGATCTACATGAAATTTAAGGCTACCTATGATGGGAATCATGAAACATTCAGAGTGGAGCATCTCTTGGTTTCAGTTGGCAGGTTGTCATTCCTCGTCAATCATGACTTCACCCCTCTAGAGATCTTGTGGACCTTCTCCATTTACCTGGAGTCAGTTGCTATCCTCCCTCAACTTTTCATGATCAGCAAAACTGGGGAAGTGGAGACCATCACCACCCACTACCTTTTCTTCCTGGGCCTGTACTGTGCCTTGTACCTTATCAACTGGATTTGGCGCTACTACTTTGAGGGGTTCTTCAACCTCATAGCTGTTGTGGCTGGCGAGGTCCAGACTATTCTGTACGGTGTCTTCTTCTATTTGTATGTTACAAAAGTACTCAAAGGAAAGAAGCTCCGTTTGCCAGTGTAAGTGCTTAGAACAATCCTGACCCCAAGCAAAAGCTGAAGTTGCTTGAGACAGAAAGTCCCCATACCTCTGCTTGCGGAGGGTCATCAGCAGGCTCTGTAGGACCAGAGAACAACCAGCTGACGTCTGTTTCTTTGCCCTCTATCTTTTTTATTACTATGCATAAAGATTTTTTACATAAAGAAACGTAATACTGTGTGAATTATTTCAGGGTGTAGGTTCAATTGGAATTGTTCCAAAAGTGAGATTTTTTGGTGAGGTTGTTTATGACCAGGAATTAAGTGAAAATGTTTTTGTTCCCACCCACCCCCCATGGATTCTTTTGAAATTACTGACTTTGCTTTGATGCACACAGACGTGTGCTGATTGATGGATGGTAACAATTTTGATATCAGATTCCATTCCACTGTATTTATTCCCCCCCACACGTACAAGTTGAATGTTTTGGGTTGTCAACAGAAGGGAAGACCAGAAATTCTCGTGGTTAGGATGCTGCCATTTCATAAATTTTCTTAAATCAGCTAGGATTCCCTCCCCTATTTTTTCCAATAGGGAACCCCTCCTATAGTATCTGCTAGTACATACCACCTTCTACCTCTGATACCTTTTGAAGATATTAGCTTGAGAGTATTTGGTGCCAATGCAGGGGTTTTGAATATGGGGTTTTTGCATTTGTAAAATTAGCAGCAGGCCCTTCCATTGTGTTATTTTGTTCAAGATGAAACTCTTCCACATTTTGTGGGTGCTCGAAGCCTCTACTTTTTCTTAATGGCTTCATTGTTAACAGCTGTTAAGGACAACCCTTGTGATAGTTGTCCAACTTGAAGTACTCTGTAGATGGCAGTTTTTAAAAAAACCATATCTGCAACTTCTTAAAAAACCAATAACTTTACGAGCAATGTCCGTGTTTAGCTGCAAACAACTTTTAGAATGTGCCAGTTTTGAGCAATTTAGTGTAATTTTTATAAGCCTTATTCCTCCATCAGCAGCACCAAGTACTATTCTGTCTCACCTTTGAATGCATTGATTCCCTTTTTTTACTGAGCTGATGCATGACAACTTCTCATGTGTTCCCATCCTAAATAAACATTTTATGAAGTGGTAAAAAAGGAAAATAAGAAAATCAGCCCCTTGTTTATAAACAGCAAACTGAATGTGAACCAAATTGGCAGGTGTTCAAACATCTTCATGCAAAACTGGCTAATGTATGTAAGTGTTGCTAGTGGAATTTATTTTTACCTCTCTTTGCATTTAATTTTGACACAGCATGTGAACACTTTTGATGTTGATTATTCTATGTCCAGCTATTTTCATTACCTGTATGCCAACTCTTAATCCTTTTTAATTTTTCCTTGTGCTGCTGTTCCAGGTCACAATCACTTGGGTAAGATTAATCCATTGTTTGTTTTGTGGAGGAGGACATGACATGGTCCTTGAGAACTGTAGCTTGAAGCCTAGAAAGTTACATAATTTCAACAAGAACATCTTGATTGTACAGCTTGTTTTAGCCAGTGTATTAAAGAAAACCTGGGGCAAGCTTACTGCTTTCTTGGCAGGATCAGACAACATTCAATTTCCCATAATGAAGGTCATTCAAAATGTGTCCCTCTCAGGAAAAATTAATTAAACTTATATTTCTTTCAACAATTCTGATTTTTCCAGAGATTGAAATATAAAGCACCAAACACTACTGGACTGTGTGGTTGCTTTTATACAGACTAGGGGCATTATTGTAGCCGCAACACTATATGCAATCCATCCATTAATTTTTTTGTTTTAAGGTTGTTGTTGTTGTTTTAATTTAAGTATGTGAAAAGATAGGTGAATATCTGGATGGCCTGTTCAAGAACGGTTTGGGTTCCAGAATTTAGTGCAGCTGTGGATATTTAGTCCTGGGCATATCACTCATAGTCCCATAAGTAAGATGGGAGGAACGTGAAGGTTGTATGAGCTTTCATTCCTGATTGAGCAATAGCAGTTGAAATTACCAAAAATAATAATGGAAGAAAAATGCCTCTCTGCGGGACAGAGATTAAGGAAGAGGATGCCTGCTTTCCCCATTTTCTTAATTCAGCCTTTCTCTCTATACGCTTACAAGTGAAGGTTACTGTGAAATTTAGGTCGTATCACACCAAGCTTCTGGATTAGTTAATTTCACTCTGACTTTAAATGTTGTTGAAGAGCAAAATATTTTTCAGTGGCTGACAACTGCAGTACCCATATGGTATCTGACGAAAGGAGCTTTGACTCTCCAAAGCTTATACCCGAAAAATATTGTTGGTCTCTAAGGTGCAACTGGACTTGAATCTGACACCCCTATAATATACAAAGTGGAGTTTCACTGGGACGTATTCTATGACAGTCTTCCATAGTTTCATGGAACTCTTGGGTTCTGCAGATATCTCTTAGGGGTTCCATGAAATTTTATAATCTGCCGCCTCAGGCACATCACTTCTATTTTTGCCTGTGAACTATGTTTAATACTTTTTACTAGTTTTTATCAGTGAGAAGGACTTGAAGTTTCATTAGAAATCACATTACAGAATTTCCTCAACCAAAGAAGTGTTAGAAGCCTGTATTCTGCACTGTTCTTTTGGGCTCTTTCATCTTTTGTGACACTTGCTACTGGAATTCACTTATATAAGATAATGCAAGTTCCACCATGTCATGAGTACCAGATTTTGACTTGAAATTCTAAGCTTTGAAAACTGATCATAATGCAAACCTGTATTAATATTGTTGTATTTTCTCTTTTCTCTCCCATGCTCTTTTGACAGCTATTCTATCCGTCATTCCATAAGTATGCCTGCTATGAGGTAAAAGTTATACATTCTTGTTATAGTGGTGTAATGGAAATTTTATATTAATGTAGACATTAGGAAGAATTTCCTAACAGAGTGGTTCCTTAGTGGAACAGACTTCCTCGAGAGGTGGTAAGTGCTCCTTCCCTGGAGGTTTTTAAGCAGAGGCTAGATGGCCATCTGTCCGCAATGCTGATTCTGTGGGCAGTTCAGGGGAGGGAGGGCATCTTGGCCATCTTCTGGGCATGGAGTAGGGGTCACTGGGTGTGTGTGGGGGAGGTAGTTGTGAATTTCTTGCATTGTGCAGGGGGTTGGACTAGATGACCCTGGTGGTCCCTTCCAACTCTATGATTCTATGGTAGAAAATGATGTGTAATCCTCAGCCTCTAGCTGTTATGAAATACACATGTTAATATGAGGGGGGGGAGTTCTCTCCCTTTTAACTTATACTGCTACTTTATTTTAAACACACACCCAGAAAATATCTTGTACGCCTTAGCAGAAATTAGAGAAAACCAAGAAGTCTATCTAGATGGTCGCAGTTCTGTGATGCAGGTAAATATTCGTACTGCGCTCAGAATGGACCTAGAAATACAGAGGAAACACAACATATTAATAATGAAAAATTGACTGGTGCTTTAAAAGGGTGCAGTCTGTGTGCTTTTGCCGTATTGCTAGGAAATTAATTGGCTTCTCCCAGAAAAGGAGAAAGATCCAACTCACATTTCACATTATGCTGACTGTCCTCTTTACAATTTATATGCCTGCTTCAGAGGCACGTACACTAACATAGAGCCAGTTAAAAGTTTCCAAATGGAAACCTGTCTTGAGTTGACCGTAGTTCGGGCAGGGCTGCCTAAGCTATGGGAAGCAGCTGTGGCCATTGCTTAGAGTAATTTTGTAACAACCAACACTGAACTTGTGCAGTAAAGTATATGGAAGTGATAAAGGGTTTTGTGCTTAATGGTCTGTGCTGCTTCCTTCCATGGAACTGAAGAGCTTCTGCTGTCTTCTTTGGGATCAACCTAGATCATTGTTCCCGTTTGCAGCATGGAATTAACATGCAATTTAATTTGATCACCATCCATTCTTCAACCTTAGCTGGATCCTAAGTATATTGAGGTAATTCTAGTAGATGTCATGGACCATACTCCTAAATAAGTATTCTGTCTAAATTGAAGAAGAAGAGTTGGTTTTTATATGCCGACTTTCTCTGCCTTTTAAGGAGAATCAAACCAGGTTACAATCTCCTTCCCTTCCTCTCCCCACAACAGACACCTTGTGAGGTAGGTGAGGCTGAGAGAGTTCAGAGAGAACGGTGACTAGCCCAAGGTAACCAAGCTGGCTTCATGTGGAGGAGTGGGGAATCAAACCCAGTTCTCCAGATTAGAGTCCACCGCTCTTAACCACTGCACCACGCTGGCTCAGAACCTATGAGACCCTTGGAAATCTGTGATTGCATCATTGCAGTGTTTTTTAAAGATTAACTACAGCTGTGTGTGGTCATTGCATGGATGGGACAGGGGATTTAATCCTGTGACAGCCCTCTAAAAACAAAAAGACACAAAACACATACTGGTCTTTTTATTTTCCTTTTAAAAGTCTAATAACATTGAAAGGGGGGTTGGTTTTGGTTGCAAAACCATGCAGGGATAAAAAAGTGAAATGCCCTCTTGGTGCAGCTTTGATATGGATTGGGGCCTTCTGTGACTATGACTTGTCTTTAGGACTTTTTACTCTGACTCTTTGTCACCAAGGGAGATGGTATGAATGCATTTTCATTTGTGTAGTACCCTGAATATTGAGCAATTTTTCATTGGCAGTAAAAAGGTCTTTCTTTCCTCCCCAGTGTCTCACTCTACCACTTAACACTGGGCAGAAAAAGGCAGTTGGAAAGTTGTGGAACATGCACGTTTTGTGTGTGCAGTCACATAGGGCTCTAGTGTGCATTTATTTTGCATAGAACATCTAGTAGTACACTGTTCTCATATGTGCTGCTTTTGATGGGTGGTGCCCTGTGTTACCTTGTGTTTGCATTCCAGCCTCACTCAGGGCAGCAGCACAGCTGGCCAAAAGCTGCATGCGAGACGGTTTTAGCACTTTAGACCCAACTGTTTGGTAAAGAAAGGATGCTCCACAAGTTATCTCTGGTGGTGTAGCGGGTCCTGAGGATTTTCCCCAGCTGGCACACCCCACTCAGGTTCCTCTTCAGTGGTGGCATCAGTACTACGTCCCCTTGATGAGAAAAGTAGTGATTTCTGAAGCCAGCAGACCTCAGGGGATCAAATTCATCTTCTGGTTGACAGTTGTTTGAAATTGAGTGCATATTGTTACTATTACAGTAGCCAATATGGCAACACAATATATATGCAGTTACTTAAGTGGGTCTTACTTCTGTGTTGTCATGGCTCTCAAGATCATCATAACTGAAATTTAGAGGTAATGACAAGTGTATAGTTGCTGAACTACAGAAGTATATTCTGACAGAGTAATTTTGTTATTGTGGCATTATCTAATGGAAACTGAGGACATAAATCTATTAAAGGGCTGACAGTTTTGTGGTTTACTTTTCCAGGAATTCTCCTACGTTCAAATCCTTTGAAGAAAAGGTTGAGACCACCGTCACAAGCCTTAAGGTATGCAGCAGAAGTGGCGTGGCTGGCTAGGTCTGCACCTGCTTGGTTTTGCATGAATCTGCCACTGAAAATAATACAAGTAATTGGGACAATCAACACCTTATACTGTGATCAGCCACTGATTGTTACTTCACGCTGGGAAAGGAGAGGGGTAGTTACCTGCAAGTTATATGTCATTAGAGAAATATAAATCTTCCCACTATTACTGTTGTTCAGGTTGTGTATACTCAAGAAATGATCACTTCTTCATGTCCTGCCCATGCCCTGTAAGATCAGCCTAGAGCAGTGGGTTTCATCTTTTCTAGAACCAGGGCCCACCTTTGACATCCAAGGTGGCTGCATTTGGACCACCAAGCTGCAAGCATGTAACATATGGAAGAGGAAGAGCTGGAGTTATGTCACTGGTGTCAAGGCCAGGACTATGGGGAGCAGACCAACAGAACTGGAGATAGAAAGCCAAAAGGTGTACCATAAAGGAACAAGCTAACAGCAAGAGAAATGGATGAATCTTTGTTGCTGAGTGGGCTTGCCATCCTGTTGCTCTTAAAGAGAGCGTGCAAGGGGAAGAAGGCAGAACAGTGCCTTTGTTCACCAAAAGCAACTGCTCCCCAAGAAGGTGCAAAACAAAAAGGTGGCTGTATAGCAGCCCACAACCCAGCATTTGGGACTCTGTGTCTCACCTAATGGTCACAGTCCATTTGTGGAAGACCCCTGATCTAGAACATCTTCTCCGCAGTTAGAGGACGTCTGTTGGATTGCTTCGCTATTCTTTGGATTGTTCTTCATCGCTTTTTTCTTCAAGTTGTCTCTTGGTTCCGTTATGGCACTTTTCAAAAATGCAAGTCCTGCAGGACCAAGATGGTGAAATCAGACAAGCACAAGGACTGCCTTCTCTGCCTGGGTGAGGGACACATTCTATCCTCCTGTGCCCTCTTCACCCCTAATGCCCGCAAAGACCGGAATCTGAGGCTCAAGGCTGCCCTTTGGGAGAAGGCCATGAACTTTCCCGGAGTTCAGGACTCGGGGGGGAAAGAGATCCAAAGCATCTAAGAAAGAACTAGTTTCTTTAAGGAGGCAGGTGAGGGATATTCAGATGGGATATTGATGCCGTGTCTTTTAAAACTCAGGATCCAGTACAAAAATTTAATCAAACAAAAGAAAATGGAACACACTTTTATTTTATTAGAATCTGAATATTACATTTTTAAATTAAAGTTGCATTGGTGGTGGAAAGTGCCGCCAAGTCGCAGCCAATTTATGAAGACCCCTTATGGGGTTTTCAAGGCAAGAGACTTTCAGAGAAGGTTTGCTACTGCCTGCCTCTGTGTAGTGACCCTGGACTTCCTTGGTGGTCTCCCATCCAAATACTTACCAGGGCTGACCTTGCTTAACTTCCAAGATCTGACAAGATCAGGATAGCTTGGGCCATCCAGGTCAGGGCAAAAGCTATATTAGACAGCAATTTTCATGCTTCTGCTGCATGATTGCACTTTTATAAATTTTAACATTAGAAAACTTATATGATGGCCAACAGATTCAGAAGTGACATCGCATCTAGTTTTAGAGTTATCCTGAATCAAGTAGCGATGTAGGTTTGAAAAGAATTTGACTTGGACCCTAAGCCTAGCTACAGTTTGTAACCTATTAGTCCCTTGCAAAAGCAGTTCTCCACTGTGTGTTTTCCTCTGGTTTCAAGTGCTCATTAGCTCACTGAAAGATGCTGATTTTGCATAAGCAGGGGCTCCTAGTAGCAGAGGATTGCCCCTGCAGCCAAAAAAGGGATAGCACAAATAGAAGGGAGGCTTAGGATCGAAGTCTATTATGGATTTTGAATAATCTTACCCAAAACTGATTGGTTCTCGTAGGTTATCCGGGCTGTGTAACCGTGGTCTTGGTATTTTCTTTCCTGACGTTCCTTACCCAAAACTGAATTTGTAACAAAAACGTAACTTGGGGCAAAGTGCTATTATTTCATACACACACTTTGCCTCTTGCAGAAGTCAATACTACTCTAGAATTGTCAATTTTGCAAGTTAGCTCGAGCAGCTTTCTACAAAGGAACTGTTTTAAATAGCAATTATTTCTGTGCCTCCTTTTCTTACCCTCACCTGGATAGCCCTAGGCTCGCCTGATCTCATCAGATCTCTGAAGCTAAGCAGAGTCGACCCTGCCTAGTATTTGGCTGGATGCCCTTCAATACCAGGGTCGTTACCCGGAAGCAGGTAATGGCAAACCACCTCTGAAGTCTCTTGCCTTGAAAACCCCACCGGGGTCGCCATAAGTCTGCTGTGACGTGACAGCCAAAACAAAAGTTGCTATTACACTTATAACCCCTTTTGTTTTGAGTTAAAGAAACAAAAAAATACCTACTTTTTACAGTTACAGATCGTATTTAATTACAGTGGTCCTAAGCATTTATTTTGCCAATAACAGCAGAAAAATTAGCCTTCTTGTTTAACCAAATGTATCAGTCATTGGCTTGCTTGTTCCTTTCAGACAAAAGTCGGAGGTGCAAGCCAGAGTGGAGGAAGTTTTGAAGAAGTTCTCAGTTCTGCTGCCCATGCCAGTGCCCAGAGTTCCAGCGTGGGCGCTCGTCTTCCAGAAACAGAAGAGGCGCTTCAGTGCTAGATAGAAGAGATGGTATTGGTTTTCTCCACACCTCTGCTTAAGACCAATTCAGCTATGTAAGCACTGTATATATTCTCCATGTGATTTGGTTGACCGAGTGGAAGTTTGAATCAAGTACTACCAGAGGCAACAACCATGATTCTCTGGCTAGGACTTACTGGCAGATTGAAGGTACCTGTTTAGAAATGGTTCCTGGTTGTTTCTATGTTTGTTTTTGTATGTGGCTGTAGAACGTGGTAACTTGGAAAAAAATAAGTGGGTCCTATGCGTGCCAACAGACTCAGAGTGTTACTTTATAAATGCTTCTTTTCCACATCCAGCTTCTACAAGAAATGGTTGTTCCACTTTTGAAACTGACCTCTACAGATGTTGTATTCTATAGAAATTTGTCCATATATGTATATATGTTATATATTTAGTCATGGGTTCAAATAATCTGTTTTAAATTGGATTTCGGATACTTGGTATTTGTGAACAAGTTACCAGCTTGTCTTTAATTTCTTATTACCTCTCATTTCTACACTTGTACCTGCTTTGATCTTTGACTGGTTTTATTTAAAGGTCAGGCTGCAGTTTTAGACATGGCATTTGTCCTAAGTCTACAACCCACTGTTGTTCCACAGCCTCTTTTTAATTCACTGACTTGGTGGATTGCCGCCTTTTGTAATGAGCTTTCAGTGCCACAACAAAAGTACTTCTTTGTTACCAATAAACGGTTTTCCTCTACTCAAGGACTCTCTGGCTGTAGGTTTCTGTTTCTTTGCAATCAGTAAGTAAACAATATAAGAGAATTAAGGTATTCAGAAATAACTTATGCAGCACTATCTAGCTGCTGTAAGAAATGCTGATTTTTAAAAACATTTTGTTTAAGCAAACTTGTGAAAGACAAAATTAGTATTTCAAAGCTTTCTAGTCAACTTATTTTTCTCATAAGTTTTTTTTCTCATACTGCTGATTAAGAGCCAAGAAAGATGTGCCCAATCCCTATGGTAACATTTAGTTCAAGATGAAATGTTATGTAATGTTATTGCCATCCAAGTTTTCCCTCATGCTTCACTTCAAATGGCTTAGTCAAGGCCTGGGGAGTGTGCTAAGCATGGGAATATATCTTCTATAAGTTAACTTCACCGGTGTTCCTGTAACACAGTTTGCACCTACCATGAGCTTTAACTGGAACATGAATGGGTGCCAAAGGTGATATCTTCTAGGGGCTAATTCATACAAACAGTGCCAACCTCTCTTAAGCAGAAATTAATGTGGAAAAATGTCACATTAGTCCCCTGCACTTTGATTTTTTAACAGAGGATAGAATGGGTCTGAATCTTTTTGGCACTGTAATCTGTTGAACTAGCTGTCATAATTGTTTTGTACAAAAATACAGCTAACACATCTTTGCAAAAATAAAAAAAACCTGGGATAGGCAGCTATAGATAGTCATGTTAAATTCTTGCTCTCTAGCAGTTCTCCCCCTTTCCAGGAACCTGGAAATTTCTTCTCTCATTTCTGTCTCTACTTGATAAGAACAACCAGTACTAAGCCAATATATACTCAATAGAATTCAATGAGCAACTATTTGTGTATTTCAACAATTATATGAAAATACAAACATTGTAACAGTAATGTGAATGTGCAAACAAAAGTTTTTTCAACAACATAAGCAAAGACCACACAAAGCAATAGCAGTCCACAAGGGAGGATGGAGAAGTCCACTAGCAAGGGGCTTGTGAGCCTCAAACAATGAGCAGTCTCAATTGGACCACAAATTGCAAATCCACGTATCAAACATTTGAAATATGCAAGAACATGGCACAAAGTGCCCAGCGAAGCTCAGAGCGGAGCCCGGGAACGCCTTCTGGATGTATAGCCACCAATATACATTGGCTTCTTCAGCCAGCATTAAATCTCTTTGGCAGTCACAGTGGAACCCGCAAAATTAATGTAGCTAAAAATAGCTCAGTCTTTAACGTTTGCCACAGTCTCTTGCCCTTATCTGGATGTTTGTGTCTGGTTTCCTATTTTTTAGAATATACAAGCTCATGTGTGCATATGCAATATACAAGCTCATATAGGCCCCCCGAAAGACATCTGAATCTAGTTTAGCATGTATACTCTTTTAACAAACCCTACCCAAGCCTGACTTTCACTAGAGCAATACAGTAGTAACCTGTACAGTAGCACACACACCCCGTCTGAAGTTGAGCAAGCTGTTAAGATACCAAGGGGACAGGCTATTTCTCCTTTGCAAGAAAGCGGATTCTGGTTCTTCCTGCAGATTATCACATCTTCATCCTTTATTTAAGTATCACCACATGTTTCACTTGATCCGATTTCAAAAAATGGGAACATTGTCACTTACTTTGAGGAGAGTTGCCTAAAATAGCAGTGGGCACAGGAGACTATCTGAGCCAGAAGCTGCGCAGTTGCTTATGCCACTTAAAATCCAATGATCAAAACCAACACACAACACAGGGAGCATAAATTTTTTAATTTAGATATTTTTATTTTATTCAAAAGTCTACTCAAGATGCAGGATCACTGTTTGATGCAGCTATTTTTGTTTTTCTTTCTGTGTTTATGGAAGACACAAGCTGAACTATTTCTGGGTGATTAAATTTTCCTGCAGATCAAGAGATCACAGTTAGTTAAGATGCCTTCTCATTTTGTTAGGTACTAGAAAATAGCAGAGATATTTCTAAGCACTTTTCAACATAAACTCCTTAATTGCACATGGCTTTTCATCCCATTTATCCTTGCAGCCTGTTTCATAAACCTCAGTGGAAGACAGTAAGGTAGGGACACTGCCACCAATGGTACAGAGGTTGGGAACCAATGCTCTTACTATTATGGAGAAGTATCACATGTAGGCCATATACTTCTAAAGTGTTAATAGCATAGACCACAACAAACAATGCACCGAATTCCACTTTCCCAACATGTGTTTTCCAAGACCGCAGTTAGCCATGTTTGTGATAAGCACGCCAGATTTCTGTTTAAAGAGAAAAAATTAATCCAACTGAATGCATGGAAACCTTATGTTTGCCAAAAATAGCTCTACATTTTCATTTCCATCCCACCTTTTGACTCACAAAAATGCAGGGAGTTCAATAACTTAATGAAAGCAATTTAACTTTGTATAATGGAAAGTCACAAGTAGCTTGGTTTTAGTAATGTCTGCAAAGCCTGGAATTGAAGCTGCCTTATACTGAATCAGACCATCAGTCCATCAAAGTCCATATTGTCTATTCAGACTGACAGTGGCTCTCCAAGGTCTTAGGCAGAGGTCTTTCACGTTACCTGCTACATGGTCTTACAAAAAACTCACAGGAGATGCCAGGGACTGAAACCAGGACCTTCTGCATGCCAAGCAGATGCTCTGCCACAGAGCCACAGCTCCTCCCAATTCTAAATTGCAAAGCCATTTACAATGTATCTCTTTTTTTGGAGGCTCAGAAGACTGATAAGTATTTGTCTGGCCTGCTTGAAGATTTCCCCCCACTTTTTTTGCGATCAAGTCACAGCTGACCCTTATGGCGACCCTGCAGGCTTTTCAAGGCAAGAGACATTCAGAGGTGATTTGTCATTGCCTAGCTCTGAGTAGTGACCCTGGGCTTCTTTGGTGATCTCTCATTCAAATACTAGCCAAGGCCAACCCTGTTTTGCTTTCAAAATCTGACAAGATTGGGCTAGCCTGGACAATCCCAAATCAGGGCAGCTTTAGGCTACCTGGGAATTAAACAACTCACTGATAACCTTTCCAATGTTAGAGGGCTTTTTTTTCAGGAAGTACCCACTAAAATGCTTAAATGTACAACACAAATTCTTTAATTTCCATTATTCTAATTATCAGCCATTTCTGAGGATTGGGCTGAAAGTGTAGTGGAGGCGGCATGACCCTGCTGCCAGCGTAAGTAACCTCTTATCACGGAATAAGAGGCACTTATGCTGGCAGTGGGGGCAATTCTGTCAGCGCCTGGGTGCTGCATGCTGCTCCTCTGACAGCAGTGTCTCCAGGACCTGAATCCCAGAAGAGAAATGCGGGGAGTTGGGGGGAGCTGACTATAGTCAGCTTCCTAAGCCCTTCCAGCCCGGGAATACTCCCGTCAGAAACAGCGTTGCTGCACCAGGTTTTTCTTGGCGCAGCATCGCTGTTTTCAATGGGTCTAATTTCCCCATTTTCTATTTATTTGTTTTTTAAAAGGCCTTTTTTAGCCTTGCAGGGGCCGGGGAACCTCTTTGGAGGTGCCATGGAGGACGCTCAGGCACGTTGTTCCTGGCTGCTGCAAGGCTCAGGAATGAGCTGTACGTCAGCACATTTGGTTGTGGTTAATGGGGACCAAGTCCTATGAGGAAAGGTTGAAGGAGTTCGGTATGTTTAGTCTGGAGAGGAGACAACAGAGAGGTGATATGATAACCACATACAGGTTAAAAGGGGGGGGCAGTATGCAGACTTATTTTACCCCTTTGTTAATTGGTTTTTTTGATGTTAAGTCCCCGGAAGAGGAATATCTAACTTACAGAAAAATCAGCATTCGATGTGATCAGGCGCAGACTTTTAGATATAGAAACACAGGAGCTTAGAAGCTATGCAAGTAGTAGATGTTCAAATGGACAATCTATTGCACTATACTTGTCTAACTACACCACAACAGCATATAGCATATATGTTTGCCAGGCTCAATGCACTATCCTTCGCCTTGTTACACGGAAGATTTCATAAAATCCCATTTAAGAATAGAATTTGCGCTTGCAGGAATGGTGAACTAGAAATCACTTGTGCATGTCCTTTTTAATTGCTCTTTTTATGCTTGCAACCGATCCCAATTCATTGACCAGCTGTTTACAAATAGGGAATGGCTTTCTGATGAAGTTAGGACATCCTACCTTATGATCACACAAAATCCAAAAATAACTGATTCAGTTGCAAGGTTCTTACAGTTAGCAATCAGATATTGTGAATGGTATGTAGCATTCCTTAATGGCTGATTCGGGATTGTTTTATCCAATTTTATCTATTTATACTCTGATCTATCCTAATGTACGTTTTTCTTTCTATATGAAGAAGAGTTGGTTTTTATATGCCAACTTTCTCTGCCACTTAAGGATCAAACCGGCTTACAATCACCTTCCCTTCCCCTCCCCACAACAGACACCCTGTGAGGTAGGTGACGCTGAGAGAGAATGACTTGCCCAAGGTCACCCAGCTGGCTTCGTGTGTAGGAGTGGGGAAACAAATCCAGTTCACCAGATTAGTCTCTGCTGCTCATGTGGATGAGTGGGGAATCAAACCCGGTTCTCCAGATCAGACTCCACCGCTCCAAACCACCGTTCTTAACCACTACACCACGCTGGCTCTCCAATAAAGGCATGTGTATGTGTGTGATGTGATAACCATCTTCAAGGGCTGTCATATAGAGGATGGTACAGAGTTGATTTCTGTTGCCCCAGAAGGCCGGACCAGAACCAATGGGTTGAAACTGAATCAAAAGAGTTTTTGGCTAAACATTAGGAAGAACTTTTGGACAGTTAGATTGGTTCTTTGGTGGGACAGGCTTCCTCAGGAGGTGGGGGGCTTTCCTTCTTTGGAGGTTTTTAAGAAGTGGCTAGATGGCCATCTGACAGCAATGCTGATTCTGTGAACTTAGGCAGACCATGAGAGAGAGGGCAGGAAGGGTTGCATCAGTGTTTGGCTCTTGTGGCCCTTTTTTACATGCCCAGGGTAATGCTGATAGCCACTCTGGGGTGAGGAAGCAATTTTCCTTCAGGCCAGATTGCAAAATAAATAAATAAATAAAAAATCTCCAGGATCTCTGGTCAATCTTCTGGCCATGGAGCAGGGGTCACTGGGTGTGTGTGAGGGGGAGGCAGTTGTGAATTTCCTGCATTGTGTAGGAGGTTGGACTAGATGACCCTGGTGGTGCCTTCTTATTCTATGATCCTATTATTCTAATGTCAAGATCTCACCCAGACTTGCAGTATTAATCAGACAGAATTTAGGAAAACTGCTGCATGTCAGCTATCTACAGTTCCAGTTCAGTTCTGGAAGGAACAGAGTTGAAAGACTCTGTTTTTGCATGAAAATAGCCTTATAATTACAGGCGTAAGTTGTTAAAACAGATTACATATCTCATACTTGGGTACGCCTATTTGCTGCAAACAGGTCAGTAGAGCCAATACTTGCAAAAAACCCTAGCATATATTAGCTGCATATGAGAGTATGATTCCCAAAACAAATGCCGAATAAATGTGCCAAATTCATTCCACGTGTATCCTCACTGCGGGTTTAGTTCAGTTTTCCAAGGGCCAAAGTGTTATGTTCTCTTCAAACAGAAGTTGCCGGGTGCGGGTCTAAATGAGACCTGGGTAAAAGGTGGCATTCAAGCTGCCTCCTCAGCATCATTTTCCTGACCTGAAACAGCATTGAAGCACTGATGTTTTTCCTATTGGGGTGAACATACAGGTATCCAAGTCAGGCACTGTGTTTACTAAACAGGGTTAAGTATTAGCTCTGGGGGGACTGTTTCAGGTCAGAAGGTTTCAACACTGCCTCACACCACGGTCCCTATTTGAACTGGGCAGATATGATTTGCAGAAGAAAACAATGCTGGGTTTTCCATTCAAAAACTCCAGCCATCATATCTGGTTTGGCCCTCGTGGTACCCAAGCACAGCAGTTCTCTTTTCAGAACCTTTCTACCATTATAAACAACAAAAATCATTGCTTACCTGCAGTTGAATTGTAAAATTCTTGTAGTCTTCCAGGGTTGTTTTCTAATTCTTCATACTCAAAAGCTTGAAGTATCATCTCACATTGGTCCAGCTCTTTCACAAATCTTGCCTCAGGACTAGATTGGTATTCATATTCCTAAATGGAATGAGCATCATCAAAAATGTATTTAAGTCACTTTTATTGAGAGGGAAGATCAATAAAACCACATAGTTGTGCACAGGAGCATATACTCCATATCACTGATTATATAATTTTCATAGGAGGCAAATTACATGCAAAAATTATCCTATACAAGTAGGAAACTACAAGGACTTGTGGGGGGCATACACTTTTTCCCATCTGAATTAATAGCATATGCCTGTGGGAACAGGGTTGTCAGGTACTCTTGGCAGCTGGCGGTGTGTGTGTGTGTGGGGGTTAACTTACCCAACCAGAATAAACTCGGAATAAATGCACACACTCTTTTCTTAGGAGTTACACAGTCTAAGCATTTGTGGCAATGTAAGTTATTAAATTCCATAAATGGTGTATATTATCTCTATTACTTCATAATCTAACATTTCCCCACATCTTATTTCCTGGAATGATTCAGCCCATTTATGCTTAATTGAAAGCACAGAGGGATACGTACCACAATCAGGCTATTTTTATACCATATGAGCAAAGTCCTATGAAGGAAACCATTTCAATAAAGAAATTGCTACAAACTTCCTCAGGTATGTCCTTCACAAGACCTGATCCAAGGCCCAACCCAGCCTGCCAGCAACATACTATGGATTTCCAATTGCCTGCCCTTTGAAATTTATAGTAACACAGGAAGATGTTTTCAAGTTATCAAGTTCCCCATACATAGCTGTTGTTGACAACAAAGTTTATTGTTTGAGGCCCATAACTATTGGGCTGGATTTGGCTTGGTTGTTAACAAATTCTACAGGCTTGACTTGCACAAAATTTCATTTGGGATTCAGTAAATTCCCAAATCTAGTATGTGAACATCAGCCATTCTACATTCAATAGACAAAAATACCCCTTTAGAACTGTCATAAGTCAGGAGTCGTGCGGTCCAGGCAGGCTCTTGACATGAGTTAGGCCCATTTCTGTTCAAGAGCATCTTTCGGTTTTGTTTCCCTAAGCTGTTCAACCTATCCCCCCCCCTGCCTCCCCCCACCCTGCTCTGACCTTGAGTCGCAAGCAGGCGACTTCAGTATTATGGCTTGCTCGCTCCCTGCTTCCCACCAGGCACTGTTATCTCCCAATTCCCAGGCCTGCTTGATCTTGCACCTGGGGTTGCTTTGTGCTTAAAGTTATGCTTTGTAGAATGGATGGTCATTAGCAGCTTTGGACCTGTGGATTGCTTATGCTGTACCTGCGGCTCCTGAATAAATGTTTACCTGCTTTAGACCTGCCTGTCTGAGCGAGTGACTTTTTGGGATTGCCGAGGTTGGCTGGAGAACCTCACAAGAACACTACAAAGATCGCTTTAAAATAGTAACTTTTAATAGTTAAATGCATTACAGCTGTTTAAACGCTTACCTCCCAAAGTTCATAAATTTCTTTCTTTAAGTCTTCTGACAGCAATTGGGTCAAATGTTTCATAGCATCCTGAAAAACAATCCTACGTTTTGTTTGGTGTTAAACAAATTTGAGATTTGAGTTTCTGCTTTGGGGGAAATTAACTTCTCTCTAGAACCTAGTATTTAGAACCAGCAGGAACTGCCAGATTATCCTGGCAGACAGAATAAAAATATCAATATTCACAGAGAATTCTCCGTTAAAAGAGATTATCCCCAGCAACTTAATAGCAATCAAAGGAAGCAGAAAATGATATGATTATCATTAGCTAATCACTAATTCCCAAACTAAAATGTAAGAGTTAAGGCAGAAACTATCAAGTCAAAAGAATTGCTATAAGGATTTCCCTATCCTATTGCAAGGCATCAGGCCCTTAACAAGATTCTTGAAGTAGAATATGACTCTGACCTCTAGTAACCATCAGAATGGACAAAAAGTAGGTAGTTGTTAGCCCACAGCAAAATTCAGAAACAAAAAGGTATGTAATAACATTTATTAAGACCAACCAAAATAGCATACAATATAACATGCAAGCTTTTGAGTTCTCCAAATTCTTCATCAGGCTGGATTTTAAAAAACTGGGAATGAATCTGGGAAATTTCACTAGGTAATATCATTACAAGTTGACTTATACTGACTCTTCACTTAGAACTTGAACTAAATTAATTTCCAATATTATCAACATGCCCTGACCTGGATAGCCCTGGTTCATAGTTGGATGGGAGGCCAACAAGGAATACCGAAGTCATTATGCAGAGGCAGGCAATGGCAAACCACATCTTACCTTGAAAACCCTACGAGTCGCCATATGTTGGCTGCGAGTTGACAGCAAAAAAAAGTAACATAAGGACTACTATGTAGTTCCTCTGCTGTCAGCCTTTTAAGTGATTTGCGCATACTGTCTAGTGTCAGAGAGACACTGGCTATTATATGTTCAGTTGGAGGGCTTCCATTTTTTGCTTGTCCACAGGATTTCAGGGGCACAACCTGATACCAGCCAGCCACGCTCTGTGCACATTAAAACCAGCAAAGAATTCTTCACAGGATGCTGGCTTTACGGTCACAGCCTTGACAATCTATTCTTCCCCCCCTTTTTTGTTTTTAACTTCCAGTCTGATAAAGAGTTCTGGCGAACTCAAAAGCTTGCACACTGTATAGTGTTATTTTTGGTTGGTCTTGTATTACATGGCTTTTGCTTTTGAATCTATATATCTAAGAGAGCCAGCGTGGTGTAGTGGTTAAGAGCGGTGGTTTGGAGAGGTGGATTCTTATCTGGAGAACCGGGTTTGATTCCCTACTCCTCCACATGAGCGGTGGAGGCTAATCTGGTGAACTGGATTTGTTTCCCCACTCCTACACACGAAGCCAGCTGGGTGACCTTGGACCAGTTACACTCTCTCAGTCCCACCCACCTCACAGGGTGTCTGTTGTGGGGAGGGGAAGGGAAGGTGATTGTAAGCCGGTTTGAGTCTCCCTTAAGTGGTAGAGAAAGTCGGCATATAAAAACCAACTCTTCTTCTAATTCTCACATGTGCCTGAGGATACCTAAATCCCACAGATAGCAGGCACACTCACCCCAACAGGATTTTCTGCAGAACTGGAGGACCCGTAGGACTGCAGAAAATTCTGAAAATTAAAAAGGGGGGGGGGGAGGCCTCGCCATGCCCAGAGCATGTCTGGGTGAGATGGCAAGAGCAGGGCTGTCTGTGGCAGGGGAAGGCCTCCCTGCGGCCACAGCGTGTCCAGATGAGGCGGTGAGCAGCAAGAGAAGGCGGTCTGTGGGGGGGAGGGAGGCCTTGCCTTACCCAGAGCACATCCGGGCGAAGCAGCTATAGCAGGTCTGTGGGGGAAGAGAGAGAGAGTTGGGATAGGGGCAGAAAAAGAGTTGGGACAGGGAGGTAGAAAGAGAGAACTGGGGTGTGAGGAACTGCTCTGTTTCTTGTTCTGGTCTGCCCGTACAAGCGGCAGGTCAGACCTTTGCTAGAACTTTGGTTCAGGCTTGGCTGGAATATTTCCCCTGCATAGGCCTCTGCTGGAATGCCCCGCTCTCACTCCTTTCACAGTACCCTCCTCCCTTCCCTGACCTTGGCTTTGCAGAGTTGTATTAACGAGCTTCCTGATGTCTTTGATGTCTGCTCAGTAGTCTGGTACGGTTATCATCCCATTCCCAAAACATGTACTTGACACCTGTGTGGAAGAACTGTTTATAATCTCACTCTTTTGTAATAGCAAGCACTTGCAACTTGGACCGTGTAAGGGCCTAGATATACCTGATGCCTTACAATAAACTTACCTGCTTCTGGATGGTCGTCTGAGCGAGTGATTTTATGGAAGTTGCCCAGGGAGGCTGGAAAGCCTTACAGTGTAGAGAGAAAGAAAGCTGGGGTAGGGTGGCAGAAAGAGTTAGGGTGGTAGAGCAAAAAGAGAGTTGGGGTAGCGAGGCAGCAACCTCTGGGTGACTTGATACCACCTGACAGTGATAAGTCAACTAGGCCTGTCTGCTTGCTACTGTTCAATAGCAGCCACCCTATGAAAGCCAGTGTGGCCTGGCAGTTAGAGGTTCAGAGCAGGATCTGCGAGACCCATGTTCAAATCCCCATCTTTCTGTGGAAGCTCACTGGGTCATTTTGGACTAGCCACTTACTTTCAGT
This sequence comes from Euleptes europaea, assembly GCF_029931775.1. Lineage (NCBI taxonomy): Eukaryota > Metazoa > Chordata > Lepidosauria > Squamata > Sphaerodactylidae > Euleptes > Euleptes europaea. The sequence goes on from NC_079321.1 coordinate 74,383,750, forward strand.
CTAACCTACCTCATAGGGTTGTTGTGTGGATACAAAGGAAGAAAGGAGACTAATGTAAGCTGCTTTGGCCCCCACTGTGGAGAAATACCATAGTTTCCAAGGTGAGGAGGAGGCTTCAGGTGAGGAGGAGACAGAAAGCTTAGGATAGAGGGGCAGATAAAGGTAGGTTGGCTGTTGGGTGGGAAGGGGACAAAGTTGCCAACTCCAGGTTGGGGAATTCCTGGAGATTTCAGGGGTGGAGCCTGGGGAGGATGATGTTTGAGGAGGGGAAGAACCTCACAAGGGTATAATGCAATACATTCCACCCTCCCAAGCAGCCATTTCCTCCAGGAGAACTAGTGTTGCCAACCTCCAGGTGAGGGCTGGAAATAACCAGGAATTACAACTCCAGATGACAGAGATCAGTTCCCCTGGAGAAAATGACTGCTTTGGAGGGTGAGCTCTATGGCATTATACCTTGCTGAGGTTGCTTGCCACCCTAAACCTCACCCTGTCAAGGCTTCACAACCAAATCTCCAGGAATTTCCCAACCTGGAGCTGGCATCCCTAAGGGGAATTGATCTCTGTAGTTGGGAGATCTGTTGTGATTCTGGGAGAGCAGCTGCCACCATTGTTGTTGTGGAGGGGGAGCAGGTAGGAGGCTGGGAGCACCTCCGCCATTTCTGCTGCTGTGGGAGGGGGAGAGGAAGCAGCTGGGAAGCCCGGAGGGTGATGGGGGGCAGAAAGAGAGAGGAAGTTAGACGCATGGAAGAGAGAGAGAATAAGAAAAGGGGTGGCAGGAGGGAGAAAGATTGAGAGACTGAGAGAAGTAGGGGCAGCTGGGAGAAAGCAAAGGTGGGGGGAATGGGATAGCTGCTCCCACAAGTTTCTGGCGAGTCCCTAATTGTTTATTTATAACAGAGTGACTAAGGATAATGGTCAGTTATTAATACCACTTTACACATCCAATTTGGGGATGATATTTTATGTTTTTCTCAAAAGGGACCAATATAAAAATCAACACTATTTCAGTTTGCACAGATTTAGATTCTGGTGGTAAGCTCACAGCTATTCATATACTTCTTTCTACCCAATGAGAAAAACAGTTAAAACTAAAACTGAAACCCATATTAGAAACGCATGAAACATTAATTAAAACACAGGGTAGGAAGGGAGGATCACTGAGGGAACACCGGACCAAAAAAAAATGTCTTCAACCACTGGCAGAAGATAGTGACAGAAGGGAAGAAAGTTCCATATCTTTGGCACCATGGTTGAAAAGGCCCTCTCTTGGATTGCCACCCGCCTGATCTCAGAAAGTGAGGGAACCCAAGGCAGGGCCTGGGATGATGACTCTAGCAGTTGGGTAGGTTTATGTGGGAGTAGGCGGTCCTTCAGGTATGCTGGTCCCAAGCCATGTAGGGCTTTAAAGGTCAACACCATCACCTTGAGTTGGGCTTGGAAACAGACTGAGAGTCAGTGTAGTTGGGCCAAGACTGGAGTGACACGGTCTCTACGACCCACCCCATCAGCATCCTGGCTGCATCATTATGTACCAGTTGGCGTTTCTGAGCATTTTTCAAGGGCTGCTCCACCAAAACTGCACAGCAGTCATCTAATCTAGATGTTACCAGGGTATGCAGCACAGTGGCCAGAACTTTTCTATCCAGAAAAGGCCACAGACAGCTACCCAGTCAAAGCACTTCTGACCACAGCTGCCACCTGCTTAACCAGTAGTAGGCCCAGGTCCAGAAGCACTCCTAAGCTATGTACCTGTTCCTTCAGAACCACCTAGAACATGGGACATCTTAAATCCTGGGTCAGGCCTTTCACTCACCAATAGCTCTTCTGTCTTGTCAGGAATAAGTTTTGAGTTTATTAGCTCACATTTACCCCAAAACGTCCTCCAGGCTTCTTCAGGGGTTCAGAATTAAGTACCCAAAGGTCAAGAAAAAACAACATCCAAGGCCAAAAATTATACCATGTAAAGGTTGTATCAGTACAAAATATGTATATATTTATTACAGGGTAAAATCAATAGCCTGCCAAACCAACATGTTCATGTAAACATACAACACAAATGGACATACAATCACAGAATTAGACTTTGACCAAATGTCCTTCTTCAGTGGTCAAAACAAGATTTTTAGAAAGTCATGTACACTTGTAGTCTGGAACTCTGTTATGACCACTGAAGGCGGCCATTTGGCCAAAACGTGTTTGGTCAGAGTCTAATTCCGTGATTGTATGTCCATTTGTGTTGTATGTTTACATGAATATGTTGGTTTGGTAGGCTATTACAAGGCCTTATATATGTTACTGATTTTAGTCAGCAATAAATATATACATATTTTGTACTGATAATCTTTACATTGTATAATCTTTGGCCTTGAATGTTTTTTTTCTTGACCTTTGGGTACTTAATTCTGTTGTTTTTACGGTTAAGGGCCCCCCCCCCCCTTGTAAGCATGTAAGACTTTTATACACCATCTAATGAACACAAACAAGTTGAAAGTGGAGCTTGTCACCACAATGCTGTCCCCCATACATAAATGTATGTATAGTTTTTCCAGAATGATGCCTAGGGGTCATGGCAGATATTTACAAAGGGCTTTAAATTCAAGTATCTTCCCAGGTTAGAGAAAGAGTCCAGCTATCAAAATGCCTAACACAATTGACATAGGAGTTAAGATATTTTAAAAATCTCTCAGACCATTTTTATTTCTTTCACAAATTCTGTACATTAACACACTCTCTGTAACACCAGACCAACCTCTTCTCGTCTATGTTTCTCCTCTTTAGTAATGTTATCAGCAGGAGCGATGTCACCAACAATGCACTCGGCCATATCATGAACCAGAGCTAGACGTATACATCTGGCATGAAGACAAGCATTCAAGAATTAGACTCCATCTCTTATTTCTACATCAAAGTTTATCAAATCAAACTTCATTCACCTTATATTTTAAGCAACCTCTGCAATAATACCCTATAATGATATATCTTTCATTATAACACCTGGTATTCTAGAAGGTTGAGCAAAAGTATAAAATCCTGTCCACATCAGTAAACTTTGAAGTTAAAACAACAAGCTGGATATTGGTCTCTAGGACTATACTGCCATCTGTTAAAATATGTCCCAGTATTCAAAATTCCACACATTAAATCGCATGTCAAACATTAAGAGCCCTTTAAAAATGACCACTTTAGAACTCCCTATTTAGCCAACATCACAAATTACAATCTTAGAGCATCCTTCACATCATTACACTTCCAAACCATGCCAACAGCTTTATTGGCGGGGCGCTACTCTCAAACACCAAGGGATCAACGTGTCTGCATTTGTGGATCCTCAACTCTGGAGGACTTGCCTCATTACATCCTATTTTGCCCATTGTATGCAGGCCCCAGGGCTAAATTTTTGGCAGAAATATCCGTTATCAATACACACTCGGATGCAGAGAAAATTATATTTCTGTTATCAGATATTGATGCATATGCATCATATAGAGTCTCTTTGTTTGCTCTTGCAGCAAACAAACGTATCATATAGTCTCTTTGTTTGCTCTTGCAGCAAACAACGTATCAGAATAAGCAGCTACTTTTTTTTAATTGAAATGTTTTAGTTTATCCCATTATCTATTTAATATTTGACTTACTAATCTATTGTATTTGTATTTTATTTATGTTTTAGCAAATTGTGATGGCCAATGGCTATATACAATACAATTTTCATTCATTAGGAGCCCTTTGTGATCCAGCTTGATAACTCTTCCAGGGGATACTTCAATGAAGCCAACATCAATACAAACGTACAGTTCCAATTTCTCCACTACTTAGAGGGTTTGGAAAAATACAATTCTAATGGTTCAGTGTTGCACAGAAAGCTTGTGAGCAAGCCCCACTGAAATCAACTGCACAAGTTAGCTGTGCACAACTTAAGTTCCAAAGATTTCAACAGGACATAGGTGCAACTTTCTTTTCACAGAATTAAGGCCTTTATCTGCAACTCTGCATATCGATCAAGAGATACCTGCAATGACAGAAGTTTTTAGTATACTCACCTATCTTTATTAAGTGTTTTATCTTCAGTTACCAAAGCCATGACTGCCATCCTGTACATATGATCTGAGACACTCTCTGGATTTGCTACTTTTCTATATACCCAGCCTGTCCGTGGTACTCTCTAATTGAAAACAGGTATTTATTTATATTTATTTATTCATTCGATTTCTATGCTGCCCTTTCCCAACAAGTCAGACTCAGGGCGGCTCACAACAATTCCAAAACAATTAAAAGCACATCAATTTAAAATTTAAAATCCACAATAACTCTTAAAAATTCCAAGGGCACCCTTAACCGTATAGCACTATAACAATAGTGGGAACCAATTCAGAGGGGAAGACTAAAGGAAAGAAAAACAATAGGTTACCCTCAGTAAGGGAAGGGGAATAAAATAGATAAGTAAATAATAAAGGGGAAAGGAGGAAGCGAGACCAGCAAGATGGGAGACCATTGCAGTCCTCAACCATAGGCCTAGCGTAACATCTCAGTCTTACAGGCCCTGTGGAATTGCATCAGGTCTTGGGTCTCACTCGGTAGAGCATTCCACCAGGCCGGGGTCAGGACTGAGAAGGCCCTGGCTCTGGCTGAGGGCAGCTGGATGCTTTTTTGGACCAGGGACCACCAGTAAGCCCTTTCCAGCTGAGTGCAACACTCTTTGGGGGGGGGTGTATTGGGAGAGGCAGTCCCACAGGTACGATGGTCCCAGACTGTTTAGGGCTTTAAAGGTCAGTACCAAAACCTTGAAACTGATCCAGTATTCAACCTGAAGCCGGTGAAGCTGGCAAAGCACTGGTTGTATATGTACTTTTCAAGGGATCCCCATAAGGACCAGTGCATTCTGGACCAGCTGAAGTTTCCGGAGCAGCCTCAAGGGAAGCCCTGCATAGAGCGAGTTACAGTAGTCTAACTTGAAGCAATACTGTCAAGAATTTGCCAGTATTGGTTGCTATACACCTGACTGTAATGTCACACCTTACATTTAGAATGATCTGCATTTGCTGCTTAACGGTGTTGTTATTAAAAAAAAAAAACACCTTTCACTCAGGTCACAAGAGGCATCTCCAACAACTAGAAATATAAACAATGTTCTGGGGTCTTCTGGAGGTACTTTGGCCACATAAGTACAAAATAATTTCTTTTGTTGCTCTGGTCTGAAAAGGCTGGTTTCCCATATTGTCCAAGAATTCAGACAAGCATTAGTATGTAAATGTTAACAGTATGTAAATGTGAATAGCAGGCGTGATGGGATTACAGTTGAATTACAGTTGATATTCAAACTAAAGTCAATGCATTTACCTGGGCTGAATAAAGACCTTGCATTCATGGCTCATGACCAACGCGGATTTCTCCACACCCATCTCTCCCCTGGACATCACAGACTCTTCTGCATACCACACCTAATCCCATCATGCCTGCTATTCACGTTTACATACTGTGAACATTGACATACGAATGCTTGTCTGAATTCACTCTCCTCTACTTAAAGACCGATGGATTCACATTCTAGCTGTATCTGAAGAAGTGAGCCGTGGCTCACGAAAGCTCCTACCCTGCCAGGAAATATTTTTGTCAGTCTTTAAGGTGCTACTGGACTCTTGCCCTTTTCTAATACTAAATACTAAATTCACTCTCCTCTACTTAAAGACAGATGGATTCACATTCTAGCTGTATCTGAAGAAGTGAGCTGTGGCTCACGAAAGCTCCTACCCTGCCAGGAAATATCTTTGTTAAGTCTTTCAGGTGCTGCTGGACTCTGGCCCTTTTCTACTACTGCAGACAGACTAACATGGCTACCCACTGTGAATTATCTTTTCTAATAGGTCCATAAATTGCCATATAGCATATATTCAACAATATACCCTGCCAGAAAATATTCTGGTTAGTCTTTCAGGTGCTGCTGGACCCTTGCCCTTTTCTACTGCTGCAAACAGACTAACACGGCGACCCACTGTGAATTATCTTTATCTTTTCTATTAGGTCCATAAATTGGCATATAGCATATATTCAACAATATACCCTGCCAGGAAATATCTTTGTTAGTCTTTTAGGTACTGCTGCCCTTTTCTACTGCTGCAGACAGACTAACACGGCTGCCCACTGTGAATTATCTATCTTTTCTATTAGGTCCATAAATTACCATATAGCATAGATTCAACAATATACCCTGCCAGGAAATATTTTTGTTAGTCTTTCAGGTGCTCCTGGACCCTTGCCCTTTTCTACTGCTGCAGACAGACTAACACGGCTGCCCACTGCGGATTACCTATGAATGAAAGCCCTCCAAAATGTCCTATCTTTGACAGCCCTGCTCAGGTCTTGCAAACTGAAGGCCCTGGCTTCCTTTATTGAGTCAATCCATCTCTGGCGGGGCCTTCCTCTTTTCCTGCGGCCCTCACCTTCCCCCAGTGGATCTTCCATAGTCAGGGGAAGCCTACCTGCTGTCGCACTAGCATGACTTCTCCTCGCGTGACTGATATCTGGGGGTCCGGCGCTGACGGCCGCGCCTGCTCAGAAGCAGGCCCCACTGGCACTCAGCGCCCCTCCTGCCTCAGCCCCTCCTCTTCCCCCCACCTCACCCCCCCCGGGGTCGCCTTTCGTCCCCCCTCAGAACAGCAGGGGAACACCCACCGCGGGCGAGGAAGGGCGACCCACAAGTGACCTCTATTCCGGAACAAGAGCGACTCCCCCCCACCCCCGAGCCCCGGTCCGCCCGGCGCCCACCTTCAGCTGCCCCACCAGCCTCACAAACGGCAACAACCCCGCCATGTTTCCCCACTGTCGCCTCACGAGGCAGGCCGCGCTCAGCCTCCCCGGCTGCGAGAGGAAGCAGAAGTGGCGTCAGCGCCGCGCCGGCGCGGCGCTGACGCCACTTCCGCTTCCTCCCGCAGCCTCGCGGCCGGGGAGGAGGGGCTGGGCCGCGCGGCCTGGTAAACAAATCGACCCGCAGCGCGCCTCAGAGGTACGGCGGCCCTGGGGGGGGGGGGTCCTCAGGGCTAAAGACGTCGGCGAGCGGCCGAGAGAGTCCCGAGAGGACTGGGGCTGGCCCCAGGCCGCCCCGCAAGGCCTCATGGAGGAGGAGTGGAGGACGGGGCCCTGCTCTCCGGGCTCGAGCGTCGTGAAAGCGGGACAGTGGAGAAAGCTGATAGGAAGAAAACAGATTCCTTTGAGATGGGGTGTTGGAGGAGAGGGTCGCGGATTCCGTGGACGGCCAAAAAAACAAATCAGTGGGTTCTAGATCAAATCAAGCCTGAACTGACCCTAGAAGCTAAAATGACTAAACTGAGGCTGTCGTATTTTGGTCACGCCGTGAGACGACAAGGGTCGCTGGAAAAGACAGTCATGCTAGGAAAAGTGGAGGGCAGCAGGAAAAGAGGAAGACCCAACAAGAGATGGACTGACTCAATAAAGGAAGCCACAGCCTTCAGTTTGCAAGATCTGAGCAGGGCTGTCAAAGATAGGACATTTTGGAGGACTTTCATTCGTAGGGTCGCCATGAGTCGGAAGCGACTTGACGGCACTTAACACGCACACACATGTAAATGTGAATAGCAGGCGTGATGGGATTACAGTTGATATTCAAACTAAAGTCAGTGCATTTACCTGGGCTGAATAAAGACCTTGCATTCATGGCTCATTACCAATGCTGATTTCTCCACACCCATCTCTCCCCTGGACATCACAGACTCTTCTGCATACCACACCTAATCCCATCACGCCTGCTATTCACGTTTACATACTGTTAACATTTACATACGAATGCTTGTCTGAATTCACTCTCCTCTAAGACAGAGGGATTCACATTCTAGCTGGATCTGAAGAAGTGAGCTGTGGCTCACGAAAGCTATCCTGCCAGGAAATATTTTTGTTAGTCTTTCAGGTGCTGCTGGACTGATTGTATTACAGACAGAAAGGCAACTCAGTACAGTTGCAGTTGCATCCAGTTTCTCCTATCCTTGTTTATCGTTCACTCTGACACTCCATGGCTCTTAGCCCAGTGACCCAGTGCACAGAGCAGGCTTGTAGCTAGGCAGAAATTCCTTCCCTGGCAGTCTGGAAGCCAATTATTACCGGGAGATCTCTGGGGTACTGTCACAGCAGCTCCTAACCACTACTTATCAGTTTGCAATGAAGACCCATAATTTTAGTTTCTTTGGCTTACTGTATAAATTCAGAGTAGACTCTCTTTGAGCTAATTTGAAAAACTGGTATATAATTATTTAAAATAAATGTCAAATGATTGAACTTGTAGTTAGGAATGTGAGGAACTTGCAAAAAAGAGATGAAATACACTGAAAGGAATCTGCATTTTGCAGCTTTGCTTATAATTCAGCGTGTTAATTCCATCACATCACTTCCAACTCATAGCAGCCCTATGAATTAATGTTGTCCAAAATGTCCAATCATTAACAGCCTTGCTCGGGTCTTGCTCAGTGAGGGCTATGGCTTCCTTTATAGTCAATCCATTTTATGGTGGGTATTTCTCTTTTCCTGCTGCCTTCAATGTTTCCTAGCATAACTGCCTTTTCCAGTGACTCTTGCCTTCTCATAATGTGACCAAGTACAATAGCCTCAGTTTAGTCATTTCAGCTTCTACGGACAGTTCAGGTTTGAAATAGAATCCACTTATTTGGTTTTTTGGCAGTCCACGGTATCCATAACACTCTCTTCCAACACTGCATTTCAAAGGAATCTACTTTCTTCCTGGCAACTTTCTTCATTGTCCAACTTTCACACCCATACATGGTAATAGGGAATACTATGGCATGAATTAACTTGGATCTTGGTTGCCAGCAACAGATCCTTACACTTACGGATCTTTTCTAGCTCCTTCATGGCTGCCCTTCCCAGTCTCAATCTCTTTCTGGTTGCAGTCTCTCTTTTGGTTGATGATGAAGCCAAGGAATAGGAAACCTTGAACAATTTTAATTTCCTCATTGTCCACCTTAAAGTTGAGTAATTCTCCAGTAGTCATTGCATTTGTCTTCTTGATGTTCAGCTGCAATCCTGCTTTGGCACTTCTTTAACCTTCAGCAGTAGTTGTTTCAAGTCATCAATATTTTCTGCCAGTAACTGACCCTAGAAGCTAAAATGACTAAACTGAGGCTATCGTACTTTGCTCACATTATGAGAAGACAAGAGTCACTGGAAAAGACAGCCGTGTTGGGAAAAGTGGAAGGCAGCAGGAAAAGAGGAAGACCCAAGAAGAGATGGTTTGATTCTATAAAGGAAGCCACGGTCCTCAGTTTGAAAGACCTGAGCAAGGCTGTTAAAGATAGGACATTTTGGAGGACATTGATTCATAGGGTTGCCATGAGTCGGAAGTGACTTGACGGCACTTAACACACACACAATGTGGTGTCATCTGAGTATCTCAAATTGTTAATGTTCCTTCCACCACTTTTCACTCCACCTTCATCTAAATCTAATCCATCTTTCCTTATGATATATTCTGCATATAAAATTGAAAAGATAGGGAAATAAAATACATCCTTGTCTGATGCCTTTACCAATTGGAAACCATTCTGTTACTCCATATTCTGCCCTAACAGTAGCCTCTTGTCCAGAGTACATGTTGCACATCAAGACAATCAGATGCTGTGGCAGACCCACAGGGTCTACCAGCCATAACATTTCATGATCCACACAGTCAAATGTTTTGCTGGAATCTATGAAACACAAGCTGATTTTCTTCTAAAATTCTCTCATATTTGCCAATAACCACTTTTGTAATATGATCTCTGGTGCCTCTTCCTTTTCTGAATCTGGCTTGAACATCTGGCATTTCTCATTCCATAAATGGTAATTGTCTTTGTTGTAAGATTTTGAGCATTACTTTGCTTGTGTGAGAAATTAGTGTGACAGTCTGACAATTGCTACAGTCTTTGGCATTTCCATTTTTTAGAATTGGAATGTAAATTGACTGTTTCCAGTCTGTAGGCCATTGTTTTGTTTTCCATATTTATGTGAGGTTCTTTACCACCTCATATTTCTTTTTAAAAGATGCAACTCCTATTCACAGAAGGAGGATTTGTTTTCCCCTGATTTTAGTTTATAACATCAGGCATACTTGTTAACTCGTATTAATTGTTGGGATCTCTCCTTGCAGCTTGACTATCCACCTTGTGCTCTTTTGGAGGCTTGTCTGGTGCCCCTCTCTAAGTGGAATGCATTAGGGTCTACTTATGCCATTCCATTTATTTACTAGCTCCTTTGACCAAAGGTCTTGAGCTTAACCATAACAATAATACATAATACAACAACACATAATCAATTTACAACACTTAAGGTTAAAACACAGTAGAAACAATTACTAAACATAGCATCACTAATACCATAACAATATATTCCCCCTGAACCAGTCTCATTGAAATCACAAAATCTGTTTCAACATTCAACTCGTAGTTTACGTGCTTGTTTTATTTTGACGTTTGAGCGACATCACCTCCGCCAAAAATCTTGCAACAGAACTAGTGATATCAGGATGAATATCTCCCATTATGTGGGATATCACCCAGGACTCCAAGGGAAGTTTGTATTTAGACAATATTGGGGTGATCCAACGCAACCGAGGAGCTGACCAGTGCTGACAAAACAATAAGAGATGGTGTAAAGTCCCAATATCTCCAGATTTACATTCACAAACTCGATCTGAGTATGGAGTTTTCGCAAAACGACCTGACATCTCTGCAGTTGGGTAAGCATTTAATCTGGCAAGCATAAAGGCACGTCTATGGCTTGGGATTGTCAGCAAGCTCACATAAGAGGGCACGAACTCAGGAGGGGGAATCCCCAGTGCAAGGGTAGAACATACGCGCCTAGCGCGGAATGTAGTGCTAACACACTCAAGATTTCTCACCCTTGACCTTACTAATTTAAGTGCTTCAGAAAAGTTTAAGTTGTTAAGAACTAATGGTGGAAGGTCAAGCAGTACCAGTTTACTATCTATATGTCTTCCCCACGTCCCTCTGTAGTTATCTTCCTTTAATCTATGTAACAGGCCCCTTTGGATGTTAGGAGTTGAGTAGAGAACCTTCAGCCTTAATTTGAAGGCAGCAATCCAGGCCCTAGATTCAAAAGAACACTGTGCAAGTTCCATTCTAAGTGCCGTTCCCGCCACACACTTTGGAGAGCCTGTCAAACGCCGCAGAAAATGTATAAGTATATTGTCAACAGACTCCGTGATTTCATTAATCCAAATGGGAGCTCCAAATAGAAACTGAGGGATTATTTTGGCATTGAAAGCTGTAATAGCCATAGGAACATATTGGCCTCCCCTGGAATAAAAGAATCTTAACAAAGCATTCGAATTAACTTTGGCAGTTTTATTTGCCAAGCTAAGATGAGGTTTCCAAGACAAATTTTGACTAAAAGTAACTCCCAAATATTTAAATTGGGACACCATCTCTAATTCACCCCCCTCAACTTTCCATGGATTTCGTTTTACTTTGATCTTCTTTGAGAAAACCATTACTTTTGATTTACTATAGTTAACTGATAGACCCTCCTGGTTACAATAATCAATAAACCTATTAATAGTCTTACGAAGGCCCACCTCAGATCTAGACAAAAGGACTGTATCATCCGCATAGAGCAAAATGGGAACCTCATGACCAGCTAATATTGGTGCATGATAAGCTGTCTTTTGAATAAACGGAATCACATCATTAAAATAAAAATTAAACAGCATGGGGGCCAAAAGGCAACCTTGTTTCACCCCCTTTAAGAGGTGAATACTATTAGTAAGTTGGCCTTCAACTCCACAACGGACCTGAGCGGTAGGGTTCTCATAAAGCTTAAAAATCAGCCAAAGTAATCTCTTATCTATGGTTGTGGTTTTTAATTTAGCCCACAGTCGGCCTCTAGGCACTGAGTCAAAAGCTGCCCTTAAATCCATAAAGGCAACATACAAAGAGCCCCCTGAGTATGAAGAATACTTATCTGCAAGATGATATAATATAAGACAATGTTCCAAGACAGAGGTGCCTTTCTTAAACCCAGCTTGTTCCGGATGTATTATTTCTTCAGTTTCTAGCCAATTTGATAATTTTGACTGCAAAAAGGCTGCATATACTTTACCTATTGATGAAAGCAAACTAATAGGACGATAGTTTTTGGGATCGTTTTTTGGTCCTTTTTTATAAAGTGGCACAATTATTGCATGTTTCCATGCTGCGGGAATATCTCCTGTGTTATTTATTTGTGTGAAAAGTGAGGCCAAAATATGGCTCCACCAAGACAGATTTACTTTCAAAAGGTCAACCGGAATTAAATCAGGACCTGGAGCTTTACCTGACCGAAATTGTTTAATTAAGGCACTCACACATTCAGGGGAGACCTGTGGCCAACTATCCATTTGGGGGGGTTCAACCAGTTCCTCATCCAAATCAAAACCAGGGACCGTTACAAAATTAGAAGTAAAGTATTTTTCCCAGATCCCAGGAGTAATGCATGAAGGGATACTAGCCACCGTAGAGAGTCCTCTATTCACTAGATTCCAAAAAGTCTGGGTTTCGTTTTTATTTATTGCTGAGATGAGTAATTTCCAGCATTTATATATGTCCAGCTGTTTTTTAAACTTTATCAGGGACCTAAATGACTTCTTTAGCCGTATAAGATCTAACAGATGTATATTTGAGCTGGTATTTTTATATAAGCGGTGAAGAGATCTTATTTTTTTAATACTTTCTCTACACTCACCATCAAACCAGCTATTTTTACGTTGGAATCCTCGGGACGATGATGGTTTTGAATAGATTGGTTTAAAAAGGTTTAAAATATTAGTTAACGATTCTATCATCTGCACCGTATCCCTCTGTTTAAAAAATTCAGTAAGGGCGGACCGACATTGATTTGAATGCATAATATTCACTACAATAGGAGTTAACTCAGGTGACCATCTAACGGGCCTCAAGGCCTTTCGTCCTTGTAATAGGTTTGTTGATAAACCGGGGAATAAAAAACAATCAGGAGACAATGAAAGAGTTAATTGTAAGGGAAGATGGTCCCCTCCATAATACTCTCCTATCTTAAAATCGTGAATTCGCGGTAGCAAACCTTCTGATACTAACATGTAATCAATCACACTGGCCCCTTTGAACGTTACACAAGTAAAATCTCCTGTGGGATCAAACTGCCTGTGCCCATTTAAAATTACCAAACCTTGATTCACAGCGCACTCAAACAATTGTTTTCCTGCAAAATTAACCTTAGAATCTTTTGAGAATCTCTCACACAAATGTGGGGGGGGGTCTACTTATGCTAGAGTAGATCCCTTCCTCCTGCAGTTTCTGTAGCTAGAGAACTATGGTGCATAATGTCACAATTATATCAATTTGATCCATTTCCACATGCTAAATTAACATTATGGGTCAATCCAAACCTACAAATTGGGAAGAAATCTTTTTTATGGACAGCTCGGACTGCTAGAGGTTTTTTACATTGGACCAATTGATAGATTATGATGATGAGTTTTTGTCATTTTCACATCTGAGGTCTAGATATGACTTGTCAACTTCGGTTGAATGGCAATGTTTACAATTGCAGGATCTGTTCATATTTAAATATGGCCCTGTGGCATTAAGTGTCTCAGAGTCCGCTTTGCTCCTGGAAGCTCTCATTGAATGATGCAAAAAACGAATCTACAATACTTGTCTATAAATATTTGATGTTGATGAATAAATGTAATATACAGAGTCTCAGGAATGAATGGAATAGGGAGCTAAATCACCATATTTTGCCAAAAGTAATGGAATATGGCTTTAAAGTTTATACAGGCTTTCTGTATGGATCTTAAGTTGCAACTTATTCAGCAAAAAATTATGTTTAGGATATACTGGACACCATAGTGTCTGTTGGCATTGTACCTTGCAGGACACATCCCTTAATCATATGCTTTGGGTGTGTCCAGTCATAGTTTTTCTCGGAAGAAGTTATTCGTATCAATTTTGTCTTATAGAAAAACAGAAAACAGAACCTTTATTGGCATTAACAGTAACAAAACAACATGCAAAGCACTAGACATGGATCCAAAAAGAATGAATACACAGTTCATCGGCAAATATTATAATAAACAATTAAATGAGGGTTCCCCTCCTTCTTTCTCCCTCCTTTAGGACCTTGGCCAGGAACTCGGCTACTTGAGTGGTAACTTCAAAGCTTTTGTCATCCAATAAATGGGCTATGTTTCCAGTAGTCATTGCAATAGTAAATTGAGGAAGGGAGCTAATTAAGCTGCATCGAAGCTGTGTGAAAAGTGGACAGTACAAGAGAATGTGTTGTATTGTGTCAGGTTCTTTGCATTGACACCTACAACATCTTGCTTCACGTGGTATTCCCTTGTATCTACCACTAACAACAGCTGAAGGGAATATATTAAATCTGGCCAACAAAAATGCTCTACGGTGAGAGGGTATAGTTAAGTTAAAAAAATACTGGGCCATAGAATTTGTTTGATAAGAAAGGCCTAAAAAACGAGGGCAGCAGATACCTTCAGCACCGGCTTTTATTATTTGGGAATCACTGTCCCATATCCTTTTTTGGATTGTCCTAAAAATATATAATTCACTGGAATTGGACAAGGAATCAAGATCAATCCCAAGTGATCTGATCCTATTTAAGATAAGCCGAGACCATTTAGAAACAGTTGAGTCAGTATGTAAAGCTGCCAATAAACTATTTGGGGGAGAATTTTGTCTTATAATGTTGATTTATTTTTGAGGCTGCTTATGTACTTTTAAACAATTTGCCTGTCTCTTGGAGGCTAACCAACGTTGAATAAAAACGGGCCCTTTATGCCATGACTACAGTTAAACTAGTATTATAACATTAGAGAGTTAATGCCCACATCCAGTAAATCAATGGATTGAGAACATTAGAACTATCAATATTTGAACACATGGCATATAGACGATAATTGTGTATGAACTTATTTTTAGATATTTTGGAGCCCTCTTTTTTGTCTCAATATATACCTTTTATCTTTTTAAAATTCTTTTTGGTTGCTGGATTTTGAGTGGGGTTTTCCCCTTCTTGTTCTTTTTCCCCCCGTTTTTTGAAATAAATAAAACTGCCAAGTTATCAAAAATGGTTACACATTATAATTTTGCTCACATGCATATTTAAACCAGGAGTTAAGATGGTAACATCCAAGACAATAGCAATAAAAGATGGTTTATGTGATTAGGTAATTCTCTTTCATTATGGTAGATGGCGCTCTTTGCTAATATATTTCTTATTAAGCCCCTTTAATGCTATTTATTAACTAGGCTATTGGAAGTGAATACTGTATTGTGGAACCTGAGGCATGGTTGATAGCCTCATCCTAATTGAGCAGATCTGCAGGAAATGGTTCTTGAATTGGGTACTTTTTGAGTATGAAATAAAGACAATTTTTTTTAGCTGGAATACTATCTTGAAATATTAGCAACAAAGAGAGGTTTAAGTTTATAGTGTTCATCTTTCCCTTGTAAACTGCAAGTTAGCAGTTTTCTTGTTTCAAAATGACCGTGAACTGTTTTAAATGCCTAGATCTGGGTTAAAATAAAGCTTCATACAATCCAGATATTCCTAAAAATCTGAAGAATGTTCATTTTCTTTTGTAAAATTTTAGAATTATTATTCTCGCCCACTGGAAACGGTCCAATCAAAGTTTTTGAGGAAGATACTTGGAGTTCCGAGATGTGTTCCAAATGCCCTCCTCTGATTAGAAACTGGAGTGATCTCTTTGGAGTCCAATATGTGGATCCGAGCGCTTAAATATTGGCTAAAACTCATATTCAACCCTATTGATCTAACCCCTCTGATTCTAGCTGATAATCACTGTTCAACTTGGCGAAGTGCAATAGAGAACATACTCCAGAAATACAGCCTCTCTTCTCAAACCATATTGCCATTAAAAGGTAAAGGTCCCCTGTGCAAGCACCAGGTCATTCCTGACCCATGCGGTGACGTCACATCCCAATGTTTTCTAGGCAGACTTTGTTTACGGGGTGGTTTGCCATTGCCTTCCCCAGTCATCTTTCCTTTACCCCCAGCAAGCTGGGTACTCATTTTACCGACCTCAGAAGGATGGAAGGCTGAGTCAACCTTGAGCCGCCTACCTGAAACCAACTTCCGTTGGGATCGAATTCAGGTTGAGAGCAGAGCTTGGACTGCAGTACTGAAGCTTACCACTCTGCGCCACAGGGCTCTATATATTGCCTTTAGGACACGAAAAAGCCAAGGAAACAATCAAACAGAGACTCTTGGACCATGCCCTTCAATCAGATAGGGCTCAGATTCATAAATATTCAACCATCTTGCACTACATCAAACCTTTCTACCCTGCAGTCTACCTTGGATTCCTGGAAGTATCCAAATATCAAAGGGCCTTTACTCTTGCACGTTTCAATGCCTTACCTTCAGCTCTCCTGGAAGGCAGGTATTGCCGTACTCCCTTTCACCAACGACTATGCCCATGCAAAACAGAGAAAGTGGAAACAATAGAACATGTTCTGCTGCAATGTCCCTTCTACAACTACTTTATTTTTGAAAAGTCTTGGCAAACAGGTGAGGTGCCAGACGATTGGAGGCGGGCAAATGTTGTCCCCATCTTCAAGAAGGGGAAAAGGGAGGATCCAGGTAACTACCGACCCATCAGCTTGACTTCTATACCAGGAAAAGTGTTCGAACAAATCATCAAACAGTCCGTCCTTGAGCATTTAGAAAGAATGGATCTGATCACTAAGAGCCAGCATGGGTTTCTCAAGAATAAGTCATGTCAGACTAATCTTATCTTCTTTTTTGAGAAAGTTACTACCTTGCTGGATCAGGGGAATGTTGTAGACATAGTTTATCTAGATTTCAGTAAGGCTTTTGATAAGGTTCCACATAGTATTCTAGTTGACAAATTGGGAAAATGTGGGTTAGATCCTACTATTGTTAGATGGATCTGCAACTGGTTGACAGATCTTACCCAAAGAGTGCTAGTTAATGGTTCCTCGTCCACTTGGAGAGAAGTGACTAGTGGAGTTCCTCAGGGATCTGTGCTGGGCCCTGTGTTGTTCAACATCTTTATAAATGATTTGGATGAAGGAATAGAGGGGATGCTTATTAAATTTACAGATGATACTAAATTGGGAGGGGTAGCAAATACAGTAGAAGACAAAGCCAAGATGCAGGATGATCTTGTCAGGCTGGAGAAATGGGCTAGAACTAATAAAATGCACTTCAACAAAGACAAATGTAAAGTTCTGCATTTAGGTAGGAAAAATCAAATGCATAATTATAGGATGGGGGAGACTTGTTTGAGCAGTATTGTGTGTGAAAAGGATCTTGGGGTCTTAGTAGACCAAACACTGAACATGAGTCAGCAGTGTGATGCTGTAACTAAAAAGGCAAATGCAGTCTTGTGCTGCATCAACAGAAGTATAGTGTCCAGATCATGCGAAGTGATGGTATCGCTTTACTCCGCTCTGGTTAGACCTCAGCTAGAGTACTGTGTTCAGTTTTGGGCACCACAATTTAAGAAAGATGTAGACAAGCTGGAACGTGTCCAGAGAAGGGCAACAAAGATGGTGAGGGGTCTGGAGACCAAGTCCTATGAGGAAAGGTTGAAGGAACTGGGTATGTTTAGCCTGAAGAGGAGAAGACTGAGACGGGATATGATAACCATGTTCAAGTACTTGAAGGGCTGTCATATAGAGGAGGGTGCCGAGTTGTTTTCTGTTGCTCAAGAAGGTCGGACCAGAACCAACAGGTTGAAATTAAATCAAAAGAGTTTCCGTCTAGACATTAGGAAGAATTTTCTAACAGAGCGGTTCCTCAGTGGAACAGGCTTCCTCGGGAGGTGGTAAGCTCTCCTTCCCTGGAGGTTTTTAAGAAGAGGTTAGATGGCCATCTGTCAGCAATGCTGATTCTGTGACCTTAGGCAGATGATGAGAGGGAGGGCATCTTGGCCATCTTCTGGTCACTAGGGGTGTGGAGAAGGGAGGTAGTTGTGAATTTCCTTCATTGTGCAGGGGGTTGGACTTGATGGCCCTGGTGGTCCCTTCCAACTCTGATTCTATAAGATCACAGTATGTTCTCCCCATATTGCCATCCTTTCCTAAAAGATCAGAAGAAGCTAAAGTTTCCCTACTCTTAGCAGACTCCTCTCGGGAGATAACCACTCAAGTAGCCAAATTTTGCCTCCAGTCTAATGGGGTTCATAAACGGCTAATTGAAACCCTTTCCCCATAGAAGATCTTTCCTCCTCTTCTTCAAATCATCCTTCCCAGAACTTTTATTATTTTATTATTTTAACCTAACTTTGATTTTTACTCAGAGCTGATATTGTATTGAAATAAAACTTGATTGATTGATTGATTGATTGAATTATTCTTCTACCACTGTTTTCTACTGAAAAATGATCAAGTCAGAACTCAAATGACAAATCATTAAACCCCCCAAAACATGAATACGTTGTCTAAAATGGTGTTGATTTTTCAGGCCCTTTTCAAATCCCTGAGCTTCAGTCACCTTATTTTTTTGGGATTTGTTTGTAGCCAGACAGATTTATAACCCACCCTTTCATTCCAGGCCCTGTATATGATAACCTCAAAAAGCAACAAGCATCTCTGTTCTGACTTGAATTAGAATTCGTTGACAGTTTTATCACAAATACCCAAGGCCAAGGTTATGCTTGGCAATTTTTAAAAAGGTGGTTTCATTTATGGTTTATGGTTTTGCCATCCTTTCAGAATATTAAATGTTTTGAAAGGCAAATAACTTCTTTCATAGCAGAAGATCAAATAATGCTAAGCAGGCAATGCTCTAATCCATCTATTCAGCTTTTCTCTTCATACTAGGGAGGGCCTTCTCATGCTGGATTCACAGGATTTGAAGTTTTTTCTTAAAACTGCTATGGGTCCCTTCCCCTTATATAAGGAGGAAGTTACCTTTTTTCTTCCTTCTGGAGGTCATTTTAATTCAGTCCTTCAGCTTCACGATATAACAAAAAAATGTAAGCCTCACCTCTTACCTACCTTACAAAAAAACAGTATTTTAAAGTTTTATTTTTTTTATTTTTCAAAGGAAAAGAAATTGCTCAGTGCTGAACAGCAGCCGTTTTGCATTTCTTTCTTTGGAGTCTTGCTGGAAAATTACAGCTGTAACACATTTCTCAAACCCCTTCCTTCTTTCCCAGTGTTGCCACACAGTGGTGGTTTGGAATTTTTCCTTTCCTCTGCTTCTTTGAGCTTCGTTCCCTAATTCGTAAGCATTGTCCTCAGGCAGTTTATTTGTCACTGGCAATGTTGGAGGAGCTAATGATCACACACAACCTACCAATATCGTATTCTCAAATCTGAAACTTGTTAGGGGTATCAGAATTGTAATGATCCATTGAAGGAGTAATATATGAGCCAAACTGGTTAGCCACAAAAATTAAAGCCTGATCTGGGAGAAATGTGATTTGGGGTCATACTTTAAAACAGTAGGGGGGTCCCCATTTTTATTGGCCCTACTCTGGTGCCTTTATCAAACAGCTTGAGACACAGAAATTTAGTGGGCAAAGTTTTTCTTACCATCTGTAACATTTCTGCGTCTCATGTTCCTAGAGGACAGAGCCAGTAAATAATGTTGCAAACCTACTTTGAGTCAATAATGTAGACAATCATAACAGCATACTGCACTTGGAAGTAGTTAGATCTGGAATTAAACCAAACTAGAACATGTCTTAATGTAGTCATAGAAATACATCCACATAGTATTTTTCTAAACTTCTTTCTTGGTATATTTTTGTAGAGCTCTTGTGCCTTTGTATTGGCCCAATCCTGGTGCAGCACATGCCATAAGTTAGGATATTTATGAATTACTTTTCTCCCTGAAGGACCCAAAGCAGCTTACTACAATAAAATACAATAAAATTACAGTTTAATATATTTACAAGCAAATAGATGGGCCAGTATGTTTTGGGCTGCTCCTAAGTCCAGTGGGCCAGCTTGTCCAAGCTGCAGAGCATAAGCCACAGGCCAAGAGCTGTCTGGCTGTTCCCCTTCTGCTTAGCCCAAGGGCTTGTGCCTCTAGCCGCACCCAACCTTTATACCTGCAGATGGAAAACAGCAAGACAAAGCACAGCTTTAGATTATGCACTTGGCAGTAGTGTCCCTCCTAATCTGCTATTCCTGCTCTGGGAATTTAGAAAGTGCTTCTCTTCCATTACCAAACTTCAGCTTGATCCTGAGGCTCTGGAAGCTTTCTGAGTTGTGTTCCAGATGACCCTAAACCTCAGGGTCTTCTCAGTTCCCTGGAGCCTTTGAAAGCTTTTGTACAGACCTCACTGAACAGTTATTACTGTCTAAGGTTTGGTCAAATCCTGGGAAAATATAGTAAAAGTTTGATATCCCATCAAATTTTACAGCTTTTAACAAGAAAAGAAAAAACACAATAAGAAGTAACAAAATTAGTCTTCATTCTACAAGTTTCAACTGAATACAGTTAATTAAACTACTCCACTCAGACTGAATCTTATCAGTACTCTCATTTCTTCGAAGTGCTGTAAGTTTTAGCATTAAATAAACCTCTTTTAATTTAGCAATCCACTCATTAATTTCTGGAGAGTCTTTTGATTTCCAGTGCTGTGCAAACATTAAACGTGTGGCAGTAATCAAATGCAAGACAATTGGTTGTACTTTCTTTGGTATTCCAGGAGCATAATTTAATAACATGTATTCTGGAGTGTTCTCTACTGTGTGTGTGTAAAGTGCCTTCAAGTCGCAGCCAACTTATGGCGACCCCTTTTGGGGTTTTCATGGCAAGAGACTAACAGGTGGTTTGCCAGTGTCTTCCTCTACACAGCAACCCTGGTATTCCTTGGTGGTCTCCCATCCACATACTAACCAGGGCTGACCCTGCTTAGCTTCTGAGATCTGACGAGATCAGGCTGGCCTGGGCCGTCCAGGTCAGGGTTAGTCTGTAGTAGCAGAACAAAATTTGAGTTCAGTAGCACCTTAAAGACCACATTCAAACTGTTCTCAGAGTTAATCCATGCTGATAGCCTGGGTAACTTGGCCGTGTCACGATATGCCTTTAAATTTGGGATACTGAACCCCCGACAGACCACTTGGAGTGGGTTAAATGCAATTTAATATTAGGGCATTAAGCCCTCCAAATAAGATTATTATTTTTTTGCCACTCCTTTAATTTCTTGGACTTTATTACTATCAAGATATTTAATAGAATGTAGGCTAATTTGGGAAATAACATAATTTTAATAGCATTAATCAAGACTAACATTGTAAGACGAAGATTGTAATTTTTCCAAATAAAACGTTTTTGTTTGATGGCAGCAATGACTGAGTTAAAATTATCATCAGTCATTTTTGAGGTATCTTGTCTGATCTGTACACCTAAATAAGAAACATAAGTATTTACCACCTTCATCTTTTTTTAGCCAGTTTGAAGAATCTATTTCCAATTATGAATCATTAAACAACTGAATACAGTTAATTAAACTACTCCACTCAGACGGAATCTTATCAATACTCTCATTTCTTTGAAGTGTTATCACAGTTTTATCAGCATTTATCTTATAACCTGAAACTTCCGGAAATTTATTAACAGCGCATTCCTGAGCCTTCAAGTCGCAGCTGACTTATTAACAGCGCATTCCTGAGCTGCTGGCGGCTGGGGACAGTGGGAAGGAGGCGCTGCTGCGGTGCCTCCTAAGCCATTCCACGGCCGCCAGCAGCTCAAAAAAAAGCCTTTGAAGGGTTTTTTTCTCTTAAAATGGGGCTTTTCGCCCCACCGGAGTACCTGGGGCTGGGCCATGCCATGCCAGCCCAGATCAGGACTGGTGGGGGGTGGGTGGCTGCCTTGACTGGCTC
Source organism: Euleptes europaea (assembly GCF_029931775.1). NCBI lineage: Eukaryota > Metazoa > Chordata > Lepidosauria > Squamata > Sphaerodactylidae > Euleptes > Euleptes europaea. The sequence goes on from NC_079321.1 coordinate 74,405,637, forward strand.
ACAGGCTGGATGAGAGCTCTCAAGGGGCCAGATCTGGCCCTTGGGCCATATGTTTGACAACCCTACTCTAATACATATTTCAACCATTAACAATTTATTACCTGTCACTTATGAAAAGTATTGTTTCACTATTTCCTCTAACAGTTTGTGATTTGCCTTTCAATTTAAAAGTAAGTTTAAAAGGAAATCCCCATCTGTATACACTTTGATTATTCTTCAACCTGTCAAAAACCTTAGTCTAAGGCTTTTCTGAAGAGCAAGGGGTGAGATATCTAGAAATACTTGAATTACTTCATCATACAGGGTCATGTCTAATTTATTCATTATCTGTTCTTTTGTTGGTAAAGATTCACAAAATCACACAAGGTTGGAAGAGACCACAAGGGCCATCCCAGTCCAACCCCCTGCCATGCAGGATCCCACAATCAAAGCACTCCCGACAAATGTCCATCCAACCTCTGCTTAAAGACCTCCAAAGACACAGACTCCACACCCCCACCCCCACCCCCGAGGCAGCACATTCCACCGTCGAACTGCCCTCACCGTCAGAAAGTTCTTCCTAATGTTTAGGTGGAATCGTTTTTCTCTGAAGCAACAGAGGACAAACTAGTGCCCTCATTAACATGGCATCCCTTCAAATATTTAAACATGGCTATCATGTCACCCTTTAACCTTCTCTTCTCCAGACTAAACAAACCCAGCTCCATAAGTCTCTCCTCATAGGGCATGGATTCCAGACCTTTGACCATTCTGGTCGCTCTCCTCTGGACACACTCCATCCTGTCAACATCCTTCTTAAATTTTGGATGCCAAAACTGGACACAGTATTCCAAGTGAGGTCTGACCAATGCAGAATACAGTGGTAGTATTACTTCCCTTGATCTAGACACAATACTCCTATTGATGCAGCCCAGAATTGCATTGGCCTTCTTAGCTGCCATATCACACTGTTGACTCATAGTCAGTTTGTGGTCCACTAAGACTCCCAGATCTCTTTCACATGTACTGTTGTCAAGCCAACTCTCTCCCATCCTGTACCTGTGCCTTATGTTGTTTCTGCCTAGGTGAAGTACCTTACACTTCTCCCTATTGAAATCCATTTTATTGCTTATGGCCCAGCTCTCTAGTCTATCAAGGTCATTCTGAACTCTGACCCTGTCCGCTGGGGTATTAACTACCCCTCCCAATTTGGTGTCATCTGCAAATTTGATTATCATGTCCTCTATTCCATCATCCAAGTCATTTATAAAAACATTAAATAGTACCGGTTCCAGAACAGACTCCTGTGGCACCCCACGGGTCACTCCTCTCCAGGATGAAGTTGTGCCGAACCCTTTGGGTTTGGTTGGTCAACCAATTACCAATCCACCTAACAGTAGCAGTGTCCAGCCCACATTTTACTAACTTTTTACTAACTTTTTACAATATCATGACATCTCTACTTCACACTATCTTTGAATTAACTGTATAGGCTCTACTAATCCTTACTCCTTCTTTGAAATCAGATCCTTGCACACTTGAAAATAAATTTCCTAACTAAGCAACTAAATCATCTCCTTCCTCCCACTCTTTTATACCCCTCAATTTTAATGATGTCCTCCTTAATTCCGGTTCCTCCACCTTTTCTTCTAGTTCCAAAATTTTTATCATTGTTTCTGTGTGAAATTGCCTCATAAATTGTATATCTTGAATCCAGCAATTCCACTTTCATGCTAAATTGATTAATTTGTATCTAATAGTCCTTAACTTCACCTAAATTTTTAAGAACTTCATGTTACAGTGCCCACAGCATGTGCCTGCAGCATGGCTGTAGGCCACTCACAAAAATTTATACCCCAGGGGCCAGAAGCCTGTGCCTTTGGTGCTTCAAAGCCACAAGTGTCTGTGGGCAAGTGGGCTGGGCCTCTCCCTTTCTTCTACTTTTGCATCAGGGGAAAGAGACACCTGTGCGCTGGTGTGGAGGGGAACCTTATGCTGCCGGCTCTAGATGCAGCCAAAACATCTACCGCAAGTCTATTCTCCCCACTTCCACCTTCCTTAGATTATTTTTTCTGTGCCTTGATATGGTATGAATAAGAGCATCCAACTTAAATATATGCTTGAAAGTCTGTTTCAGCATTTCCAAAAAGATTGTTAAGAGCTTATCACAGCACTGTAGAATCATGCTGGGATTTGCCTTTTAAAATGATGCTTTGCCATCTTGTAGTTTTTATGTGTACTTCTGCAAAGAATGCATTTCTGATAGATATTGTACCTCTCTCTAGAATGGTAATGCCTCATACTTTGTATGAAACATGTAGCACACTTGTCAAAATGGCTGCTCACCTCTGAATCAAATGTTTTTCAGGGAGAGTTGGAGTGATGGTAGCCTTGTTGCTTTTTGTCACTTAAAAAAAATGAGTACTCTAGTGATGGAGTTGCATAGTGTGGACGAAAACCATTTCAGGATTATGCAACAACAAAGCACATTCACAGTTCTTGAGGGTGAAAACAATGGTGTTTTTCCTCACTACAAAGACTACAGGGAAGGTCCTGTAGATGCCCATGATTCACATTTCACAAAGTGACCACAAGACAAAATAAATGTTTCTTAGAGAAGAAGAATCTCTCAATTGAGAAAAATAAAAGAAGCCTCAATTTGCCAGCTAGTGTTTTGCAGCCATCTGTTACTTATAAAAAATAAAAGCTAGTCTCCAGGTTATAGAGAGAATTGCAGAACGTACTGTAATATCCCATAGAAGGAAAGCATTTCTGTTTTTATTTCATGTGAAAGTAATCCAAAACAACACTTTATCAGCATTCATCAGCAATAAAACTGCAATGTTTATCTGGCCTAAAATCAAGTACATGGTGATGTGACATACGTTCCCAGCAGCCAATAGTGCATTGTCTTGAAGTAAAGTTCTCAAATGTGTAAAACTGTTTATCCCATGCATCAAATTAAACCTAATGGAAAGAAATCAGAAATGTTATGTGACACGTGTGTGTCTCCAAAGTTATATTGGTGCAGCATTTATAAAGAACGCACATATAAGTAGAGGCAGCAGCAGGACAAGAGAAAGACCCAACATGAGATGGAGTGTCTCTATAAAGGAAGCCACAGCCCTCAGTTTGCAAGACCCAAGCAAGGCTGTGAATGATACGATGTTTTAAACAATGCATTTGATGTTCTTTAAGCAATAAAATTAGTTCAGGTTCAATAGGACAATAAGTATTGCATATACTACCGTTTCCCAAAAAAAATATGTGGTTTTTTCCCCCAGAAAAACAAAAAGGTGTTTTTTTCATGTAGCTTTAAAAATTCCAGAAATTTCACATCTCTAGTCCTGGCACCTTGGAAAGCCACCACCAGGCAAAGTAGACAATACAAAACTTGAATATCCCATCTGTTGATTTTATTGATTCACTCTGTGTAATCCACCTGAAATCCAAGTGAGAAAGGCAGACAATAAATAACATAAATAAATAAAATATAGAATAGAACAGAATTGTAGAGTTGGAAGGGGCTATACAGGCCACCTAGTCCAGCACAGATCAACCTAAAGCAGGGGTGGGGAACCTTTTTCCTGCCAAGGGCCATTTGCACATTTATGACATCATTCAGGGGCCATACCAGGTGTAGATCTCCCGGTGGGGGGGGGGAAGAGGCTAGGGTTGCCAGGTCTCCAGCCACCACATGGAGGTTGGAACCCCAGGGGAGGCCACACAGAGAAGGCCTGCAGGGTGCCCCCACTCCCCCCTCCCAGGCGGAAGGGCAGCCAGCAGTGGGCCCGAGCAAACGAGGTGCCAGGGGGGCACCGCCCACAGTCGATCGGCAAGGGAGGAAGGAAAACAGAGAAAGAGGAAAAGGGAGGGAGGGAGAAAGGGAGAAAGAAATGGAGAGAGAGGGAGAAAGAAAGAAAGAAAAGGACGAAGGGAGACTAAGAAAAGGACGGAGGAAAACAAAGAAAAGGATGGAGGGAGACAAAGAAAGAGACAGAAAAAGAGGGAGAAAGAGAGGGAGAGAAAGGAGAAAGAGTGACAGAAAAAGAGGAAGAAAAGAGAGAAAAGCCTCCCCCACACACACACCCGCGCACGCTGGCCCCGTGCGACCGGGCCCCAGTCTCCATGCCCTCTCCTCCCCAGAGTCCACAAAAGCCCCCCCCCGAAGCCCGATCGGCTCCTGCATGCATGCTCTGCCGCCGGGAGCCGCCAGCCTCTTTCCCCCTCCCTCTCGCTGCTCAACAGCCGACAGTCGGTGAGAGGAGGTCCAAAGGGCGCCGCAGCGCCGCTGTAAGCCAGGAACACCCTCTGGGAGGGCCGCCCTGCGCCCCACCTCTGCAGCAGGGCCCTGGAGCTCCGTAGGGCCACAAAAAATGTCCTCGGGGGCCGCATACGGCCCCCGGGCCTGAGGTTCCCCATCCCTGACCTAAAGCATCCCTGACAAGTGTTCATCCAACTGCCAGTGAAGGGGAGCTCATCATCTCCCTAGGCAGCCGATTCCACGGCTGAACAACCCTTACTGTAAAAAAAAATGTTCCTAATATCCAGCCAGTACCTTTCCACCTGTAATTTATACCCATTATTGTGAGTCATGTCCTCTGCTGCCAACAGGAACAGCTCCCTACCGTCCTCTAAGAGACAGCCCTTCAGAATTCAGATACTTAAAGAGAGCAAGCATGTCTGCTCTCAACCTCCTCTTCTCCAGATGGAACATTACCAAGTCCCTCAGTCTTCCTCATAGGGCTTGGTCTCCAGGCCCTTGATCATCCTCGTCACTCTTCTATGCACCTGTTCCATTCTGTCCACAATCCACATCCTTTTTTGAAGTGAGGCCTCTAGAACTGCACACAATTCTCCAGGGGCAGCCTGATCAATGCTGTGTACACCAGGACTGTGACCTCTTGCAATGTGGATGTTATGGATTGGTTGATACACTTGAAGATCGCATTAGCCTTTTTGCTGCTGCATCCACTGGCTGCTTATATTGAGCTTACAGGCCACCTGTATCCCAAGATCTTGTTCACACATACTGCTACCCAGAAGTATATCCCTCATCCAGTATGTGTGTTTCTCATTTTTGTTACCAGACTTAGAAACCTGCATTTATCCTTGTTGAATGGCATCTTGTTCACATCTGCCCTCTTTTCCAGTGTGTTTAGATCTCAATGAATTCTATCTCTGTCTTCTGGTGCTGCTGTCTTCAAATTTAATGAGTAGTCCCTCCACCCACTCATATCGAAAAGCACTTGGCCCAGAACTGAGCCCTGTGGCAACCCACTGGACACCTCTATCCATTCAAATGAAATGCCATTGACAATCACTCTTTGGGTGTGGTTCTCTAACCAGTTCCCTATCCACTTAACTATCCTAGAACCCAGTCCACAGGCCTCCAGTTTACCCATCAGAATAAAGCAGCTTCAGATGCATTCATGTACTGCATTCACATAATGAGTAAGAATTCTAGCTTGCCATATAGCATACTGTTCTATTTTCCACTCCTGGGACTGGGACATGATGGAAACAGATCAAAACTGCACCTCCTGAACATATAGAGAGTGGAGGATTCTGAACTTTGGCCAGTTGTGGAACGTCCTTCCTGTCACTCACTCTTGATTTTTGGTTGCTGGGCTGCAGCCTGAAAAGGCATCAATATGAGTCTGTTTAACAGAGCACATTGGTTTTTGGATAGTGGGGATGTTTTTCTCAATAATCCCAGGGAAAGTTTGATGAGTGGAACAATGAAGTTTATATGGTCACAACTAGCATTTATGGGGATCAGGGACTGTAATAAATAGTCACCTATGAACATAAAGGGGAACTCCCTTCAACACTGCAGAGGTTTTGTGTACTCAGAACAATCTTACAGGTAAAAATAACAAAAAGCCATGATTCACCCAAGGGATTGGCTAATGGCAACAGTTGTTGACCTTTGACTCTCACAGCCGTGGGCCAACCTTCTTTCAGTTATTGTCCAATATACAACATTTGGGTCTCTGCTTTCTAGTTGCCAGGTTGTTCGGATGTGTTCATGTTAAGAAAGTTATAGCCTGTTTTTAACCTAGCTCCATATGACATCTTTTGTCCCTTCCACTCCTAGCTGTGGACATAACAACACATCTCCCTGATGTACCAAATTGTTCTTCCTATGCCTAAGATCCCAGAATACTTTTCAAGACTGCTGGCAGACAAATTATTCAACCAGAAGGAATTTATATTTTGATAAACTGACACGTAGACGTCTTAAATTGCAGTGTACCTCATGTACTGACAAGTTGCAGTGGTGACATTAGGAAGATTATAGCAATATTTTAAGAATGATTCAACATGAATCATATTCATGGCTTTGTACTTAACTTACAGGGCAACTCCAAACAATGACACAAGGCTCAAGTTGAAGAGCTTTATGGTGGCATTCATAATTGCCAAAGATAACAGGAATTGGCTGACCTTTAAGCAAACTGGTTACCTGGCAATTCAAGACATGATAAAATCCCTTCCGTCTGACTTTGTGTAACTGCTCATGTTTTAAAGCAAGATTGGCTTTCCACAAATCATGTGAGTAAGTTATCTGCTGCCTTAAAGGATCTTTTGTGAAAACTGCCAAACCAAACTTGACGACTTCAGGACGGAAGATTGACGAAGGTCCAAGAGCATGTTGGCAGTGCTAGTTAAATTAGACAGCAGGTCTACTCAGCATCCTACTCTGTCTATTCAATGGTGCTTACACCCTGAAAAGTATTCTTAGGACTGCCCTGCTAATTCCTAGGCAAAGTGTATTTTCTGACTTCATGTTTCTATCCTTGTCGTGCCCCCCTGGTGCCGCCGTTGCCTTCGGGGTCTCTGCCCTGGAGGAGGGTCCGGCCGGAGGAGCCTCCTCGGCCTCAGACCAGTCCGAGGGGGAGTCAGAACTGGTCTCCCCCTCGGATGCAGCCAGGTTGCTCTGGGTCAGCTCCGCCCTTGCCTCCTGTAGCTGCTGTTCCTCCCCGGCCCAGGCTCCTCTCTGGCCTTATATCCCCCCCAGGCCAGAGAGGCCCCGCCCCTTCCTCCCTCAAGGCCCGCCCCGAATTCCCAAATAAGGGCCGACACTGGGCCAGGTGACCGGCCTTAACATGGGGAGCCGGCGTGTGCTCCCTGGCCCCGCCCGCGCCCTCCCGCGGCTCAGCTGTTGAGCGGGCTGGGCTGCAGGCGCGCGGGCCGGGGCCGCCGCATCTGGCGCTGCGGCCGGGCCACTGAGGCCGGTTTTCCCCCGGGCCCCGGGCTGCAGTCGGGGCGGAGGTCCGGCCGTCGGCGGGGTGGCCCGTTTGGCCTGCGGGTCGCCCCCCCACCCCCGGTGAGTGGGATTCCTTCCCCCGGGGGGGGGGAGACCTGGAACGGCCCGGGCGATGCGGGGAGGGGCTCGCCCCGGGACAATCCTTAAAGAGAGGTAGTTGTGAATTTCCTGCATTGTGCAGGGGGTTGGACTTGATGGCCCTGGTGGTCCCTTCCAACTCTATGATTCTATGATCCTGCTTAGCTTATTCATTTGCAAAGAAATGGTGAATTATGACAAAGTCCACATTTCCTATTAGTTATTTATACCTGTTTCTCAGTGGTGTAGCGGTTAAGGGCGGTGGACTCTGATCTGGAGAACTGGGTTTGATTCCCCACTCCTCCACATGAGCGGTGGACGCTAATCTGGTGAACCAGGTTGGTGACCTTGGGCTAGTCATACTCTCTCAGCCTTGCCTGCCTCACAGGGTCTGTTGTGGGGAAGGGAAGGTGATTGTAAGCCAGTTTGATTCTTCCTTAAGTGGTAGAGAAAGTCGGCATATAAAAATCAACTCTTCTTCTTCTTCTGTTTCATTAACTAGGATAAAGCATTAAATATAACAACAGAACTGTGTTGAGTTAATATGGTGCAATCATTCAATTGTTTTTTTAATTATTTTTTTATTTCAAACATAACAAACACAACGTAACAACAACACACAACATTATAGTATACACTTCATAATCATATGTCTAGCACCTTATCTAAAACCTATCTAAAACAAGATCTTCCTTTTCATCCCGGTAAGCAAAAGTACTACATTCTATAATATTATGTGTCCCCCCCTTATATAAAATTATCCATGTAATTCTTCATTTATAATTATGAATTATGTCAGCTACAATATCAACTGCTATAAAGTCTAGCAAATAATTTGCTGTACATATATAATATTCTGCAATCAAAAAAGAGAACCTATCGCAGCTTTCAAATATTAATGAACTACAGTTAATAAACTACTTAGTATTCTAGTGTTCCCTTCTATAGGTTTATTTCACAATGGTTAATTGGACACAAGTTCATAATATAATTTCCAATTCTCTTGAAATTCTTCCATCGGTCTTTTATTGTCAGTACTCGTGAGTTTGGCCATCACTGCATATTCAGCTAGTTTTTCCAACCAATTATCTGTTGATGGGATTGCTTCTAATTTCCAATGAAATGGAATTGTCACTCTTGCCGTTGTGATCATATATCTAAGCAACTCTTCTTTGTTTTTTTCAACTGCCACTGGAGTAATACCTAAAACCATTGTCTTTGGGTCTACTGGAAATTTGACTTTCAATATTTTTTTAATTTCCTGATGTATTTTGACCTAGAGGTTTTTTACTCCGCCACATGATCACCAACAGTGAAAAAAAATGCCATCCGCCTCATTACAATTCCAACATCGACTGTCTTTGCTCTTACACATTTTGCTAACGTCTTGAGGAGTAATATATCAATGGTAAAACATCTTATACCAATTTTCCCTCAGGCTCTTTTGATCGCTTTTGTCCACACATGTTCCCAAGTTTGCATATCAATTTCCTGTCCAAGATTTTGCATCAATTTTATCATGCATGGCTTCACCTGTTCCATTTCTGTGTCAAATTTCAATAAAAGTTGATATATCTTGCCCAGGAGATGGTCTTCGTCTTTTTTGATCAAAGTTTCAAAGTCTGTAGACTCTCTAAGTTTGCCTTCCAGCATACAGTTTTTCCTCAACCTCGACACCAGTTGACAATATGTAAGCCATCCTAATTTAGTCTTTTGTGTCTTGATATCACCCCATAATTTAATTTGGCCATCAGAAGAAACCATATATTGATAGGATCCATCATTCTCCTTTCTGTAATGGTATAATATGCCTCTGCTGAGGACATTAGCAAAGGTGGTGACGGACTTAATCTTCTTTTGACTTTTAACCAAAACCTTAACAAATTGTCTCTTACTGCATGATGGTCAGCAATTTTCTGAGGCTTCATAGCTGCCCACAAATAGTAATGCAGCCCTTCTCTCAATCAATCTATTTTTAATTACACTATTTTGGAATTGGGATTCTCAATACAATTGACAATCCAAACCAATCCAGCTGCTTGGTAATACAACTTCAAATTCTGGAGTGCCAAGCCGCCTCTACTTTTTTCACCTTGTAAGATTTGAAATCTCACCCTGGCTTTTTCCCATTTCAAATGAACGTATTAAGTTGAGGCCACACCTCCAAAAAAATTTCTTCTACTCCAAACATTTGCAATCATTAGATTGTTGAGCTTAGATATGAAAATCCTAGATTCAAATCTCTCAAATCATAAAGCACATCGAGGAAATTAATTTCTCTCAGTTTAAACTACTTCACAGGGTTACTGTAAATCTAAAATACTCTTTGGAGGAAATATAGGATAAAAATGAAGTAAATTAATGCTGCATGTTTTCTTCATTCACTATGAAAAAAATCCACAATATTGTTAAAATGGCATTAACTGGCTTGTGGATTGCTTGATTTGGCTTATGCTAGCTTTCAGTGGTTAAATTAATGCAAATGATCAAGAGAATTGGCTTAAGTAAAATACTTTGGCTTAAGTAGTTTGCAGATCAGGTTGCTTAATTTGTGAAAAGTCAGCTCAAGAAGATATGTTCATTACAATAAACTGACTGGATTATATTTAGAGTTGCCAACCTCCAGGTACTAGCTGGAGATCTACTGCTATTACAACTGATCTCCAGCTGATAGAGATCAGTTCACCTGGAGAAAATAGCCGTTTTGGCTATTGGACTCTATGGCATCGAAGTTCCTCCCCAAACCCCACCCTCCTCAGGCTCGGCCCCAAAAACCTTCTGCTGGTGGTGAAGAGGGACCTGGTAACCCTAATTATATTGCTGTAAAAATTGACTGTTGAAAGGCTGTTTTAATGAGAGCAAAATAAAACCTTAATTGCACAATGCCAGATTACAGTAAAAAATGGCTGAATCTGCATAAATTATCTCAAGTAACAGCCTGACTGAAGAAAAAAATGTGGTGGCCACCTAGCCCCTATGTGTGGATACAAACTCCTAAATACATTAAAATATTAACACAGTTGTCCTATAAGTGGCAAAGAGGTGCAAACATAGCATGTGACATTGCTATCTGCTGGAGTCTGGGACACAATCCAGTAACTTTTATCCTTGCAGAAAAAAAGGAATGTGGCATTGTATGTGGCTAATTTAGTAGAGTTCAACTAGAGTGCAATTTAAAGCCCTAACATGGTTTTTTTTCTTTCTCTGCCATTCCCTACTCACTTTCTCAAAAGAAAGACCCATCTCCTCAACAGTGTAATTTATTGCTTCAAGGGATCTTTCTGTGTTTAACTCTGACCCTTTATTACTTTGATGTGTTGCAAGTATGGAACATATTGCCTTCCCAAGGAAAATCCTGACTCATCATTGCTTTGGTACTTTCCAAGTGGTCTTCTTGCACTGTCTCAAAGTGCTTTATGGAGCAATAAATTACATTATCAACAGCCGTTATGACCTCAGTAAGATCCATAGGCAGCCAAGAACATCTACATTTTACCATCAGTTAATTAGTGGTGGCCTTCATTAAACAAGGGAGTGTGAGCCAGAAAGCATTCTTCTCATAACAGCATTATGGAATGGTGAAAAAACTCTGCAAACAGCCACTGGCTGCAAACAACAGGGAAGCTGAAGATCCAAAGCAATATGTTTTGGCATATGCTTACAGCACATATGAGTGTACATTCATATTTATTTAGGCGAATACATAATAGGAAACATTTCTTGATATAATTTCTCCCCTTTCTTTCCCAGGGCCCCCTGTGTTGGGAATCATTTGTTCTTGTTCCAAGTGAATGTAAATAAAACATACAAAAAATGATTCTTGGTGAATTTCTGTAGCCAATAGAATTTTGGAAATTAGACCCATGATCTGTTCTAGAGGATTTCAATTCAAATCTCAGTTGTCTATCATCCTAGCTTCAGATCCAAAGTTGGTTTATTACCTACAGTTAGGGATGCCAGGCAGTGGCCCAGCACCCCCGGGAACATTGGAAGTGGGGCATGGGGTAGTTGTTACTTAGTGATACATGCTGACATCACATCCAGGCAAAACCAGTATCAGCTTGTCAGCTATGGCAATATCACTATGATATTACCATATGGTTTCTAGAGCATTAGTTGACATATGACATCACATTCGGGTTTTGCCTAAATGTGAGGTTGGCATGTAGTGCAACATCATTTCTGCCCCCTCCTTGTTTCTCCCACTGTCCTGTGAGGCAAGGGCAGGTAGGAGGGCCCATCAGTGGCAGAATACCCACCCAAAGTGGGCACTTGGCATTTCTACCCACAGTCACTATCAACCATTGTTACTGTGGCACTTCAACTGCTCTAGACTGGAGCCTTTGCCCTCAGCCATGACTATGGTAGCTCTGGGTTGAGAAATACTTGGAGATTTTTGGGGTAGAGCCTGAGGAAGGTGGGGTTTGGGGAGAGGAGGGACTTTAGTGGCGTTTAATGCCTTAGAGTCCACCTTCCAAAGTAGCCATTTTCTCCAAGTGAACTGATCTCTATTGCCTGGAGATCAGTTTTAATCCCAGCTACCACCTGGAGACTGGCAATCCTAGCCATTGCCTGGAAATCCCACAAAGCCACAGAAAGGAGAGGGGAAGGGGCTGTTGCCACTTGTTTCCTCCTCTGTGACCTCTGCCTCCATTCAGTCAGAGCTACGGTTGCCAACCTCCAGGTGGTGTAGGGTTGCCAGCTCTGGGTTGGGAAAAACCTGGAGATTTTGGGGGTGGAGCCTGAGGAGGGTGGGGTTTGGGGAGGAGAGGGACATAAATGGGGTACAATGCTATAGAGGCCACCTTCAAAAGTGGCCATTTTCTCCAGGTGAACTGATCTCTGTTGCCTGGAGATCAGCTGTAATAGTGGGAGATCTCCAGCCAACTCGCAGGTTGGCAACCCTAAGGTGGTGGCTGGAGATCTCCCACTATTACAACTGATCTCCAGGTGATCAGCTCATTTCTCCAAGGCCTGAGTCTGGGCCTGCTTTTTGATGCTTATCAGCATTATGGGCCAATAGAAAAATCAAGAGATAGAAATCAACCAAATGTGCACCAAAACAAACCTCACAGGGAGGAAGATATTCTTTAGATGACATTTATACGATGCCTTGTACAAAAAAACAGCCTGCCAACCTAAGTCTGTAAAAATGGCCAGATAGAACTGGAGAGCTACAAATGTTCACTGGTCTACATGTAAAGAGAAGCCCAAGAAGAAAGCCTGCCGTAAGCCTACACAAATCCAGTCACTTCCCAGGGTTAAAAAGATGTGAAGGGGCACATGGCTGCAGTAGGAGGATTGGGAGGGAAAGTTATTTGCATTATTGAGGGCAAGTAAATGGATACTCCAAGGTACTACTTGTAACTATGGGGCACCCCTGTGTTCCCATGAGAAACACAACAAATTTGACTTATCTGCATCACAACAGTCTGCAAACCTGAGGCCAAGGCAGTTTAAAAATATCTACAAATTTCCCAGGCCATATATAGGTCACACATCTGAAAGAAGCAGGAAAGAGTTACAAACAAACATATACATAGACAGACACATAACCCATGGATGGGAGAATGCAACAGGATATGAAGGCCACTATAACAAAAGTTAACAAAATAACCCCTCCAACAATGCCAGGATTCTAACATGTTCTAGGGCTTGCCTGTGTTCTGCAATAGTCAGAGAGGGAAAGAGAGTGTGTGCAGGAAGGAAGGCCATGCTTTTCGTCAATACAAAATGAGAAAATTACAGCCATTCTTGTTTTGACAATGGGAGGTCTCCTTGATGCTTCTGCAGTGATCGTTTTTTTCCTAAGAAATCAACCAGAGAAATTTGGGGAAGGGAGAACTCAAACTTCGTAGCTTTACAAATATACATAAAATTCATAAGAGTTTAAACTAAACTGGAAGTTAAATAAAAAGGGAGTTAAGTGGGTTAACTAAAGGTTTCCTTGCAAGACTCCTGTCTAGGGTTGTGCATATCGATATACCTGAACCGAACATAAACCTGAAATTAGCCATTTTGGCAATATGCAGGTTTCAGGTTGACCAAATATCAAAACCTGGGAATCTGCCCGAAGCTGAATAGGTGATTCCTAGAAAAGGTGAATAATTATTCCGCTTTTTTGGGTTCGGCTATTCGCCTTTGCTCAGATGCACGGCTCTGTGCTTGCTCCCATTTTTCTATCTTTTTTTAAACTGGTTTTGTTAAGTAGGGGTCATGTAATTGGAGCCAACTTGGTATGGTCAACCAGGTGGTGGGCTGATTTGCACTTAAAAGACAGGGCTTACCCAGTCCCGTCAGGAAGGATATATCCTCCAACTAAAAAACAGCTACTTCTACAGCTACTTATTGGGCTTTTGAAGATGATTCCTCACCTGCACGGATGAGCAATCTCCTTCACAAAAGCTGCCTTGGTCATGACTTCAGCTGGCTCCAATATCACCACCCTGCCCCCTGAAAACCGGCTCTCAACCTGAAGGTCGCCCCAAGAAGAGGCTTCGTTTCCCTGCACTGTGACCATCTCTTGAAATCAGATTTTTGATTCCTGTAATAAAGGACGGTTCACAGGATGTCATTTGCCACCAAAAGAAATGTTTTCTGTGCCTTATTTTTTTTGCATTTAAACCTTTCCTCTCAGTTTGGAAGCTGATTTGCATGTACATCATGCTGTGTGCCTCAGATACAAAGGGAGCCCCCAGACTTTGAGGCACCAGTTGTTGTTGTTTTTTGCTTTTTACCCAAAATTTGGTTTATATATTAAGCATCAAATACCTAGTTGAAAATATTAATTATCAAAAAGAACTCCAGTAATTTGAGTCTGACTTTATAAAATCTAGGATTAAATAGAAAACCATACTGATTGAGTAAACAGACTATTGGACTTGGAAGTGGAATACCCAGGTTAAAATATCACCGGACATATTGTGTTTTCTTGATTAACAGCCCATTCCTGGGGGTGGGGGTGAAGCTCCATAGGAGCCGACATGACCCTGTGCTGGTATAAGTGCCCGTTTTATCCGGGACAGTGGGCATTTATGCCATCCCAAGTGGCACACATGCTGGTCTCGGGTTGCCACTGCGCAGGGCTCGGCCACCAGTGCAGCCTCCCACCGGTGTTCTCCTGCCGTATTTCCCTGTACCAGCAGCCTGACAGGTGTTCCCAGGGTGGTTCTGGGAGTGGAGCTGCCGTTGGGCAGCTTCCTAACTAATTTCAGGCTGTGTTGCATGCAGGTAGGGACCAGGCAGCGGTGCTGGGTCTCTCACTTCAACCACAGCAACAGAGATACTGTGTTGAGCAGAGCCTGATGCGGATTTGCTCTTGCCGGGAGGGCCCGACGGCACAAGGATAAGTGCGAAGCAAACCAGGTCACTCACCGATTTGAGTTCCTTGCCCCCAAGGTCTTGACCTAAGGGCTAAGGGTCTCTCTGAAGTTCAGGTGCAGGAGGCTGGAAACTGGCACCTAGACAGGAAGTCTTCAAAACACAGAGTTTATCAGCAACTCTGCAGGCAGAATCTCTGACACACATATCAGAGCTGGCAGGAGACAACCAAGCTGCTCCCACGAGGATCCTGGCGGCCAGCCTAGCTTTTATTGCCCTCTGCGTCCTCCAGCTGTTCTGTATCATCTTGAGGTTCTGACTCTTGTGAGAACTTACACCGTTTAGCCAATAGCCTTGCCAAACGTCTCCTCCCCTGTAATGCAAGCCGAGCCTTTAATCTTCTTTGTTCCACTGGTCGGGGGGATCCTAGAGGTGATATGCTCTACTTCTGCTCTTTCATCTCAGAGGGACAGTCTTCTTCCCCTGATGCTGTTCTTGCTGGCTCAAAGTCCCGGCCCTGTTGTTCTAGTGAATACTCTGAGGGTGTGGGGCCTTCTTCTGTTATTTCTTTGTCTTCTAAGGAGGAAGGCTCAGGATGACTCATGACAGGCTGGGAACACCCCCTTTGCCCTTACTGCGAGTTACGCCACCTTTTTAGGTGGCATAGCCCCATGGAATGCTATGGAGCGGTTCCACAGGGCTCACAAATAAGGGCAGCACTCTGGCTTTTGGCAGAGGGGCTGGATCCTGCTGTGGAGGCAGTGTGGCTCTGCTGCCTCCAGCTGCTGCCTAACCACCACCACCCCTCAGTAATGGGCTGCCTGGGAGCAATTCTACTCAGTCTACTCAGAGAGAAGTCCTTTGGTATTCAATGGGTTATTCCTAGGAAAGTGTTCTTATGATTGCAGCCTACATCACTGTGTCAGTTCAAATTCGGTTGAAAACCAGGCTTCATTTTAACTATGATTAAATTTTGAAATCAGGATGAAATTCACAGATTATTGTTACTGAATTGCCCCCCCACCCCCGCACTTTAACAAACCCTGGTTTCAGTGCTTTCCTTCCTTCCTTTGTCTCTCCACCAAAGTGATTCTTAATTGCAAAAGAATCTCCGGCTGCTCTCAAAAGGGCAAACAGCAACTGAGCCATGGCCCGCTTTGCAGATACTACCGGTAGTAAAGGTGACTGGCAAGTTTCCTCACTAACACTTCCTCACAAAATACTAAGGAAAACTATTTCCTTCAACTGGTTTCTGTGGCTCAGAGTCTGGGAGAGGTATGGCCTGGATAAGTGTAGTTAAGTTTAAACTAAACTGGAAGTTAAATAAAAAGGGAGTTAAGTGGGTTAACTAAAGGTTTCCTTGCAAGACTCCTGTCTAGGGTTGTGCATATCGATATACCTGAACCGAAAATAAACCCAAAATTAGCCATTTTGGCAATATGCAGGTTTCAGGTTGACCAAATATCAAAACCTGGGAATCTGCCCGAAGCGGAATAGGTGATTCCCAGAAAAGGTGAATAATTGTTTCTAATGTTCACTGGTTCACTGGCTTGGTCTCTAATGTTCACTGGCTTCACCTCTACTACACTGGATCACCTGTGTACAGTTGGAGAAAAAAGTTCCTAAGGCCAACTTGGTAACTCCCAGGGACTTCCAAACAGATAGTGTCCTGGGTCCTGCCAGGCAACCTGGCATACTGTTGGGAATACAATGCGGGTTCCAGCTGTCAGACAGTTAAGAGTTAATTGTTTGTGTTGACAGTTTAGTTAGTCTCAAGAAAATGATGTAATGATATATGTCAGTATTCTATTGGTTAGCAAATCGCCATTGATTACATGCCAAAAGTCAAGTACCTGCAATTGTGTTTAACTGGTGTCCTTTTGTGTAGAAGAGAAAGCAGAGTCAGTCACGGTTGGATCTTACACCGACCAGATGCAAGGCCTCTCTGCTCTTAGGAGCAAAGATGGATTTTAAGCCTGTAGATACCTGTTAGTGCAAACTAACAAGTTTTGTAGGGAACTAGTCATGTAGAAAGGATTTATTGTGTTTGAACCCCAGTACCCTTTCCTTTAGACAAGTAAAGATTTTTGATTCTTTAAACAAGGAAAGACTTTGTCTGTGTTTTATTGGGTGCTCTGATCAGACTTTCTAACCACAATCACGATCCATCAGCTGTGATTTCTAACACAGACACATCCATGAGCAGTCTCTTGGAGTCCAGCAGTGCCTGGAGCACCATGCTGTAGTGGAGCTTTCTGTTGTAGTTCTCCTCCTCCTGAGAATGCCCAAGCGCTAAAATCTCTGCTTCACTACAATCAGTTGAGGTCAAACACTCCAGGAACACCAACTCCAGGAACCCAGCCATCAAGTCATCCTTACTGCCCAGTATTACTACAGAGTGCGGGGAAAATTCATTAATGAGATGCATCACATCCCTGCAGATTTTGCTCAAGATTTTTTTTTATCCCAAGCTGGTTGCTCTGTTCCAGGTATGAAGTGGTAAATACCACTCCTTCATTGACCTTCATTGCCAAATTCAGTTGCTGGGTGTCACTGATTTCTGTTAGATTTTTATTTTTTAAAAAAACCTAAATTGTTGTTTAATGTTGATATTATTAATATTGGGCTATATTCTGCGGAAAATTTCTGTCAGTGGAAGGCTGGTAATTTTCATTCATTCCCCTTTCCCACTGAAGACCTCCAGCTCCCTTTCCATGCTGTTCCCAGGGGTTTCCTGTCCCCCAGGAGCAGCATTTTATGTTATTTTGGACTGCAGTGGTAGGGGAGGCAGGGAAGTCTTGCTTCACCAATGGAAATCCCTTCTGTTACTGGAGAGTTACCTTTTTAAAAAGCCACTTTCATCAAGTTTATTGGCAAAGCAGGATATAAGTAATTTAAAAAATATAAAGATGAGAGTCTTTCTATGAACCCTGTCTCATTCTGTTTGAAAGGATTCATCATTTGTTCATTGTTTCTTGAAGACTTATACATTAATGGCTGCTGAAATTCTGACAGTAAAAGAAAAGTTATTAGAAATTTTCCTTTAGTAAGTAGTATCATACACACACATAACACTCTTATCTCTCATGTTACAAATACATTTGCTAGGAAGACATCATTTGCTTATTGCATTAATTTCAAAAAGCTCTGCACTATGTAATATCAGAAGCTAAGGATGGATGACAAGAAATATTATATAATTGGAGTCAGTATGAAATGTAACATTGTGCTTATAACAGTTCTGAAGATTCTGCATGTGGCAATGGATTGATAACACACTTCTAGTAGGGTAGTCATGTTAGTCTATTGTAACAAAACAAAGCAGAAGTCCAGGGGCACCTTAAAGACTAATAAATGTATTCCAGTATGAGTTTTTGTCAGACAGGACTCCCTTCTTCAGATACAATAGGAAGAAAAACCTTCGTTACCCCATTTTCACAAAAAATGGGAAAAGGAAAGAGGGAGGAGTTGGGTAGAGAGAGGCGTAGTATAATAAATCAAGAGAGATTCTCCATGGTTTCTCTAGGATATTGACAGAGCAATCTTTAATTACGGCTCCTATTAGAACACGCTATTGTTTAGCGCCAGCCGAATATCTGTCTGCTATTGAGCTAAATAAGCAAAGGAGAGCCCTAACCCTGGCTAGAGGGTCGGCCCTACCCTCAGCAATCTTGGAGGGAAAGTACAAGAAGTTAGCAAGAACTGAGTGGGCATGCCCTTGTGGGTCAGGTAAAATGGAGAGCTCTAGTCATGCTCTGTTTAGATGTATGAGGGAATACATCAGAATCTAATTCTACCTCTTATTAGCACAATGGAAGCCAGTTCAGAGGAAGGGAAAATTAAATTCCTCTTATGGGAGGGAGACGCTCAGCAATCTTTGCAAGTAGCCAAGTATTGCTCTGCAGCTATTAAAATCCGCTCGGAGAAGGGTATTAGTGATTTTTAATAGATATGTGCCTATGTGAACAAGGTGATTTTTAATTGATTTAATTTTATCTGTATTTTGTATATAGAGTTTTTTATTATGTAATCGATTTTACTAACAAGATTTGCAGCTTATCTGGCTATTGCCGTAATAATAAAATCAATCTTAAATTACACCCTTCTAAGTCTACTGACTTCAGTGGACTTAGTGAAATTCTGCTTAGTATTACACTGTGAGTTGGATTATCATTGGGCTGACACTAGGGTTGCCAACCTCCAGGTACTAGCTGGAGATCTCCTGCGACTACAACTGATCTCCAGCCGAGAGAGATCAGTTCCTCTGGAGAAAATGGCTGCTTTGGCAATTGGACTCTATGGCATTGAAGTCCCTCCCCTCCCCAAACCCTGCCCTCCTCAGGCTCTGCCCCAAAAACCTCCTGCCAGTTGCAAAGAGGGACCTGGCAACTCTAGCTGACACAGTCTGAATTATTCTAATTTTGAAGCAATTACAAATCAGGTTATCTATCTAATTAGTTAATATTGAAGGAGCTATATATTTAATATTCACATTAAGAAATCTAATACAATCAGTTGCTTAGCACATTACTAAAGACCTTCAACTTAGATCAAACAAGAAATTGGTCACATGTGGACATGCCATTTGGAAAAGTGAGAAGTACTGTGGCCAAGTTGTAAGCACAACCAATGTACTCACAACCATTACAAATATGGAATTTTCACAAGTTAAACCTTCTTCATAACTGTGTTAATTAAAAAACCCGAAGAAGATTATGAATGATTCTAAATTCTTATATTCATCCTACTTTCGCATCTACATTTTATACCACTGTCAGCTTTTTCTTCCCATTTCTACTGGAGCATCAGGGCTGAACTGCATGTTATGTGCTGCCAAAAGGAGAAACTCTACATTGAATGTTACTTTTTGTAACCCCTACCCTCCAGGATCATTTATACCCATGTCATTATGTCATCAAGTTGTGCATTGGCAGAGTTGGGGAACATACTACCATATAATACCTGGATTTGAGTCCAGAAGCACTTTAGAAACCAACAAGATTTTTCGGGTATAAGCTTTCACGAGTCAAACCTCCCTTCCTCAGATACCATATCTGATGAAGTGAGCTTTGGGCTTTTGAAAACGTATACCTCAACAATCTTATTGGTCTCTAAGGTACTACTGAACATCTCCCCCAGAATCTTCCTGGGGGTTAGATTCTGTCAAGG
This sequence comes from Euleptes europaea, assembly GCF_029931775.1. Classification (NCBI taxonomy): domain Eukaryota; kingdom Metazoa; phylum Chordata; class Lepidosauria; order Squamata; family Sphaerodactylidae; genus Euleptes; species Euleptes europaea. The sequence continues at coordinate 74,425,456 of NC_079321.1, forward strand.
CTAAGCTTACATTCAGGTTTTTAGCAAAATGTGAATCAAGTGAATTATAGTATCGAAGGATTTCTTTTATTCCTCTTTCCACTGCTGGCCATATGTCTTAAAAAATTCATCATGGTAGAGAGGGTATTATTTGCATTTTCTTGTGCTTTTACAGTTACAGTTTCTACTTTAAAAAAAACTGGGAAAATCTTATTTGTAGACAGTGTCTGTAGAAACACCCATACCCAAGAGCACTTTAAAACCTTTCGGTTCAACGTGCTGTGAGATATGGAAGGAAACTCCTGCATTGTTTGTAACAGGAGTATCATGAGAACACTTTTCTTCTCATGGTACTTCAGTGTATAAGAATTTTCCGAAGGCCAATTATATGCTTTTAAGTTTCTTAGTTGAAATGCAGTACTGTACATATAATATGGCTCTGTGTAAGAGATAATAATGCCTCTTTTTGTATTGCTCTTCAAGACGTTTAATATTTGAAAATTTTAAGAAATAGATCATGAGTACTAAGAAATGGTTACATGAAGTTTAGTCCTGTATCAGCTCCAATCAAACCGGGCCACCCCTCAGTCTATTTGATGTCTTCTTTCTGACTTGGAATGGAGTCAGAATCCACATGGCAATAATTTTCTGTGCTCCTCATGTTGCTGCTGTGAATCTATCCATATTCACAGTGGCAATGGAGGATCCATGCAGGAGTTTTCCTGCCCTTTCCTTGCCTCCCACCTCATGGCCACCTTTCTCAAGCTGCAGGGGACTTTACTGGGGATTTTAAAACAAAATTGGTAGTTTACACTGCTATAGTGTTACACTTACTGATTTTAAGCTATAGTGGTACTTGACAGATTGCTTTCTATAGCTTAAATTGCTGGTCTGTTAAAAAAGGTTTAGAAACACATGGGAGGGAATGACAGCAATGGGGAACAGAATTAATGATAATAGTGTTGATGTGGATGGGACCTGCAAAAATGCTCATCCTCCTAGCCATACGGCATGCAAAGTCGCTCTGACAGAGATCTTTCCACAAAGATCTTACTAAACCAGATTTGAGAAAGACAGCAACAAAGTGATGGGAAACAAAGAAAGTGCATGATTAAGGGATGACATTGTGTGTATGCTAAAAAAACCCTGCTCTAGTTTAGAACTGAAACGGGAGTAAAACCTCTGTGAAGAAGCAGTCAAGGTCAGGTCAGCTGTGGATAGCGTACATAAAAATACAACACATTGGGAAGCAGCACACTGAATAAATGCCTCACCTTCATCAGTTTGATATGAGTGGCATCTCAAGGGCATATCTCTAAGTACCACAAAACAGCCATGGGGAAAGCTTCCACATGGAAAACTGCTGCTCAGAATTATCTCTTTTTGTGTTGGCTTACTTTCTACAGTCCTTGGTACCCATAAATAACTTTTCTCTGATGTGGGTCTCTTGACACAAATTGGACTCTGGTTAGCTGCCCTGACCAGAACACTGACCCTCCTCGTCATTCTACCATATTTGAAAGCCATCCTTCCATTTTCTTTTAAGTAAAACTCTGTCATGCCTCAAATAAGACAAAACAAATACATCTTAGGCGATGGCATTAAGTTCCCGTCTGTGTTAGTGTAGACCAGATGCTGAAACTTAGGCTGCTTAGAACATGAAAGTCACGACCAATAATATTTGCAACTGGAGGAAGACAGTCAGTAATTTAACTCAGTTGTGCTTTATTTGTTACTTTGTTTGCCAAGTGGTTTTGTTTCCTAGTTGATAATATCCTAATTTTTTTAAAAAAAACTGGTCAGTATTAAAAACCTTTTTGGGAAAAACAGTGTATCTCCCTACCAGTAAATAAAACAGGCATAACTTTTTTTTAGTTTCTTGGCAATAGGCAACAGATAGCAAGGACTGGCATCTTCCTAGCTGCTTGAGAATGCTGATTGCCCGAGAGAACTGGTGGGAGGTTGTCTGTCAGCATCAGTGGTGGGGAAATAGTGTCCCACACAGAAAGGGTCCTGCCCACACTCCCATGTCAACCCATTGTGTGAAGCTTGCCTTTCAGACAGCGGTGTCCTCTCTTCCTGTTTGTTTGGTGAAGAGAGGAAGGATAGCACTAGCAAACATGACAGATGAATGAGGCAAAGTCTGAGTGGAGAACTCAGAAGCTGGATCATTGTGGTACAATCTGACCGGAGATAAATGATTTCCTCTGCTAATGATGAGACAACAAGGGTGAGCAGGAAAAGTGACAACATTATCCATTCAGGAAAGAGAAGACAGTTACAGTGGCCGTTTTTTCTTACCAAAATAGATGAAAGGAAAGGTTTTGTTGGGGTTTTTTAAACCAAATTTGATTTTGGCTGAACTTTGGAAATCATGTGTAGATCCCTTTCATCGTAGTTCACTTTATCCATCCAGGTTCAAATTCCGGTTGTATCACTGATATGAAGCAACCTGAATGGACTTAGATCAGTGACTCTCATCCTAACCCACCTCACAGGTTGTTGTGAGGAGAAATGGGGGAAAGCCATGTGAACATTGCCTTGAGCTCCTTGGAGGAAGGGAGGAATGCAAATGTATTCAGTGATGTTTTAGTTTTGTTTGTGAGTTTTGATTATTTAAATTGGTTGTTTTGTATTTTGGAAATTTCTCTAAGCTACTTTGGGGGTAAAAGCAGCATAGAAAATTCAGTCAAGTCACAGCCAACTTAAGGAGACCTGATAGGGTTTTCAAGGCAAGAGATGGACAGAGGTGGTTTGCCATTGCCTGCCTCTTGGTAGCAACCTTAGACTTCCTAAGTGATCTCCCATCCAAGTATTAAACCTGCTTAACTTCTAAGATCTGATGAGATTGAGCTAGCCTTGGCCATCCCGGTCAGAGCTAAAAGAAACATAGAAATGACCTAATAAAATAAACCAAGCAACCAATATACAACTAGATGCACCCATCCTGTCTACCTGGCCAATTTTATTATAGAGGTATTGTCAATGAACTGAAAATGGTCAATAATATTTTAAGAATTTTTCTCTCCTTATACCAAGCTAGACCACTGGTTCTACCTGACTCAGTAATGACACCTGACTAGCAGTGGTTGTCCAGTGTCTGAGGCTCAGAAAGGTCTTATCCAATAGCTGCCTTTAAATGGAGATGCCAGGGACTGAACCAGTGACCTCAGCTGTTCTACTTCTGAACCATATCCTTTCCTTGACCTAGCAGGTTTCCAGGGTCTCAGGTAAAGGCTAGTGTTTAACTTTAACTGGAGATGGACCCAGGACCTTTCCAAAAGGTTTAAGCAGACTGAATTTAAGTGATCAAGATGAAAATTAAGCAGACCCCAGAGAAGCTGAGTACAATGAAAGAAACTTTCACACATATTTTTAGATGCAAGATGACTCTTGCACATTTGTAACTTTGGGTGTCCCATTAGGAGTGGAAAGTGCCATACAAAAATAATTCCCATTGCTGTCTATACAATAATGTTATGGGAATGAGTCACAAACAAAATATGCTTTCTGACACATATGCACTCTAAAGCCCAGCAGTCCAGCTCATATTCATTTTTAAAAAGGTTCGCTCAGTGATAAAAACAATTCAGTAATACAATAAAATCAATCAAAGTATAACTGCAAGCAATTATTAAGGTCCAATCAATTCCCTACAAACAACAGGGCAGCAGTACAATAATAGCAGCGGTAATAACCAGAAATTAATAAGCAAAAACACCAACTGGAGAAAATACGTGAGAAAACAGAAAGGGCATAGTCTGTTTAGGACTGCATGGTGAGGCTGCAATCCTATGCATACTTACCTGGGAGTGAGCTCATTGAACGGAATGCAGTACTTTGTAGTAGGCATGCATAGGATACTGTCGTATGTGGCCCTCTCTACATAACAGGTTGACCATCCCAGTTCTAGAGTAACTGGCATGAGAAAAGCAAGGTGCTGCATCCTGAAATAGGCCCTCTCTTTGCTTGTATTTACTAATGGCAGAGCCAGCTGGTTTTATTCCTGTAGCTGACAAACATGGAAAGTGTTGAAAGATGAAGCACATACACAAATATGATTGAAATGAGATCAATTGATATGTTTGCATTTGAACATCTCACTGACTTCTCCGTCACATGAGCTTCTTGTTATGCTGTAAATCACAGACCTAGTTTGGAAGAAATTGGAGAGCAAAGAACTTATTAGGCCAAATTTAGTCCAGATAAATCTCCCCTCTAATTAATGCCATCAGGGCAAAATGACATCTGTACTAAATCAATAGCACAGCAGTTAAGTAGTCACAGAGAAAGCATGATAGCTTCCATCCTTCAAAATCTGACATAAAATCCATGACTTTCGGTGCAATCCTAAAAGGAGCTACACCTTTCTAAGACCAGTGACTTCAATATACTTAACTCTGGCTAGAGTTTCATAGAATTGTTGGGGGGGGGGAGTTGTAGTTGGAGATCTGATGCTGATGCTTTGAAGAAGCCAACAAGGAGTATTTAAAAAATGTTACTGAATTGGCCTTAGATGCTACTTTGTCCCATTCTACATTTTTCAGCCATTCTGTGGAGGCTACTTAAATCCCTGCAGGTGGGGACTTCTATTGACTGAGGAGACATCTGTGTGCAGTAGCTCAGTGGCATTTAAGTGAACACCTACCAGCCTCCCTGTCCACTGAAGTCTTCAGGAGGGAACCTTCTCAAAGTTCCCTCTGTATCAAGAACAGGGGCAGGCAAGCCTCGGCATCTATGTCAAGCAGCAGCGTGTGCCAGACCATTTTGTTCAGCACGAAGGGCCAGTTCCTTTTCCAAGGGATGAAAGTAAGGCCCTGATGCAGCGCAGCTCTGGGACTCTGCCTTGCTTTCACTGAGTTTGGCCCCAATACCGAACCCCCCACAGCTTCCCCTTTTTGCTGTCGGTGTATCGACATCCTCGTAGAGAGAGACTTTTTTTGGTTGTTGTTTACCCCTGATTTAAGGTTGGTGGTGATGAGAAGTAGGTTTTTTTCCCCCCCAGCAGTAGTTAAAATTTCCCTCCCTAGAAAAACTCACCAGACTAACATTTTCTTCAGTTTTTCAAAATTAGTGAAACCATTTGTATTTTGGCATCCAGGCTGCAGCTTTGAACTGATCTAGTGGTATTTTATCTACCGTTGTGGGGCTGCTTTGTTTTATTGGTTGCAATGATTGATTTCAGTTTGCTATTTTCATTGGATTTTTGTGCATTTTTATTGTTTTGATGGCTTTATTATTAATATTTTACTATCCGATAGAGCCGTATTTAGTTGTGAGAAAACAGTAAATGGACAGAGCAATTCTGACCAGTTATTGGCTGAAGCATGTAAACGCTGTGCTTTATGAAAGAAGGGCTGAAAGCGTTCTAGAGGGAAGCATCTGATTAATCGCCTGGTTTTCCTCTCTGTTTCTTGGTCAGTGTTCCGATAGAAAAGGCATCACCCATGAGCCTTCACAAGATTTATAAACAAAACAACCTCCAGTGGCACAAAAAAGGCCCGAGAGAACTTTCCTTTGGAAGACAATCTTACCAAAATATATATATATATATATATACTGTAAAGAAACAAACAAAAAGGAAGGGGGGATAGAGCAGACAGACAAACATTTCACAGGAAAATAGCATCCTGACCTTCTCCGGGTTAAAAGTTATCAATCAAGTTTAAATTTAGCTCCCATGCAGTCAGTCCCAGATGAACAGGAGGCAGTCGAGGCAAGGAGAGCGTAATGCCTGAGAATGTTTGCACTGTGTGGGCAAAAAAAGAAAGAAAGAAAAAAGCCACCCAAGCTTAAAGTCAACAAAGGACAGCCTGTAAAAACAAATGGGGCTGATGAGAATGGTGCTGCCACCAGAAATCTCATTAGCGGCCAGATGCAGCCACCAGGCCTGTCTCTCTACAGTTTCCTCATAGACGATTCCCCAGCCCAATTGATACCACAGACCCTCTGACTCAATAGCTATTTCCCCCCGCATGCCTCCCCACGCTGTAACTAATGAGCAGTCACCAGTGCACAGATACAATGTACAAACTCAGCATGAAAGCTCTCTCTTCCCGCACTCCTCACACTCCTCACAGTATGGACTAAACTGTGGTTGAAGGCAAGGGTGAAGAAAGAGATCAAAAGGCAAGATCATTGTTTATGTTATTCATGAAGATAAAGAATGAGTTTTTATGTAGATTCTGGACTCAGAAAAAAAGATCTGTGAGCAACCGCATGGAAATAGGCTTCTATGTTGCAGGTCTGCTGTACTGTGGGCATGGGCTCACAAAGTTAGTGAATCTGCTGTACTGTGGGGATGCACTCACATATTAGTGAATCATGGCCCCTGTGATGTATCATTAAAAAAATGCTCTCAGATTTCTTTTTTCAACCTTGGTGTGCATTTCTCCAAGCATTAGTGTTGTTTTTTATGCCTCTGCTGACTCTCGCAATTTTGCCTTCATGTAATTAAACAGTTCTGATCTTTTTAATCCAATGGTTGTTATTAAATCTATATCATCATCATAGTTTTTTGCGTCTTTAGATTCCATCTTTTGGAGCATATCAACCATCGCACATCGGTAACAGCAGTCAGCAGTCAGCTCATCATGAACATACTTGGCCGTTTGTTTTTTTCCTTCAAGATATTTTATTAATTTTTTAACAAGAAAAAAACACACCACATACATACATTTACAATCACACAGATTCTATTCCTTCGGGGAATAGATTTCTTCTTACATCTAATACCTCTTATAAGATTATTTCAGTGTTATACAATATACTTAATAAATCCTGTATCTATATAACCTAATAATTATCTATATTATCGCTATTTATGAAATTTTAATTTATTCTTTCCATTTAACATATTCAAAATAACATTGCCATTTCTTCCATGTTTCTCCCATTGAATTTTCTTTCATAATTTGGTTAATCTGGCCATCACCACAAAATACTGGGCCATTTGTGTAAAATAACAGGTTTGTCCCACACCTGCATCATGTCATTTTTGCCACATTCGCACGTTGGGTACTCTTTACTTACATTGGGGAATAAAGCTTGGACGCAGGGGCGCATCTCTGGTTTTTCCTTGATGGAATCAGCATCCTTCTGGGGTTTACGTGTCCCCTCTCAAGAGGGGCTCTGCCGCCCCTCCTGCCCCCTCATTCTCCACTCAGTACCCTGAGTCAGAGGCTTCCGTAGGCCCATTTGAAGGCACTTCTGGGCTCTCTCCTGGTCAGAAAAAGCCTATTCTCACCTATTCAGACAAGCATCCCCGTCCACTTCAGACAAAACAAACACATGGGGGAAATCCTGAACAGCATTGTCAGTTTCTACACCTCTTAGCATTTCAGGCTCCTGCTCAAGTTTATCCTTTCTCAAGCAGCTGGTGTCCTGGTAAAACGCTGTTTCATCACAATGCATGCAGCAGTTTCAGTCCACTTCCCTGTGGGCTGTCTCAACCATGTCCAAAAAGACCCTCCAAGGAATCTGTTTATCGTACAACTGTAAGAAAGAAAAAACACATTTTTCTGGTTTTCCCCTATAGCTATAGATAGCTGTGTCCACAGCGGCGCCCCCCCCCCAGCTTCTTATTACATACCTCATCTACTAAGAATCAGACAAACTTTGCCCTCTTTTCACTACCAGGTTCTCCCCTTCATCAACAGGAGGGTCAGGCCCAGGGTGGGAGGGGCTGGCTCTCAGCTCTCCTTGCAGGGGGGCAGGGTTGGCTGGCAAGGGGACAACTCCTTGGTAACCTCCCCGGAGGAGCTAGAGGGCATGCGGGGCAACATCTGCCCACCCCCGGCAGGCTCAGGAGAAGAGGAAATGCCCAGGGAACTCAGGACCGCCTTGGCGGCCTCAGCTTTCCACTCCAGCAGGCCCAGGGAGCACAGATGGCGGATAGCTGGTGGCTTGAAGGTCATGGCAACCAGAGTGACACCTGCAAGGAGAAGACTGTCATCGGAGCCACACACCCTTTCCAAGGCCCCCTCTCAAGGTCACACCTGCCGCGCTCCTACCTTCCTGGGAGGGACAGGGGTTTGGGGGATTGGGGTCCTGAAGGACATACAGAGTAAGCTCCATTGGCTTCTCGATGGACCCCTGATGCCCCTCTCCCCCGCCAACAACCGGAGCAGCCATTGGTCCCCAGCCGGCCCCAGCCGAACCACCCTCACCGGGATCTGGATCACTGGGATGAGTGTACACAGTCATGGGCCCCTGGCTGTCACAGCTCCCCAGGGAATCAGAGCTGGCTAGGCTTCCCAGCAATTACGGGGTCTCGAGGGCATCCAGTTGATAGTCGCGTCAGATCACCCAGGGGCCTGGGCTGGACCCAGGGAGGGGACCCTATTGGCCAGTCACTTGGTCAGATTCCAGAGCTTGCAGGGAACAGTGGGAGGGGCAACGCTGGGCGAGCTTTCCCCCTGGGAAGCCAATTGCATGGGGCTCAATGGGCTGCACCATGTAAATACCTGGAGTAACTTTAAGCTGCAAAAACTGGGCATTCCTTGGCCGAAAGTTCTTAGGAATGGGACTACCACTGGGAACGCCCCCCGGGACACCCCTTTTGATGACAGTGGAGGCCCAGTACTGTTCTGGTACTGGCATGGCGGTTGCGCCGATGCTCCTACGATGGCACTCGCTGCTGCCCTGTCGCACCGGCCTAACACCTCTTCCGCCAGCAACCATGCAAGTTTAGACAGCGCAAATGGCATTTGTGTGTCACAAGCCCTTTCCCACCTCCTAAGCCTATTCGCCCCTCATCCAACCTCAGTAATGAGCAGCAGGGATATTTTTAAAAAATTAATCACAGTTGAAATTTCATGCAAAACTGCATTGTTCTAGAATGTAGGAATCAAAGCCAGAGAAAGCCTTAGAGATCTCTCAGCAGAGCTTCTTGGCAATGATAAAGTGCCTACAGGTACAACAATTTCAAGCATACAGCAGAACATTTGTATCCCTCACACATCTTGGAGTCATTCCTCTGAATCCATGCATGTGAAAAAAAATGTCATGTAACTGATTATCCACAAGTTTTGATTATCCACAAGTAGAAATGTGCACAGCCAAAAATATTTTTAAAAGCTTGGTTTGGTTTCATGAAATTCATTATTAAAGCTATTGTCCAATTTGGTTTTTGATTTCTATTGGTTTCAAAGGAAAAATTCATTTCCAAGTCTCTCCCCATTCCATCCAACTGGGGTGCAATTCTCAGGGATTTCATGGCCACCCAAGGGATCATTGCCAAATTTCAGTCTGACAGGCACTGCAATTATCAGCAACAGGTGACAGTCATTCAGGGAACAGGATGGGATGAGGGTGCAGCTGGCAATGTCATCACCCAACCCTCTGCCTGCTTGTGACAGTGGTATGTGAGTTCCCTCCTTTCACTGAGACAAACTATGTATGTGGTTCTGTGATTTTAGCCAAACTGGTGGCTTTTACTAATTGGAGCTAGACTTTTCAGCTTGTGTAGTTTATATCTGAAGGCTTTGCTCCTAGACCAACTTGTGGACTAAACTGCTTTTCATGATTGCTCACAGAGTTGTTTTTCAGCAAGCTGGATAAATAACTCATTTTCATGATACATCTTCATGCACGTGCACCACTAAGAATCTAGCCTCAATCTACTGCTTGCTTAGCAAAGGTTGTTCGTTTATGCATGGGAGTTTTACCTGAGGTTCGTTGCTCGCTGGACCCACCCTTTCCTGTTGGGAGTCTATGCACCAGCAGTCTCCAAGCTCAAATTAGGAAGTATTTGAATCCCCACCCCTTGAAATGCTGCTTCGTAATTGGCTGTAGTGAGAGAAAAGTTCCCTCACCACCAAACCCAATTGCCGCATAAAAAAGCATTTTAAGATCATAAAACCAAAAATGGAGCAATCTGAAAAGAAGTCGGGGGAGATATCCAAGCCTTGGTTTTAAAAAGCCTGTCTTCTGCTCAGAAAGAGCTCCAAGGAAGCAGGAAGTATTTGAATCTCCGCCTCTGGACATGCTGCTTTATAATTGGCTGTGAGCAAAAGCTTGCATGTCCTGCACTTTGCCTTATGCACAGGGATTTCACTTGGGCTGAGCTCAGGGGAGAGGGAAGAATCGGGTTAACAGAGGAATGGGAAGGTCCAGGATTTGTGAGGGCTGGCAGCGAGGTCATCTCTAATGGAGGGAACCCAAATTGTGTCTCTTATCTCACCATCTGCTCCTAAACAAATAAAAAATTAGTAACAATTAGGGCCTGGTCATCTGCCATAAAATTTTGGCTACGGATTCATTATCATGCGGGGGAATCAACCCTGTTAAAATACCTACTAGAAGACCCCTACTGGACTGAATGCTCTGAATGGACAATCAAGATAAAAAAGAAAATTGCCCAGATAGGCATCGACCTGGACTCCCTGCTTCTGTCCAGCGAGAGTTATATCCTAAGTCTAATAAAACAAAGACTAGTCTATCACGAGTTCCAGCACAAATTTCCTTCAACACTGCCAATTTGCTCACCTCAATACTTTGGACTTTCACCTAATTTCCATTTAAACTACCTGGACCATTTTAACAATCCTAAGCTCAGGAAAGTCTTTATGCAGGCTAGGACTAATTCATTGCCTTCAGCGATCCTTCGTGGCAGATTCCTGAAAACGCCTTACAGTGAAATGGTCTGCAGATGTGGTGCAGGATGTCTTGACTCCCTGTCTCATATTCTTTTGGACTGCCATCTTTATGATTCCCCAAGAGGAAACCTAATAAAACCTATAGTTTTGAACTTCTCATCAAATAATACGACAATACTTTACAAACTATTAGCTGATAAGGATTCTGAGATAACCAAAAATGTGGCAAAATTTTTGACAATAGTAATCAACCGATGGGAATCTAGTTGGAAGTAGAATCACAACATTAAGGAATGATTAATTTTAATTTTATTTTAGTCTAACTTTTATCCGTTTATATACTGCAGATTATACTATGCCAATAAAGGTATTTGAAATTTGAAAAAAAAATTGAATGGAGGGAAAACACATGCATAACTTCAAGGAACAACTGAGACAGACCTGGGTGGGGGATGAACATGAGTGAAAGTACCCATGTATAAACAACCGTTGTTAAAGGTGACCTTTCCATACATGTATGCACATGTGCATTTTAAAACATTGTGTGACAAAAATAACAACTATGGACTGATTCAGTTCATCTTGCTTGAATTTCATTATTAGATTTGCTATGGTTAAATGAGATGCTAATTAATGCCAGCTATTTCCCTCAAATGTATTACAATACAGGAGGAATGTTCAGGTTCATTCTCCCACCCCTTTTGAGGGGGGATTGCTATTATTTTCTATGGTAAAGTCTTTAACTTTGAAAGACTATTTGGGTCAAAATGTTTGTATTTCCTGGTTCTCATGTTAGCACAAGTAACCTCTCATGAAGTCTTGCCATATACCGTATAAGAAGATTACACTTTGGTAGTACTGACCAGAAGTATTTCTGTCACACACACACACACACACACACACACACACACACACGAGTGCTTGTTGTTGTTTTTTGCTGAAGCTCTGTATATGCTTTTGAAAGATGCTTATCCTGTATGAACTTCACCTAAGAAAATGACAAAGAAAGCTCCCTCTGTGCACACAGTTCCTTTACAAATTTGTAAATGGCTTCTTTGTATTGTGGTCATGGCTTCTAATGCAGAGTCCTGAAAGCTTAGATAACATCCCACTCTTTCTTTGAAAAGGAACATGTTTCTAGCCCCCATGGATGAAACTGAATGCAACAACTTGAAAATATGGGCAGTACATGTTTAAGTTTGGAAACCAGGAAGAGTGCAGGCTAAGTTTCAGGTTGTAAGGCCTCCTTCACTCACCACCTGTTCTAGAGTTCCTTTGAACTCCAATACCAAATTATGCAGCCAGAACATTACTTTTGAAGTACATTTAGGCCAGTTTAGCATTCATCTCACCCAGGTCTTTTCAGACATTCTAAGTGAGTAGAATGAACACTTATAGGGATCCAGAAGGAAAATCTGAACTAGGCAACATGCATTAATTGTATGTATGTAGAGGGAACCCTGAAAAAACAGTATTTCCACCTGCATGGAGAGACCCATATGTGTGTGTGCATGGGTATGTTCATAGGCTCCATGCATATATTTCAACAAGCAATGCATAGGCTGAGGCAAAGCTTGCCATTGCAATACCATCCCCCTACATGCAGGTTCATTTTAAACCCAGCTAAAACATCTGGAAAGGGCTACTGTTAGGGTTGCCAGGTCCCTCTTCACCACCGGTGGGAGGTTTTTGGGGTGGAGCCTGAGCAGGGTGGGGTTTGGGAAAGGGAGGGACTTCAATGCCATAGAGTCCATTTTCTCCAGGTGAACTGATCTCTATCAGCTGGAGATCAGTTGTAATAGCAGGAGATCTCCAGCTGCCACCTGGAGGTTGGCAACCCTAGCTACAGTAGGCTACTTCAAGTAGGATTCTTTACAGTAAACTTCTTTGTTATATGTTTGCAGATAGCTACCTGATCAACAGAATCTGTTTTGACGGGGAAAGTTTGCAGGGACAAATCACCAGATGATGTTGCCTTTCAGTTTTTGCAGGCAATTTGATTTATCAATCCAGGAAGGTAATAAGTAGGGCTGTGCATTCGGTAAAAACCGAACTGAAAAAATACCGGATAAATGCCATTAAAATCTGGCTTTTTCAGGAACAGCAAATTTGGCTTTGCCAACCTCCCGGATTATGCGGATTCAGTAAACCCAAACCAGAAATTTACCAGAATGGCATTTATCCAGTATTTTTTCTATGGAGGAGCCCAATGAACTTTCCCACCATTTAAAGCCCTTCTCTTCCATTGAGATACATTGTGAAGATCACACTAAAGAATCTGAACACAGCCTCTTTGCCAATGCTTTTCAATGGAAGAGGATGGGGGCAACCCCTTCCAGACCCCATAACTCCGGACCCTCTGATCCAACTTTTACCAAACTGGGGGTGCTTGCAAGGAGAGTTCCTTCTAGCTACTCTCAAAATTTGGGACCTCTACCTGCAAAAATGCCTTTCCCCAGGAGCTGCGGAAAGCCCTATAGGCTTTATTGGACCCAAATTTTTCAGGAAACCCAGAAAAAAGCTGGATTCCCATATTTACTGGTATAGGAAATTTGGCTTTTCAGGTCTTCCCCCACAAAAAATGGGGACCAATAAACCCGAACCTGAATTTTAACTTTTTTTTTTTTTTTAACAGCCCTAGTAGTAAGTTATCCTGAAAACTAGTTTTGGAACCACAAATCAAGTGTTGTTGTTTTTTAAGCCTCAAAAGCAGTTGCATGAATTGGCACTTCTGTATGCAAGGAGAAACAGTATTTAGCTCAGTGTCCATAGGCTTCCTTAGGAACTTTAGCATTAATGTAGCACAGATCCAGACCTATTGCTCCCAAGACTTTGGGTGCCCTTCCTAGCCATTACTGACAGTTGAATGCCCATTTGTCTTGAGGTTTTCTGAGGTTAGCTTGAAACAGAAGGGGGCAGGAACAGCCCTGAAAGGCTTACACTGGCTGGGAATGTCACCTGTTGCCTGGGGAAGGCTGCCTGCAGGCAGCAGAGGTCAGCTTCTCAAGTGGGATCAAATAAAAATGACAGGCGTAGGCCTTGCCCATAAAAAGACCTCTTTGAGGTCAATCAAAAAGCAATTCATTTTCTGTTCCCGTTTAGACTCTTTGGAACAGGCAAGTATGAGAAAAGGCCTGTGAACAGTTCTCGCTTGGAGGGTGGCCAACCAACGGAAGGCTGCCCAGCCTTTTTTCACAGGACCTCTAGCTGCCACAGCTAACCCACAGGCAGCTTCAGCTGCAAGTTAGTCCTCTGTGCTGCCTTCCAGGCTTTCGTTCTCTCCCCCCCCCCTTGCACCCCCCAGAGCTGTCTGCTCAGAATAACGCAGGGCTGTGCCAAAGCAGCTGTCTCGTTGCAGGATAAAATAGTCAGGAATCAGGGATGGACAGGAAACACATGAGATCCTCACAGACAGGCAAGATGAAAAACTGACATTTTGTAACAACCTTTCTCCCTTCCTGTAACTCACCCACTCTCCCTCCTCAGATTTGGGGGGGGGAGTTCTCATCATATTTAGGATAAACCTTCATATATATATTTTCTGACAAAAGTATTACATTCTTGTTTTCAGTTCCCACGAAAAGTGTTCCCTTACAGCAAACATATGGCCAAAAAAATGAATGGGTGTGCTGAAAAGGGTATCATATGAAAAATAATCAGAGAAAGGTCAGACAGTGGGCAACATTCATTTATGACTGTGGGAAGTAGCAGAGGCAGGATTTTTTAAAAAATCCCAGCAGACATCATATATCTGTACTCTTGCTGTAGATGAATGCATTTTTCTATCTTTGTTTTATCTTTGTACATTAGGGTTGCCAACCTCCAGGTGGTGACCGGAGATCTCCTGCTATTACAACTGATCTCCAGGCGATATAAATCAGTTCCCCTGGCTGCTTTGGCAATTGGCCTCTATTGCATTGAAGTCCCTCCCCTCTCTAAACCTTGCCTTCTTCAGACTCCACCCCAAAAATCTCCAGGTCCTTCCCATCCCAGAGCTGGCAACCCTATTGTACCTTTTGAAAGAAGCCAAGAACTATCACAATTTAAAATGTCAGGTGACTATAGATGTAGAGGTAAGTGGTAAGTTGTTATAGTGGGCATGCAGCTTCCTGCTGAGCTGATTATCTGAACTGACTTGACCAATGGTAGCGGTAGGGAGAATCTTACCACACCTTTGCCCTCAATCAGACATCCAGGGAAGCAGCAGGCAACTGCATGTTTCTGTCCATTTGGCAGGACAAAACAGATGAAAGAGGATCAGCTTACCAAGAGGAGATATGACACTGTCAATCAGGGAAGGAGGCAGTGGCTCAGTGTTAGAGAATCTGTGTTGTATGCAGAAGGTCACAAGTACAATCAGCAGCATCACCAGTTTTAAAAGAATGAGATCATAGGCAATGTGAAAGACCTCTACTTGAGACCTGGAGAGCGGCTGCCAGTCAGAGTAGATAATACTCACTTGATGGACCAACTGTCTTATTCAGTATAAGGCAGTTTAATATGGCCATGGTCACCCATTGCTTTCAAGGTGAAGTCTTTCACACTTTGTAATTTTTTAAAAAAATGTGGCCTTTGTATGAAATTATTGTTAAAAATTACCAAAATGACTTTTTTTATTAATGGTCATATTAGCACCACACTTTAGGACACAATTGTGTTTGCTGCAGGTGTACAGATGTTATACCATTATTCCTTACCCCAAACATATAAGCTTGAGATTACACTTTGTTGTACATTTTGTACACAAAGAATGATTGCCATGTGAAATGTGGATCAGCCTTCAAACTGTATTTATTTATCTATTTATTTGGGGGGATTATACTACATCTGCAGGAACCTGCCCAATGTGGCTTACAAAATAAAAATAATAAAAACAAAACAATAAAAAATATTAAAATGGTATTAAAAACCCAGCCCAGAAAAAAGACCATAAAAACAAACCAATGACAGTTTAAAATATCAATTAAATACTGTTAAACTAAAACCATGTTAACAGATAGACCACTTAACTAAAAGCCTGGGTGAAGAGAAACGTTTTAGCTTAAAACAAAGCAACATAGGTGCCAGGTGAGCCTGACAGAAAAGGGCATGCTGTAAGTGAGAGGCCATTACTGAAAAGGACCTGTCTCTGATTGCCACCCACTTCACCTCTGAAGGTGGGGGAACAGAGAGCACAACTTATGAGGCAGATCTTAACTAGCAGGCTGGACAATATGGGATGAAGTGGTCCTTTTGCTATATCAGCAAAAAGTCAAAACATATGTGATACTTTAGTAATAAAAGCTATAAACCTACACATGGACCTCACCAAGTAAGCATGTCTTCCATTGAACTTAACGTGACTTCCTTCCAAGTAAACAGCATAGGACTGGGTTGTGATGCCTGTCTAGACAATATCCTGGGTTTACCACCAGTGTACATAGAATAGGAAGCTGTAGCCAATCCTGTTTTGTTATGTGCAGGGCTGATTCAAGGATTTTAGGCACTCTAGGCCATGGTGTCCAGGCCACATACCCCATGCCACAGGGAGGCAGCAAGACAATGCCTATCTACATTGCCCTCTGACCCATGCTGTGCGGCAGGAACGAGGGAAAACATCACCCACCCTACTCATCCCCCCTACTCTGTGGGAAGGTAGAAAGATGGTGCCTGACCTCTTCATGCCCACACTGTGGTGAGAAGCTACTGCTCACCCTCCTCAACCTCCAAGTGGCAGATTAGGCCTGGCAGTGGAACACAGCAGTGCCCATCCTTCTTGTTTCCTTTATCACAGTGCAGTACAGCAGGAAGCCAGTGGTTGCTTCCTTGGCCCTCACCAGGGTGAGGCAAGGTGAGCCATGGTAGAGAAAAAGATGAAGAGGGCGGTGGCGAAGCAAAAGACAAAGAAGAGGGAAGGAGGGAAAGAAGAAGGAAGGAGCCCACCAGGAGGGGGTTCACCCTGCCCCCACCACCCTGATGGAGGGAGGGAAGAATGGTGTTGAGACTTTTTTTAGTTGAGACTTACTTCAGTATTTTAGTATACCTTTGTTATCTGTCCATTAAGTGAACGAAACATCCAATTTGTTCCTGTGTTAAGTTTAGGGTTGCCTCTGACTGCACAAGCAAAAAGATTAAATGAACCGTGAATTATTCATACTTGATGAGCAGGTCACTTTAATGAGCGGACTATGATCCCAAAAAATATGTTCATGTTCTCTGGTACTCCAAAATATATAGGGCTGGATCCAGACAAAATTTTCCACCAACGGATGGTACTTTCATCATCCCCTCCCTCTGCAGGCCACTAACGTCTCTACAGGGGAACAGGATAACAGTAGGGTGGGCAGATTGGGGGTCTGCAACTGGAAGGGGAATTGGTGGAAATTACAGCTCCCCTTTCACTATCAGAAAATTTAGTTGGGATCCAACCCATAGTTTGCAGACTATGCAAATGCAATAGTGGTCACAAGTTGCAACATAAATGTGTTTCTTATTACCAATACATGGTCTGGCCCTGTACCACAGGTGGCTACTCCACAGGGGCAAACCTGCTTGGCATGGTGATCGATAGGGCTGTGCATTCGGTAAAACCCGAACTGGAAAAACTCCGAATAAATGCCATTTTGGCTTTTACGGGTTCGGGTTTTACAGGATACAAAAAAAACGTGGTAAATAGCCAAGCCAAATTGGGCGAATTGGGCCAAGCCGAATTCGGCTTATCCAAGTTCGGCTATTTCCTGCGCTTTTGCAAGGAGAAAGTTCTCCTTGGTGCAACCTACCTTGCTTGGACAGCCTAACAAGGGGGAGGGAGGGGGAAATTTAACTCCCAGACAGTGGCTAGACCTGAGAGAAGAGTGTTCTTTGGCCAATTACAGAAGCTGGATTCTCCATTCAAACTTTTCTGTGTTTTGGCCAAAGGCTATACTACCTGGTCTTTCTCTGCTGGCTGTTGCTCACTGAGAGAGTTTGTTCTGGTGCAAAAACGTTTGCTTTTGCTCCTGCTGCCTCATCCTGAGCTGACCTGGTGGATTACAGCCTGCTGCTTCCATTGGGTTATTTCCTGCCTGCTACCTGGAGGAGAAGAGAAGACATCTAACAGTATGGGACCCTATCATTTTATTTCATTTGGGCCTTCCCCCCCCCCTAAACTTGGCTACATGCAAGCAAGGGGAGGGGTTTCTGGGACTGAATTTACATTGATTTCAACACTTTGTAGTTGATATTGCTCATATCTGCTTAAATTCCTGTTTAATTCCTTTTTAATTTTTCTTTAAAAGTGTTAAAGTTTGGTTTGGTTCCTGATTAAGTGTTGCCTGTTTGGTTTCTTTCTCTCTCTCTGTGTGTGTGTGTGTGTGTGTGGAGCCATTTTACTAGGCTGCTGGTGGGTTTGTGTATCCTTATTGCATGCCTGGTTGTTGTTGTCGGGTTTGGCACTGTGCATCGGATTGGCTTGATTGGCGCCATATCTGGGCTGGCAGCAGTGCCCCCAGACCTCCAGCTACCTGGCATCATGTGGCTGGATGTGGGTTTTGTGTGTGGGGGGTACTGCCAGAGCATGCCTGGGTGCTGCTGTGTCCAGCCTCCGCTGGTTTGGTAAGGGATGGCAAAAGGGCCCCCACTTTGGATTTTGTTCTGGTGTCTTGTATTTTTTTTTTTTTTTTAAGAGTCTCAGCTGGCATAGACTTCTTCGAGTGGTTTGTTGTGCTGCTAGGTTGTTGTGCTTCTAGGTAGCTAGGTTGTGATGCTAGGTTGTCTGGTGGTTGTGTAGGGCTTGGATGGCTTGCTTGCATTAGTTGTTAGGAAAGCAGAAAATGGGCTGGGAAAATTTCCCACCCATGTTGGCCTATGGAGTTTTTTTGTTTGCGAAGCTCCTGGGGGGCATTTTTGTGGGTAGAAATTCCAAATTTTCAGGGTAGCTGGAAGGGAAATAAGAGCAAGGGGGTGCATTGAATGGAGGGGAAAGAATAGGTAGACCACACCCATGCAATGGGCCCAGATTCACTGAAATAGAAGAAAATTAAAGAGCCCTGCTGTCCCTGGGAGTAGGGTTGCCACCCTAAAGGTAGAGCCTGGAGTTATCTCAGAATTGCAACTGACCTCCAGACTACACCGATCAGATCCCCTGGAGGAAATGGTAGCTTCAGAGGGCAGTCTTTATGGCATAGGGTTGCCAACCTCCCACTATTACATCTGATCTCCAGGTGACAGAGATCAGTTCACCTGGAGAAAACTGCTACTTTGGAAGGTGGACTCTATGGTATTATACCCCACTGAGGTCCCTCCTCTCCCCAAACCCCGCCCACCCTCCTCAGGCCCCACCCCCCAAATATTTCCCAACCTGGACCTGGCAACCATGGTATGGCATCACATTCCTGCTGAGCTATCTCCCCTCCCTAAGTTCCACCTTCTCCAGGCATTCCCCCCAAATTTCCAGGAGTTTCCCAAGCTGTAGCTGGCACCTCTACCTGGGAGCTCAGGTGTTGGGTTATATTAGGGGTCCCCAAGGTGGTGCCTGTGGCATCACGGCAACTGTAGACACTTTTCTTGGTGTCACCAAGTGTTTTTAGAAAGTGAGTGGGGCCAGGTATGGCTTTTGCCCAGCAGTGCTTCTGATTGGCCATTGGAGATCTGATTGGTTGGCCAGAATTTTAAAGGTGCCAGAATTTTAAAGGTGCCCACAGGCTCAAAAAGGCTGAGGATCAAAAAGGTTAGGTGCTGCTTGGGATATTGGCATCATGCCCCTTCCAATCAAGCCTCTTGCATATATTCTTCTGAATTTGAGGGCAGAGGGAATCTTTGGCTGGGATTCAAAAACATTATTCTCAGGCTTTTATGGTTCTGATTCAAATTGGGATGGTCCCCCATATGACAATTTTTTAAAGTATAGGAGGCGTGCTTATGGATGTACTTCTGTCGTGACAAGTTTGGTACTCAATGGGAATGAGACCTAAATGTTCTTGCTTAAACTGCCAAACAGTATTTTACTAGGTAGGCTGGCAAAATTTGAGCTTTAGGAATAGTAACCATTTGGGCCATATAATCCCAGGTGCCATCCTGTATCTGCTCTTGTAGATTCTGAGCAATTTCTTATAATTTGTACTCTGCATTCCTACTTGGTATTGATTTATTGTTTAAAAAAATCTGCCATGAACCATCAGTTTCGTATGATATTAGTAGTTCTGATACACACAAGAAGCTCCCCAACTATAAGGGCTGCCCCATTCACTTGTGTGTGTTATTCATGGATATATCTTTGCATGTGTGAATCTTCTGCCTCAGTTTAAATGCACACATAGCTCATTATTGGGGCAATTATCATTCCTATTTATCAGATACTCATTATCTGTTTCAATTGCTGTCACAATACCAAATAAATGCAGTTGGCACCATAATCTCAAACATCTGTACCAGTATAATGCTTTTGTGACATTGCATAAAATTCCAGGAATACTGACAATAAGGCCATATTTTGTGATTTTTCTTCTGATGTGGTTTTTGGCATATTGCCACAGTAACCACATAATTGTGGCTAGTGCAGCAAATCTGCATTGCATGTCTGTACAAAGCCAACTGCCCCCTCCTCATCAACTATTTTTAGTTGGTCCTGAACAAGTATAATACATTTCTCATTTCCCTTCTAGTGCTGTGATGTGAAGGGGAATACCTTGCTACAAGAATGACCTGTTTGGTCTTGAATGAGTGTAACGCATCCATACTGCAGCAAACAATGAACATTTTTGTTGTTGTTCTGGTGGTACATTTTTGTCTTTAAGATGGGTTCATTTTTACTTTGGTGAATGTCAGCCGCACATTTTGTTCTTCAAATTTCTACAAACATTAGAACTTCAGAGATCAGTGCTGAAGCCAAAGTAGGCCCCTTCATTCTGCCTCATGGCTGGAATCTATGTGAAATCTACTCTCATTTGATTCATTTGATATCAAAATAACAGCAATGATTATTGAAGTTCATACAATCATAGAATCAAAGAGTTGGAAGGGGCCATACAGGCCATCTAGTCCAACCCCCTGCTCAATGCAGGATCAGCCTAGAGCATCCCTGACAAGTGTTTGCCCAGCCTCTGCTTAAAGACTGCCAGTGAGGGGGAGCTCACCACCTCCCTAGGTAGCTGACTCCACTGTTGAACAACTCTTACCATAAAAAACTTTCCCCCTACTATCCAGCCAATACCTCTCCGCCTGCAATTTAAACCCATTATTGCGAGTCCTATCCTCTGCTGCCAACAGGAACAGCTCCCTGCCCTTCTCTAAGAGCCAGCCCTTCAAATACTTAAAGAGAGCAATCATGTCTCCCCTCAACCTTCTCTTCTCCAGACTAAACATTCCTAACTCCCTCAGCCTTTCCTCATAGGGCTTAGTCTCCAGGCCCCTGATCATCCTCGTCGCTCTCCTCCATACCCACTCAATTCTGTCCACATCCTTTTTGAACTGAGGCCTCCCGAACTGCACACAATACTCCAGGTGTGGCTTGACCAATGCTGTGTTCAGCAGAACGATGATATCTTGTGATTTGGATGTTATGCCTCTGTTGATGCACCCCAAGATCGCATTAGCTTTTTTTGTTGCTGCATCACACTAGCTGCTCATATTTAACTTACGGTCCACTCGTATCCCAAGATCTTGTTTACAAACACTGCTACCCAGAAGTGCATCCCCATCCAGTATGCATGTCCCTCATTTCTGTTACCCAGATGTAGAACTCAGTACTTAGCCTTGTTGAATTGCATCTTGTTTATATCCGCCCACTTTTCCAGTGTGTTCAGATCTCGTTGAATTCTATCTCTGTCTTCTGGTGTGTTTGCTGCTCCTCCCAAGCTCATTTAAGTAAAATTGATGTCACTGGAAGAACTGGACATGTGTTAAACTGTTTCTCCTGTTGAAATGAATGTGTTAAAGGTGCTTAAAAATTGGTTGCTAGGCCCAATATTTGCAGCAAACTACTGCTAAAAGGCCACCTTAGTAACTTCAGCATTCTTTTTTGCATGCCAAAAAAATTACCTTATATGAGAAGGTTAGTTTTGTTCAAGGCATTTAATAGGTAAAACATATATTTACTTTGGGAACCAATTAAAATACATTTCTATTTTGTTTGGTAAATGATCCCATCCTGATGTAGTAATGTTTAAAAAAAGAGTTAGACCTTCTTCTAAGAATGTGTATTAAATGAGTCCCAGAAGAAGCAGAATGTAGACCAAACACAAGCCATTGAGTACTAAACCAGGGGAAAATCTAGTCATTTGTAATCAAAGAATGAAAGTTGTGGTCCCTGGTCCTGCCCTAACTCATATTCCATAGAGAGGCTGAAGAAAATGTCTGTGGTGTACATCTAAATTGAATATGCAGTCTAATAGAAGCTTAACTGATCTTTAAAAAATATAAATATGGCTTTAAACCTCTATAAAGGTAACTAATTCACCTTTTTAACATTTGAGGGCACATTTTTACAGAATTATGTAAAGTATAGGATGCCATTTTAGTTTCGGCAGATATTTATCATTCCGCATAGGATGTAATATGATGTGAGGTGCCAGTGTGACTGCTGAAATTCTCTGATGCTGGAACCATGGGCACTATGAAAGAATACTTAAGGGATTAAAATATCAGCGTTTACAGTTTCCATCTGGTTCAATGGAAATAATTTCAGAAGAGTTGAAACTGATTTGGGGATATAATACACGTGAGAATAAGAACCAGCGTAAATACATCCTGGGTATTGGATAGTCTAAAAAGCACATATCAAAATCAGAATAATCTGAGGGAACACTTTTGAATGACAGAAAATATTAATTTAACAGTATATCAAAAAGACTTATTTATTTGGGTGTTCTTTTGCACCTACAACTGTGATGCGTCATCTCCCATATATAACATCTCAGCAAGCAATGCTGACAGGTACCCATAATTAAGTCAAGGAAGCTACCAGCAATATGAGGTGGGTTCATTAACGGCTCTTTACCACAATGGCTAAATGTTCAGAGGCATAAAGCACATGAGTACTAGTTGCTGGCAAACTGCAGGGGGGGGGGTGCATTTGCTCCTGCGATCCTGCTTGTGGTCGTATCTGAGTTCTTAGTTGTCCACTGTGGGGGGAAACTGCTTGATAGACTGTTGATCTGCCCAAGCAATACTCTTCTTATACTCAATGGCCAGCAACAAGTCCAAAGATGGCTAAATTACAAGATAAACAAATTAAGCTCTAATTTCCCAGCTAATGCTAACATTAAAAATATACGAGTGAGGGGCCCGTGAGAATCACAGGGAGGAAACTCATCTCCCCCCCCCATTGCCAAGCCCCACCACTCACTTTGGAGTCTGGCCACATTGGTGGTGGGGTCTGGGAGCCACTCCAAGCCCAGAGTGGCTTCTGATGTCTGCTGCCACTGACCTGGAGTGGCTCCCTGCATTTGCAACTGCCAGCTCCCCAGAATCAAGGTAAGTGCATGTGCTAACTAACCTTTTTTTTGGGGGGGAGGGCTTTTAAACCCCACAATGTTTCTTTTTAAGATTTCATATTTTTCTGCAAACCTGGGGGTTCCCCCAAGTTCACAGGAAAATCTGGTGTTGGTGTTGCCCGGATCCTCAGATTTAGATATCCGCAGATGGGGGGCACATATCACTATTACAAATATAGATGTTATATATCAGATAAAGATCTGTGTGAAGGTTATCTAGGTGTTTCCATAAGTAATATAAGCTTAGTTGATGGTACACAGAAATAAATAGAAGCTTCAATGGCGGTACACAGACAAGCACTTCTGTGGCACCTGTATTATGTGACATTTCAACTTCACATGAAACATTTTGCTGTAACTTGGCCAAATCCCACTGTTTTCTTCCATGCTAAGATCTATTTACATTTTCTTGAATGAAATATGTGTGCATAAAAGTGTCCACTCATCCCTAAGACTTGCCAGCAAACCCCCACCCCCCCGTGCTAATTTCCCAAGCAGCAGCAGGATACAAATTTTTAAAATGGCTGTGAGGCCAATGGCATAATGTCACTTCTGGGTTTGTTCTGGAAGTTATGTTAGTCCTCTCTAGGAATCACCAGAAACTCTATGGTTTTATTATAGACTATTTTCAGAAAGGCATCACATCATTTCAGTTTCCCCCCAGAAGTGACACCATTCCATCTCTGATGTCCTTATGTCCCCTAGGTCTGCCACTGACTGCCAGTGGGGGAGACAGAGGGGAACATACCAGGTGATTAACATGCTGACATCACTGGTGATGCATTGAAATCACTTCCTTTGTGCATTGGAAGTGACATCAACATTTTGCCAGCAATACCAGGGACACTCTGGCATTTGAGCAAACCATAGAGTTTTGTAGAAATGCCAGAGCATCTACATTGCCCCGGCAATGTGCTTATGTCTCTTCTGGGTGCACAGGAAGTTATATCACACCAGGATTCTGCTGACATTCTCCTGGTTTTTGCACCATTTGTCTCTCACTGGTTAGCTGAGCGGAGGCAGGGAATGCCCACTGGGGTTGAGGGATCTTCCTCTCTCAGTGGGGGCCTGGCATCCCTAACACATCCCATGATTACTTACAACTGCCGGAGAAACTACCTGGTCAAAAACATACAGAACATAGACCAGGCCTGAACAACTTTTGCACCATTAGCAAAATACGCTGTACGTAGGGCTGCCCTCGAGTCTGACCCTGAAACTCCAGCTAGTACAGGATGCTGCAGCGAGGTTTCATACCCCACTGCCGGCGCACGTCCAGCCAGTGCTTCGCCAAGTACACTGGCTCCAGCTGGAGTACCGGATCAGGTTCAAGGTGCTGTTTTTGACCTTTAAAGCTTTACACGCTCTGGGACCTGCATATCTGCAGGACTGCCTGTCTTGCCATGCCCCCCAGATAGAGTTGCCAGCCTCCAGGTATGGATAGATATAAGTTAGCCTGCTATGTAGTTAGTTAGCAAAACCCAAAATAGCAGAAAACAAAACATTCATTAACAATGCAATTTAAGTCTTGTTCAATTAGGCATATATATTTTCAAATGATTATACATTCATTATCAGTGCCAAAATCGCGTGAATCATAAATCATAACAAATTCTCATATATGCTGTTGAATCACAAGCATTTCAAGATCAACAAAGTCTTTTGCGAGTATCTCGCCAACTTGCGCCTGAGAAACAGTCACAGTAGCATTAAGCTCCAGCAGTGTAGATAGTAGATTTCTTCTTGTTACTGCTCTGTTGAGTATATAGTCCCATGAGTGGCAATATCTCATAATGCAGAAAATACAGGGTGCCGGATATTCCCTGTTTCGACCACTAGGGGGGTCTTCATCAGCTGCCACTGTACCAAACAAATATTACAATGCCATAATTGATATATTAACATAAAAATCTGACTAGACATTTCTATTCAAGTTTATGGAGTTACAGGTTATATACACTCTTTCAAAGTGACATTATTATTGCCAGGTGGAAAAAGATCTCATGCATTACAAATCATATAAAATATAGTATATCAAGTTACAAAATCGGTCAAAATATAAATCAAAATTACTCACACTAGGGCTGTATCGTAACACGCTCCTTCGTTGGGTGGGAACAACTGTCCTCAATGTTCAACCTGTGGCTTGGTTGAGTTAAAACCGCTCAACTAATTGCATACATCTGTATGTACACAGTCTTAAAGGTACAGCGTCTTATTACAAATAGCTGTATAGATCCAGTGAAGTATTCAAACCATGAGGATATAGGGATCCAAACAGATGTATATATTTGGTCTCCTGTTGTCTTAACAATAATTCTATATCTGTGATGTCATGATTACGTTTGATAAATCTCCAAATAATAAAGAAGGAAAGATCCGTGTCCGCATGGTTTTTTTTCTATGAAATGCATTGTTAAAGGGGCCTCCATAATCCTTAGTCCAGGTACTATCTCCTGCTATTACAACTGGTCCCCAGCCAATAGAGATCGATTCACCTGAAGAAAATGGTCGCTTTGGCAATTGGACTCTATGGCATTCAAGTCCCTCCCCTCCTCAAACTCCGCCCTCCTCAGGCTCCACCCACAAAACCTCCCACTGGTGGCAAAGAGGGACCTGGTAACCCTACCCCCAGAGAACACTGCATTCTTCAAATAGCAATCTGCTGGTGGTCCCTGGCCTGAGGAGTGTCTGGCTGTTTTTGACCAGGTCCAGGGCTTTTTCTGCCCTGGCCCCGACCTGGTGGAATAGTCTCTCTAATGCAGTGGTTCCCAACCTTTTTTTGACCAGGGACCACTAGGACTTTTTTGTTCGGTGCAGGGACCCCAAGGTTCAAAATAAAAATTCCGAGAATTTGAAAATAATCTTTAATCATAACTGTTAGTTAAACATTAAACTTAGAATAATGTTTGAATATATATTTTTATAATAGAGAACTTTTAATTGAAAATATTAATGTATTATGGGTTTATAACTTTGTTTCGTGGACCTTAATTTAGTTCTCGCGGACCCCTGGGGGTCCATGGACCCCTGGTTGGGAACCAGTGCTCTAATGAGACCAGGGTCCTGTGAGACCTTAAGGAATTCTGCAGGGCCTGCAAGACAGAGCTATGCCACCAGGCCTATGGTTGAGGACAGCTACGATTTACCATAAGCTCTGGCCTCCCTTTTGCATCCCTCTTACCTTCAATTTGTTTTATGTGTAATATCAAAGATATGGGGAGGGGGGTCCTGACTGCTCACAGGCCCTGCTGCAGTGCATTTTTCTGAGACTGGTGCCATCTGAATTTTCTGAATTATCAATTACGAATTTATGTATTATGATTATTTTATGGAGCCTGTTTTTAATTGATTGGTATTATTTTAATGCCATTTTATTGTTCATTCTTGTATTTTATTATATTTATGAGGTTGACTGTGCTGTGAATCACCCTGAGCTTGGCTTGCTGGGGAGGGCAGGATATAAAAGCAACAAACCAACAAATAAGGCAGTCCCTCAGGATATACATACTGTTTTGTGGCCTGCATGGGGAAAAACTGGGATTGTCACATCTAGGCTAGACATGCACACATTCCTTCCCCATCCCTCTTGTTAATGTCTAACTAAAACCTATATGTGATACAACATCATCATGTTCAGCATTTCTGGCTCTCTGTATGTAGCAGCCAAGGAAATCATACGAGAGGAAGAAAATGCTGGATGCAACAATATCAGTTCATATGTCTGCTTCAAATAGATGTTACCAAATTTTGAAAAGGATCTTCATATTTGAGGTAACATTTAGATTGAACATTATGCACCAGACATGCCACCAATAGTTGGCTGCTTGGCTACTGTTTTGTTAACGGCTCATGTCCACAGAGATGCCACTACGAAGGGGTGTTGAGCTCAGGCTGGGAAATACCTGCAGCCCCTACCAGTGATGGATTTCAGGCTTTAGCAGCCTGGCAAGTAAGGATGGAGTGGGCCTTAGTTAGGAGAAAATAACCTGGAGACAATGTTGCTCCAGTGCTGTCGTCTGGGGAGATGTGTTCTCCGTTAAAGGGGCAATCAAGCCCAGTACCATCTGCTTTGACTAGGACTGGCGGCAGCTCGACGGTGCCTCAAGCAGAGTTCTGCTGCCTGAATTCGGAGGAGGAGGGGTCATTCCTTTTAGGAGGAAGGGAAGACTTCTTGCATGAGAAGTAGGTCCCCCTTTGAGCAGACTGCAATCTTATGATCTAGCCTAATGTTCACTTATGATAAACCAGAACATTTTTATAGCATGATGAGGGGTTGATGTTGATAGTGACCTCTTTAAGACCACCTAGTACATTTGCGGCTGGGGGAAGACCAACTCAGTTGCTTACCCAGTACATGGCACTAGATCTGCAATTGCAGATCTGTAATGTTTGTGCAATGTCCCAGGCATGATTTTACAAAGGAATAGCAGTTGTGGCCCTGTACCTTCCACACTCACTTGCAACTTCAGCATCTCATAGAAGAAAAACCATAGAAGTTAGAACACATGTATGATAAATTCTTGGTTTTGATTCACACCCCCCCCCAAAAAAAAAAAGTAGTAAGTACATCATATGTGACTGGTAAAGTTTGAAATCAAACATCAGAAGGCTGTATTAAAAAAAAAAAAACCAAAAACCTTCCTTTTGCCTCTCAAGAAAAGGCAGTCTTTAATTCATTCAAATACAAATGGAATGCTCATACTAAGCCACCAAGATGTTCATAATTTCTTAAAGATGTTCTTTCATATGATGAGGAATCATCCAACCCAGTAAGCCAGCATTAGTTTGTGTTTGTATGTTTTAAAAATATCAGAGCCAAACAAACTTCCCACTTCCTTTCCATTTGGTTTCTGTGTGAATGAATCCTTTTCAGGGGAAATGTTAGAATGATATTTTCAGATCCTCAGACACTATAGGATTAGACCACAGAATTAAAGTGTTTTCTTTGTCTTATGATAGCTTTCTTGTGTAGGTACTAAAATATGCTTGGATCAGATCAGTTCCTTTGAATGCAGCTACACAGAGAATCAAATGCTTAAACTATCAGTACACTGTCATTATTATAATTTTAGAAAGGACTTTAGATATTTTAACATTTTTTAAATAATGTAATCAATCTATTTAGAATGTAGATGCAAAACAATTGGCACTGCATGTTAGCATGGAGTACATATGGTGCTTGTTTTTTGTATCTTCCAGAAATGTAGAATAATTTCTGTATAGCATATTTAAATTGGATTTCAGCACCTTAGGTTAGATTGACAAGACTGAGTTTTTTAAACCACACAGTAAAATTCTGCATTCACAGTGGAGGCGCTTAGAGCAGGGATGGGGAACCTCAGGCCCGGGGGCCGTATGCGGCCCCTGAGGACATTTTTGTGGCCCTCGGGAGCTCCGGGGCCCTGTTGTGGAGGCGGGGTGCAGGGCGGCCCTCCCCGAGGGTGTTCCTGGGGCCGCGGTTTGCAGGGGCGCTGCGGCACCCTTTGGACCTCCTCTCGCCGACTGTCGGCTGTTGGTCAGCGAGAGGAGAAGGGAGGGGAGGGGAGGGATGCTTCCCCCAAGGCTGCCCCATACAGCCACGGCGTGCAGGAACGCCGTGGCACATTGTAAGTCCCTCTCGCTGCCTGTTGGCTGTTGAGCAGCGAGGGGGGGGGGAAGAGGCCAGCGGCTCCCGGCGGCAGAGCATGCATGCGGGAGCCGATCGGGCTTCGGGGGGGGGGGTTTGTGGACTCTGTGGGGAGAAGGTATGGAGACTGGGGCCCGGTCGCGTTGGGCTTCGTGCGCCGCTGTGTGTGTGTGGGGGGCAGGGAGGCTGGGGCCTGGTCGTGCGGGGCCGGCGGGTATGTGTGTGTGTGGAGGAAGGCTTTTCTCTCTTTTCTTTCTTTTTTTCTGTCACTCTTTCTCCTTCCTCTCCCTCTTTTTCTGTCTCTTTCTTTGTTTCCCTCCGTCCTTTTCTTTCTTTCCCTCCGTCATTTTCTTTCTTTTTCCCCCCCTCTCCATTTCTTTCTCCCATTCTCTCTCTTTCTCCCTCCCTCCCTTTTTCTCTTTCGCTGTTTTCCTTCCTCCCTTGCCGATCGACTGTGGGCTGTGCCCCCCTGGTGCCTAGTTTGCTCGGGCCCACCGCTGGATGCCCTCCCGCCTGGGAGGGGGGGAGCAGGGGTGCCCTGCAGGCCTTCTCTGTGTGGCCTCCCCTGGGGTTGGCAACCTCCAAGTGATGGCTGGAGACCTGGTAACCCTAGCCTCTCCCCCCCCACCGGGAGATCTACACCTGGTATGGCCCCTGAATGATGTCATAAATGTGCAAATGGCCCTTGGCAGGAAAAAGGTTCCCCACCCCTTGCTTAGAGGATCTGTTTACACAACATAGGTCTTAAAGTTATGAATCAGACTTTAGATTACTGAAAAGTTGAAGGTTGGATGATGTGAATTTTATTGTAGTAGACTTCACTTCACATCAGGGTCTTAATAGACCTTCAGTTATTGTGGTCTGCACTCTACTCAACGAAGTCTGAAGTCTTCCTCCAGGCTAAGCCTTTGAGGGAACCACTTCTGTCAGAGGAGAGCTCCTTAGACTTAAAATCTCCCAATCAAACTAGAGCGCATGTGGGTCTGGGGCAAAATTAAGTTTGTCCAGGGTTTCCTTTGTTCCTTTGTCTTCTTTGCTAGCTGACATTGATCCTGGTATTATTTGACTATGGCCATTTATGCAGGGTCAATTTTGATGCTCGCTCAAAGCTGCTTTTTTAAATGCGACCTTTAAAAGGACTATTCACAGTCCCGACACAAGAGGAGAAGTCAAACAAATTCCACCCCCCCACTCGCCTGCTTCTTTGTTTGCAATGGTCATTTGAATAGCTATGCCGCAGGTGTGTTCTGCATGCTTCTTTCCAAAAATGCTTCCATGTGGGGGCGGAGCAAACATAAAAGGTTGTGTTTAAGGGGCTCTTCAGTAACGCAAAGCAGGTATGCGCCGGCTTCGCAGTGACGGCTGGAATGACAGTTCAGCATGAATGCTTGTGGCAGCAGACATCAGAAGTCAGCAATCCCCAGAAAGAATAATTGGAAGTTGTGCTGAAAAGGGATAATTTCTGAAAGTGTAGCATGCAAGCTGTCCCTTCTTTCATGTTCTGGAGAGCAAGAATATTTCCATTCTATGGGAGTTTCCTTTTCTTTCCATAGATTTAACAGCCATTGGCTATTCATCTACCATTTCACACTTTTAAAAGGGGAGAAATGAAATTTAATTTTTCCTTCACAGTATAAAGAGAAAAATGCCACATCTCTTACACAATTGACTAATCTGCTTAAGAGCAGGTAATGTAGTATCCGCTTCTCAGAAAGTGTCTTTAGCTGTTTTATCCAGGGAGAGATATATTTATTTTGTGCAGTATTATTTTGTGGACATGCTAAAACGATGTGGGCTAGGAAGACTACTTGATCCAGACAAATTGGGCATTTGCATTCTTCTGTGATAATTTCTTCTGCAGGGAGAAGATGCTCAGCGGTAGAGCACCTGCTTGGCATGCAGAAGGTCCCAGGTTCAATCCCCAGCATCTCCAGTTAAAGGGACCAGGCAAGTAGGTGATGTGAAAGACCTCTACTTGGGACCCTGGAGAGCTGCTGCTGGTCTGAGTAGACTATACTGACTTTGATGGACCAAGGGTCTGATGCAGTATCAGGCAGCTTCATGTTTTCATGTATTGCACTTGTGTCTTGGCTGAGTCTAAGGCCTTACATCTCGCCAATAAGAAAGTTAGCCTAAATTGGAAGGAGAAATCTTTTGTCTAACCTACTAGTCCAGGTGGACACAGAGGTATCTGTGATTAACAACTGAAACATGCCAGGAGCTGTTGATGGCTCAAAGAGGGAGTACCAAAATTTAATGACAGATTGATATATAATAGATGTGTCCCGCGCCCAGGCTAGCCCCGGGCGCGGGACTGCCTGGCGGCGCACTTACCGGGCAGGAGGAGGCGAAGCCGGATGGGGAAAAGGGGGCAGGGCCGACGGTGCCACAGCCCGCGGGAGCCCCGGGAGAACTGCTGGCCTGGCCGGGAGGGCTGGGGCCGAGCGACTCGGCAACGCCGCCCGGCATTGGCAGGGTTTGCAGGGCGACTCCTCCGCCGGCCCAGGCGCTGGGGCGAAGTCCCCCGGCAGAGGAGGAGCCGGGCGGGGAAGGGCCAGAGGGGCGAAGGGACCGGAGCGGGAGCGGCAGAGCACGAGCCGCCGATCAGCTGGGGCGGGGCCGCAGCCCTCCTGAGGGGGAGGGCGGATGGACGGAGCTGCTAGGGGCTGATTGGTGGAGCCCCTGTCAGACAGGAGGGGAGATGGGAAAGGGGCGGAACCCCGGAGGGCCTGGCTGGCTATATGACGGGGAGGGGGTGGAAGGCCAGGGAGGAAGCGGTGCCGGGCGTCCCTGGAGCCGGTGTGGCTCAGAGGAGCAGGAACGGACCGTGGGCTGAAGAGGAGGAAAGGAAATCCTCTCAGGAGGCCCATTCTGAGGCCAAAGGAAGCCCTCTCCAAGTCAAGCCGGCCAGGCCGCGGGGCTAAGGCGGGGCCCGAGGGGACGGATCCTCACCAGATGATAGGGTTGGGAGCCCCAGTTCTAACCGCAGAGTGTAGGAGGAGATACATCACAGAATACTCAGCAAGTTTCTAAAAAAATTAACTTGAAGACTATCAAGATGTTCTATATGGCCAGTGTACCAAACTGGAGCAGCAAATCTAACAATAGAATGTAGGATTGCTCTATATAGGAACATAAGAGCCAATACAAATTGCCCTCCTTTGCAAAAATAGAATTTTTAAAGGAAGATAAACACCACCAGCTCCTCTTGTGTATTTCTTAGCATAATACAAAATATCTTGCATCTGGTGGTTGAAACCCTGTGCTTCTGCTTTCTCCTTTGCTCCTCCGGCAGTATGAACAGGTACAGAACAGAACAGAACAAAGAGTTAACCGCTTGGTGGCTCGTCTTATACAATATTTGAGTTCTAGAGTCAAGTTATCACTTTGATTTATTTTCAGTGACAACTTGGGGGGGGGGGCCTCATCCCCTAACATAGGTCAGTTGAAGTTCCGTGATCCAATCTAGAGGTATTGTGGACCATTTGCAGGATATTCAAGCTAAGCCTCTTTTCCTCAGGCCTTCCAGACATAAATAATGAAGAAGAAGAAGAAGAAGAGTTGGTTTTTATATGCTGACTTTTGCTAACACTTAAGGAAGAATCAAACTGGCTTACAATCACCTTCCCTTCCCCACAACAGATAACCTGTGAGGTAGGTTGGGCTGAGAGAGCTCTAAGAGAGCTGTGACTAGTCCAAGGTCACCCAGCTGCCTTCATGTACAAGAGTGGGGAAACTAACCCAGTTCACCAGATTAGCATCTGTCGCTCATGTGGAGGAGTGGGGAATCAAACCTGGTTCTCCAGATTACAGTCCACTGCTCCAAACCATCACCTTTAACCACTACACCACGCTGGCTCTCCCTGAGCCATTCTTCCTGAATGTTCAATTCACTTCCTACCCATTGGCAGCCTTCTGGGGTTTGGTAACAGTCAAAGCTGTTCCATTTTGCACACAGAGGAGAGGATTTTAGGGAGGGGTGATGGGCTCTGTCACCACAAGTGTGCTTTAGAATAAATACCATTCCTGTGGACCAAAAGCAGAAATTAACAAGGAAGCAGAACCTAACAAGTACATAAAACCAACAATTGGCAAGGTTTTTACTTGCAAAGAATTTGTGACATATAGAACAAAAGTTGTATACATGTGTTAGATGTGTGATACACAAACGGGTGAACAAACAACTGGCGGCAAATCTAGGACCATTCACTTTCCTTCACGTGTCACACTTTTTATTGTTCTCAAAGGAAGACTAGTTCAGTGTGTTGTTTCAGCACAGCATATTTGAAATTGTGAGCCTGCCTGGAAACTACTAGTGTGGGCAGTCTCCAAAGGTTCCATAATTACAAAGTATTTTAAGAATAAACAATAAAGAGATTTCTGGCATCTTAAAGACTAACACATTTACTGTGGCTTAAGCTTTCATGGTCCAGAGCCCATTTTGTCAAGGGCATGAACTGTTCTCTTCAGTTGGACGATATATACCATGACAATTTATATATTGTACCAGGGGAGGGGGGAATCTATATGTGTATGCCAACTGACAGTAAACTTTTATGTGGCCAACAAAATGTGCTCTGGCCCACAAAAGAAAATTGGTGTATATTTGTGTGTGAGGAAAGACACATCTGTTAATGTGAATTGCAATCAACAAAAGATTATGCCAAAATAAATATGCGAATTTTAATGTACCACAATTTATTTTATTTATTTCATTTATCGTCCACCTTTCTTGTTGAGATTCAAGGTGGCTTACAGAGTTGTGAAATCACCAAAGACCAATATAATACATACAATGAACTATGCAATATAATTGACACAACTAAAAAGGTAAAGGTCCCCTGTGCAAGCACCGGGTCATTCCTGACCCATGGGGAGACGTCACATCCCGACGTTTTCTAGGCAGACTTTGTTTGCGGGGTGGTTTGCCTTCCCCAGTCATCTTCCCTTTACCCTCAGCAAGCTGGGTACTCATTTGACCGACCTCGGAAGGATGGAAGGCTGAGTCGACCTTGGGCCGGCTACCTGAAACCGACTTCCGTTGGGATCGAACTCAGGTCATGAGCAGAGCTTTTGACTGCAGTACTGCAGCTTAACACTCTGCGCCACGGGGCTCCTTGACACAACTACCCGTATGGAATATTTTAAGAAAGATATGTTCCACAGCTTAGGCAGAAAAATCTGTTGTGTTTTGCTCTCATTTCAAACAAATTTGCGGAAACAAGTAGATTTTCCTGTGTTCACAAGAACTGTACATTTCCATCATATGAGTGACAGGTGTCACAAAGACATATAAGGGGCTTGTCATATAGGGCCAACTGGGCATCTGTTGCTGTCCCAAAATATTTTGTACATCAGAAGCGCATGCAAAGTCTTAGAAGATGCTGGGGGTATACAGGTTGTGCATATTCCAAGATTTGCGGACCACTATTCTGTGTGACAATGTAAATGATCCCAGCTGGGTTGAAACTCTAAAACTGCACATTATTTAACAGACAGTTATGATGATATTACTACAACCACATGCTTTCTTGGGTTGCTTGTGTGATTAAGCTGCTCTTGCACAGATTGGCACTATTATGTAGAAATCCTTTCTTTCCATGTGATAGTACAAATTTGCATTTCTTATGGAACACTTCCAGTGCAACAATACCCATTCACATGGTGATCCCTATACATCAAGGACAGCACAGGGAGGCTGATTATTCCTTAGGAGCATCTGTAGTTTTGGCCAACTCACAATGAAATTAGTCTATTTACTACATGTGCATGCCAAAGACACAAATCATGCCTTTGGCCACATGAGAGAGTGACATCCCTAGTGTAAACATCTATTTGCTGATGCAGCAAATCTTAGCATCAGGCAACTAATGACCAAAATCTTCTTTAAACTTTGAAGAAGAAGAAAAGTTGGCTTTTGTACCCCACTTTTTTCTACCACAAGGAATCTCAAAGCAGCTTACAATCACCTTCCCTCCCCCTCCCTCACAACAGACACAGTGTGAGGTAGGTGTGTGACCCTAGCCTCTCATACTCCAGCTTTCCTGGAACACATGGTATTCCATGTGCAAGACCAAAGGACTATGCAGAGAACCAACAACGCAACAAGCCAAGGAATGGAAGAGACCCAGACACTATCCTGGATCAAGCTGTAAAGTGCCAGCAGGACCCTGCAGATGACAACCAGTGCTATGGACCCAGGAACAGAAGTGGCCTGAACTCCATCTTGGATGTGGCTGCACAGTGGTGGAGGAAAGTCTCCTGCCTCGCCTGAACCCCCCTTGAGCCATGGAAAATCTGCTCCCTTCCAGACAATGGGCAGTACATTGGAACGTTTGCACAACCGTCAATGTGGCAGCTCTATCAAGATCAGCCTGATGACCAGAGCGAGAGACAATGGCGCTCCCCAGTCACACCTTGAATTCCTTTCCTGGGATAGTCTGGGATCAGGCTAATTCCATCTTCTAATTCATCCCCTTCCTCTCACACCCTCCAGCCCCTGACAGCTCCTAATATCAATAATTGCTCAATACTTGCCAGTCATCAATAAACCTATCGTTTTCTGAATGGCTTAGCTCCCATCCTTTCTCCCTATAACACCCCAATACTTGAGAAACAATCTTACCTTTGGGCACCCAAGATCACCGGTCCAGTGAGTCATCCTGCCTCAAAGCAGAATTTCAGTGTAAATAGCCTGTACTGCTTTTAAACATGTACTCTGCCAATGTTTCGCCATTGCGAGCCTTACCTGCGTGTAAGGTAGTCAGTTCTTAAATCTGTCTTTTTGCTCCTAATAAAGTATTACTGCTTCAGGACTACCTGCCTGGCTGAGTTTGCTTATGGGATGCTAGGGACAGACGCCTGATCCTGACAGCCCTGAAGCAGTCGGCAGGGGTGACTGTGGGGAAATGTCCTGCATAAAAGGCCTAAGTTGATGTGTCAGTTTTTCTGCCATAGCTATTTGTCACAGTTTGGAATACCAAAAATGTAATGCTAAAAGTTCTGCAGTTTTCCAACATTTTGCTATTATTATATGGGCTGCCATCAACATAAACACTATTAATCCCTTGGATGCAGCTTTTCCATTCCCACCCCCCCAGATTGTTAACATAGCCAATGCTGGTGTAGCATAGATAGTTTGATGTGTAATATTTGTCATTTCTATAAATATTTTCCCCAAAAGTGTGACACTACAATGCATGACCACCACATGTGGATATTTTCACCTTTCTGGTTGGAATTTCTCCACATTTAGTATTATTTGTATTACTTATTCTTGCAAGATGCACCGGAGTAATATACCATTGGAGTAATAGTTTCAAAGAATTCTCCCTAAGGACTGCTGATATAGTTTTCCTTGTTTGAGTCATCCATAATTTGTTTCATATATTTTGTTCTATTTTTATCCCAATATCATCTTCCCATATTGTTTTCAATCCATTTGACATACTTGGGTCTATTTCAATTAAATGAGAATATATTTTGATAATTAATCCTTTTAGGCTGTTCATATGTTCCATCAGGATCTGTTCAAATTTCATCATCTTTGTGGTCATACTTTACCTTACTGTAGAATTCATAATTAGGTAGTGTAATTGATGAAAAAGAATCCAATTCATTGACACTCCTCGCAGCTTTTATTTTAATTGTACTACAGTTAAGGAGATTTCCATTTTTATACAATTCTCTCATTTTTAAATCCCCTTTTCTTTCCATTTTACATATTTCTATGGCTTAAACTTGATCTCTTTGAACTTGATCTCTCATTTGTCCATTGCTATTTAGTCTTCAGATAATTTCAAGGCATTTTATTTATATCATCTATATGCATCATACATAATGATCCTGTCCTTTGAGAGCCAGCTTGGTGTAATGATTAAGAATGGTGGACTCTAATCTGGAGAACTGGGTTTGATTCCCACTCTTCCACATGAGCTGCGGACTCTAATCTG
Source organism: Euleptes europaea (assembly GCF_029931775.1). Taxonomy (NCBI): domain Eukaryota; kingdom Metazoa; phylum Chordata; class Lepidosauria; order Squamata; family Sphaerodactylidae; genus Euleptes; species Euleptes europaea. Next base: position 74,462,063 of record NC_079321.1, read on the forward strand.
GTGAACCGGGTTAGTTTCCCTGCTCCTACACATGAAGCCTGCCGGGTGACCTTGGGCCAGTCACAGTTCTCTCAGAACTCTCTTAGCCCTACCTATCCCACAAGGTGTCTGTTGTGGGGAGGAGAAGAGAAGGTAAGCTGCTTTGAGACCCCATAAAGGTCGAGAAAAGTGGGGTATAAAAACCAACTCTTCTTCTTAAACAGCTTGCACCACAGGTGAGTATGAATTTGTTTCTATAAGTTACTTGCCTGTTGATTAAATGTAATCACAGCAACTTAGTCAAGTTTCTTTCATTATGAACAAAACACTATCATCGGTGAATCTAGGCAAGTCACATTTCCATTTTTAAAAGGCTTTCACAGAGGATTGGCAGAGGTTTAATTGAAATTATACAAAAGGCCAGCAAAGGAATTGAGTCAGCTGACCTAGATGAGTCCTGAATTTGCTATTCTTCCCACAACCTACAATCTTACACGAAATTTGCGAAATCTACCATATTTGAGTATAATTTGTGGCTGATAAAGATCTCACAAGCTTCTGAATGTTGACTGCTCAGAACTTCATTGTCCTTTTTAATAAACAGCCATAGCAAGGCATTTCTTGGTACAATGTCCTTCTTGTCTAATGTAGGCATACAGAAGTGAACAATAACCAGCACAACTACTCTTCTGAAAAACAGTTGCAACTAAATTTATTTGTATTGGCCATTGGCTGTAACAAACAGCCATTGTCTGGATCCACAATTGAGGGACAATGCAGAACTTGAGGTGACGGGAGAGCAACATGAAGTTCTCCAGAGACTGAGAGTGGATAGAAGCAAGAGAAAAGAGAAAGAACAGGAGATCCCAGTTTGATGGATGTAAGGGGAGACTGTTGAAACAATCTACCTGGACTCCTGATAGGGTTGCCAACCTCCATGTACTAACTGGAGATATCCTGCTATTACAACTGATCTCCAGCTGAAAGAGATCAGTTCACTGGAGAAAACGGCCGCTTGGGCAATTGGACTCTATGGCATGGAAGTCCCTCATCTCCCCAAACCCCGCCCTCATCAGGCTCCGCCCCCAAAACCTCCCGCAGGTAGCAAGAGGAACCTGGCAACCCTAACTCCTGATGAAGCAATTCAGCTGACGTTTTGTCCCAGCAGACAACATTACAGGGGGACAACCTACCGTACGTATGCTGATTGGCTGCACAGCATGTTCATCCGTTTGGTCAGAGAGTGACCCTACGTATTCTTCAGTGGGCTTATTACCACTGCCTGCTATAAGTTTAGGGAGGGAAAGGATCAGTAGTGAAGGTAGTAATTATAACAAAAACGGTGTTTATTTGAACACAACAGCCAACTAACAGAGCCGGCCACAACTAGGCTTCAATAACTCTAACTCCTTCTCCAGTTATGGTCACAATACTTGAGACTCTTTTCTAGAGAGCCACTGGGAGTTGTCCTTAAAGTAATAGTACCAATATACAACTTCGAACTCTCAAAATCTTAATGCTCTATTTATCCCTTCTTGCTTCTTCCTCTGATGCAAGCTGTGTGACTTCTCAGGCACCATTAGTGACTTAGGAGCGTGTGCAACTTGGAGACTCTGTTGAGAAAAATCTTGGCTAACATATATGTTTTTAAAGACCCTCCCATCCTTACATTAGTTATATTTTCATGATGTTTTTTAGGGGACGTTATTTTAGTTCACAAAAACTTTGAAAAAGCCTAAAAGGTTATTCATTTAAATTCATGAAAACTGTATGCTTTCCAGAAGCTTTTGACATTTATACCATGTTAAAAAAAAACACAGTAGCAATGTTTTAAAATACATTTTAAATGAATAAAGTTTATTTTAAATTACTGCTACTGTGTTGTTTTTTAACTTGGTATAAACGTTAAACGCTCTTCAGGTGCCCCACTATGCACAAGAAGCTCCTGGAAAGCATAGTTTCCCCCACAAGTTAACTTTCCCCATGAAGGTCGTCTTCCCAAACTCTGCTCTCTGTGCCCCATGTGACCTTCAGAGATGAAGCGGGTGGCAACCAGGGGCAGAGCTTTTTCTGTGGTGGCAGCTTGGGGTGCCCTTTTGCGTGAGGCTCGCCTGGCACCTAATCTAGTGTGGCACAGGGATTAGCGTATCAGACTCGGACCTGGGAAACCCAAATTCAAGTCCCCATTCTGCCATGGAAGTTTGCTATTTTAATCAATCTCACAGGGTTGTTGTTTCACATATAAAATAAAGGAGAGGAGAACAACGTTGTAAGCGGCTTTGGAAGAGAAAAGCGAGGCTTTTTAGGCTGCTGAATGTTGTTTTATGCTGGTGTTTTTTTTGCCATGCCTTGATTTTAACCATTTTCTTTTAATGCCTTCTTTTAATACTGATAATTTAAATTTTAAAATTTTATTTTATAGTTTTTACTCTGTGAACTGCCTTGATCGAGTCTCTAGTGGCATATTAATATCCTAAACAAACAAAGGAAACAAATTGCAATTTAACAGTGAAAGACTGAGGATGCTGTATTTGTTTTCTTCTCATCTCAGTCGCCCCACCTCACTTCTCACACTGTTTGATAGGAACACATATGCTAGCACTTCTGGAAATGAAATCACTGGGTGAGGCTTGATGCCAGGAATAGAAACAAACAAGTGGGGACCTGCAAGAAACTTGTAGAAGCAGCCATCCCATTTTGCTCCCCATGCTTCCTTTCTTCACCCCCATCACCTTTCTCTGCCGGCTTCCCCCTTAGCCCCTCTCTCAGCAGGTCGCCTGGAGAGGTCCAGGCACCTGAAGGCTACCCCAACCCTTGGCAGCTCACCCAGACTGCTGTGAGCAGGTGTGCTGAGGCCTCCTTCCTTCTCTCCCCCCCTCTCTTGGCAGCTTGCCTGGACTGCTCTGGGCAGGCACACCAAGGCTTCCCTCCCTCTCTCCCCCCCTCCTCAGCCAGACTGCTCTGGGCAGATGCACCAAGCCCCCCCCCCCGGGAACCACTCAGGCCGCCGCCGGGCTCAGCGTGGCTCCCAAACTGTGCCACTGCTGGCAGCTTCAGGTAAGTGCACTCAAGATTTTTTATTTTGGGGGGGAATTTAACCCCCTGTTATGTACACGAGACCGGAGACGGAGTTTTAACAGCAACTGCTTTATTAGAAGAACGTGAACAGAACTGGAGAACTGTGCCCACAACCCTGGCTTATATGCCAACCCAGCCACTTGGACCCAGCCCCCCCCCATCTGTGATTGGGTGGCTGCCATTTAAACAAACCAATAGAATGTGCTGTCACAGGAGCCTGGAGAGATCCAAGCTCGCCCTGCTTGCAGCTTCCCACTGCATACGTAACATCCCCCCCTTTTTACTTTTCAGATTTTTCTGTAGACCTAGAGGGTCCCCCAGGTCTGTTTGGGGTCCGTGGCCTGGCCCCCCTGGCGAACATCTTGTGGGCCTCTTCCTCGTCCTCCTCGCTGTCAACCTCATGGTGGACAGGGATGGGAACGCAAGATGGCAGCGCTGTGGCCTGGTCAGTGTAGTGGGTCATCTTGTTTCTGCTGCCATTGCTTCTTTCGGAGGCCGAAGACTAGCCGGTCCCGGAGCATGTTTTCTAGGTTGGGGGAGTTGCAAAAACGGTTCGCCTGGTGTGTGGCGGCAATGTATGTGGTCTGATGGTTGGGGAGCGAAGTGGTTCCCCAACTCTTCCATGATGGCATCGTACGAGGTCTTGTTCAGCCGAGTAGGGGCCAGCAAGGCCTGGGCCAGCTCGAAGGTGTCTGGCCCACACATGCTGAGGAAGGTTGCCCGCTTCAGATTAGTGTCTGTGATCTCATTGGCCTCCAAGTAGAAGGTGAGCTGTGTGGCGTAGCTCTCCCACCTCTCTGAGGTGGCTGGGTTGAACACCTCGATGCTGCCTTGGAGAGCCATTGTGAGTTGCGTTGTGTCTCCCTTTCGTGTATCACTAGTGATTCAGCTTGGTCTAGCCAGGCTGCCTACCAGCTACTGCAGTGATTCCAGCAGAGGTGAGCCAGGCTGCTTACCAGCTTCGGAAGTGATTTCTGCGGGGATGAACTGGGCTGCCTACCAGCGTTAGTATCCCAGTGTTAGTATCCCAATTTTATGTATGCGTAGGCGATACACGAGACCGGAGACGGAGTTCCAACAGCAACTGCTTTATTAGAAGAACGTGAACAGAACTGGAGAACTGTGCCCACAACCCCGGCTTATATGCCAACCCAGCCACTTGGGGCCAGGTCCCCCCTGTCTGTGATTGGGTGGCTGCCATTTAAACAAACCAATAGAATGTGCTGTCACAGGAGCCTGGAGAGATCCAAGGCTCGCCCTGCTTGCAGCTTCCCACTGCATACGTAACATCCCCCCTTTTTTACTTTTCAGATTTTTCTGTAGACCTAGAGGGTCCCCCAGGTCTGTTTGGGGTAAGTGTGCCCCCATCTGTGGATTTAGGTATACTTAGACAGGGGGCACACTTGAGAATTAGATATATAGACAAGTAGGGAACCGCGCCAAAATGTTGTAGAATCTGTTGTGGTTTCCTGACCCCTACCCATCACTTTCTCTCTCTCTTTTTGCCTCTCCAACCCCATGACTCTCTCTTTCTATGCCCATCACGCTGTGTCTGAGATAGTTTCCTTTTCTCACAGACTCCCGTTCAAGGACGTTTCCCTAATGATCGCATTCCTGTTCCCTTTGAAGCTAGCAGGTGTCCGTGGGAGCCTTGGTGTTCCTAAGCAGTTTGGGTTTATCTCATGAGACTGTGTAGCTTCTGCTTTTCTAGTGTTCTCATATAATCAAGTGCATGCCATTTCCCTTTCATTGCTGCCTTTCGATTTCTAAGCTCTGCTTACTTATGTTACCAATAAACCAACTCTTTTGGGACTACTAGTCTTCTGGTGTGGCTATTGGGAATCCTATAGTACAAGTGCTTACACACTCTGCACTTGTGAAGAGAATGCTTTTTTATGTGGGGGGAATTTTTTTACTTTTCCCATTTTTCCGCAGACCTAGGGGGTCCCCCAAGTCGCAGAAACAACTGTTTGAGGTGAGTGTGCCCCTTATCTGCAGATTAAGGTATCCGCAGATAGGGGGCCACACTTGGAAATTAGATATATAGATGGGGGACTCACAGTCTTTTGCTCCTATTAACAGCTTACTAAAACATTGCTATTTGTTCTTCTTTTCAGTTTGGATTCATATTGTTATGCACTTTCCACTTCCCCACATAGTGATAGGTTTTAGGATGACAATACTGCATTTAGTTTCCTTTGTCTTCACAATATTTGCTTTATACAGATGTACACAGGGTACTCAGCTCATAGCACTCTTTATCTCTGTAAAGCTGCTAACTGCTTTTTCTTCCACACAATTTGCAAAGAATTGACCTCAGATCTCATGCTTGCAGGTGGATTGTTCACTAAGAAGACATCAGCCGTTAAAGAATGTTAGCAGCTGTGTGATGTGGCAGATGGGTCAGGACTGAAAAGTCCTGGGTTTAAATTCTTGCTCAGCTATTAAGTGTATGGGTGCAGTTGCCAATTGCATGGAGGGAAAAATGTCCAATCCATTTAAAAAATACTTAATCAGAAATTATTTACCAGATGTTATTATTTACCTCCATGCCATGAAAAACTGCAGCTGCCCATTTCCACAAATTAGACTTCTGTTAAAGGGACAGGACACTTTGCTCCAAGCCTCTGGGCAACCTATGGTTCACACACTTTGTCTCAGCCTAACCTCACAGGATTGTTGTGAAGATAAAATGGGCAAGAAGGGGTCACATACGCCATTCTGAGCTCCTTGGAGAGGTGGGATAATGAAAAAGTAAAAATAATATTGCACAAAACCCTTATTCTCAACCAGAGTTACTTTAAGCAACACCATAGTGTTAACCTATTCACAGTAATCTGGCAGAATACTCTCAGCAATACTTTCTAAAGGTAGTTGCTTGTATGTTTTCAGAAGTATCTGTCTCAAAGTGTGTGTGTGTGTGTGTGTGTGTGTGTGTGTGTGAGAGAGAGAGAGAGAGAGAGAGAGAGAGAGAATGAATGAATGAATGAATGAATGAATGAATGAATGAATGAATGAATGAATGAATGAATGAATTCTGTTTTGGGCTCTTCAGACCAACTATTTTGACCTAGAGCTTCTGTTTACATTCCACCACTCCTTTGTCTCTATGAACATTCACGCATGATTGTCAAAATCTCTCTCTGAAATGTACCTGCTGTCAGCTGAAGATGGCCGGGACAGCTTTTAGGTGAAGGGGGATGCCTGTCTCTTTAATCTGCAGGAAGTATGAAAGTATTTGCTTTACAGAAGCAAGACTAGACAGCAGCACACTCCCCAACGCAAAAACATGCCAAAGCCCAATAATCTTCTTATATTCTTTCGTGTCCTCACTACCAATAGTAGTCCCATTTGGACAAGGACCTTAAAGATTTGTCTGGGAAAAATCACAGAGAGGAGCACTAAAGATTACTTCCTCCCTCTATCTAGATGGTCCCATCCGGAAATTTTTTGAACTCCATTGAATCTTTAATTAACTTCAAAAAGAGCTCGAGCTCTTTTGTCTCAGGTATGTAAACACAAAACCCACAGATTTGTCACTGTTTTACATGGTGATCAAGCCATCAATTAGGAGGAGAGGGAGGAGGGTTGATAGAAAGAAGGCCCATCTTGAGAACTGGAAAGAATGGTTTGCTACCATAATTATAAACACACGGTGTACTCTTGTTTCTCCTTTCCCACTTGTATGTTGCATATTATATTACTCTTCTTGACAAAATGTCCCTCATCATTTCTTAATAATAGCTTAATGTTATGGTTAGTTAATTCTTGATAACTCTAATGAAATTTAGTAAGGTTGACTCATCCTAAAATGAGTCAATTTGTATCTTGTATCCAACGCTTCGGACTTGCAAGAAGAGAGATTAGGTGATTTTAATTCTTTCTAGGCACTGTCTTCTTCGCTTCCAGGAGCCTCCATAGCCCCTAAACCATTATTATACCGCTGAAGCTGTCTCTGGGGCTTCATTGAGATGTGGCACCACTCTCATTTATCCTAATTGCCTGGCTGACATCTATGCACTTACAGTTCTATAGACTGTGGCATTGGCATCCATCTTCGAGACCTCACAGTTAAATCAGAAACAGGCAAAAATGTTCTGGTATCTTAAAAAAACAAAAAAACACCAGCCCTTGATCTGCGTAGATTCTTAGAAAAGTTATTTAGTTTCTAGACGATGCCGTGTTATTGAGGAGTGTGCACCTATCACTTAAAACACATGAATGTAATTGGACTATTGGACAGGATTGATCTTTCCCAGAGGCAACATAAACTTTGGCCTGCTGATAGAAATCCTTCCTTCTCCCCATACTGGTCCCTCTCCATTCCCCCACCACCACCTTCTTTGTCAGAGTGGTTAACAAAAAGTATAGCTTTCCATTTTGATCGGGAGTCTGGGATTAGATGCCTATTGAGTGCAACCTTTTGCCTTATCTAAACCTTTCAGTGGTGGCCACTCGGGAGTAGACATGCAATGCCACAATGGTTCCCAGACAGGAAAAAGCGGCCCCAGAGGAAAAGAGCATGCAGGTCTCGGCTTAAATGGATCTGACAGCTTTGCTTAGAGAAAGATGTTTATCCCTGTTTATGGACGTGTCCTTCCCCCCCTTTTATAATTCTCATGGCTGGTGTTACTTTTTACGGAGTGTCTGACTGTCTGGGAAGGGAGCAAAGCAGTCACATGCCTTGGAAAGCAGTGGGGATGGGTGAGAAACAATTCCGCAAAAGCGGCTCATTTGCAGTGAGCTGGATTCCTTGCCATAACATTTCCATTATCCCCTATGAAGCACAATGTCCCACGTCAGTGTTTATTGAAATCATTGTGTGCTTTTCCACTGACTTCACTGGGAGCTGAAGCAAGGCTTAATTGTGTGCCCATGCAAGTGAATAAATAGATGTATGTTTGTATACACGGATAAAAGCAAAAAAAGAAAAGAAACAACCCTAACTGCCTTATTATTTTTTAGCTAGCAAAAAAGATGAAACAAGTATCTATTTGAACATGTTTGGTAAAATCATTTACTGACCATTTATATTCAAAGTATTTCCAACCCACTTAAGCCTCTTTAGATTTTAAAAGCTCTTGAACAGATTTTTCAAGTAAAAAAATCTGGAAGATTTTTGGAAGAGTTGCCAGTATGCCTCTCATATTTTCTCACCATTTTCCTCTTGAAAATTAATTTTAATATTTGACTTATTATTGTATTTTATTATATTTAGTAAGCTCCTAGCACCCGGCAATATAGGTCAGTTTTATTTGCTATTTCTCTAAAAGAATGAGGGGGATTTCCCTAAGGCACTGCTCAGTTCATGGCACAGATGAGATTCTTGGTTCACAGAGCAGTCGGGTGCTGCTTAATGCTAATTCAAATTAATTATTTTTATTGGCTGTAATTTGGTAGCTGGCTATGTTAAACACGCCATGGGCTAAGCCCTTCCATAGCTAGCAGTGGTATTCAGTTATACATGCAGTTCATGAGCTCAAAATTATGTTTCATGCCTCGGTAGTTGTAACTGTTGTATGTATCTCCAAAAGGCTACAAACTGAAAGCTAGGCACTAACTAGAGATTATTCTCTGATACTAAGTATACCAGAAATTTCAGCCTGTCACAGTGTAAAGAGAAAACGGGCATCAGATACCCCAGGTCATAGTTTAATGTAGCCTGGAGTATATTCTGGGAAAATGTGTACGTGTCTACTTGTTGCATTTAAGTTGCTCTTTGTTTTCACTGTTGCATACTGTTCAGGGGTGCTGTTTTTGAGGGGACAACTTAGGTCGGAAGTATTAAAAATACTGTACATGCTTTTAGTATCTACAGCTTTTAGTATCTACATTTTAGGTATGTTGATAGGGCTGAACTTTATAGCTTCAATTTAATTTTAGAACATGTGGTAACTCCTTTACCAGTATTCTGTACGAAGCCAAACTTAAAAGCAAACTAGAAAAGCAAAAAAGGAAGAATGTCTCACCTGAAGCAATCTGTATGTGATGGGATTTTTCTGGGACCTAAAAAAGACTCCCAGTGTATTTATTATAACACTAGTAGTTATATTCACTTCCTCTAAAATGAAATTCCAGTAAAATAAATGGATTTTATTAGGCACATACAGAAAGGTTTCTTTTTACATATAGCTGGGGGAATCCTGTGAGATGTGTGTGTTAAATGTGAATTTCTCATGATAATAGTACTGAGGGTCAATGTGGAATAGCTGGTAGTTAGACAGTCATCCTAAAACTGGAGAGACCCATACTGAAACCCCTACACAGTCACGGACCTCATTTTATTTATTTAAAACATTTTTACCTACCTTTTCACCCAAGTATGTCCCCCAAGGTGGCAAACAGTCAAAAAGACATTAAAAATCAAGTGTGTGTGTGTTGTGTAAGCAATTTAAACATAAGCAGGAAGGAGGATCAGTAAAGGAACACCAAATGAAACAAAAAGGTCTGGTCATTGTGTGACCAGTCACTCTGCTCTAAACTAGTTTGCAGGGTTGTTGTAAGGATATAACGTGGCAGGGAATAGAACCATATACATGGTCCTGAGGTCTCTGGAGTACAGTTGGGGTAAAACTATAATGTCTGTGTTAAGTGCCATCAAGTTGATTCCAACTCATGGATCAATGTCCTCCAGATCTTGCAAATTGAGGGCTGTGGCTTCCTTTATAGAGTCAATCCATCTCTTGTTGGGTCTTCCTCTTTTCCTGCTGCCATCAAATTTCCTAGCATGACTGTCTTTTCCAGTGACTCTTGACTTCTCATAATGTGACCAAAGTACGACAGCCTCCATTTAGTCATTTTAGCTTCTAGGGTGATTTGTTTGTTTGTTTTTAGCAGTCCATGGTATCTGTAACACTCTCCTCCAACACCACATTTCAAAGGAATCTTCTTTGTTCCTATTAGCTTTCTTCATTGCCCAGCTTTCACACCCATACATAGTAACAGGGAATACGATGGCATGAATTAACTTGATCTTGGTTGCCAGTGACACATCCTTACGCTTAAGAATCTTTTTTAGCTCCTTCATGGCTGCCCTTCCCAGTCTCAATCTCTTTCTGATATCTTGGCTGCAGTCTCCCTTTTGGTTGATGATGGAGCCAAGGAATAGAAAGTCTTCAACAATTTCAATTTCCTCATTGTCAACCTTAAAGTTGAGTAATTCTTCTGAAGTCATTACTTTTGTCTTCTTGATGTTCAGCTGTAGTCCTGCTTTGGCACTTTCTCCTTTAACTTTCAGCAGTTGTTTCAAGTCTTCGTTATTTTCTGCTGATAATGTAGTATCATCGGCATATCTCAAATTGTTCATGTTCCTCCTCCCAATTTTCACCCCACCTTCATCAAATCTAATCCAGCTTTCCTAATTATATGTTCTGCATACAGATTGAAGAGATAGGGAGATAAAATGCATCCTTGTCTAACACCTTTGTCAATTGGAAACCATTCTGTTTCTTCATATTCTATCTTAACTGTGGCCTCTTGTCCAGAGTACAGATTGTGCATTAAAACAATCAGATGTTGTGGCACACCCATTTCCTTTAAAACCAGCCATAGCTTTTTGTGATCCACATAGTCAAAAGCTTTGCTATAATATAAGAAACACAAGCTGATTTTCTTCTGAAATTCTCTCATATGCTCCAGTAACCAACGTAAGTTAGCAACATGATCTCTAGTGCTTCTTCAAAAACTGGCTAGCAAAGTTACTGTTATGTGTTTGGTTGATTGATCATGTTAATTTGGATGATATGCTTTGAAGGATTCAGCTACAGCGGGAAGGAGACAATAAATCCATATTGCTTCAAGAAAAGAGAAACAGGTCTGGGTTTAAAACCCAGTCAGTCGCTCTAATGCAAAACATTTCATACATTAGTCCCATAATGAACTGCTCCTGCACCTTACCCTTGCCTTCTTATGTGTTAGGCCATTTTAGGGAAGGCTGCCATAGAATGCTAATTTAGCATAGAGGTGTTCTTTTCATACTATAGAATGCTGCAACTGCAAGCCAGTGCTATCTGCGTAGGCAATGGCAGTACTCATATTAGCTGGAGCAGAAGAACTGGCCTGAAAAGAGGACCATACCCATGAAAACTCTGGAAAGTGACACGTAGAAACCAGAAAGTGGGGCAACAATGGTCATTCATGGATTTGATTCACTAAAAGAAGATGCAAAATTGAAATGAGGTTATTCAAACACAACCATCAACTTGCAGAATTCAATAGCAGCCTTAGTGAGGAAATGGATGGGAATCTGAGTTTTCAAGCGAAGCCTTGGATACAAGTATAGAAAGAGCCTGTGTGCTGGAGTCATTTGTGTGTTGGCCTGGGATCTGGGAGACCCAGGTTCAAATTCCCACTCTGCCATGAAGCTTGTTGGGTGACCTTGAGCCAGCCATGCTCTCTGCACCTGACCTCACAGGTTTGTTGTGAGGATAAAATGGAGGAGAGGAGACCAATATATGCTACCCTGCAGGATTTGGTTGGAAAGAGACTAGAGTACTTTACTATTGTGCCATAGAATGTTCAGGCACCTCTTCAAGTCTTGTTAAGGAATGACTTGGTCTACTTGTGGTACATGCCTTTGAAGCAGGGACACCGTCAATTAAAGCTCTCCATGAAACACAACAACTCCCACACCAGCCCAGTGTTAATCTCTTTGCCCAGAGTCCTGGATGCTCCAACATACCAAAGCCTGTGGGAACAGACCTGCCAGCTAGGAGAACTGCAGCTGCACTCAGATCCTGTCCACACCCTTCCTGCTTGTGGTGGGCTACCTCTGGACGATTATGTTCCCAGCAGGGTGATGATTAGCACTCCTCCATTCCCTTCTCCATTCTCTGGGGAGGGCGTTGTGCTCGCACTTGCCTTGCTGTCTGCTTTGGTTACTCATTGTTTCTTTTTGCAAGGTGCAGATAGTGAGCTAGACGTGTCTTTGCCGCTGTTGATAAGACTCAGGAGTGGGCATATTTTATTACACAGCTATTTCTTTAAAACCCCAAAATAGAGCTGATATTTGAACATGCTGAAAGCTTACTTAAAGAAAAGAGTTTTTACTTTCTGGATTCCGAAAATGCAAAAGGTTATGATCCCAAATGATATTGCTGTAAATTAAACTCCCCAGTAACACTGATAGTTAATAATCCTACACCAGTTTTACACAGATCAGGTTCTTATTCGTTCTTTGGCATTCACTCCTGTTATATCCTACATCATTTTACTAGCCTGGGGTCCCACTTAAAGAAACAGAAGATGCTTTAAAAGGTCTTTAAAATCTTCTTTAAAGAAAGAATCTTCATCTGCTAATGTGGTTACTTTCCTTATCAAATTGCCTGGTTTGAAGTGATGCAATCACAGATCCATTCTTTAAAAACCGGGTCTGCAGCTACTAGGTTGAAAGCAGGTAGTAGAGGCCCAATTTTTAGAACCAAAGGAGCACTTGGTTAAGAGGCATTAAACCATTGCATACTTATGGTATTCGTAGTAATTTTGTCGGGGATAAAAGTGTCTGGGAAAGTAGCAACAGGGAGATAACCTAAGGAAGCATCTATCTATGTGCTCCTTTTGGTCTAAAACTGGGCCTCTATATCTCCAGTTATATTAGATTGGGTCAGACCTGCATTTAAAAAAAATGGGTCTGATGCTATAACATTGTTTTAGCCTTTATGAAAAGACAGGCAGTTTCTTCAGCAGAAACAGAATCTTGCACCAGCCTTTTCCCATGACAGTTTTGAAAAAATGCACCAATGGCCAGTTCATTATTCTAAGAACAATTCTCAAAGAGACAGTATGGTGTAGTGGAGAGAGTACTGGACTAGGGTGGGGAGACCTGGGTCCAAATTTCCATTCAGCTACAAAGCTCATTGATTAACATTAGGCTAATCACTAGCTCTCAGCCTAATCTACCATACAGGATAGTTGTAGAGATAGAAAGGATAGCCTGAGCTCCTTGGAGGAAATGAGGGATTAAAGCATGATAGACCATTATAATCTCTAAACTATTTTCAGAATCGACAATTATTTTAGTGAGATAAACAACCATTATCAAGATCAGGATACCAATGCAAGAACATTTACCCTGCCCCTCTGGTATACCCAGTTAAAAGAACTCATTCTCAGGGCTGGCAAAGACTTCTGCATGAGGGCCAAGCTAGTCATAATAGGCAGTGCTAAGCAAGAGAGAGCATTGGTAACTCATAGGATGTTGGTACTGTTTAGGGTTGCTCAACAGTACAACTTGTGCTCAACCAAACCAGCTGCAGCCCAACAGCTGTATGTTGTGGCTGCTTGGTGTTTGCTAATTCTCACATTTTTGCAATTATGGGCAGCACTTGGTTGTCTTTACATGGTTGTTCGGTAGCATTTGGCTTGGTGGAACCACAATTGCACAAGCCGATTCTAGACATCTCTATTCTACTTCCTCCCACCTGCAATGAACACATGAGAGTGAGTGGTGCAAATACTGCTGAATGGCACAGACTTGGGACAACCCTCTGTAGCCCCAATCTGATCTAATGCCCATCAGAAATGAAAGATGAAAACCTAATGGTAATGGGGGATCTGCTATGTAGAATGTTCATCCTGAACTTCCTACAAGCTGAAGAGTACAGAAGTGCAGAAGTATACAGTGTTATATATCAAAGAATGATAGGGGTCAACATGCCCCAGGAGAAAAAGGCAAGTATAATTTTATTTACCTGAAACAATTTCATGTGGGAAATTCCAAGCTCAGCTCTCTTTTTCTCGTCTTGTTTGTTGTTTATTCAGCCCATTTATTTGTTTGTCTAGTTCTGTCCCTCCCCTCCAGTTTGCGTGCATATCATTGTCTTTTCCCATTTCCTCTGTCTCTGTTGTTTCCTCTCCCATCATCGTTTTGCAAAGAGCAACATCTGTGGGCCTGAGGCTCCCCCCTCCCATAACCTTGTTACTGGACTGTGCAACAGCAGCTAGGCCAGTAACAAAGAAAGGGAAGGCTGTTTCGTCTGGCATCATGTCACAGTGACTCACATGCAGGATATCACATTGTTGTGTGCCATGTAGAGAAAGTCTGCTGTCAGGCATTGGGAGAGACGCCTGCGAGAAATTGAAGCCTTTTGCTCAAGCTTATAATGAGAGAGAATATGCACAGCCTCCTTCGTTACAAAAGGAAACCAGCTGTATTTCAAGTAAATTGAAATAGCTGGTCTGTTTTAAAACCAGAGGTGTAGAGAAAATGATCCATTTCCCTCTTTGAAGGATACAACAGAGAGATGGTGCATCACTATTTATTTAGAATGTTCTTATTCCACTCTCCCCTCAAGGAGCTTAGGGCAGCTAGCATCAGGGCAGGGGCTGTGGCTCAGTGGCAGAGCATCTGCTCGGCATGCAGAAGGTCCCAGGTTCAATCCCCAGCATCTCCAATTAATGGGACTAGGCAAGTAGGTGATATGAAAGACCCTGAACAGCTGCTGCAGGTCTGAGTAGACAATACCGACTTCGATGGACCTAGGGTCTGAGTCAGTATAAGGCAGCTTCATGTGTTCATGTATCCAGCTGCAAAAGTCTTCCTCCCTCCATTTTAGTTTCACAGCAACCTCATGAAACCAGTTAAGCTGAGAGGGAGTGATTGGCCCAACGTCACCCAACAAGCTTCAGGGCACAGTGAGCCTGAGTCTCCCAGACCAGCACTTCAACTGCTCCACCAAACTGGAGATGTGGCAACAAGGAAGAAAGGCAGAACTGCCCTGCTGGTAGCAACATCCGGGACAAACGCCCTAGTATGTGCTGTAATTGGCCATGTAAGCAACTTCCTTCATTGCCATGTTAGAAAATTATATGCACAGCAGTTCTTCATGGTTATGTTTTATGTAGCTTGGATTCATATTATTCATATTATTCTTTGAGCTGGGCCTTCTGCCCTTCTCTGGGTTTCTGCTTCTGCACATTTCCTTTCTCCTTGCATGTGATGAGTTGTGCTGCTGAAGGTACTGGGATATGTGGCTGATGGTGCTTCTCCATCACTCAGAGATCAGCCTTCTGGGGGGGGGGGGAAGATCAAACCAGAATAAATGCCAGAAGATACTGTATGTAACTAGATCTCTCGTGTGTTTTTACAGAGCAACTGTGGGGTGGCCCTGGGTTTAACTCAGGGACATAAGCACAGGTTGGGAATTCTTTCCCATCTGCACCCTTTTCCTGACTTCAAATGACACCCCCCTCCTCTAGAGATGCCCCTTTACCCTGCTGGTGAAAACACATATGCAACAAACAGGCAACAGGTACCTTTTCCCCATAGGGAAAATAGCAGCTTCAAATCCTCATTTGAGATAAATGTCTGCCCAAAAGATTTGTATATTTGGCAGGAGGTGACACCTGAAGGCATTTTAGAATGTTCTTGCTGTATGGTAATATTAGAGCTCTCTGAAACCAGCATTTTCTCTGGAGAGGCATTTCTCTACTGCACATTTTTACCATTTAAAAATCCAAATGCAGCCTCTTCCCCCCACCCTCTCTCGGCAGCTGATTGTCCAAAAGCTCAAATTGAAATTCAAAGGAATTTTCCTCTGCCGCTGACACCAGGCTGAAACTGAGATGTTTAAGTGATGGCATTTGGACTCTGAGACATAAGCAGGCTCTCTGGAACACTCAACTCTGTTTATCTAAAATCTTGACCCCATTCTTCACCTTTAGATCAGCATGCCTATGAGGGCTGGAAAGTTATCTGTGGCAGCAGGAATGTGCCCTCTGCCTCCCATGTGCCCATTTTACCAGCCACTTGCACACCGGACTGCAGGGCCAACACTTCAACACTCCCAAGTGGAGACCTGAAAGCAGTTCAGGGCCGAGGTGTAACAGAGTCAAGCAGGAGGTCAAGCAGAACTAACTAGGTGAGGATCTCGGCAGGCATTCTGGCCCTGGCCAGGAGCAGAAGATCCTCTCAGAGCCTTTTACAAAAGAATGTGAAATGATAGAACAGCTCTGGCCCTGGGCAAATTCAGATGACTGCATGGCTGGCTTTTCGTGACAGCACTCAAGGGTTGTTTAGATTCATGTGTGTGTGTAAAGTGCCTTCAAGTCGCAGCCGACTTATGGCGACCCCTTTTTGGGGTTTTCATGGCAAGAGACTAGCAGAGGTGGTTTGCCATTGCCTTCCTCTGCACAGCAACCCTGGTATTCCTTGGTGGTCTCCCATCCAAATACTAACCAGGGCTGACCCTGCTTAGCTTCTGAGATCTGACGAGATCAAGCTAGCCTGGATTCATAGCCACTAGTATAATTTGTGGCACTGCTTGGAATGTACAACCTTCTATAGCTCATACATATAGGAAAATACCAAAACCAGTGGGTGAGCATTTTGCAGTGCAATCCTAAACACTGACATCCTTCTAAGTCCATTGACTTTAACGGACTGAGTGTCACTCTGCTTAGGAGTGTGCTGTCTTGCTGCATCTGCCCAGCCTTAAAATTTCTTCATTTATTCTTCTTCTGTACCATTTGCCTGAGCGGCCGCATTCTAGTTGCTCTATACCATGGTAGGGGAAAAAGAGAGGCACTCATATTGTGGCTGTCTCTATAATGTAGCCCAGGGAGGCATTTTTATTTTGGGAAATGGTACAGGAAGGAATGTTAATCCCCCTCCCTTTCACCAGCACTAGGGACCTGATTCTGATCACGCCCTCACACAGCTGCTTTTAAGGACCAAATTATATACCGTACCTAGGGTTCCCGTCATGGAACTCCAGTATGCCATGGAGTGTTGCCCTTAAACATAACAGTCTGAAAGGACTCTCACAGCCAAGGGGCATGTGAGTCCTTACCAATCTTAGAGGGTATTGTGTCCAGCTCAGGACAAGGAGTGTAGTGCTAACAAGGCATGCTGCAAACTTCAATACAAACAATCATCAGGTGAACTTACCTTGCTCAAAGTTCTTGTTTACCTGCCAGGTGAGGTTCTGATCAGACCGGCTTTAAGTTCCCTGGCAAAGTTTGTCTCAGAGATTGCACTGTATCAAGCAGTTTTGTAGCAGCATACTAGCTTCTTGTGCTACAGGCCCCTGGGCCACTGTAGCTTGGGGCTGCTTTTGCCCTATCCAAGGCTGCAATTTAAAGCCCACTTATTAGGGGTTAAGCCCCATTAAACTCAGTGGCACTTACTTCTGAACATTCACATTTAGGATTATACTGTAAATAATCTCAATTACCAGAGAACAAGCACATATCCTCTAAAGTTATTGTTTAGTCATTAAATCAACTTGTGTTAAGCACATAATCACTTGCAATTCATCACCTATTTGTGTCTGCATAAAGGATGACATTAGCTAGTTTGCATTGTTTGCTTTTTGTACCTGCAGTCAGCAGCATCTATCCAAGAAGTGATCATAAGAAACTAGCTGGGCCAACAGGCCAACAATGAAGGCATAAAGAGACAACTAAGTAGTAGACCTGAACTCAAAAATTTCATTTATTTTAATAATTGGAGTGGGGGTGGCAGATGGAGAAGCACTTCTGCAAGAAATTGTGAGCCAAAGCACTGTACATATGCTCATCAGACACATCCAGATTCACGTGGATGTATTTGAACAGCTCAATGAACTGCAATGAACTGAATGACTCATGACTTGCAAGCAGAAGTGAACAAAACTATCAGGTGCTATTTGGAGAAAAATAAAGGCCAGGAGGCCAATGCAATTGAAACTTGAAGCCAAAAAGGCAAACCAGATTTTAGGAGGAACAGAAATCAGGAAAAATTGAGGCCATACCAGTGGGCAGGAAAAGGTGAAGGAGAGCAAGGTGCAAGGTCGAGAGTTTATTTAGCCCTTCTAGATTCCTACGTGAGGAGGAACAGACGCAAAACTGAGCAGAATAGACAAGAACAATGACAGCTGCTAAAAAAGGACAAGGAGAAAACTGGAATAACCAACCAAAGAAGCTTGAACCTCAGCTACTTAGGTTGTGTGGTCACTGGCAGCATTTTATGCAAACTGCTGCAGGTTGTTATTGACACCCTTTCCCAACAAGAAATAGGCTACTGCATGGAGGTTCTTCGAATACAGTAGACAGGAAATTGTGCTCTGTTTGACCAGCAAATAGCTGTCAATTCCTAAAAAGAAGCAGAAGTCACAAGCAGAAAGGTAAAAAATGTCTCAAATGACAGAGGAAGGAAAATAAATGAAAGCGAAACTGTAATTAAAACAATCTTAAAATTTGTCAATTCATTCTTCTTAATATGACTGAATGGGAGGTGATATTCCAGCTTCAGGTGCTTTGCCAGCAACCTAAACTTCCTTGAAAGTGCTACAGTAAAGAGTGAAGAAGGATGAGAGGGGCTGAGGACAGGTGTCATGGGTATGAGAAGTATAATACAATTTGTAACAGGAGGGAAGATATGTCACTCCAAAAGGAGGATGAGAAAGATAAAACTGCTGTGAATAAGGTGTCCCATATGGTTAGTTCCTATGTGGAAGACCCTGAATGTATGTGTCTAAGGGAGTGGGCAGTTGTATTTGCTAGGGAGACAGCAGTATGTTACACAGAGCTGTAAATCTCTAAAGCCAGATATCACAATCCCTCTTGGGTATACTGAGGGGGAGAGAGATCTTTGCTTGTTTGCCAGAATGTTTATTTTGAGTTTTTAATTTTGTCCCTTCTTAGTCCCTTTACTTATTTTACCTCAGAAGAAATGAGACACCAGAGGATTTTTCAAATTATCAAGACAAGTGACAAAGATTTACTAAACACTGTATAAGGGATGGATTTGGAGGGAACACTGTAGTTAGGAAAAGCATAGAACCAGATTTATTGTTATACATTTCACTTCAGAGAAGGCATAGATCTTAGATGGCTTACTTGGTACAGTATTACAATTCTTAGTTTCAGTTCACAACTTCAGTTCAGTTCCCAGAACTTCTTACAGATGTTTCTATTCGGACTCTGCTGCCTACCTATCAGGGAAGTCGGAGGCCGTTCAGTCTCTCTCCCCCCCACTCCCGAGAAACACAGAAGCATGGAGGTTTCTCCTCAGATCTCTTTTCCAGTTCTCTCTACAGATCTACCCCGCTTTTCTGTGGCAGTAATCCCTAAACAACCCCCTGTATCTGGAATATCTCCTTCCCAGAGCCCAATTCCCTTCCAGTGACGTGAGAAAGGGTCCCTTTCCTCCCAGTCTCTGCCTGTCACTCCACAGGAGTTGTTTCACACCAGCTTAGGCAAACCTGAACCCTCAGATTCCCAGAGCCAAACGCACCTACTGAACACGCAGGTTACCGAAACCAGAAATAGTGGGCTCCTTAGTTCCGCCCACTCCCTTTCTCTGAGTTTCTCTCAAAGATTAACCCTTTGTCCATCACACGTCCCACCCTTTGAGTTCATGGCTAAAGGTGAGGGTATCTCAAGCCTCTCCTGTGCAGTGGGTGTTCATGCAAAACCTAGTTACTCTTTACAACATTTTCAGTAACAAACATTACACACTTAACTATTACTACATTTTCAGCATTAATTCAGGTTTTACCCAGCACAAACATTTCACTTACACTTTACCTGTACATTATGTTATACCTGTACTTTTCCCTTCCCCTATGGAAAAATAAATAAAACTTTAAAAATTAAAAAATACCCTATATTTGGAATATCTTGTTCCCAGAGCTTATTCCCTTCCAGTGACCCGAGAAAGGGACCCTTTCCTCCCAATCTCTGCCTATCACTCCACATGATTTGTTTTACACTAGCTTAGGCAAATCTGAACCCTCAGGTTCCCAGAGTCAAACACAGCTACTGAACACGCAGGTTACCAAAATCAGAAATCCAATTCCTTTCTGCAGAACAGAGAGAGTGAGTTGCTTAGCTCCACTCACTCCCTTTCTCTGAGCTTCTCTCAAAGATTAACTCTTTGTTCATCACACCAGACTTGTCACTTCATGTGTTAAAACCAATTACTTGATTATTTCCATTCATCCTTATGATGCCCTTCATATGGTAATTGTGACCCACTTGAATCTTAATTAGGAACAGATAATGTATGAGTACTAGAAAACTTCTCCAATGTAGTCTATGTTTCTTTTGCCTAGATCTAATACAGAGTCATCAAGGAATAGGATGCCAACAGTAATTCATATTATACACAGCACTGTATGGCATGCATGGACCCCAATGTTCAGTTTTCCCTGTCCCCAGCATTTCTCTACATGTACAGGTTTCATCACACCCCACAAAATTGCTGTGGAAGAATAGTTTAGTAAGGTTGCAAACTTGCTTGCAAGTAAATCCAATTGAACTCATTGGGATTTACTTCTGAGTACAGACCCATCGTCTGAGGCTGCATATGCATAAATCCAAACCGAACAAAAGTCAGAACAGATACACAGGTTCTGGAGAGAGAAAATGTCTTTATGAGGATCCAAGTAAATGATTCAAACATATTTATCAATATTGCACTTCTGAAGGATACAACAATTCTCAGTTCCAGTTCCCACTGAGGCATAGAAGGACATCTCCCTTTCTTCTTTATCCAGTTGGGTTGTATGTAAAGACCAGAAGTCAAGGACACAAGATAAAGTTATCTGTCACACTTCATCACTAACTTACAATAATACCTGTCCCAAGTCTGTTTGTCTATGCTGCTAAGAGAATAGAATTTTCATTGCCTGTAAAAATATCACTTTCTGGTATCTATTGGTGATCACAATGTACCATGCTTTCATAAACTTATCAGTTAAAAATGGATCCATGTATGAATAACTGAGAAACAAATGAACCAATAAGATCTGGCCATAACTGAAACAGCTTGTTCTATGTTTCTGATAATTCATTAATACAAGTCTGATATACACACTGGGACGGATCTTTTCTGCTGATGAAAGAGAAGGGATTTTCACCAATTCCCTTTCCTGCAGCAGACTTTCAGCTCCTCCCTTACAGTGTCCCTGGGAGGTCTGCCATCTCCCAGGAGCACACTACAGGGTGCATTTTGGACTACAATAGGAGGGGAGGGAGAGAACTTGCACTCTGGTGATTTCCATTAGAGGAGATCCCATCAGAGGGATCCAAGTAATTACTTATTACAGTTTACATCCTGTATAATTCTCAGCTCAAGGCTTCCAATGAGCTTACATATAGCAAGAGAACAACATTCAATTTAAACAACCTCTAAAAATCATTGGGAATAATTAATAACATCTGGCTAAAACAGGCAATAGCCAGCAACTAAAAACAATTAAATCATCCTCAAAATTGTACACAATGAAACCCAGCAGGCTGATCTAACAGAGAAGTATGACTTCTGAACCATTTGAAGTTGTCTTGGACATGGTGTTGGGGTACTTGAAGTTTTTATACTGGAAATGTAACTGGGACACTGTATTTGCTAGTTTGCCCTGACCTGGATGGTACAGGCTAGCCCGATCTTGTCAGATAGCAGAAGCTAAGCAGGGTCAACACTGTGAACACTGACTTAGCTGGTCTAGGCTTGCCCAATCTCATTAGATCTCCAAAGCTAAGTAGAGTTGGCCCTGGTTAGCACTTGGATGGGAGACCGCCAAGGAAGTCTGGGTCACTATGTAGAGGCAGGCAATGGCAAACCACCTCTGAATGTCTCTTGCCTTGAAAACCCTATGGGGTCACCATAAGTAGGCTGTGACTTGATGCAACTGAATGTCTCTTGCCTTGAAAACCCTATAGGGTCACCATAAGTAGGCTGCGACTTGATGGCACTTTCTACCACCATATGCTAGCTAATAGCAAAAAAGAATAGGTGACAGGTAAATAACTGGTTTTAAAATGTATGTGGATCAAAGTATCTCACAGATATGTAACACAGTGAATAATTACAAGTAAAGATTGGCTGTGTCTGTTGCCAGTCACAATCCCAACTTCAGCGCGTACCTCTTGCTGGGGCTGTGGGGCAGATTGCTCTTTCTGTTAAAACTCTGCCACACTCGTTCCTCACCTACTCTGCCTGAGCGGCTTGTAGTGGTCTTGAACAGGGTGTTGAATAGTCTGAGAGTTTTAGTCTTTGGGAATTTCAGTATCCATGCCAAGAAGAGTAGGTTTTTATACCCCACTTTTCTCTACTGAAAGGAGTCTCAAAGCAGCTTACAATCACCTTTCTTCCTGCCCTTGTGAGGTAGGTGGGGCTGAGAGAGTCACCCAGCAGGCTTCATGTGTAGGAATGGGGAAACTAACCTGGTCCACCAGATTAGAGCCCACTACTCTTAACTACTGCACCATGCTGGCACAGCTCAAGGCCTCTTGGTTTCCATGGTATCCAACTGTGGTTCATAATATCCAGTTTTCCTGTTGCATTTAAATGTTTCTATAGTATAATTGCCATTTTCTAGACACCGTCAAGGATAGTATTCCTCTCTTGGACGAGTGACAACAAATGAATACATTGCCTATAAAACCCAGTAAATAATGTGGCACTAATCTGTATCTGAAAAAAAATGAAACTCTCCCATGATGACACACTATATAGTTACAGCATAAAAATATAAGATATCTGTGCAAAGTTCAGCTTCTAGCATGTTATAAACTAAAGATGGGAGTGCAGGAGTGGGCAGCCTAATGAGGGAATCTGATTTTTTCACATTATAGATTTAAAGCGATTTTCATCTTCCAAGACATTGATCAAGTAAACACCAACTATGCTGATGTGATATAATGCACAACTTTGACAGTTTCTATACACATTTTAATGAAAGGGGGGATTATTATTAATAAGATTGATGGCTCAAAAACATTTGCTCAGGCAATCCCTGTTGGAAATCCTTGTATTTTCTCCACCTTTGTTCTTTCAGCTGAATTCTCCATTCCTACACCACATTGATAAGGTTTGATCCACCATTGAGAAGTCATTGCTTTCAATTTCATATTATACCATTTAAATATTACATTACATTCTTGATGTTCCTTTGTCTAAAAGATCTTCATGGCATTTACAATACTTCTTAATTTACCTCTGGAATGACAATGGCAGTGCAGTGCCTTTTTGTTCTTGCCTATGTAGAGAATTAATGTTTAATTGTTTGGTTTTATTAATCACTTATGTAATACTTACTGTAATGGATTGTTGATTTTAAGATGCTGGGTGGGTTTTTTTGGGGGAACTTTGTGCATTAATGAGCTGGTGTTTCACCTTCTTGCTTTGGTATTCCAACTAACTAACCAATTTAAGGTTGCTGTCTGCTTTGTTCAGGAGGTGCCTAGCTGCAGATGGGTGTCTCTTTGAGTAAAGTAGAATGACCTTTTGGCTCATGCTTGGTTCCAGCTGTAGGTAATTAACCACTAAAGCTATCTTGGATTTCTAATAGGGTACATGGCCAGACCTGATGGAAATTAAGAGTATAAAATTTGCCTTTCCATTCCAGGCGTTGGCAACCCCACCCAGTTGGTCTGAGAGAGGTTCTGCTGATATGGGAAATGGCTCTTTCTGGGCCCACTCCTATTCTTGTGCTTTTTCTCTTTTAGGAGTTATGGTGAAGTGAAACCTTTTGTTTGGCATCCTGGAACTATGGACTCCTAGTAACCAATCTTTGTGCCTTGTTACTCTTTCCCAATGTGTCTTTGCTTAAAACATATCAGTTAGCTTTGTGACCAGCTTTCTTTTGTAAATCTCTCTGACTTTGCCAAAGTACTATTTGCTGCAATTCTTATTATAGAATAAGCTTCTTTATAAGTCTATTGGTTTTGTGTGTGGTGTTTTGCCTTCTTTAGACTCCAAGCCTAAATCTGAAGTGCCTAGCTTTGTTTCGCTACTTGCTAAACTGATTTCGGGTGGGAAACTCTTACTCTGTTAAAAGTCTTCCTTGCAGGGTAAGGGTTCCTAGGTGAACTTAAACAGTTAAAAGTTTGTCTCCTGGCCTTTGACTGGAGTGGGTCTTTAGGCAGGAGGCTGGTGGTAGCTTTCTACCATTTGGTCTGGCTTTTGAAATTTAAAACCTGGGTTCTGTCTCCTGGGCTGGAGGTGGTATCCAGTGCAGCCTATATCTAGAAACACGAATACTCTGTAAAACAGATCTACAAACCATAGTATCTGTATTTTCAGATGCTGAAATATACAGTTTCATATATATCAGTCCTCTCATTGTCTACACATATGAAATTCATACACAGCTTCTCAATTTCAACAAGTACTTTTTCTCAGAAGACTCAAGGTGAAATGCATATATGGGGCGGAGGGTTCACAGACATCCTATTCTTCAGTTGCACCTGCCTAGTGGCATAGGATTGTTTCTACCTATTTTATTTATTAATTAAATTTATATCTCGCCCCTCCCCGACCAAGGTTGGTCTCAGAGCGGTTTACAACACTATAGTCAACAATCACATACAGTACATTTAAAACATAATAAATATCTATACATTTATATTAAAATCCAATAAAATTCAACAATTTGCAAGGTTTATCCATCTACGGCATCAACAGAAACATGATTAAACCCTCAGTCAGGAGAGACAAAGTGGGTGGGCAAGATGGACCAAGCTTGTTTATACACAATGCAGAAACAGGGAGGCCAGTTTTGATGGGACAGCTGGATACTTCTTGGGCTGGGAACCACCAGCAAGTGTAGGGGTGTATCTGGAGAGGTGGTCCTGCAGATATGATGGTCCCAGACTGTTTAGGGTCTTAAAGGTCAAAACCTTAAACCTGATCTAGTATACAGACTGGAGCCAGTGCAGCTGGCAGAGCACCGGTCGAATATACATGAATGTTGTATCATGGCACACCACCATGATATACAAGATGCAGCAAGGGAATACAGACCATATGTACTAAAATGTGCAGTACAACACATCATTCTGCCCCAACTTTTTTTGAAAGATAAGCATCCAAGTAAGCAATTTGATGGTGCGGTACATTGCACAGAGAGTACTTTGCAGAAATACCGGTACCCAGAAAACAGCCAGGAAGGGGGGGGGGGAAGAGGATGAATTACTTCTCTTGTCATGACACTTGCAGACACTCTGCCTCAAGACTCTGCATATCATTGTGAGTGTAAAGCGCTGTCAAGTCCCAGCAGATTTTCAGCAATCCCATAGGGTTTCCAAGGCAAGAGACGTACAGAGGTGGTTTGCCATTGCCTGCTTCTGTATAGCAGCCTTAGACTTCCTTGGTGTTCTCCCATCCAAGTGCTAACCAGGGCCAACTCTACTTCGCTTTGGAAATCTAATGAGATTGGGCTAGCCTAGACCAGCTAGGTCAGTGTTCACATATCAATAGTCACCAGGAATCTCAGCTTCATTACTGCAACTGACTGAGCAAGTACCCCAACACAGGTAAGAAAGAGAAGGGGGATGATGGGGGAGGGGGGAGGTTGTGACTTAAAGTATCCTTCTTTCCCAATCTTCCCACCTTAAGAAAAGAGAAGTGTGGACAGACTACTGAAATATCCATGGCTACAGTGAGTCTCACTGCCTGTAGTATGAGAGAACTATATATAGGCTGAACAACTCTCCAGGCCTTGAGCCTGGGTCACTAGCAAAGGAATAAGGGTGATGCAAGCAGCTTGATGCCTCCCTTCCCTGATTACTGCTAGTGACCCACAAGTTGGCCCACATGGAGGGTGGGAGGCCAAGTGTCATATCACCCATTTGTTTTTGTTTTTTTAAAATTAGCTGTTTACACTGCATGTAGAAATGAGATGTGCACCAAAACTTGTGTAGTATGAATAGTTACAGAATCTGCCCATCCATTAGGGCACCAGAAGTGGAAGGGTACCAAAACCAGCCTTGTCACCACTCCACCCCTCATGTTATTTGGGTCTGTCACAGCAAATGGCAACCCTGACTGGTATCTCTGGCCCTAGTGGGAGGCCCACAGTGAGCCTGCTCCTTCCCTTCCTCTAGCCTTCAGGGAGATGAAGGCTGGATGGATCTTCTTCCTCCTTCCTTCCCCTCTTCCATTCAGGGGGAAAGGCCATGGGCAGGCCAGAAGAGGGGCTCTTTTCCAGTGTTGTTTTTGCCCCCCCCCCATCCACCCATGTTGGGAAGCAGGGCATCGTACCAAGCCCCAGTGATGGTGACAAGCATGGAGACAGCTTCCCCACAGTATGGGGGAGAGGAGGAGTGCCGCAGTGGCTTCCCTGCAAGAAGGAGGGAAGCGGTGGCAGCTTCCTTGCGGTGCTGGATGAGGAGGCCAGGTGGTACCTTGGGTGGCAGTTTCCCTATGGTGCGGGGGGAGCCAATAGAGACATTCACTTAGGCTACCAAAAATCCTTGGGCAGTCCCAGAATAGGTTTTAATGTTAACCACACTTTGGGAGCATTGGGATTGGTGAAATTTTAATAATAGAAGCCAAGAAAGTGGGCCACTATAAACTGCTGTTCTGGAGTGTGTCACAGAACAAGCTTCAGTAGCCATTTGAAAGTTGTTGTTGTTTTTATTCAAAGCACAAATAGTTGGGAAGAACCCTTGCCAAGCTATGTGTCCGGATCCATTTTTCCTCATCCCTGCTATCCATTCAAATAGATGCCCACATGACATTTCTTTTTGTTTTTTGCTCAAAATATCTGGTTTGAATTGGGAATAAACGTTTTCACAGTAATTGCTGGGAGTTGTTCTGGCACAGGAATAAAGCTCAAACATATGCTACAGCTGACTTGTCTTGGCAGATTCTTTCCCAATGAAAAGGAGACAGAAAAGGCTCCCATTTAGAGATGATTTACACCATCACTTCACTTGTCACAGGACACTTTTTTTCTGCTGGGATTTCACCCTCTTTGTTGCAAAAGGGCTATCTGTATGACTGCCATAAACTCACTCAGCATGACTCAGTAGGCTGCCTCTAAAGCTGCTTACAAGAAATCAACATGGATTCCTTTACATGAGTGGCTCTCAAAATGTGGATCAAGAATCCATGGTGGGTCATAACTCTCTTGCATGTAGGCTGTGAACCCTGGAAGGCAAAGAAGGGTTAGGGTGAGCTGGGGAGAGAAGATCTTTGGAGTCTTGGTGGCAAATTTGGATTGTGTCTGCAAAATGGGGGAAATGGCCACAGAATACAACCTGTTGCTCAGGCATACTATATATTTAAACATACTGAAAATGAAAAAAGAATATAAACTTGTTCAGAGTTAATCGGTATGAGATGCCTGGATTTTATGCTGGGGAGGGGGCAAATTCTATGGATTTTTGTTGTCCCAGCAGAAAATACACTCGGTTTAGGTGGATCTTGAAGTTTAATTTTAAAAGCAGATCCCACTTCAAGAAGTTTAAAAACCGTGGTTTTATGCCCAGGAAATTATTCTAACTTTATGCAATTGTTAGCACATTAAAACAGATCCCCCCATGTGATAGTTTTATCCAGTATACAGTTTATCCAGTATACAGTTTATCCAGTATACAGTTTTATCACCATGTGATAGTTTTATCCAGTATTGAGTGTGCTTCCATTAAGTTAATGGTTGAAGGAAGTGTTTAGAATGGCATGGACCACAGGGCATCATATATGACAGAAAGAAAAGTAATTAAATGAAAATATCTAATAAAATGTTTGGGTTTTAGTTAATTTTGTTAACCAAATAAAACCAATATGGCAGAATCTTTAGAGATGATAGTTGAGGTTCATTGATGATGGTAACAGAGTGCTGTGGAATGCTCTCACATTGCCCCCATAGCCTCCTGGGAAAAACCACATGTGTATCAAAACCACCATTACTTTTACATTCTGAATGTTCAGGCATCCTGTGATCAGCAGGGCATCTTCATGGACCTTGTAGCCAAATTCCTGGGCAGCGTCCATGATGCACAGATTGTTGCAGCATCTGACTTCTACCACCTGTTGGCCCCATGGCCAAAGAGCAAAGGATGGCTGCTGGGTCAGTAGCTGGGGAAGAGGATGGACCCGCACTTCTGTATGGATGGATGGTCTCTCTCTCCACGGTGAGGTTCCATGCACCCCCCTCAAAAAGTGTTGATGCTCCTAGCTATGAGGGCCCTGAGTTCTGGGATGAAATAGAGGCAGCTGGAACCTGGTACACCACCTTCAGTAACTGTGTTTATTGTTATGGTTGTCATTTAATTCCACACAGCCAGCCAAAAGCCTGACACGCACAATGGCAACAGCACTGATTCTTTTTGCAATGGCCCCCTTAAGAAGCTAAATTTTGTGGCATTCTCTCACTCTGTCCCTTCATTAGCATAACCAAATGAAGCTGAGGTTGCTTGGATCCACTTGGCCCTTCCAGGCCTCCATAATGCTAGACCTCCCCCCCACCCGCTGCAAAAATTGACCAGCATTGTTTCCCAGTGCTGAAAGACAGCCTTCCAATGCAAAAGCTGGCAGTGAGGCATATTTAGAGCCCTATTCCATCTGCTGCACCCCCACATGAACTGAACAGGGTCTTCAAGGTCCAACCAAGCTCTGTGAACCCATAGAGCTCATTCCCAGTGTGCCCCCCATCAATTGGAAATGTCGGCCAAACTTGACTCGTTGCTGCTCCATCCCTCTGTGCTGTGGCCCTGGCCCCAAGAACTCAGCTATTTCTCTACACTCTGCTCCCTGCATGGCCTCCATTCATTGTTTGCACTTTCATCTGAGGTCCTACGGTTTAGAGGCAGAAGGCAGAACACCCTTTGGCCTGTCCATACTGAGGTGTCATCACCATTAGCAGGAAGGGCTCTATCCGCTCTGCGAGCAGGCGACCACATCTGCTGTGCAAATACGCTTCCCCATCTACCCTCCAACGACCCCCAGAGATCAGACACAAGGACACAGTTGTGGCCAATAAAGACATTTTATTGGAGGGCTGTAGGGGCAATGGAGCTGAGAGAACCAAACTCCACCTCAGTGTTACCTCTGGGGAAATGGGTGTAACTCTCCCAGGGTGGCTTTCAAATGGGGCAGAGGACCAAGAGGGGCATTCAGCTATATACAATTGGCACCTTCCAAGGGCAGGCTTGTTCTGCGGCCAGAGCTCAATGTGGCACGGGGGGGGGGTCATCAGTTGGAGCCTGAGCGCTCCCTGTTGGATCTCCACCTGCAGAACAGAAACACACACATGCCTCTGCAACAAAGGGCCAAGAGCTCTTTAGTGGGCACTGACAGGTCCCTCAGTGGTTGCCAAAGAGTCCACTTGGCACCCCATGGGGCGGGACTCTGCTGCAAGTGCTGCAGCCTATCCCGCCCCAGCAACAGGCTCACCACATCCAAAGCATCCTCACCTGTCTGGAGCTCATGCCCACACCAAGAGCACATGGAGGGTCCTCCTTGGTATTTGCTCCACAGGAGTCTGCTTCTGCAAGGGAATGAGTCCAGGGAGTGTGTAGTTACCCACTCCACTTGACATGGTTGAGCTCCAATCCCATCCTTGTGCCCTGTCCAAGGGGGAACCCAGCAGCTGTTCCAGTCCAGTCCCCATGCTCCACACCCCTTTGTGTGCAGGAGGTGGCATTGTCAGAGTGGCTCACGGCCACAGGGGAAGTGGGGGAAGGAGGTTTGGGGAAATTCCCCTGCTTACCTGTCAGTGTTCAGCCATCCCATTGGGTCTTGACTGAAGAGATGGGGTATGCATTAGGGTTCAGAACTGGGAGAGATCAGCCACAGACTTTGCTCTCCCTGTTGGGTGTTCATACAAAGTGCTCATCCAGTAGTGCTTAATGCTGTCCTGAAGCAGGCAGATGCAAGGTTGAGCACTGCGTCAGTACAAGAGGGGGCAATCCAAGTCCAGAATCAGATTTCATTCTGAGGTCAGGTTAACAGCAGTCCAGAATCCAGCTGATGCACAGAGTGGATGCAACAAGGCACTCCCACAACAGGCTTGTCTCACTGACTGCTTAAATAGGCCCTTATCTTATTGGGATAGCAAAGCCACCTGTTGCTCATTAGCTGTTAAGGCATTCCAAGCCAGGTGGAGTGCATCAGTCTCATTACTGCTGTCAGTTAGTGATCTATGCTGGGCTTGTAGTCGGGCACTCCATAATCCATCTTGTATTTCTAATCAGAGCCTTCACCTGTGCCCCAGTGGCTTTGGTGAGCCCTTTGGTGACAGCCCAGCTGCAGTCAGTGTCACCAAAGGGCTCACCAAAGCCACTGGAGCACAGGTGAAGGCTCTGATTAGATTCCCCCTGAGCTGGAATGCTGAAGTCACAGTGAGGCCTCCTCTGCCTGTGGCTGCTCCTCTCTTCTCACACTGACTTCTGCCTGTGGCCGCTCCTCCTCACACTGCCTTCTGTCTCTATTTCCTCTTCGTCTGAGGAGGTCTCAGCAGGCTGACTCATTACTAGTGTCTTCTCTGTGTTTTTCCCACCACCAAGGTGCCTTGCTGCTTCCTCTAAGTCAACACAGCAGAGAACTGTTGGACAGCATTCCATGCCATGCGGTCAAGACAGCGTCCATCTTTGCCTGTAATTTTCCATCAGAGCATAGCTATTTTCACTTGCAGGTACCTTATCTGTGAACCTCTCCTCAAGGACATTTTCCAAGCCCAGTTAATTAGCTGACTCCTTGCCTCTGAGGACAAGGAGATGGGAGAGGTGAAGTATTCCTTCTGGAATTGCTAGTTGGGAGGGGTTGAAAGGCTCACATTGCCTAAAAGGTTCCTAGAAGACAGCCCAATGATTGGTAGCTAATGGTCACTTGTTTGCAGTCAGCTCATCCTTAAGAACACGTTAGTCAGAATTCAGTCATCCCCCCCTCCTTTCATGCCATTACGTTGCATGAAATGTAGAGACAGAGACAGGGTCTTTGTCTCTACACACACACCCAACCTACTGAGTTGTGGAGCATCCTGGCCAGAGTTTTTGTAGGATTGGGGGGGCCATGACTGGATGCTGGGGTGGAGGCTTGGCCACCACAGGGGAGAGGGTGATTGGTTGGCATCATGAGCTGGTTTGGACCTTGTGAGTGTGGCCGTGGCACTGGGGGGGGCACTTGGTTTTTCACTTTATTGGGGCATCTATGGGCTATGGTGTTTTTTTAGGCATAACCTTGTGCCTCTCTCAGGGGATATTCCTGGGTTGAAAAGGCTCAGGGAGTTTATTGACTCTGGCCGTGCCCCCCAAACCACCCATGACTATGCCAGCACAGAGCTCTGCACCTGTATTGTGCCGGCAAACATCTATCATGGAGCTGTGCAGGTGCCTGAGAGCAGCACAGTGGAACTGGGGCCCTGCAACAGTGTAGCTGACCCTTACGCTGGCGTATCTCAGAGATTCCAGTGTATGGGACAGTTGGCTCTCTGAGCACATTAACACCCACCCACCCCCCTTTAGGACTGCACTGTGTATGGACCTGTCTTCTTTATTGGCAGAGAAATTATATGTAGTTTTAATTCATGTCAAACTGTTCAAACTTACACCAAATTTACACTTTCAAAACTAAATCCTTTATTCCCTTCTTTGTCCTTTAAGAGGATGTACATTAAGGCAAAACAGAACACTGATTTTGTACATCTTCTCTTTTTAAATGTATGCACGCTTGTGTTTTCAATACCTGCACATATTATTAAGTTAATAGTTAACTACATTTGTTGTTTTTGTAGCATTCAATTAAGCTTAAAAGAGGAAATAAATGGCAATGCGCTAATATCATGTTCTCTAATGACAGGCTTACTATCGGAGACATGTGTCTGTTATTCTTTCAGCTCGAAGCTCAAGGAAGGAGGTGGGTCAGACCTGCATGGTAAATAAAAGCCATCTGCTTGCTTTGTGTATATCTGGCACATGGTCAAAAACAGTCTGTAATTTGGATCAGGAAGAAGCTGAAAGCAAAAGCAACTTGTTACCTACAAGTAAGTAGACTTTGTTATGTAGATAGGTCCCTGATGTCGCTGACATCTAGCACAACTATTGCACAACATTGAATTTACAACAAGCCACATCCCCTTCTTGGAAAGACGGGATGCTTTAAAAGTCCAGTGCATTCCTTATAATCTGTTATTCATTTCCACAATATGTGCAAACTGGCAGAATTGCATGATAGATAAAGGTTAACTGAACAACCACAGAGAATGCCTTTTCAGTAGCGATACTATGTTTGTAGAATATCCTTTCCAAATATATTAAGAATGTTCATATAAAGAGAGACCAATAGTCCATGTAGTTTATATTGTCTACCTTGACTAGCAGTACCTCTTCAATGTCTCCAGCAGAAAAAGGCTCTCACCAGCCCCTGATTCATGACATGGAGATACAAAGGACTGAGTTTTTAGGATCTTCTGCATGCAAAGTTCTTCCTCTGCTACTGAGCCAAAGCTCTACCCTAGGAAAGCGGCTACATTTCATTGCAAGAAACCTTCTATTCTCCAAAATTGCAATGGCTAATCTGTGCTCTGTTATTTAGCTTGGTTTTTAATGTTTTGCTATGTATTGTGGATTTTAATTGTTGTTTTGCTGTACTGTCGTGTTTTCAATTGATGTCGATTTAAAAAAAACACAATTGCATAACCCTGAATGCTTTTTGAAATGCAGAGAACAGGCATGCAAATAAAATTTTAAAAACTCCAAATCAATCAAAATTACATTCGTTAATCTGCAGCAATAGCAGGCCCCGCCTCAACGGAAGGCCCGATTTGGTGGCCTGGGCTGGGAGCGGGGCCCGAGCCTGCTGTGCAGGTGGCAGGGTGCAGCAGCGCCATTGGGCGGGTGGGCGGCCAGGAGCCTGCAGGGGGGCCCTTTCCCCCCACGGCTGTGAAATGGAGGTGATATGGAAGAAATGACATTTTGAAATTACACAAGAGGTATGTGTATTGGCTGTAAAAATGCCAGCATGTTAGATAAGTTTAATGAGACAATGCCATTTTAAGTTGTGAAGTTTACATGTAAGTGACATGGAGCCATCCTGTGTCCAGGCAGAAAAACTGAATAAGGTAGAATGGAGCCCCTTCGCGTGGCCTTTCATTGGCCAAAGAGGGAGAGAGGGCACCTGCTGCATCGGGACTATAAATTGAGCTGTGCTGCCTCACAGACTTCAGAGACAGCCCCTTGTGCTTTCTCTCCATGAGCTGCAGTCATGTACTTGAAATAAAACCGCTTGCTACTAGCTGCCTTTGTTCGACGGATCTACGATCCGTCCATAACAGAGGCGAGCGAGGGAGATGCAGGAAGCACCGAACCGGAGGCGTCCTGTGCTTCCGCCCTTACTGCTTCGCCCCGCCCCTGATCCTACAAGGGGCCGATTGGGGCCCGGGTGGCTGGAGGGGGAACAGTTTCCTCCGGTGGGCCGGAACTGGTGCCGTTGCTCATGTCAGGCAGCGCCGCCATTAAAGGGGGCCAGAGGAGCCCTGGTGGATTAGGCAAGTAGGTGATGTGAAAGACCTCTGCCCGAGACCCTGGAGAGCTGCTGCTGCTCTGAGCAGACAGTACTGACTTTGATGGACCAAGGGTCTGATCTGATTCAGTATAAGGCAGCTTCATGTGTTCACGCGGGTCCCCAACCTTTGCATCCCGGATTGTTACCTTCAGGGGGGGTACAACCTCACCCGTTCTTGAACTAGCCTTCATTGCCCTGGTATTGGAGGGGCACTCTATTATGAGATGAGGCCTACAGGGAATGGGTGTTGCTAGCCTGGAGCTTACTTACCTGGCTAAGCGTGGAAATCACCATGGCCAGTGGTCCCCGACATGGGACCGGGCACTGGGGCATGGACATGCAGGTTAGACAAATTGCTTAGGTTATAGTGGGCATTTCTGTGTGATGGGGGGCTTTTGGGCTCATCACTAGAGTCAAGGCAAACTATTTCCTTGGTTATAAGCCATGGGCGGCGAGCTGCAGTATCACCTTGGTGTTGCTGGAGGCACTGCTCTAACTTATTTTTTTGGGGGGGAGAGTTGGCTCCCTACCATGGGGGTGCACCATGCTTGAAGGTCGCCCATCGCCAATCATCCCATATACTTCATCCAGTCCCCTTTGCATGGATTCAGCGGCTTACTCTGGTTCTAGAGAGAGACAGCTATGCTGAGGTGTTCTCGCCAGGCGAAGTTAGGCAACACCTATTGTCAGTTGTCCCAGATACTGTGCCAGACATGGGAGACTTGTGCTAGCATCCTAGAGTGGAGTTTTTGATAGCGCTGGGCCACAGATTTTGCATGCCCTCATATTCCTTTTTCTCCCGGATGCGGTTGAGGGAGGGAGGTGCATTGCCTACCCGGCACTCTGTATCGGGCTGGGACACAAGAACGCCAGGCCTGGTGATTTGGTTAAGCCCTGACAACTGTCAGTTCACAGTGGGCGTTATCAATGGCAGTATTAGCACCTACACACACACCCTTCTCCACGAGGGGAATAGGCTTGATAGGCTAGTCAATGTAATTGGCAGGTCAGCGCTTCCAGTGAGCAGTTGAGGATAGAGGAGTCTTGGGATAGCCCTTCCAATAGGTAAGAACGGGCTCTAGTGGGGTGCGTGAAGCCTCAACAAGCATTTCCAGGGGAAACATACCATGGAATAGCAACAAGCTTGGTGCCTGGAACCGGGAGCCTTTCTTGTTCTGGAGTCTCATAGGGATTTTTTATCCAGGCAGGCCAGTGCCCAGGAAAGGGCCGCAGTGGGACCATCAGGCCAGGAGAGGAACGGGATTCCTTCCCATCAGGACTTTTGGGGGGCATTAACATGTTGTTTGTTCTTGTAGCAGTTGGAAGGAGTGCACTGGCTTTTGGTGGGGCCCTTTGGTGGGGCGCCGGTGGACATGACACTGCCAGTTGGCTTTCCACACGAGGAGGACATGACACTGCCAGTTGGCTTTCCACATGAGGAGGACCTGGACTTCTGTCCAGTCAAGGAATTCCTCGGAGATCAACTTGTTTGTCTTGTTACAGGTGAAGGATAGATGAGCGGGCTTGAGGGTCCTTTCAGGGCTGGGTGATGACTGAGAGTGACACCGCTTATTGGCTCTCTACCTGTGGAAGTTTGGTTTGACCACTAACCAGTTGTTTGTTCTTGCAGCTGTGGGATGGAGGGTGCTGGGTTTCAGCCCCCTCTTTTTGGAGAGCACCGGCTGATTGTGGCTCGCACCATGAAGATGACCAGGACTTCCTCCCTGTCAAGGAATGGCTCAGACACTGACTGGTTTGCTTGCAGCAGATGAAGGAGATGAGCAGGATGGTGCCACTGTTTATTTGGGTTTATCCCAGGGCATTCAACAACCAGGGCCTGACAGGGGGCAACCCTCCTGGGGCAGAATGTCGGCATCTTCCCAGTGCTGCATTCTGAGACAGCCAGTTTCAGCTCACTGGCAGAAGTGGGGCCCGGTCCTACAGGTGCAGATCATGTGCTGGTCAGGGATGTGAGCAGCCTCTACTGGCTGGGGAAGCTCCTGGTATCAGAGTGATC
The DNA here is from genome assembly GCF_029931775.1 of Euleptes europaea. Classification (NCBI taxonomy): domain Eukaryota; kingdom Metazoa; phylum Chordata; class Lepidosauria; order Squamata; family Sphaerodactylidae; genus Euleptes; species Euleptes europaea. Next base: position 74,497,348 of record NC_079321.1, read on the forward strand.
ATCTCGTGGCTCTTGCTTACATGCCCAGGGTATCGCCGATCTCCACTTTGGGGTCAGGAAGGAATTTTCCTCTGGCCATGAGACCTGGACGTTGTTCGCCTTCCTCTGGGTATCAGGCAGGGGTTACCAGTGGACAGGAAATTCCCTGCTTGGTGATGAGGTTGGACCGAATGGCCCCTTAGGTCCCTTGGGTTGTTATTTCCCGCCTCATCATCAGTAGTTGGTGGTCGGTGCATAGGATGGATCCATGTGCGGGGAAGGGGGGGCAATGGAGCCACCTTCCCCATGTGGGTGACTTCCAGGTGGAGGTTAGCCAGTGGGTGCCCGCACAATAGCAACTATTAAGGTTCCTGGCCTTCATCAGTGGTCTGATACAATCCCATATAATGCACACACAAACAATATACAAATGTATCACAATATACAAACAGAATTTTAAAAGCCCAGGTATGTGTGTAGGGGTGTCTAAAAAGAATAAAAGATAAAGGCTAGTTAGTCTCAATTCAACATTAGCAAATTTTGTAATACTTTATAGAGGTATTTGAATTGCTTACATATCAATTTTCAAATTTGAAAGCCCACTAAGGTGGAATACCTGCATGTTGTTCTACTCTATAAAACAAGGTCAAATAATGTGTTGGCATCCTTAATTCAATATTAATTTATCTAAGACAATTTTTATATTGAATATACAAATGTATGATCTACATACCTGGGCTATATTAGTCTCCTATATAGAGTGTGCATGCTAGTGTCAACTTGATAAAACATGTATGGTGTGTGGTTTAAATATCAACCTTAATAGCTGCTGTTGTGCTTTGTTTTATCAATTTTAATTTTTTTAACCCTGATGTAAGCATCCTATAAGAGCTAGTGGGGTGTGGTGGTTAACAGCCCATTCCTGACCTCCGAGGGCGAAAGTCCTCAGGAGGCCGAAAAGGGGCTGCGCTGGCATTGGGGCCCCCTGTGCCAGTGCCTGGGCTATTTATGCCATGGTGAGCGGCTCCAATGCTGGCAGGAAAGGCTGGATGCTGGTCTCCCAGGGACACCAGCTGGGCCTTCCACCAGCATCCCACCAATTGAAGCTTCTGAGATGTCTTCAAAGGCTGCTTCACATAGGATAGGAATTGTTGAGCAGCTATCAAGGCCTAATGGTCTTGGGAGGCCCCACAACTCTTTAGTAGCAACAACTGTAGCTTGCTCTTTCTCTCTCTGGATGATTGCAGTGGAGGCACTCTTGAAAAAACTAGACCTGCCCACCCCTCTTCTCTTCCATGGCACATAGCAGCACCATAGGTGCATCCTTGACGCTTCTTTATTCCCTCTTCTTATACCAGATAGTCAGAGAGCAAGCAATAATGGCTTCTGTATGCTTATTCCTGCTTTGGAAGAAACCAATATTTATTCATCTAAAGTAAAAACGTATTACTGACTGGAAGCCTCATAACTATAGTTAGATTATAAGTGGCAGTTTCATCTATGTAGCTCCTGCAGAAAGGAATGGCCGTTTGACTACACAATTTCCATTTGCTTCTAAATGCTTACATGGGGATACATTCCTTGTGAGCTGTGCCCCAAAATGGCCAGAGGCATTACAGATGTTTTCTTCTTAGAAAGGATGCACACATTCTGGCAATAGCTTTACAAATCTTCAGGAGGATTCTAGCATGTCATGGAATATAAGACCAGTTAACAATTTTCAGTCTTTTAAATCAATACATCATTTTAAAAGATCTAGGGGCCATGGCTGTGATAGAGCATCAGCTTTGCGTGCTGAAGTTCTCAGTTTCAATTCCCAGACATCTCTGCTTAAAAGAATCAGGTGATATGAAAGACCTTGACCCAAGATGCTGGGCAGCCGCCATCAGCCAGAGTAGACAACATCAACCTTGATATACCAACAGCCTGACTCAATATAAGGTGAGTTCATGTAAAGGAAAATAACAAGGAATCATTTTTCCCCCTAGTGAAGTATAACTCTCCCAGATTTCACACGTTTCGTTAATATCTTCATGATCAATGAATAATTTTCTAAGTGGTAATAATGTTGATTCATGGCCAGGAAAGTCACATGACTGATCACTGGAGGCCTTTAAAATAAAACAAAAAACCAATTCTAAAACAGCATAACTGTTTTGACACTTCTTATTCCAATGACATTTTATTCAGCTTTAGTATCCTTTGAGAATTGCCCAATGAACTGAATATAAGGAAAATCAGAGCTATCGTCTCGTTCCTTCATCCACATTTTTGAAGAGGCTAAAGCTCCCTATATCCAGATGACTCTAGTTAGTTTTCTGGCCTAAATGGCGGCAAAATTACCACAAACAACACTTACAATGCCAAAGAAATTATATTAGGACCAACTGGCATTTCAGATGGCTTAAGTTCACTTGTTTTCAGTAATTACTTCAAGGTTTCTTAGAATTGTGTTAAAGGTGCTGGGCACGTTAATATGTCATTTGACTTACATCTTTAAATTTCCAAATAAAGTAAGTAGAAACTCAACCGATTTGTGCCTGGACTCACACTGGCATTTTTAGCCACAGGAGAATCCATATTTTCCCTGGAAGAAAGAGAAAATGTTTGTGGAAGAAAGCAAAACATTGATTGATATACTTATTCATGGTAATTATTATGTATGCATGGGTGTGTGTGATTGAATCAAGGGAATAACGATCCTTGTAATTGCATCAGGGGAAACCCTGGGCAGCTTGGTGTACCCCAAGGCTCCTGAACTGTATGTTCCCATTGGCTACTGGGTTCCCCCCCCCAATCACGGACGGGGGGGAGTTGCCGCAGGCAGCCAGGGAGGCATATAAGCAGGGGTCTGGTCACTGTTCGGTTGCTGTTGGAACTCCGTCTCTGACCTCGTGTGTTCTTCCACACTGTTACGATATGGACTGTTTGTATCCCGGACTGGTCATGGCAACCCCAGTCAATGTGTGCCCCCGCCTCTCCTGAGCAAGCGGCAAGCCTGGAGCCACCTGGAAAGCAGCGCTCTGTCATCCTGCGAGCCAGCAGTCAAGGAGCAGAGGCCAGGTCAACCCTCCAGTGAACCAGAGGGAGTCCACCGTTTGCAGTGCCCCCGTTCCAGTGGAAGCCATATTGCAGGGAGCTGACAGCACGCAACCTCCAGCAGCTCCCTTCCCCCCCCCCACCCCTGTGCTGATTGACTTAATCAGCTAAGCATTAAGAGACGTTAAACAAACAATTAAACACCATTCCTCCGGCTATGCAAAGGAATGCCTTTCCTGACATCGAAATGTGCAGCCTGTGTATGAGCAGCAAAGCCCATCAACGAGAGATTCCTGATTCTCCCAGGGTTGCAAAACCAATGGAGACAGTATAGTCTACCAAATTATCATACCTCCCCACTCCTGCAGCCGGTCGTTAATCCTTTTCTCACCTTTTGTTTTAACATGGGAAACGCGAGGGTAATCTCATCACCCTCCCCCTCGGAAAATAGTATAACTGGGGTCCCCGAGATCCATACGTTACCTTAGGTCTTCCCTTGGCTTCTTTGCCGTTACTCTGCTACTTGGACTTTGCGTAGCCCACCCAGCTCTCACCCTCCCTGGGAACCCCACCATTCTGCCCTTTTTATCCCAGTGTTTTAGTCCACGGAACTTGGGACATCTCCTCTTCAGGACAGGTACCATATCACCTGTCATCACCTCCTGCCACATTGGCGACCGTCTCTCTCCTCCTCCCTTTTGCTCTTAGACTCTGTATGAACGTTGTGTACCGTATATACCCGTGTATAAGCCGACCCGCGTATAAGCCGAGGTGCCTAATTTCTCCCCAAAAATGGGGAAAAATTAGGCACCCGCCTATAAGCCGAGGGTCGGCTTATAACCCCTCCCCCCCCGCAGGCTTACCTGGCGGCGGGCTCCTCCTCTGAAGGCCGCTCCCGGCCGGAAAATGGCGGCGGCAGAGGTAAGTTCCCCCCTTCCTCCTCCCTCCCCCCTCCCCTACCATATTGACCCGCGTATAAGCCGAGGCCGGCTTTTTCAGCCCTTTTTTTGGGCTGAAAAACTCGGCTTATACGCGAGTATATACGGTATATGATATTTGTATGCTTGTGGACATAACTAATTGGTCAAGTAAAAACCTTTAAACTGAACCGATTTGCCTTCATCTTTCCTATTGAATCTCGGATTGGACTCTCGTAAACGTTGGTTAAACGATCACAGGTTATGCCCATTGCCGGTTATTGAACGCTAATTTCCCCAAATTATTCATAACCGAGCAATTAGGCTAACAACGTGGACTTAACAGTAATTATTCATTCTTCTTACTGTTTGGTTTTTTCAGGCGTGGGGAGGTATGAATGTGTTTCAAACTAGCATTTTGTCCTTTGGTTCAGCTCAGTTTTCAAAAAATGTTCATCCTTAGCAGTTTAAACTTACAGTCCTGGATCTTGTTTCCACTTGTGCTCCTTTTTCTCCATTGGAGAGGTGGTCCTTCACTGTGGAGCAGGTATTCCTCTAGCTCAAGGCACTTCCACTTATGCAAGTCCAGTGTTTTCCAAACCCATGAGTAGGTGCCCTAGCATGACAGGGATGCATTCTGCAGTGGAGATTCCTTCTTTACAAAGGGTATAGCAGAGCATAATAGGAAAGAAGGTACAGGATACGAGCTTCAAGTGCTGAAATACTGAATACTGCAGTAAAATTTTGTGGGGCATACCATTATATATGTGAATCATAACTAGGGTTGCCAACCTCCAGGTACTAGCTGAAGATCTCCTGCTATTACAACTGATCTCCAACCAATAGAGATCAGTTCACCTGGAGAAAATGGCTGCTTGGTCAATTGGACTCTGTGGCATTGAAGTCCCTCCCCTCCCCAAACCCCGCCCTCCTCAGGCTCCATCCCAAAAACCTCCCGCCGGTGGCAAAGAGGAACCTGGCAACCCTAACTTATGCATCAGCAACTTATTAAAAAAATCAGACATAGCTTGAGTATTCCAAAGTGACATCTTGCAAGAAAGGTATGCCATAAAATGCCCGAACACATGTTGTCACTACTTCCTGAAGCTAAGTGGGTCTGGGTCTAGGCGATGCCTAGACAAGAGAACTTCTGAGAACTCAGTGTGTACTGAGTTCCTTGGAAGAAAGGTAGGAAGTTAGTGTAAGAAAATGATGACAGGAACAATAGTTTTGTACTAAGCACTGAAGCAAACCATATGCCCATATGTTACAGTAACAGCTCATGATAACTGTGAAAGAGCCACATAAAAATGTATGGGAATTTTAAGTACTAAAACCAAAACAATGCTAAAAGAAAATGAGCATATGGAGTCAAACTCGGATTACCACATGAACACATGAAGCTGCCTTATACTGAATCAGACCCTTGGTCCATCCAAGTCAGTATTGTTTACCCAGACCGTCAGCTGTTCTCCAGGGTCTCAGTCTTTCACATCACCTTCCTGCCAAGTCCCTTTAACTGTTGATGCCGGGGATTGAACCTGGGACCTTCTGCGTGCCAAGCAGATACTCTACCACTGAGCCACAGCTCCTCCCCAACATTATTCTTTAGAATTTTAGAAAACAAGTGATAATTTCTTCCCTTTTAAATGTCTACAGCTAGTATATTTCAAAGAAGCAATTACATCAGAATAATGCTGATTCGTTTTACAGTTGTTTTAACTGTCTGAATTAGGAAAATATATGTTCATATGCGCCCTGACCTGGATGGCCCAGGCTAGCCTGATCTCGTCAGATCTCAGAAGCTAAGCAGGGTCAGCCCTGGTTAGTATTTGGATGGGAGACCACCAAGGAAGTCCAGGGTTGCTGTGCAGAGGAAGGCACTGGCAAACCACCTCTGTTAGTCTCTTGCCATGAAAACCCCAAAAGGGGTCGCCATAAGTCGGCTGTGACTTGACAGCACTTACACACACACACACATGTTCATATGCAGATTAAGTATTGTGCACATGCACAGGCAACCAAATCATGTTGGCAGTGGACAGCTCTGGATCTTTTCATATTTCTTTGCTGGAATCCTAGAATGTAATCATCTTAGAAAAAATGTTCAGAGATTTGTTGAATTTGTTGAATGGGTTACAAGGTTAATTCATATGGTAAGATGGGGGCACCCTCTTTGGGAACCCATAAATTTGGTCACCCTGACCCAACCTTGATCAATTTTTCCAATATATATATATTTTCATACCCCTGAGAGAGCTTTAAGAGAGCTGTGACTAGCCCAAGGTCACCCAGCTGGCTTCGTGTGTAGGAGTGGGGAAACAAATCCAGTTCACCAGATTAGCCTCCACCGCTCATGTGGAAGAGTAGGGAATCAAACCTGGTTCTCCAGATCAGAGTCCACCACTCCAAACCACCGCTCTTAACCACTACACCAATTTTGCCATAGTTGCATACTCTGTTAATTAATTCATTCATATAAATCTGGATATAATCTGCTTTCCATTTTGCCACATTTATCACTCTTGCCACCATCACCATGTACTTAAATAGTTTGTTATATGTTCTTGATATTTTGCCTGGCAAAATATTTAATAAAATGTTTTTCGGATCCAATGGAAACTTGATTTTAAATATCTTTTGCATTTAATGTATCATTACCCAATATTTTCTTGCTTTCTTACATGTCCACCACATATGATAAAATGTTGCATCTTTATTATGACATTTCCAACATTTCCCATTGAAGTCTTTTTTGGCTTTAGCTATAGGTATAATGTACCATATAAAAACATTTTATACCAGTTCTCTCTTAATACTTGACATTCAGTAAACTTGATTTCTTTAGTCCAAGATTCTCTCAATGACTAATTTTATACATCCTCCAAAATTTTGTCATACAGTCTTTGACTTGCTCTGTTTCAGTATCGTATTGTAATAATGATCTATAAATTGACCTTTAAAACCCTACATGGTTTGGGATCGGGGTATCTGAAAGACTGCCTTTTCCCATATGTTCCTGCCCTGGAATTAAGATCACAGGCAGAGGCCCTCCAAACTGCCCCATCTATCAAAGAAGCTTGTTTGGTGGGTGCACAAGAGAGGGCCTTTTCAATGGTAGCCCCATGATTATGGAACAACCCTTCCTAACCCCGTCACTTTCAATTTTTAGGAGGCAGTAGAAGACAGTTTTATTTAGGACTACATTTGTTTAAATTTACTAGCAGACTTAAGTTGTGGGTTTAAATTATGTTTAATGCTTTTAATGTATTTTATTTTATGTGTTTTATCTATGATGTAAGCTGCCTTGACCTGCATAAGGATGAAAGGTGGCTAATAATTTTTTTAAATATATAGGCAGCCATAAGAGAACAAGAACATCAGAATAGTCATGTTGATTCAACAATGGTCCATCTACTGTAGCATCTATTCCAATGGTCCCTATAGTTCAGTTTCCGAAAGTGGCTGGACAGATGCCACAGGGAAGCCCACAAGTAGTAATAGTAGATTAAGACCTAATCTGCTGACTGCTCCCAGCATCTGCCAGAGGCATTTCATTCACAAAGTTAGGAGAGGCTCTTTTTGAGTTTTTCCGTATAGTCAGTCCATGTTGGAGTAGCTGAAGGGCTGGATCCCACGATTCCTTAATAGAAGAAACTGACAGTCATGGATCTTCGCAGCTTTCTCCTCTTCCCAGTAGTCCTTTCTGATTGTGGGAAAATTTATTCCTAGAGTCAGGAGCGTAGACTTTCCAAATTCCCGGGGTAGGGGGCGGACTGGGGCTGGACAGATAGGGTTGCCAGGTCCCCCTTGGCCACTGGTGGGGGATGGGGGGGTAGGATTGCCAGATCCAAGTTGGGAGATTCTTGGGGACTTGGGAATGGAGCCTGGGGAGGAGAGGGACCTCAGTGGGGTACAATGACATAGAATCCACCCTCCTAAGCATCCGTTTTCTCTGTAGTCTGAAGATGAGCTATAATGCCAAGGGATCCCCAGGTCCCACATGGAGGTTGGCATCCCTAAATACAGATTGGTGGGCAGCTGTGAGAAGTGGGAAGAGTGCAAAATTGCACTGATATTAGAGGCAGGAGGTAGTGGTTTTACCCCCTTTCTTCTCCACCTCATTCACCAATCCACATGGCTATTGGAGAGAGGGAAGTGCAGAAGATCCATGATCCTTGTGCAAGTAGAATGCTGGATCCAGCCCTAAATCCCACGTAATTAGAACATAATTTCCTTTAGTAGTCTCTCATTTTTTCCACTACCCTTATATCACCTTCAGAGGTTTGGTTGGGGTGGAGAGAGACCAATAGCACTTCCTATGCTTAGGGTTGCCAACCTCCAGGAACTAGCTGGAGATCTCCTTCTATTCCAACTGATTTCCAGCCGCTTTGGCAATGGGACTCTATGGCATTGAAGTCCCTCCCTTCCCCAAATCCCACCCTCCTCAGGCTCTGCCCCCAAAACCTCCCACAGGTGCTGAAGAGGGACCTGGCAACCCTACCTATGCACTCAGCTACTTTTCAGGCCTGGCCTACACTGATTCTGTGGATGAGCTTATTCCTCTTGTTCATTCTTATTTGTTAGACTCAGTCTCCTCTTTCAGGTAGAGAGCAATGCCAGACCCAATACAGTTTTCTCTATTTTTCCTGTAGAGTGAATATATCCAGGGTATTTTCCATGTAGGAACCCCATGGCGCAGAGTGTTAAGCTGCAGTACTGCAGTCAAAAGCTCTGCTCACGACCTGAGTTCGATCCCAACGGAAGTTGGTTTCAGGTAGCCGGCTCAAGGTTGACTCAGCCTTCCATCCTTCCGAGGTCGGTGAAATGAGTACCCAGCTTGCTGGGGGTAAAGGGAAGATGACTGGGGAAGGCACTGGCAAACCACCCCGCAAACAAAGTCTGCCTTGGAAATGTCGGGATGTGACGTCACCCCATGGGTCAGGAATGACCCGGTGCTTGCACAGGGGACCTTTACCTTTTTATTTTCCATGTAATGCTGTAGGAAGGGCAGCATGCCCTCTGGCCCCTTGCTGACTACAGCCCTGCTATAGCCCTCTGACAAGCAGAATGGAAAGTTCCTGTTCTGTCTGTGTGGACGCTGGCAGAGGAGAGAAGAATCAGGCCCTCTCCATTCTTTAAATCTAGTGTAGATCATAACTTCAGATGGTAGAAGGAATGCATTGGTCAGCAGATGATTACAGGTTAGCATACACTGCTTGCTAATGTTTACAGCAGTATACCAACGAAGAGGATGTTGCGTTAAACTGAGGGATTTAGTTAGGAGTATGGCTGTGATGAGAGAGTGGCCCAGAGTTTCTCATTCCTCTGCCATAAGTAGGACAAAACTGAAAAGGCAATCTTTTCACAATGCTTTCTGTAGTAGCAGAAAGTTCTCCCATCTTTGGTGGTTTTCAGGAACAAAAGGGCATTTTACTCACCCCCCCACTGGCTTTATGATGGCATTGTGTAAATATGCAACGTCGTGACAGCATCACCACCACTACATTATCCACTCATGTGGCTGTTCCCCCAGAGAACAAGCCCCCCTCCCAATGATGCAAAATATACTGTGGAAGGAACAGAGTTAATAGAAAGTGAAGAAGGGAAACTTTCAGAAATACTTTGTTTCCTTCAAAAGCCTGCCTTTCATTCTTTTTTTAAAAAGTGAACATTCAGGATAGCTCTAATCCCACACCTCTTTATGAACAATCGGGTGATTTAATAAATAATAAATAAGCATGTGTCATCCCATCAAAGTCCACATATTACTCTCTACGTCTTGTCTTCTTCTCTACTATAAATAGTCCTGGACCCCACTGGTCCCTTCATAGTCTTCCCTTGTTTGATCTTTTTGACATATTTTCCATTTTAAGCTCTTTCATCTCTCGGCATACCACTACACAGAATGACACAGCGATAGTAGGTTTATGGGCATAGTGGGGTCCACGACAAGCGCTTCCGTTGTCGCTGCTGCTACATTTTTAGGTGGCTTATACTAAAGCATCCAAAGACAAATTACTTAAAAACTCCTCCCACAAACCCTTCAAATAACCAAATTTACTTCACACTTACCAAGGCCTTCTGGTATGACCCCCCCCCCCATTCGTTTAGAGTGTTCTGTGAATGTTAATAGTGTGCATGTTCAGGGCAACTCCACTTCTCGGAATAGTGATGCTTCTTTCTCTTCCTGCAGTGCAGTCAGTTTTAGAAATTAATATTCTTTCTATACCCTTCCTGGTCTTGCTTTACACCAGGGGTGGGGAACCTTTTCCTGCCAAGGGCCATTTGCACATTTATGACATCATTCAGGGGCCATACCAGGTGTAGATCTCCCGGTGGGGGGGGAGAGGCTAGGGTTACCAGGTCTCCAGCCACCACTTGGAGGTTGGCAACCCCAGGGGAGGCCACACAGAGAAGGCCTGCAGGGCGCCCCTGCTCCCCCAGGGGCGTGTACATCCAGCGGTGGGCCCGAGCAAACTAGGCACCAGGGGGGCACAGCCCACAGTCGATCGGCAAGGGAGGAAGGAAAACAGCGAAAGAGAAAAAGGGAGGGAGGGAGAAAGAGAGAGAATGGGAGAAAGAAATGGAGAGAGGGGGAGAAAGAAAGAAAATGACGGAGGGAAAGAAAGAAAAGGACGGAGGGAAACAAAGAAAGTCAGAAAAAGAGGGAGAGAAAGGAGAAAGAGTGACAGAAAAAGAGAAAGAAAAGAGATAAAAGACTTCCTACACACACACACACACCGGCCCCGCACGACCAGGCCCCAGCTTCCCTGCCCCCCCCCCACACACACACAGCGGCGCATGAAGCCCGACGCAACCGGGCCCCAGTCTCCATACCCTCTCCCCACAGAGTCCACAAAAGCCCCCCCCCGAAGGCCGATCGGCTCCCCCATGCATGCTCTGCCGCCTGGAGCCACTGGCCTCTTCCCCCCCCTTGCTGCTCAACAGCCAACAGGCAACGAGAGGGGCTTACAATGTGTCGCGGCATTCCTGCACGCCGTGGCTGTATGGGGCAGCCTTGGGGGAAGCATCCCTCCCCTCTCTTCCCCTCTTGCTGACCAACAGCCGACAGTCGGCGAGAGGAGGTCCAAAGGGTGCCGCAGCGCCCCTGCAAACCGCGGCCCCAGGAACACCCTCTGGGAGGGCCGCCCTGTGCCCCGCCTCCGCGGCAGGGCCCCGGAGCTCCCGAGGGCTACAAAAATGTCCTCGGGGGCCGCATACGGCCCCCGGGCCTGAGGTTCCCCATCCCTGCTTTACACCCACAATTGGCTTATCTCCACCAGGCTCTCGACTGTAAATAACTGCACAGTCTTGAAGATCTGTAGCAAGTGTTTGCATATATATTTTTCTGTGTTCTTAGACTGTACGTCTTGAAAAGAATGCGGGAAATGAAATACAGAAATTTTTTTAAAAAACAACCCAGTAAATTCTCATAAAAACAAATCAAAGGCAGTCGATCTTTTATGAACTGAAAGCTGTACAGTGCAGGTAGCCAAAGTAATGGGTTTTCCTGGAGGTGGGTTACATCACTGAAAAGTGAGTGCAAACATGACTCCCAACCCTATATCCAGATTTGCTATTTATCAAATCCTCATTGTTTCAAAATTTTGTTAACATTCAACTTTCCACACAACCATGAAGTTAATGTGAAACATTAGGAGTCTGTTATGCCATTTGTTTCCTTTGATAAAATATCTCATTAGCATCTTTCAGTTGAACAGACTTTGCCCAGTTCCTGTGGGCAAGAGTGAATGTCAGTGACCAAAACAGATAGGGCCAACAGAGCTTTGCTGGCCTAGTGCCAAATGGGGGGGGGTGTCTTGGAGCCGGCTACTTACTGCAGCCCTCGACCCTGACCAACCTTGGCATGCAAATACCATCCCTGGACCCTTTTACTATGAAGACCTTAGCATACAATTAAACACACGGAGACAGTAGCTGGAATGGAAAAGCCACAATGTTTATTGGTTACAGCATCAGGCAGTGGTGTTGCATAGGGGCTGGATCCAAGGCATCGGCCCAACCCGCCTGCAGACCGAAGCATCCTACTCCCAGCCCGCCTGCTGGGACTAGCCTGAGATGGCAGTATGTGGGACCCACTTGGGCAGAGCCTGCTGTGTGGTCCCCTGCCACTTGGCAGGAGGCCACCGCCCTGTCAACCCCGACTGGGCATGTCCCTATTCCAGGCCTCCCCCAAACCCCTTATTGGGGTCCTCAGAATGGGGGAAAGGGGGTGCGCAGGCCAGCTTTCCCCCCAAACTGGATTAGTTGCCGAAACCACCCAAAGTTTTACCTGCAGACACAGGGGCTCCTGGGCAGCAAGATCTGGGGTCCAGAAGCAATGTGAAGCCCCCCACACCTGGTAGCGAGCATCAGCTGGCAGCCCAGAGCCAGGTATGCACTGAATGGCTCCTCTCCACAGAACCCTTGAGGGAGCCCCACAACATGGGAAGTGTACCCACCGGCACCACCCTCTCTCTGTGGATCCATCGAATGCCCAGACCTCTGAGTAAGCTGTGACAAGGAGTAATACATGAACCTGGAGGTGGGAGTAGCCCAGGGGTCTTCGGCTCCAACCACCTGGAAACCCCAGCTTGGGTTGAACTACCCAGTGACCCCTGCTCCATGCCCAGAGGCTGTCTTTCCAGGACCCGTGGCCAATCTGGCCTGGAGGAAAATTCCTTCCTGATCCCCAAATGGCGATCGGCTCTACCCTGGGCATATGAGCAAGGACCACTACATGATCCATCCATCACCGGGACCCCTACCAGCCTGTAAAAGTTGCACACCTTTACAGCTATAAACATTTTTAAAAGCCTTATATTTCTAAAGCAAAAGCCATTATCTCATCCTTAGCTTCCTATCTGTCAGGGTGATTGTGAGAACAAGCAAGATAAAGGTTCTGAGACAACAAATATGCCCTGTAAATTAATACTGTATATATATAAACCATTAATTAGCTTTTGAGCTTTTCCCATGGAGCACTACTTGTGGTATGGATCTTCTCCACCACACATTGTTAAGTTTCATGCCCCTGCCAGTCAATGTGGAGTGAGAATGTGATGGCAGACATTTACGCAACCACTAGTTTTCAGTATTACAGCTGGATTTCAGACATGATGGAAAGACCATTGGGGGCAGCATCTCCATAGCAATTGTCATGTGTTCTCAGTGACTGTCCCCCAAGTATAGAATCTTCCCCCAGAGATTTACCAGATTATATTTATTAAAACATGTATATGCTGTCTTTCCCACCCCATGGAGGCCAGAATATTTTCAAGTAGTATAATGCCTTCCTATTTCAGCTAATTTTAATGACTAAATTAAGGTATCTTGTGGTAATTTGAATATATACATTATTTTAATGGTCATTTTTAAGCTGTATTTTAAAACACAATTGCCTGACCTCAGCCCCTGGGACTGGGTGGAACATATCTACATTCATTAATCAATAAGACAAATTGTGAAGTTCACTATTTTAAAATACATGTCTGATAATGAAATGTCCAAGTTACAGATATTACATTGCTTCAGGGTTGTAGCTTTTGTTCTTCCATCCCCATTAGGTCTTTAATTTTATTCAGAAAACTAAGCAGGCTTCTTATGAAGTCATTTTGTGGCACTGCTGGGGTGGGGTGTATTCTCCTGTGCCAGAGCACATAAGTACATGAATTAAAAAGTTTAAACTATTCATGCTTGCCAAGTCTAGCCACAGTCCAACGCCAATAGGAAAGCCAATAAATCTCCTGCATGGCCACCCAGAGACACACAGTCTAGCACTCACCTACAGAATAAGTACATGGCATGCTTCTAATCTGCTTTCCTGCAGGAACAGTCCCCTGGTACCAATATGAAATCACCCTGTGTCACGTTCCAGGCCTGCGTGGCTGCCTGTCTGGGAGCACTTTCTTTTGAATTACAACTTGTGGTCAGTTGGACATAATGGAGAATGGGTTTGAGGAGCTCAATGGGAAAGTCTGACAGAAATACAACATAATCTTGAGAATGACAGGAAAGTCTCTATTATTCGGCTTTAATTCTGGCTGCTGTGAGGCCATGCGGTGCCTGGAGCCTGTCTGCATTTAACTTACTTCCCTGGATTTCCGAGTCATAGCCAAAGCTATTTCCCTCCGGAGACATACTGCACTTCCTGATATAGGATGCACTTGCATGTATCCCAGTGACCTTAAACACTAATAAAGGAGTCATAATATGACCTAGACAGGCCTTGAAAGCCAATTGTAATGTGAGTGATTGATGGTAGACAGGAAGTTGGGGGAAGTATTAACTTGCCCAATATTTGTCCAGAAGCCTTGGTACTGTGCTCTTTTGGTTGTGATTTGTATGTAAGAGATTACAAAACTTATCTTTTGTCAATAAAATACATGTATGGCAACATTGGTCCCTAGAAAAATCCAAAATGAAAAGTCACATACCTTATCTCAAGACCAACAAAAACAACACAATGAGTAAACTTCCAAATTGTCTTGAAGTCTTCATCAGATTGGATGTTCAAAAACAAAAAAGGGGGAAGAATAAAAAAAGGATCTTCCCAGCCATGACTTAGTGCTGCTTTGGCAGCAACTTGGGTACAGTGGCCTGCTGACTGATTTATTTACTTCATTTATATCCCACCTTTCTCCCCAATGGGGAGCAAAAGGGGCTTACATTGTCCTCCTCTCCTCCATTTCTCTTCACAACAACCCTGTGAGGTAGATTAGGCTAGGTTGCCAACCTCCAGATGGGGCCTGGATACTTCCTGGAATTACAACTGGTCTCCAGACTGCAGAGAACATTTCATCTGGAGAAAATGGCTGCTTCGAAGGGTGGACTGCATGACATTATACCCAACAGAGGTATCTCCTTATCCTTTCCAAATCCCGCCCTCCCCAGGCTTCACCCCCCCCCCCAAATCTCCAGGAATTTTCCAAGCCACCAATAGTACCTTTAAGTGAGGCTGAGAGTGTGTGACTGGCCTGAGGTTACCCAACAAGCTTCCATGGCTGAGTAGGGATTTGAAGCTGGATTTTAACCTCCCAGATCCTTGTCCAACACTGTAACCCAGAGGTCCCCAACCTTTTTGAGCCTGTAGGCACCTCTTAAATTCTAACACACGTGGTGGGTGCAGGCAAGAAATGGCTGCCACAGCTAACCTTTAGTCACACAGTGAAGATCCTTGTGGTGTGGTGGCGGCTGCTGCCAAAGCAACATATTTAAAAATCTCCAGAGCAAATCAATCTCCAGTGCTCATTCGGAAACCTTGCTTCAGAAGCCTCACCTGGCTTGCTCTCTTTCTAAAAACACTTGGCATGTGCCAGAAATGGTGCTGGGGAAACCATGGCATCTGCAGGCACCACATTGGGGACCCTTTCTCTAACTGTTATACCTCACTAGTTTTCTATTTCTTACTGCACTTCAGCGGGTGCAGGTCATAACTAGTATCAGGCTGCACCCAGGGCATTCAGGGAAGAAGTAGCAAAAAGTGGAAGCCATCCAACTGAAAACATTTAAATAGTGAAATGTCTCTAAAACACCAAATGGAACACACCAGTAGACATAGTTTATCTAGATTTCAGTAAGGCTTTTGATAAGGTTCCCCATAATATTCTTGTTGAAAAATTGGGAAAATGTGGTTTAGATCCAGTTACTGTTAGGTGCATCTGTAATTGATTGACCGATCGCACCCAAAGAATGCTTGTTAATGGTTCCTCTTCCACTTGGAGAGGAGTGACTAGTGGAGTGCCTCAGGGATCTGCCCTGGGCCCTGTGTTGTTCAACATCTTTATAAATGACTTGGATGAAGGAATAGAGGAGATGCTTATTAAATTTGCAGATGATACTAAATTGGGAGGGGTAGCAAATATGATAGAAGACAGAGCCAGGATACAGGATGATCTTGACAGGCTGGAGAATTGGGCTAAAACCAATAAAATGCAATTCAACAGAGATAAATGTAAAGTTCTGCATCTAGGTAGGAAAAATCAAAGGCATAATTATAGGATGGGGGAGACTTGTCTCAGCAGTAGTGTACAAAAAGGATCTTGGGGTCTTAGTAGACCAAACACTGAACATGAGTCAGCAGTGTGATGCGGTAGCTAAAAAGGCAAATGGGATCCTGGGCTGTATCAACAGAAGTATAGTGTCCAGATCACACAAAGTGATGGTATCGCTTTACTCTGCTCTGGTTAGATCTCACCTAGAGTATTGTGTTCAATTTTGGGCGCCACCATTTAAGAAGGATGTAGACAAGCTGGAATGTGTCTAAAGGAGGGCAACAAAGATGTTGGGGGGTCTGGAGACCAAGGGAAGGTTGAAGGAGCTGGGTATGTTTAGCCTGAAGAGGAGAAGGCTAAGAGGGGATATGATAACCATCTTCAAGTACTTGAAGGGCTGTCATATAGAGGAGGGTGCCGAGTTGTTTTCTGTTGCCCCAGAGGGTGGGACCAGAACCAATGGGTTGAAGTTAAATCAAAAGAGTTTATGTCTAGACATTAGGAAGAATTTTCTAACAGAGTAGTTTCTCAGTGGAACAGGCTTCCTCAGGAGGCGGGAGGCTCTCCTTCCCTGGAGGTTTTTAAGAAGAGGTTAGATGGCCATCTGTCAGCAGTGCTGATTCTATGACCTTAAGTAGATCATGAGAAGGAGGACATCTTCTCGGCATGGAGTAGGGTCACTGCGGGTGTGGGGGGGAGGTAGTTGTGAATTTCCTGCATTGTGCAGGGGGTTGGACTAGATGACCCTGGTGGTCCCTTCCAACTCTATGATTCTATGATTCTATTCTATGATTCTATGACTGCTGCGTGTCTGTTTCAGCGTCTTTTTGTCAGGGCTTGGTATCATTTTGCCAGGTTGGTTTGGCTTGGATTCTGTGCTTGAAAATCAGTTCTCTTGGTCTTGCAATGTTGTATTTTTTTGTTTGTGTTGGATTCTCAGGTTCGACATTGGCTTTGATTCTCTAATTTGACATTTGTTGGTTCCTTGTTCAACTGATTTGGCTTGAATTCTCTAAATCTTTTGGGCTCCCTGGTATCCAGATCTGAAAAATACTGGTGTGTGTGTGTGTGTGTGGGGGGGGGGTTCAGATCCCTACTTTGTATGTTAACAGTACTTCCAATAGTAATTATTACTCATAGAAGCTGGGAGATGAAACAACAAAAAATGTTAATACAGGCAAATGGACATAGTTTGGCTGAAGCAACCTATTGTGCTCTATTTTCTCTCTTAAGCCTAGTAGAGCAATTATAAAGGGAATTTAAAAGCAGTCTCTTAATAGTCTGTAGTATACCTCATTGCCAGTAACTTCCTTCCTGTTATTCATCTGCATTCACAACTACAATATCACATAAGCAAATAAAAGATCTCTGGAGAAGTACAGTACTGCATGGCTTGCACATAGCCAAAGTAAAAAGGGGCAATGAGCCTCGTGTTCATGCTGCTGTTCTGCTGTTACAAAATAGACATAATAAGACACTTTGGTTGGAGTCAAAGTCCATCTAGCCTGTACTTGCCAAAGGGTTTCCCAGCTTTGCTGTCAGATTCCCTAAAGAGATATGGTGCTGGTAACTCTTGGAGAGCTGTATAACATTTGAGCTGTAGATACTGGGCAGGGCAAAAGATGATAGTCACTAACTCCAATGTTGCTGGTTGGAGCCTGGTAAGTCCTGTCAAAAGACAATGGTTTCATCTAGAAATGATAGTAGGAAAGGCGTGGCATCTGGGCTGCTGGTTGACATAGGCAGAGAGGTAGTTGAGAAGCACCTGGCTGCATTGGATGAGTACAAATCCCCTGGGCCAGACAGTATGCTCCAGAGAATGCTCAAAGAGCTTTCTAGAGAGTAGGAGAGAAGATGTGCCACAAGACTGGAGGAGGGCGAACATTATCCCAATTTTCAAAAAAGGGAGGAGGGATGACCCAGGAAACTACGGGCCTGTGAGCTTGACCTCTGTCCCAGGGAAGATACTAGAGCAGATATTTAAAAGATCAGTCTGTGAGCATCTGAAAGACAACTTGGTGATCTGGAGAAGTCAACATGGATTTGTCCCCAATAGGACTTGCCAGACAAACCTCGTTTCCTTCTTTGATCGAGTGACCAACTTACTGGATCGAAGGAATGTGGTTGATGTTGTTTACCTGGATTTCAGTAAGTCTTTTAACAGGGTTCCCCATGATGTTCTAATAGGTAAACTAGAGGGCTGTGGACTGGACTCCAGGATAATTAGGTGGATAGGGGACTGGTTGGAGAACCACACTCAAAGAGTAGTTGGTAATGGCATTTCATCTGAATGGAGGGAGGTGTCCAGTGGGGTGCCACAGGGTTCAGTTCTGGGCTGGTACTTTTCAATATTTTTAAAAATGATCTGGATGAGGGTGTAGAGGGACTACTCATTAAATTTGAAGATGACACCAAATCAAGAGCAGTGTACACACCAGAAGACAGAGATAGAATTCAATGAGATTTTACGCAGCAACAAAAAAAGCTAATGCGATCTTGAGGTGCATCAACAGAGGCATAACATCCAAATCACAAGATGTCATAGTTCCACTGTACACAGCACTGGTCAGGCCACACCTGGAGTATGGTGTGCAGTTCTGGAGGCCTCACTTCAAAAAGATTGTGGACAGAATCGAGCAGGTACAGGGGAGAGCAACGAGGATGACCAGGGGCCTGGAGACCAAGCACGATGAGGAAAGGCTGAGGGAGTTGGGAATGTTTAGTCTGGAGGAGGTTGAGGGGAGACATGATTACTCTCTTCAAGTATTTGAAGGGCTGCCATTGAAAGGAGGGCAGGGAGCTGTTCCTGTTGGCAGCAGAGGATAGGACTTGCAATAATGGGTTTAAATTGCGAGTGGATAGGTACCAGCTGGATATTAGGAAAAAGTTTTTTCCGTAAGAGTTGTTTGACAGTGGAATCCATTAGCTAGGGAGGTGGTGAGCTCCTCCTCACTGGCAGTCTTTAAGCAGAGGCTTAGATCATTATAATACTAAAAACATTAATGGTGCTTATATTCGTTATCTACTCATTTAGGTTCTACATTATCTTTACATCTACTTTATCTTTGCATCTTATTTATCAAAACTTATTTAAATCTTAATTGTTCTTGAAAGCTGTTATACTCTGAAGCAATTATCTTCTTATATGACTTCTATATTCTGTTTACCATCACCCCTGATTAACATCACCTCTATGTAATCAAATCAGACTTATATGTTTTGTCACACATATCTAGCATAGAATGGTTGCCATCTTTGATTGTAATCCTCAATCCTCTTTGGAGCAAGCTCGATAATCTTGACATAGTCGCAAATTAATGCATTTTTGTGATCCATTCTGTTAATTCTGGTGTGTTTGTGGCCTTCCAGTTCTTTGCGAATAATATTCTCTCCACCGCCATCGCATATTGGAATAGTTCTTTATGCATGGGTTGTACTTTGTCTGGAATCATCCTGAGTAAAATGGACTTAGGAAATATTGCACTTGATGGACCAATGGTTTGGTTCATTATCAGGCAGCTTCATGATTTATTTATTAATTTGTTTCATTAGATAGCCCTTTTCTTGCTGAAGCTCAAGGCATATTATACAATTTAAGACAATGCAATCAAACAGCACAAGGCATCCAACAAACAGTGCCATAGGATGAAGATCACAAATATTAAAAACAATGCTAGCCTTGATATGTCAAAAATGATGCAAAAAAGAATGGAATTATAAAAATAAAAAGCAATGCAATAAGAGCAAGACAATACATATAATAAACTGTGGACTCGACTACAATACAGTTCCCTCCATTCCATTATAAAACAGCCTTATTCCCTTTGTGGAGATGCCCCGGAACCATTCTGGTCTGCATAATTTGTGGAATGACAGATATGTGGGGGCCTTATTTTTTTAGTGCTGATTTATACTACTTTTTGAAACATCTGGCACTTCCAGTGTGAGTTGACATACTTTGTTGTTGGTTTTTTATGTGTGACTTCTGATGTGCTTGGTGACTGTGTACAACACCACCTTTCTTTATTACCTGATCTCCCCTCTTTTTCAACCAAAGTTCAATTTGCCTTATGCTCCTTGCAGAAGCAGCTGAGGCGTGGAATTTCTTACGGGACCTCTTTCAGCAACAGCAGCAGAGATGCTGAGGTTCCCACTTTAGTAATGGGGATTCTACTCAAGTTGGAAAGGATGGGGATGCTTACCAGCATAGGAGTCCCTCTTGAAAAAGCAAACCAACAACAAATAGATTTTTTTGCTGCTGACTGGAAGCACCTTTGTTACCCAAATTAGATTGTCTCCCCTTTTGGTTGGGGAATTAGCTGGGGAGACTATATTTTGCAAGAGGCAGGGTTAACTGGAATCTTTTCCCTTTGTATACAGAGATCGTATCCCTGTGAAAAACTCTTAATAAAGAGGAGATTTGTTTTAAAAATTAATTGTTTATTGTAAAAGCAACTTTAAACACACACACAGCAAAACACACAAACCCCAGTACAGTCAAGAACTAGGAAATAAAAGGTATGAGGGGGTGGACATATGAGGTTCCCAGGGGAAAGTATATTTACCTATCAGAGGTGCGATGTCAAAAATGGCAGCTGCAGGAAGGGAAAGAGAAGGGGGCCCACAAGCAAGAAGCAAGTGGGGATGTGCGTGGGGTTTAACACACAACTTGCCATTGTGAGAGGAAACATATTTTTACCCAAAAAAATGTGGCGCATTCACCGGTGACCAAATATTACTAGTGGACAAAGGCTTGATTGTGCTAGGACGTGGGAGAAACTAGAAATAATGCCTGGTGCTTTGGATTAAGTACCATTAAGTGTCTGGTATAGTTTTCCAGAAGAGGGAAGATGTTGTGGTAGAGGTTCCCAGGAAAGAGGAGATGACTCAGAGGGGTATTTGCAACTTGATGGTTTTAGTTGGACATCTAGATATGAAGAGGAAGGATTCCAGGTTCCCTGAATGGAGCTAAATTACTGAGGGTTTTGCTATCAGTTACCAGGTGGCTGCAGGGAGACTAGGGTTGCCAGGTCACTCTTCACAACCGGTGGGAGGTTTTGGGGGCGGAGCCTGAGGAGGGCAGGGTTTGGGGAGGGGAAGGACTTCAATGCCATAGAATCCAATGGCCAAAGCGGCCATTTTCTCCAGGGGATCTCCTGCTACTACCTGGCAGTTGGCAACCCTAAGGGAGACCCTTAACACATATGCTAAGGAGGCTGTTCCCTGCTCATTGTTCTCCAGGTTACACCTGGCATAGGCCGGGGGGAGGTAGGCCAACAAGCCTGTACTTGTCCAGTTTGTCACAAGGATGGCTGCCAGAAAACATCCATTTTGTCTCTGGATACAAAGCAGTGCCCTGCTCCTGGTGCGTTCACTCCAGTCCTGTACACCTCTCAGGGGTGTACCAGGTAGCCTAGGGTGGGGTAGGTGTTACCCCTGGTGGGGTAACACCTACCCTGATGTACAGTGTAGAAGGTGCTGCAGTAGTGGCCAGTAAGTCAGGACTAGACTTTCCCTCTTCTCTTGACCAAACACCCACAATGAAATAATATCTAGTGAAACAAAGGATACGGTAGGTTCCCTACTTTCACTGCAGTTGGTACAGAAAGAAAAACCAGGACTAATCATTTATACAGGGAGCTGAAGTATCTGAGCAGAGTGAACTAGCTGACATTTATTTTAATCATTTGTGTATGTGTGTATCCTGCATCTCTGCCTAAAGATTAGTCCTGAGCTCAAAATGACACCTGAAGATACAGCATGTAATGTCTGTCCCTCCCATTCCAATAGGAAAGAGACAGGGCTTTGGTTCACACTAGACAGAAAAAGTGCCATGCTGTTTAAAAACCAAACTTCCAAGCAATGAACAAATTGCAGCCAACTATGTATCTCTCAGATAATACAATGGAATCATGTAAGTGTTTAGTGCAGACCTGGATATTTGCTAGGGTTGCAAGGTCCCCCCTGGCCACCAGTGTGTGTGTGTGGGGGGGGGGGTAGAGATGGGAAATTCAGGTTGGAAAATTCCTGGGGATTTGGAGGTGGAGGCTGGGGAGGTACAATGCCATAGAATCCACCCTTCAAAGCAGCCATTTTCTCCATGGGAACTGATCTCTGAAGTCTGAAGATGAGCTGTAATTCTGGGAGGTCCCTAGACCCAACCTGGAGGCTAGCATCCCTAACATTTGCTCCTGCTTCAGACATGACCTTTTCCTTAGATGGATGGCTTTTCTGCATAGGAAAAACAGCACATAGAGTGCTGTGTGTGATAACTGCACATCTTTGTCAGGCTGGTGTACACATACTGGGAAGCTCCAGCAGTCACAGCTTCCCTTTGTGTGCACATGTAGCAAAAGACACATGTGTCATCCACCACAATTCCCACTCCCTTTGCTACACATAACTGTTTTACTGTCAAGTCTGAAGCCATTCACAGTTTGGCAAAGTGTGATCGTTTAATTAAATAAATACTTAGATCCCGCTTTTCTCCCCAAAAGGACAGCAGTCCCCCTCCCTGTCTCCAAAGAAGCAGGGAAATCAGAGAAGCCAATATGTAAAGCCAGTCTGGATGCACTGGAAAACTGAGGACAACTCAGTCACTTGGTTCCAGTTCCCGTTAAAGAAAATGAGAACAATCGTAATGAGCATCACTGAGTTCTGGCGGGAATTCATGCAATAAAGACCAAAGAGCCCTTTGTACATGAAAGGTCCTTTTGCAATAACTAGCAACAGTGTGACATCACCACGTTCCTTTATCCTGTACGCATGCCTGTCCCATCTTTGCCAAAGTTCATCGAAAGCTAGGCTTTCCTATGCTCAACTTTCTGTCAGTCACTTAAAAACCATTGTAGCAACTTCTGGAAAAATAGCATTTTGCCCATTCTGACGTCTGTGATTTGTGTAGCATGGAAACGGTTAATTTTTATGAAGACTCGCAGAAAGAAAAATAGGCAGTCTAAGAAAAGCCTTGTGTTGGGAGGAGGGTTAGAAAACGAGGCTGTTGCTGTTGTTTTCATTGTGTGCACTCTAATCAGGGAGAGTAAGAACAATAGTGCATGTAATGCTGATTTTGGAACGGGTCCATGCAGCTTTTCCCAGGCTAGGCAGCCTTGGGAACCACTGATAGTGTGGCACACCAGGGGCACAGCCTCCACCACCAAGCGCAGGGCAGGGCAGCCTTTTCTGTGGATAAAATATGCGAGGGATGACAAGAATCTTCCCAGCCTGGGAAGGGGTGAGAATGTTAAAAAAGGAGTGCGGCACGGCGCACAAGAAGGGGCTGCTTCAGATGGGATCTTTCCCCTAGATGGATAGCTTCTCTGCATAGGAAAAGCAGCACGGCCAGGGTTGTGTGTGACGACTGCACAGCTCTCTCAGGCCGCGTGTACACATCCCAGGACGCTCCAGCAAGCACAGCTTCTCTTTGTGCGTACATGCAACAAAAGACCCCCGTGACAACATCACAAGGGCTGAACAACACACAATTCACACTCCTTTTTTCCTACGCAGAAGCGTGCCACTGTCAAGCCTGAAGGCACGACCAGTTTTGCAACGGGCAGACTTTTTTACGCTCCTTTGCCCTAGCGGGTATATTATTTCCCCCTCCCTCTCCTTGCTTCTCATTTGTCCCCCCCCCCACACCACACTTCTCATTTGTTTGTTTGCTCCCCCTCCCCCTCCACACTTTGAAGCCAAGATGAAAGAGCTCTTGCGGCTGCTGGCACGGAGAGAGGCACAGGGAGCCTGGCTGAAGTGTGCTTTAGTTTAAGATGCCATATTTCTCTCCTAAGGGAGGCGGGGTGGGAGGAAGCAACAACAACCCCCACCCCAAAAAAGGGGGGGTTAGCCAGCTAAAAAAAAAACACCCAAATGTATTGCACTCCGCTGGGAAGCATATTGTGTAAATATCTGCAGATGAAATGTGTTCTTAATTTTTGAAAGCTTTTGTCTTCAAGGACAGAGGGCTTAAGGGTAGCTAAGATGTGGCATCCTCCCACGAAGTGATAGCTGATGGTGGGTTTTTTTTATTATTTAGAAAACAGGGGGAAAAAAAACCTGTCGTGAAAGATTATGGTGAGATGTCACATGAAGAAGTTGCAGCACAGCAACCTGCTTTGGGTGCATTAACTCATTGGAGGCTCTGGTTACTTTGGGGAACAGACTAGCCATGCAACCATGCTTTGGAGAGAAAAAAATGTATTTTAATCAGGAGATTTATTTATTGAATTTAATTTTCTTCCTTTAACAAGCGTTTGGGGCAAACCGCTCCCCCCCCCCACATACACACTCCTTTCCGCCCTAAAAATATCTCTGCGGAGTAACTTAAAATTGAAATCGTGACTGGCCCAAGGTAACCCAGTTAGTTTTGTGGGGTAGAAACTGGATTGCTTTAGTCAAAGTCGCACACTCTAACTGCCACATCATACAAATGCCACAGAAGCATCTGGAAGTACACAGCGATTTTCATTTGCTAAGCAAATTTTATATAATAAAGAAATGTCCTAAGTATGCACATACACGTATTTCCCGTGGAAATTGCACTGCACTGGGGTTAGCCCATTAGTTTCATGTCCTCTTTCTAAAATGGTAATAGCTATATAAAATTCAGAAAATTAGCCATATGCCAGTCTAGATTTGGGCTGATCCACATGTCCTACTATTCCAGATTTTATAATATATCTGTATAATGGGTTAACATGTTACCCTTTGATGTGGTAGGATAGCACGACACATTATACGTATTTGTTAGATTCTCTTTTCCTTTAAAATGCTCTTATAGTCTAACATCTTCCTGTCTCCAAATAGTTTATTCAAAGTCAGCTGAACTATCCCTAAGGATGCACAGCCAGAGTTTCCGGTTTCTTTTATTTACCTCTCTGTTTTTTTCTATTATTTACCCAGTTTAATTTTTTAGCACTCCAACAGGAATTTCACAATTTGACATTGCAAGTAGAGGTTTTGCTAGTTTCTATAGTAAGTTTCATTGCTCAGCAAGAAATGAATTTGTGCAAACTGTAATCAAGAGAAAAAATGCATAGCATAAGCAAGCACTAAGTACACATTCTGGAAAATGTGTACACATCCCTCATTCTGTAATTTATCTTGTTATTTCTCTTCATGAAGATTACTGGTGTATTTGTACATCTATGACCAAGAAAAAGAATGAAGACATTTAATAAAATGAGCAAAAGTTATTACTTTGATATCTAACACCAGGAGTTTTATTCAATGTTTTTTTCAGTGCTGTAAACCTGAAATTTAACTGAAATTATCAGTAACACCATGATATATTATACCTCGTGCCATTCCCATAGGCTAATCAAGTACAGTTAAGAGTCATCTGGCCTCAAACTTGGTTGTTCTTCTGTGTTCTGAATTGACATTCTGAATAAAATGTTGGCTGTAGATCTGGATCTCAAAATCCTTTTGCCAGTGTTATTGCCCATTCCACAAGGTATCATGCCAATATGTAATTGAATACAAGACAAATTTAGGACAGATTAATTTTGCAATGCAGACTGAGAGTAATTTTGTATATACAATTGCTCCATCAACAGCAATGTTCTTTTCACATGTGTGGTGCTCACAACCATGCATACATTTTACCAATGTATTTATTTGCAATGTTTGTCCTGCTTCCTAGGTGTTGTTCCCAAAGCAACTTATAATGGCAAATACATTGAGCTGGACTCCACATACTGTGGATGAAATGATGCTTGTGGATCTGAAGATTTCCCTGCCTTTCATCATCCCCTAAACTTCCAAAAAGATGATACTGCAGATTGGAGCAGCCTTGTTGGCAATGCGCATGGCACATGGGAGGCTGCAGTGAGGATGAGGAACTTCTTCTACCAGTGAATGAATGAATACGTTTATTTGTATAGCCATAGGCCATTACAAAGTGTCCTTATAGTTACACAGAAATCTGCGCCTACATTTGTCAAGGTCTACATTTGTCCATGGCCAGAGAGGCAGCCGCAGGGGGTCATGGCTCTCTCTTTTGCCTTGCAGGGTCAGGAGTCGCCCATCAATGAGTCCCCCAGCAGGAGCTCATAGCCGCACCCTCTGGAGGACCGGTGTCTGTTTGTGGCCAGTTGGCTCGTCATGTTCCCAGGCCATCCAGACTACAGTGGGTCCACCGCTGACCTGGGGTCATCAGGCTGACCCCACTCTGCCTGGTTGGACCAGAAGAAAGAGGCCCCTGACCCCAGAATGGAGGAAAGCACGGGATCAACAAGGTGGGGGCAGGGTCGGGCTGGGGGGGCTGGGGTGGGTGTGGTGGAAGACTCCGTGGAGACCAGCGCAAGCTCTGGTTCCTCTGGTCTTGCAGGAGCGGCAAGTGGTCCCCACAGAGACCTGGCCCTTGCGGCCAGAGTGGGCAGCCCTTGCAGAGCCTCAGATACATCTGGGGGCCAACAGGGAAGTCTCTGTGTCTCAGCTCCCCTACCTCCAAAGTTCCTTCCCTCCACCACCCATCCAGTGCCGGTCAGTGACCGGGACTTCTCCCTTCTGCACCCCACCACCACTTGGCACAGTTAGAAAATGCAAATGCAACTAGAACTTAATGGTCTGAATCCAGGCCTTGGTTTCCAAGTACCCTTGCCTGGTTTCAACGCATACCCAATTAGGGACACCTAAAATGTGATGCAAAAGAGAAGACTGGACCCTCTCAGTGTCCTGGTTAAAGGCACTTATCCAGATAAGAATTCCATATAGAAATTGGGCCATAGATTTAGCCTTGAACACATGTAAGACAGCAGGAACTATTTGACCGATATGAATAAAGAAAAAGCAGGTTATGGCCTCAATACTGCATTTGGCTAGGGACAAAGCACAGTTTCTGTGGAATGTCCAATTGTTATTACACTGGAAGTTCAGTCCCAGATATTTAAATTGTTTACTTGTTCAATTTCATGTCTATTAATTTTTCAACAGTGGCTCCTCCAAATTTTGGAAAAAAACAGAATCTTAGATTGTTTAAAATTTATAGATAATAAATTAGATAATAATAAATTTATAGATACTAAATTGTTTTCTGTTGCCCCAGAAGTTCGGACCAGAACCAATGGGTTGAAATTAAATCAAAAGAGTTTCCATCTAGACATTAGGAAGAATTTTCTAACAGTTAGAGCGGTTCCTCAGTGGAACAGGCTCCCTTGGGAGGTGGTAAGTGCTCCTTCCCTGGAGGTTTTTAAGCAGAAGCTAGATGGCCACCTGTTGGCAATGCTGATTCTATTACCTTAGACAGATCATGAGAGGGAGGGCATCTTGGCCATCTTCTGGGGATGGAGTATGGGTCACTGGGAGTGTGGGGGGGGAGGTAGTTGTGAATTTCCTGCATTGTGCCAGGGGTTGAACTAGATGACTCTGGTGGTCCCTTCCAACTCTATGATTCTAGAATCCCAGTAGCTCACAAACATGGACAGCAAAAGCCTTAAGCCCTTCTGTGTGAGTGATAATACCACAGCATCATTGGCATAGAGTAATAAGGGGATGGAGGAAGGACCCAATTTGGGGAAATTGAATATTGTGTTATTATAATTATTCATCTCATGGATTTTTCTTTCCAAACAGGAAAATCCAGGCTGTGAATGATTGCACCAGTGCAATATCAAACATGTAGATCCAGCCAAACTCAGAGTTAGCTCCACTGGTGGAAGAAAAAGGATGGTTTTGTTCTATCCGTCCTCCTCACTCTCACCCCCTGTGCTCATGACATTTTGTCCACAAGGCCCCCTTAGTCTCAACTTCTGACTGGAAAAAAGAACTTAGAGATCTCCATTTCTACTGTACTTGTGTCTGACGAAGGGAGCTTTTACTCTTGAAAGCCTACATTGTGATCTCAAAGGTGCCACTGGACTCAAATCTAACTGTTCTACTGTAGACAAACATGGCTACTCTCTGAAACATGATTCAAAGCATCTCAGGACATCAATACTCCTAAAACAATTAAGACATGCAATCCAAACTATTTGTTCTATTTGCAGATCCATAGATTTGGGCATACATTTTCTTGAAAGCAGGTGTGAGGGTCTGGTATTCTTTACTCCCCTCCCCCACTTTGATCCTTGCCTATCTCTTTGAACTCGTAAAAGCGGTTCACACCTCCCCGCAACCCGGCGCCTCTGCTGTCTTTCCCAGGTGCCCTCCCCTACCGCGCTTCCTGTGAGCACTCCCTCAGGCCGAGTCCGGCCTTGAAGATCTGATAGCCCTAGCAGCCTTGCTGGGACCCGTTTGATGTTTTGTATTGCACCAATCTATCTTGTAACTTCCCATAACATCAGTGTGAACCCTAGTGCCCTGGAATAGATATATTTTGTAACCCGGCTATGCCAATTCACTTGCAACTTTGAATCCGTGTCTGTCTCATCTGTCTGAAGCCTTCAATAAATCTATTGTTTCTGCATTCAAGCCTGAGCAGTGATTTTGCGAAGTTAGCCCAGGGAGTTGGGAACTCTCACATTAAGTTGCAAGTCCCTGCCTTTTCGCTCTGCGTCTGTACCTTAAGGGACAGTAATGCCAGGCGACGAGGATCCCTCTTCCCCCCCGGCTTCACCGGGGAAACCCGAGGTTCCGGAGAAACCGGACCCGAAGGAGGAGGATGCCAGGTGGAAGGTACCCGGCGCCCCACACCCGGGACCGGGCTTGGGTACGAAGCCCAAGAACACCTTTAACTCCTGGCTGGACTCTCCGAAGGGCTGGTCGCTTTCCCGGACCGAGGCGAAGCATCGCCGTTTGGGATTGTCCGGCACGGGGCTCGTGGACGACCCCGCGCGTAAAGAGGTCCTGATGGACGAGGAACGGAGGCTCTGGCAGGAGGAACGCCAAGCTATGCTGGAGCGGATGGATGCCATGCAAGCCGTGATGGGTGAGATGGCAGCCGCCATGGACGTGCTGAAGGTACAGCCTCCCCCCGGCAACCCTCCGGATGGAACGCCGGCGACTCCTCCCGCTCCTCCCAGCGCTCCGGCCCGCCGTGACCTGAAAATCACGTACGATGGGTCGGGGGATCAGTTAACCTTCT
The DNA here is from genome assembly GCF_029931775.1 of Euleptes europaea. Taxonomy (NCBI): domain Eukaryota; kingdom Metazoa; phylum Chordata; class Lepidosauria; order Squamata; family Sphaerodactylidae; genus Euleptes; species Euleptes europaea. Next base: position 74,526,303 of record NC_079321.1, read on the forward strand.
TTATGGTCCAAGTGGATATTTTTATGAGGGAACAGGCCTGGACCTTCACCTCGGAAGAGTCCCAGGTCCAGTATGTGGCCTCCCTTCTCCAAGGAGAAGCGGCCGCGTGGATGGTGTTACAGTATGAACTCCGCTCCCCTGTGCTGCGGAATCTGGATGAGTTTATGGTCGCTCTCCGCAACAGATTCGAGGACCCGAACCTGGGGGAGCGGGCTAAGGCCACTCTGATGCAACTGCGCCAAGGGACTAAGTCGGTGGCGCAGTATGCGAGTGAATTCCAGTCTCTGTCGAGCAGAATTCTGGACTGGAGCGAGGCTACCCGGGTGCAGTGCTTCAGGGAGGGATTAAACCCGGACCTGCAACATTGGGCCTTCATGCAAGGCAACCCCCCGGACGTCGAGGGCTGGGTGCGCCACGCCACCGACATCGAAAATCGGAAGCAGCTCCTGACCCTGTCCAGACAGCGCACCGGTCGCGACTCGAAGCCGAAAGGGGACCGGCCCGGCGGTATCAAGGATTCCCGAACCCCGGGGGTCCCCTCCACAGCCGAACGCCGCAAGCGCTTTGAAACCGGGGTGTGTTTGGTGTGCGGTGGCAAGGGCCATTTCGCCTCGCAGTGCCCGTCCCGTTCCGGACGCCCCGCTACCCCTCGCCCAACCCCGGTCGAACCGGGGAAAACCCCGGCGGAGGACCAACCTCGACGCCGCAGCGGCGCTCCTGGACGCCGGAGCGCACCCACCGCACTGCACGCGAGCGCCCAAGAGGAAGCCTCCACCTCCACTGGTCCATCGGGACCCCGGATTACAAATGCAGCCTTTGACTCGGCCGAGTCACGGATTACAACTACCACGTCTCCTTCTTCCAGTGAGGAGGAAGAGTGGGAGATGCCGGCAAAAAACGCCGTCGGTCTGCTGTAAGGGGGGCTCCTCAGCAGACCGCTCCCGTTGTTGTGCAAGGAGCTCCACCGATGGTAAGCGCCCAAGAGGACAATGTTTATATTCGGGCACACCTCTCGCTGCCCAAGGGGGGTCCGGTTTTAGAATTTCCCGCCTTGGTAGATTCCGGGTGCGCCCGCACTTTGATTAGCGAGGAAGCCGCCAAAAAGTTAGGCGTCCGACGCAAACTGCTCCCAGGTCCTCTCCGCTTTTCCCAGATGGACGGTAGCGACTTTAAGAAGGGACCTGTTACTCACCGCACCGCTGCGGTGATTATGGCTGTGGGGGAGCATTGGGAACGCTTATATTTTACTATTGCCCCCATAGTTGCCCCCATAGTCTTGGGGATGAATTGGTTGCAGGGGCATAATCCCTCGATCGACTGGGTCAAGCGAACCTTCACGTTCCCGGAGGACCCTTGCAGGGCTCACGACAAGGACCGAGTGCTTTGCACCCCGGCCGCCGCTTTGGTGGGGTCCCTACCCCAAGTCACCCCTCCGCCCCGCCTGCCCCCGGAGTATTCCCAGTTCGCGGATGTGTTCGATGTGAGGGAATGTGACGAATTGCCCCCACACCGGGACACAGACTGTGCCATTGAAATTGTGGGGGAAGGCAAGTTGTCCAAGGGGAAGGTTTACCCCATGAGTCCCAACGAAAAGGCGGTGCTGCGGGACTATCTGGACACCAACCTGGCGAGGGGCTTCATCCGCCCCTCCAAAGCCCCGTACTCCGCCCCCGCGTTCTTCGTTAAGAAAAAAACGGGGGACTTAAGACTGTGCATAGACTTTCGCAGACTGAACGCAGTCACCCAGTCTAACGCTTACCCCCTCCCTCTCATTCCAGACCTTCTTGCGCAACTGAAAGAGGGCCGAATCTTCACTAAACTGGATTTGGTGGAAGCCTACCACCGCATCCGCATTAAGGAGGGGGACGAACCCAAGACGGCCTTTTCCAGCTGTTTTGGAATGTTTGAGTACCTTGTTATGCCTTTCGGACTTTCTGGGGCCCCGAGTGTTTTTATGCAATTAATCAATGAGGTTTTACATGATTTGTTGTTTCGGGGGGTAGTGGTATTTCTGGATGACATTCTCATTTATTCTGAAACCATGGAGGAACACGTTAAGTTGGTTCGCGAAGTCCTCCAACGCTTGCACGAACACAAGCTGTATGCCAAAGTGTCCAAATGCGAATTTCACCAGCCCTCCATCACCTTCCTGGGTTATGTCATTTCCCACCAGGGCTTGGAAATGGACCCCGAAAAGGTTCAAGCCGTACGGGATTGGGAACCCCCCACCACACGCCGCCACCTACAACAGTTTTTGGGGTTCGCCAATTTCTACCGCAACTTCATCCCCAATTTCGCGCAGGTAGCCCTTCCCCTCACTTCCCTCTTGCGTACCAAGGGGAAGGGAGCGAGCGCCGCTCTACCCTCGGCCCGTTTGCAGTGGTCTCTACCCTGTCAACAGGCGTTTGACAAGCTTAAAGTGCTTTTTTCGTCGGAGCCGGTTTTGGCCCACCCAGACTGCACTAAGCCTTTTGTGGTTCAGGTGGACGCCTCCGACGTAGCCATGGGAGGGGCCCTACTGCAAAGGGACGGGGAAGGGAAACTGCGGCCATGCGCCTACTTCTCCAAAAAGTTCTCCCAATCAGAAATCAATTGGGCTATTTGGGAGAAGGAGGCGGCAGCGGTGAAGCATGCCCTCACCATCTGGAGGCATTTCCTGGAGGGGGCCGAGTTTCCGTTCGAAGTGTGTACTGATCACAAAAATTTGGAGGCTCTCAAAGGGGCTAGGAAGCTCAACGCCAAACAAATTCGGTGGGCCCAGTTTTTCGCCAAATTCCGCTTCACTCTCAAGCATGTCCCCGGAAAGGAAAACGCCCTGGCAGATGCCCTGTCCCGACTTCCCCAGTACCGCAACGATTTTGACCGCCCCGTGGACTCCCTTTTCACCCCAGAACAACGAGGGGAAATCCCAGGGCTCGCTGTCACCACCCGATCACAAGCCCGGCTGCCAGAGAATCCCATGCTCAAGGGGATCCCGGAGGCCTTTCAGCGAAGGCTCCGGGACGCTTCCCAGCAGGAAACGGAGCAACAGATTCTCCCTACGGGCATGGAGCAACGGGACTCCTGGTGGGTACAGGGGGGGAAACTCTACGTCCCAACTTCTCTCCGTAAGGAAGTTCTGGGACTGGTCCACGGCGCCAAACTGGCAGGTCATTTTGGTTTTGTCAAAACACTGCACCTGGTGAGAAGACAATTTTGGTGGCCAGGTATGAGAGCCGATGTAGAATTGTACGTGCGCAGCTGCCCCACCTGCGCTACGGCCAAGAAAAGAATGGGAAAACCCCCTGGACTATTAAAACCCCTGGAGAGCCCCACCCGACCCTGGGAGGTTATCGCCATGGATTTTATCACCGACCTACCTCCCAGCCGGGGTAAAACAGTTCTATGGGTGATCACGGACCTTTTCTCCAAACAGGTCCACTTCGTTCCCTGCGCCGGACTCCCCTCGGCCCAGGGATTGGCTAAGTTGTTTGTCACTCATGTCCTCAGACTACACTCGGTCCCTAGGAAGGTCCTCTCCGACAGGGGGGTCCAGTTCGTCGCCAAATTCTGGCGAGCCTTCCTAAAATTGATGGGGGTGGAAGAACAGGGTCTCTCCTCAGCTTACCACCCTCAGACTGATGGTCAAACGGAACGGGTAAATGCGGTGGTCGAATGTTACCTCCGTTGTTATGTCAATTACCACCAAGACGATTGGGTGGATCTGCTGCCGTTTGCTGAATACGCCTATAACAATGCCCCCCACTCCTCCACAGGTTTCAGTCCTTTCCGCGTAGTGTACGGAACGGAATTTGGTCCTTTTGGTTCCGCTCCCGTCACCCCAGAGCTCGAAACAGTCCCCGAGGTCCAGGAGTGGGCACGAGTAGTCCAGTCTACCTGGCCCTGGTTGCTCAAAAATCTCGAACGTGCCAAGAGCAAATACAAGGAACAAGCTGACAAACATCGATCCCCGGGCTGGGAACTCAAGGTGGGGGGGCAGGTCTATCTCTCCACTAAGAACCTGCGCTCCCTCCGACCCTGCAAAAAGCTCAACGATCGGTATGTGGGCCCTTTTCCCATTACCCGGGTTATCAATGAAGTCACTGTGGAACTCGAGCTTCCAAAGACCCTTAAGGGCGTCCATCCCATCTTTCATATAAGCCTCCTCAAACCGTACGTTGCGGCCCCCCAGTTCCACCCCCCTCTGAAACCTGAGGTTCCTACGGTTGTGGGAGGGGACACCCATCTGGAAGTGTCTAAAGTGTTGGATTCCAAATGGAAAAAGGGGAAATTGTTCTATTTTGTCCGGTGGAAACATCTGGGACCTGCACACGATGAATGGGTGGCAGCCCCACACATGGCTGCCCCCCGCCTGGTACAAGATTTCCACACCGCCTATCCCGATAAGCCCCGTCCTCCTGATCTTGCGGGAGGGGGGCCTTAAGGGGGGCAGAATGTGAGGGTCTGGTATTCTTTACTCCCCTCCCCCACTTTGATCCTTGCCTATCTCTTTGAACTCGTAAAAGCGGTTCACACCTCCCCGCAACCCGGCGCCTCTGCTGTCTTTTCCAGGTGCTCTCCCCTACCGCGCTTCCTGTGAGCACTCCCTCAGGCCGAGTCCGGCCTTGAAGATCTGATAGCCCTAGCAGCCTTGCTGGGACCCGTTTGATGTTTTGTATTGCACCAATCTATCTTGTAACTTCCCATAACATCAGTGTGAACCCTAGTGCCCTGGAATAGATATATTTTGTAACCCGGCTATGCCAATTCACTTGCAACTTTGAATCCGTGTCTGTCTCATCTGTCTGAAGCCTTCAATAAATCTATTGTTTCTGCATTCAAGCCTGAGCAGTGATTTTGCGAAGTTAGCCCAGGGAGTTGGGAACTCTCACAGCAGGATTACTAGGTTAGGGTATTTTGTCAAGTTAGGTCTCAGAAGCACCAAGAGGCATAAACTACTACTCTGATTCTTCCCCCCCATTACTAAATATGAAAGCCAGGCCTAGGCATCCTGTGAGTACTGGCTCTGGTCACTTCGCCAAATCCTGTTTAATTCATCCAGCAAAAAGTTTCAGCATCACAGTCATTGACTGCAGATTTTTTATCTTCATACTTTCTGCTATGTTCCTCTCTTCATCCTTTCTCTGAGACTTATACTGCTGTGTCTCCTTTTGATCAAGCAAGCACTGCAAAATTCTCAGATTTACTGTTCATTTTCACATTTCTGTGGTACAGAAAAATAAACCTTTTCATTTTCAACATTAAGCAATAGACTAATCCTGTGTATGCAATAGGAATGAAACACCAATTATAATGTGATTCTGGCATGTTTGTTTTTAAGCCCCAGAGAGTGTTGGTTAAAGAATCACTATCATAACTGCGAGGCTCTTCACAACCAGTCTTGCAACACACAAGGCAATAGCAGATCATGGAGAGCTCCTTCACTGTTAATGAATTGATACATGTTTGCCTCTGGTCCCCTCACATTCCTATCATTAGCTTGTGATTACATAATTGATGGGGTGAAACGGGAAGGAGGTTTACCTAACTATGTGTTTCTATCACTCCCTTCATCTGTGGCTATCACACGGTGATTGAGTTACAGTTCATTGAAAGAGGCTCTGGGAATGAATCGGCCAACAGGAAACAGTCATAGCAGTAACCTCCACCAGATTCAGTGGCAAATATATTTAATTATATCACAAACATGCCCTATTTAATGGTCTCAGGTCAGGTACCTTTTAAAAAAATAATCAAAATGAAATGTTCTAATAGAATTAAAATGTTAAACAGGATTCAGATACCAAGCATCAAACCAATCTAAAAAAACTTTTACTGGTTTAAAAATATTTAATTGTCTCCCTTTTATGTCAATAGGGTTTAGAAGGACTGGCTGTACTGAGCCCAAAGACAATGAAAATACTGTTAAGCAAACAAGTAAAATTCATCATTCCTGATCAGTGACCACAACATTTTGATTTATATGATTTTCATAAGACCAAAGTTCCTGCTTTGGCAAGAAGGAAGATTTTAGGGGTCTCTGGCAGGAATGTTCTTTGGAATCCTTCCCGTTTACACTTGGACACATTGAAGAACCTGTCAAATCCACCTCTACCCAAGAGATCCAGCGTGGTGTGGTGGTTAAGAGTAGCAGACTCTAATCTGGCTTATAATTTGCTTTGTAGTTACAGAGGCCTAGCTGAGAGCATAGCTAACAAGCTGCACCTGCAGATAGTTACCCCAGCAGATAATGTGTGTTCAAGGACAGGACTGCATACCAGCTTACTTGGGCAATTTGACTCATCTGTGAGAAGATGGGAGGGGGGGAATGATCCTTATTCTGGCCTAGACCAATTTGAACCACCCAGAGACTTCTCCCTGGTAATGACTCTGATTGGGAGTCATGGGTCATCTGGCTCAGGTTCACTTTACCATTAACTATACCTCATGGTGGACATTTAATTCCTTCTTTTGGCCATTCCTGTTACTCTGTCTTACCTGCAAGCAAGAACAGCCTGAACCAGCTTAAGCATCTATAGCAATAACATCAGCTGTGGAACAGTGTAGTAAGTATATGTAGTCAGCATTTGCTTTGTTATTTTCTTTGCCAGCATGCCTTAAGAATTCTGTAAACCTGTCTTTTAATCATTTGGAACTTTTATTCTTTAATAAAGCCTTTAAATTTTGAGTTTATTGACCTGATTTGGTTACTCTACAAACAAGGCTGGAGCTCAGGAAAGGGTTGCTCTTGACACCCCCTCTTCTTTCATTCTCTCTTTCTTCCCTCCACCCCTTCTCTTACTTTCTGTCTCTCTCCCCCCTACCCTTCCCAGGAGGTATCCCCTCTTTCCACCCCTTCACTATTTCTTTCAGTCTCCCCCCCTCCCTTTCCCGCGCTCTTTCTTTCTCCTTAAAGGCTGTGGTGGATACCCAGCAGCTTCCCATCCCCTCACAGCAACTGTGGGGCCAACTCTCCCAGCTACCAGCCCCCCCCCCCGCTTCCTCCCTCACAGTAACAAGGCAGTGTCTCCAGCCTGATCTCAGCTTTTTCTGCAAACCTGGTATGCCCCCCTCCAGTTTGCAGGAAAATCTGTTTAGTGTCAATGTGGCCCCAATCTGCAGAATTACATGTCTGCAGATAGAGGCCACATTAGATACACAGATGCCACTAAGAAAGGCCATGTTAATCTATGTATGAATAAAGAACCAATTAAATACTAGCCTTCCAGAGCTATAACTGCACAGGGCTGATCTAGTCTAACATTTCGCTTGTAACAGTTGCCAGCTGGCTGCCTTTGGGAAGTACACAAGACTCCTGTGGTTTGTTTCCAGCACCTAGTATTCACTGGAATACTGCCTCATCCATCTTTGGATCTCAAGGTAGTTTACATATGTTTCCCAGGAGGTGTCCCATACAGCCACTAACGGGCTCCAGATCTACTTGGCTTCAGTTATGTGAGGGTCTCTGTCTTTGTGTCTCTGCTTTCCATCACCTGCTGTGTTATCAGTGAACTCGTAAAAGCAGTTCACACCTTCTGGTCTCAGGCGCCAGGCCTGATGGCCCATGTATCTTCCCCCCCCCCGCTGTTCTTCCTGCCAGTACTCCCTCAGGCCGATGCGGCCTTGGAAGTGTGATAGCCGCCCAGACTTCCTGGGATCTGTCTGATGTTTTGTATTATGCCAAGCTTGTAACTTCCCATAACAATAAGTGTGAACCCCAGTGCCCCAGTGCCCTGGAGTCAATATATTCTGTAAACCCGTATAGCCCCTCACTTGCAACTTTCTACCTGTGCCTGTCTCATCTCCTGAAGGCTTCAATAAATCGATTGTTTCTGTATCAACGTCTGAGCAACTGATTTGGAGAAGCAAACTCAGAGAGGGGGATCTCTCACATTAAGTTGCAAGTCCTTGCCTCTCGGACTGCAGCTGTACCGCTTTGGACAGAATGTCAGCCGACGAGGACACCACCCCTAACCCCGATGCCCCCAAGGAACCGGACGAGCCGGAGAAGCCGGACCCTAAAGAGGAGGGAGCCAAGCCAAAGAAACCGAAGGGTCGCGCCCCCGACCAAGATCGGGACGGACGTCCCCGGGGGCTCACTTATTGGCTGGACTCTCCCAAGGGCTGGTCGCTCTCGCGGACTGCGGCGAAGGATCGCCGGTTGGCCTTCCCCAGCACGGGACTCGAAGGGGACCCGGCCCGCAAAGAGGCCCTCATGGAGGAAGAACGAAAACAGTGGCAGGAAGACCGCCGGGCTATGCAGGAGCAGATGGAGATCATGCAACGCGTAATGGGTGAGATGGCCACGACCCTAGATGCGCTGAAATTGCAACCTCCAGCCGGTGCTCCCCCAGACGGGGCGCCAGTAGTTCCGCCCGCAACCCCTGCCCCCCCGGCCCGTCGGGACCTGAAAGTCACGTATGACGGGTCGGGAGACCAGTTGACCTTTTTTATGGTCCAAGTAGACATTTTTATGCGGGAACAAGGCCGAACCTTCGTTTCTGAGGAGTCCCGGGTGCAGTACGTGGCTTCCTTACTGCAAGGGGAGGCGGCTGCCTGGATGGTGTTGCAGTATGAACTCCGCTCGCCGGTGCTGCGAACCCTGGACGAGTTCATGGTAGCACTCCGAAACCGTTTTGAGGACCCGACTCTAGGTGAGCGGGCTAAAGCCTCCCTGATGCAACTGCGCCAAGGGACTAAGTCGGTGGCGCAGTATGCAAGTGAGTTCCAGTCACTGGCTAGCCGAATTCTGGACTGGAGTGAGGCTACCTTGGTACAATGTTTCAGGGAGGGTCTCAACCCAGACCTCCAACATTGGGCCTTCATGCAAGGGAACCCCCCGGATGTGGAAGGTTGGGTTCGCCATGCTGCTGACATCGAGAATCGCAAACAACTCCTGAACTTGTCCAAGCAACGGATTGGGCGAGACCCCAGGCCCCGGGGTGACCGTGGCCGGGAACTCCGGCAAGGGGGTGGCGGGGTCCTCTCGGCCGCGGAACGCCGCAAGCGGTTCGAGGCCGGCGTCTGCCTGATCTGCGGGGGAAAGGGTCACTTTGCATCGCAATGCCCCTCTCGCTCAGGCCGTCCGACCCCTCCCCGCCAAACCCAGGCCGAGCCGACGAAACCGGCCGCCGACAGCCAGCCTCGCCGCAGAAGTGGACCACTGAGCCGGCGCTCCGGCGCACCCTCCGCTCTCCACGCACGTCCCCAGGATGGGGCATCCGACTCTACGGTCCCATCGGGGTCCCGGATTACAAATACCGTCTTTGATTCGGACGGCTCCCCGGAGGCCACTACCCCGTCCCCCTCTTCCAGCGAGGAGGAAGAGTGGGAACAGCCGGCAAAAAACGCCGTCGGTCTGCTGTAGAGGGGGCTCCGCAGCAGACCGTCCCTATCGTTGTGCAAGGAGCTCCACCGATGGTAAGCGCCCAAGAGGACAATGTATTTGTGCGTGTCCATCTGTCCCTACCCAAAGGGGGCCCCCCGTTAGAGGTCCCCGCGTTGGTCGACTCGGGGTGTGCCCGCACCATGATAAATGAGGAAACTGCCAAGAAGTTGGGTGTCCGGCGCAAGCGGCTTCCGGGACCCCTCCGTTTTTCCCAAATGGACGGGAGTGACTTTAAACGGGGCCCGGTGACCCACAGAACTGCAGCCGTGATTATGTCCGTGGGGGAACATTGGGAACGGTTGTATTTCACTATCGCCCCTATTGTAACCCCTGTGGTGTTAGGGATGAACTGGTTAAGGGGGCACAATCCCTCCATTGATTGGGTTAAACGGGTGCTTTCCTTCCCCGAAAACCCCTGTGGGTTGCATGACAAGGAACGGGTACTCAGGACTCCAGCCGCCGCACTGGTAGGGTCCCCCGCCCCAGTCTCTCCTCAATTACCCTCTGAGTACTCGCAATTTACTGATGTTTTTGATGTTAGAGAGTGCGACGAACTGCCTCCCCACAGAGAAACGGACTGTGCCATCGAGATTGTAGGGGAAGGCAAACTGTCTAAGGGAAAGGTTTACCCCATGAGCCCTAGTGAAAAGACAGTGTTGCGAGACTATCTGGATGTCAATCTGGCGAGGGGTTTCATACGCCCCTCCAAGGCTCCTTATTCAGCCCCAGCTTTCTTTGTAAAGAAAAAGACGGGAGATTTAAGACTGTGTATTGACTTTCGCAGACTGAACGCAGTCACCCAGTCTAATGCTTACCCCCTCCCTCTTATTCCTGACCTTCTAGCACAATTAAAGGAGGGCCGAATCTTCACCAAACTGGACTTGGTAGAAGCCTACCACCGCATTCGCATCAAAGAAGGAGACGAACCCAAAACGGCCTTTTCCAGTTGTTTTGGGATGTTTGAGTACCTAGTCATGCCGTTCGGACTTTCGGGGGCTCCGAGTGTCTTTATGCAATTAATTAATGAGGTTTTGCATGATTTGCTGTTTCGGGGGGTGGTGGTATTTCTCGATGACATCCTTATTTACTCTGAAACCATGGAAGACCATGTGCGCCTAGTGCGAGAGGTGCTCCAGCGGCTGCGGGAGCACAAACTGTATGCTAAGGTGTCCAAATGTGAATTCCACCAACCCTCCATTACATTTCTGGGGTATGTGATCTCCCACCAAGGGTTGGAAATGGACCCCGCCAAGGTCCAGGCAGTGCGGGACTGGGAACCCCCCACTACCCGCCGCCAACTTCAGCAGTTTTTGGGGTTTGCCAATTTTTACCGGAACTTCATTCCTAACTTTGCCCAAGTTGCGCTTCCCCTCACTGCCCTGTTGCGTACCAAGGACAAGGGGGCTAGCGCCGCGCTTCCCTCAGCCCGTTTGCAATGGTCCCCCCAGTGCCAGCTAGCTTTTGAACGTTTGAAGCTACTTTTTTCATCCGAACCCGTTTTGGCTCACCCAGATTGCACCAAGCCTTTTGTGGTGCAAGTGGATGCCTCGGATGTAGCCATGGGCGGGGCCCTATTGCAGAGGGATGAGGGGGGAAGGTTGAGACCATGCGCCTACTTCTCCAAGAAGTTTTCCCAGTCTGAAATCAACTGGGCCATTTGGGAGAAGGAGGCAGCAGCGGTCAAACATGCCCTTACCATATGGCGACACTTCTTGGAAGGGGCCGAACTGCCATTCGAAGTGTGTACCGATCACAAGAATCTTGAGGCCCTCAAGGGGGCTAGAAAACTCAATGCCAAACAGGTTCGGTGGGCCCAATTTTTCGCTAAGTTCCGGTTCACTCTCAGACATGTCCCTGGCAAAGAAAATGCCCTAGCCGACGCTTTGTCACGACTTCCCCAGTATCGCAACGATTTCGATCGCCCAGTCGACTCCCTGTTCACTCCCGAGCAGCGAGGGGAAGTTCCTAGCTTAGCCGTCACCACCCGGTCCCAAGCCCGACCACCGGAGACCCCCCCTACACTCAAAGGCATCCCGGAAGCCTTCCAACAGCGACTCCGGGACGCCTCCTTGCAGGAGGAGGAGCATCATCTCCTCCCCACTGGTCTGGAACGTACCAACACTTGGTGGGTGCAAGGGGGGAAACTGTACGTCCCCTCCTCTCTTCGCAAGGAAGTATTGGGACTTGTACATGGTGCCAGGCTAGCGGGTCATTTTGGTTTCATAAAAACGCTTCACCTGGTTCGAAGACAATTCTGGTGGCCCGGTATGAGATCTGATGTAGAGTTGTATGTGCGCAGCTGCCCCACCTGCGCCACAGCCAAGAAACGGATGGGAAAACCCCCAGGGCTTCTCAAACCGCTTGAGAGCCCCTCCCGTCCCTGGGAAGTCATCGCCATGGATTTTATCACCGACCTACCTCCGAGTCGGGGAAAAACGGTTCTTTGGGTTATCACAGACCTCTTTTCCAAACAGGTTCACTTCGTTCCATGTGCAGGCCTTCCTTCAGCCCAGGGCTTAGCTAAACTGTTCATCACACACGTCCTCAGGCTACACTCGATCCCGAGGAAGGTCCTCTCCGACCGGGGGGTCCAGTTTGTTGCCAAATTCTGGCGGGCCTTCCTAAAGTTAATGGGAGTGGAAGAGCAGGGCCTTTCTTCCGCCTATCACCCCCAAACGGATGGTCAAACAGAACGAGTAAATGCGGTGGTAGAATGTTATTTGCGTTGCTATGTAAATTTCCACCAGGACGACTGGGTCGACCTGCTGCCATTTGCCGAATATGCGTATAACAATGCGCCTCATTCCTCTACCGGCTTTAGTCCCTTCCAAGTTATATACGGGACGGATTTCGGCCCTTTCGGTTCTGCCCCCGTCTCGCCAGAGCTCCAGTCTACCCCTGACCTTCAGGAGTGGATTCAGGTGGTTAAATCCACCTGGCCATGGTTGCTCAAAAATCTGGAAAGGGCAAAAAGCAAGTACAAGGAACAAGCAGACAAACACCGGTCTCCGGGATGGGAACTCAAGGTGGGGGAGCAAGTCTATCTGTCCACCAAAAACCTCCGCTCTCTTCGCCCCTGCAAAAAACTGAGCGACCGTTATGTGGGACCTTTCCCCATTACCAGAGTAATCAACGAGGTTACTGTGGAACTGGACCTCCCAAAAACTCTGAAAGGAGTCCATCCAGTCTTTCATATAAGCCTCCTCAAACCCTATGTGGCAGCCCCCCAGTTCCACCCCCCTCCCGCACACGAGATTCCTACCGTAGTAGGAGGGGACACCCATTTGGAAATATCCAAGGTTTTAGACTCCAAATGGAAGAAAGGGAAACTGTTTTACTTTGTTCGCTGGAAAAACCTTGGCTCCGCTCATGACGAATGGGTGGCCGCACCCCACATGGCGGCTCCTCGCTTAGTCCGGGAATTCCACCTTGCTTATCCCGATAAGCCTCGTCCTCTCGGGGACCCCGGGGGGGGGCCTTAAGGGGGGCAGAATGTGAGGGTCTCTGTCTTTGTGTCTCTGCTTTCCATCACCTGCTGTGTTATCAGTGAACTCGTAAAAGCAGTTCACACCTTCTGGTCTCAGGCGCCAGGCCTGATGGCCCATGTATCTTCCCCCCCCCCGCTGTTCTTCCTGCCAGTACTCCCTCAGGCCGATGCGGCCTTGGAAGTGTGATAGCCGCCCAGACTTCCTGGGATCTGTCTGATGTTTTGTATTATGCCAAGCTTGTAACTTCCCATAACAATAAGTGTGAACCCCAGTGCCCCAGTGCCCTGGAGTCAATATATTCTGTAAACCCGTATAGCCCCTCACTTGCAACTTTCTACCTGTGCCTGTCTCATCTCCTGAAGGCTTCAATAAATCGATTGTTTCTGTATCAACGTCTGAGCAACTGATTTGGAGAAGCAAACTCAGAGAGGGGGATCTCTCACAGTTATGTTGCTAGATTGCCTGCCCACAAACAATCCTCTGATACTACAGGGTTCCTTAACTGTCATTGCTAACAGCAATTGACAGACCTTTATCTATGGTCATTTATGCATGGGTACCTGGACTCACGTTTGCCCCCTGCCTGAGTCAGTTGTTTCTTGGAGTTATGCATGAGTTTTCTGTCCATTAGAAATGACCACGCTGTCAGCTCTCGCAATGTCCGGGTCTTCCCATTTCTCTGTTAACCCGACTCTTCCCTCAACCCTGAGTTCAGCCCAGCTGAAATCAATGTGCAGAAGGCAAAGCAGGGGAAACAAAATCTGGCTTTCTTTCACAGCCAGTCACAAAGCAGCGTGTAAAGAGGCGGAGATTCAAATACTTACAGCTTCAGATTGCTCCATTTGTTGTACTTAAAATGCTTTTTTATGCAGCAATTGGGTTGGGGGGGATCTTCTCTCATTGCACTGCAAAGTGAGCCAATTACAAAGCAGCATTTAAAGGGGTGGGACTTGATTTGAGTTTAGAGAATGCTGGTGCAGAGATTCCCAACTGGAAAGTATGGATCCAGCCAGCAACGAACTTCAGGTAAAACTCCCATGCATAAATTACCTATGTGCCATTTAAAAAAAATGTTGAGGTTTGTTTTTGCTTCCTAGTGACATTCAGTGGATCCTTTTTAAATCTTACCCTCTTCCCGAACATAGCCAGAATGGCATAGTGGTTAGCATGTCAGATTAGGATCTGGGAGCTTGCTGGGTAGGGTTGCTAGCTCTGAGTTCGGAAATACAGTGAGGGAAAAAGTATTTGATCCCCTGCTGAATGGGCCCATTTGCCCTCTGACAAAGAAATGACCAGTCCATAATTTTAATGGTAGGTCTATTGTAGCTGTGAGAGACAGAATAACAACAGGAAAACCCCCAGAAACCCAGAAGACAAAAGTCAGAGATTGATGTGCACTATAATGAGTGAAATAAGTATTTGATCCCTTTGCAAAAGATGACTTAGTACTTGGTGGCAAAACCCTTGTTGGCAATTACAGAGGTCAGACGTTTCTTGTAGGTGGCCACCAGGTTTGCACACATCTCAGGAGGTATTTTGTCCCACTCCTCTTTGCAGATCCTCTCCAAGTCAGTAAGATTTCGAGGCTGATGTGTAGCTACTCGAACCTTCAGCTCCCTCCACAGATTTTCGACGGGATTAAGGTCTGGAGACTGGCTAGGCCACTCCAGGACCTTAATGTGCTTCTTCTTGAGCCACTCCTTTGTTGCCTAGCCGTGTGTTTTGGGTCATTGTCATGCTGGAATACCCATCCTCGACCCATTTTCATTGCCCTGGCTGAGGGAAGAAGGTGCTCACCCAAGATGTGACGATACATGGTCCCGTCCATCGTCCCTTCGATGCGGTGAAAGTGTCCTGTCCCCTAAGCAGAAAAACACCCCCAAAGCATAATATGTCCCCCTCTATGTTTGACGGTGGGGATGGTGTTCTTGGGGTCATAGGCAGCATTCCTCTTCCTCCAAACATGGCGAGTTGAGTTGATGCCAAAGAGCTCAATTTTGGTCTCATCTGACCACAACACTTTCACGCAGTTCTCCTCTGGGTCATTCAGATGTGCATTGGCAAACTGCAGACGGGCCTGTACATGTGCTGTCTTGAGCAAGGGGACCTTGCGGTCTCTGCAAGATCTCAGTCCTTCACGGCGTAGTGTGTTACCAACTGTTTTCATGGTGACTATGGTCCCAGCTGCCCTGAGATCATTGACAAGTTCTCCCCGTGTAGTTCTGGGCTGCTTCATCATGATCATTGCAACTCCACGAGATGAGATCTTGCATGGAGCCCCAGACCGAGGGAGGTTAACAGTTAGGGTTAGGGTTGTCACCTTAGAGTCCCCTTTCTAAAGTGGCCATTTTCTCCAGATGAACTAATCTCTGCCACCTGGAGATCAGGTGTAATAGCGGGAGATCTCCAGATACCACCTGAAGGTTGGTAACCCTATTGCTGGATGGCTTTGGGTCTGTCAGTCTCTCTTATCCTAGCCTAACTCACAGGGTTGTTATTGTGAGAATAACATGGAGAAGAAGAGAATGATGTTGTAATCAACTTTAAATCCTATTGGGGAAAGGGAGTACAAATTTATCTAAAATAATCTCAAACAGGAACACCACAACCTTTTCCTTTGCAGCTGATGTGTATAATAAGAAAACCTTTTCAAAATTTGACTCTGAACACTTGACCTGATAGCCCTAGTAATCGCTTGTCAATGATAAAAATTGAACACATCCCATTACAATTTTAATGAAATCATATAATATGGCATCTATATGTTTTATTTAAAATGAGTGGCTATTAAAAAGTGGAGGCAGGATCCATGTCTCTTCTCTCCTTCTGGAAGCACACAGCCTACAGGTGTGGAGGATGGGAAGTCCACATGAAGAAAGGAGAAGGCTGGGGAAATAAAGGATTTCAAGCTCAGACAATTCTTTCCTCCTCTTTGCCTCCAGTCTACCCCGTTGTTGCCTCACACAGCTTCTGATCCACATGTCTCAGTTCTATCAGGGAATAGCAGGGACTTGCCTTGATTGACCAATCCTTTTCATTTCTAGCATTCTTCTTCTGGTCCCAGCTACATCCTCACTCCTAGCCACATGTATTTCTCATTTTTTCCTGGCAGAATCTGGATATTGTCCATCATTTTGTTAAGGAAGGTTGATCATCCCAGTTCATCTCTAGTTAGGTTTTAATAATATATTGAACATGATTACTTACACCAGAAAGATGGGGATGTACCTTAAGAATATGTATATCATTGAAAGTAGTGCTGTATGCAGTTAAAAACATATTCTTTGTTGGGAAAATGTGCCAGTACTCATATATAAGGTTGCACTGATTTCCACCAATTCCCCCTTTCCCTCTGTAGATCCCCACTAGGCTGTTCCTGAGGGTCCTCTAACCAGCAGGAATACAATTTTGGAGCGCTCAGCAGGCTGCAGCAGAAAAAGGGGTCTCACTGCTGCCCTCTCTTAAGAAAAGGGTGCTTAATTTTTCTTAGTGATGTGGCTGGATATAGGCCACTATCTGGTAATCCTAACAACAGTCCCGTACAGTAGATCACTATTGTTATTTCCAGGATGTAAATAGAGGCCTGAGAAGCTGTGGCTTACCTAACCTAAGGCTACCTGTGAGTTCAAAGCAGTGGCGAGAGTGGATCTGGGGACATTTCTGATTTTATTTCTACTCTTCTTTCCAAATGTGCACTAAACGTCTCTATTGTTGATTTGCTGCCTCCCCCCAAAATGGTTCCTGTACTGGTGAGTATCATCACACACACACACAAAAGTCCTGGATGTATCGAAAGATTGCATCTGATGGTCATATATGGATGCTCCTCTGGATTGACACCCTTTTGTTCCATAGCTAGCAACTGAAATCCAGAAGCAATTGCAGCACAGAAGCACAGACTGATGGCACAGCTGGCTGGGAAAGCATGGACTCCAACATGGGGACCTACATAAGATACATAGACTGGACTCATTTGTTAAAAGGAAGAAGAGCTGTATAGCACCTTGAAGGCTAACAGGTTTTTAGTCTAGTACATACATTCCTGGTCTAGAGCCCACTTCACCAAATGCCTGCAGTGGGTCCTCACAAGGCAGTAAGCACCTGTTATGTGCATCTGATCAAGTGGCCTCTAGTCCACCAAACCTTATGACAGAATTAAAAATGGTCAAGTCTTTAAATAATAGTTTCAGTACCTTTATTGGCATACCAAGGGCAATCAAAAAGATTAATCTAGCCACTATACATCATTTCACCTCGCCTCTTAATTACATCAACAAGAAATTTGGCTACAGATTCAATAATCTCAGAACTTCGGGAGGATAACAACAAGTTAATCTTACTATCGTTGGCTTGATTAGCATAGTTTGATAGAAAAGGATCTAAAAGGGCAGCACGAATTTCACAATAAAATGGACAGTACAAAAGAATATGGTCAATACTTTCTATCTTCCCCATAACACAGTTACTCACTCTAGCGGAGTATGGAATTTTCTTGTATCTCCCAAACAGAATGGCAGAAGGGAGAACATTAAAACAGGCTAGCATATAAGCTCTCTGAAGATGGGGAGCAGTGTATGCTCTAGCCCTGCGGCAAACCCATAAACAGATTCCAGCAGACGGCAAGTCCACGAAAGCAGTTTTATTGGTTAGAATCGACAGGTTTCAGAAGCCATATTCAAAAGGACACTAGTAAGGGGCAAAGGCAAGGTACAGGGCATATATGGAAAAGCAAAAGGAGATAACTGGTAACCCAGGCAACCCCCCTCCCAGAGGCAGGAAGGAGTACTTGGCGATTCCCACACTATGGGAATCTATGAAGACTAAACACAGGGCTTAGACTGGCCTTGGACAGAATAGCACAACAGCACCTGGAAGCAGCACTACCGCATACCATTCTCATGGCCTGCTCCTGATATTCTGCCCCCCCCAAGACCCCCCCCACCTTGGGTTTGTGAAGGTAGGCTGCATGGAATTCTTGTACTAAGCGGGGGGCGGAGACATCACAGGTGCGCACCCATTCATCCTGGGCGGGACTAAAATGTTTTCAGCGGACCAGGTACTGAAGGGTACCATAGCGAATGCGAGAATCCAGTATTTTAGCTACTTCAAAATGCTCCTCCCACCACCACCATTTCAGGCACTTCGGGTTGTAGTTCAGGATGCCATTTTTGGGAAGAAACATACGGTTTTAAAAGACTGACATGGAACACAGGATGGATTCTCCGTAGGGACTTGGGCAAGGAGAGTTCCACAGCCACTGGATTACTAATCCGGGAAATGGGGAATGGGCCCACATACTTTGCACTGAGTTTATCACACGGGCTGGTGGATCGTAGGTTCTTGGTGGACAGATAGACGAGGTCTTCCACTTTGCATTCCATACTGGAGCGATGTTTGTCAGCCTGAGCCTTGTAACGTCGTTTGGCTTGCTCTAGATTTTTAACCAGCCATGGCCAGGTAGTTTGAATAGAACATACCCATCCATCCATATCAGCTCCCCCCTCTTCCTCAGAAACATCAACATGACCAGCGGGGCCAAACTCTTTACCATGGACAACCTGGAAAGGGCTGAACCCTGTGGATTGGTGAACCGCATTATTATAAGCATATTCAGCAAAAGGCAATAGGTCTACCCAATCATCCTGATGGTAATTAACGTAAAAACGTAAATAGCATTCCAACACCGCATTCACCCGTTCAGTTTGACCATCCGTTTGGGGATGGAAGGCACTAGACAGTCCTTGTTCTACTCCGACCAACCTGAGAAAAGCCTTCCAAAATTTGGCCATGAAATTTGAACCCCTGTCCTTGACTATTTTGCACGGAAAGGAATGGAGATGGAAGACATGTGACACAAAGAGGCGGAAGGGATACCTGTGCAGGGTACAAGATGCACCTGTTTCGAAAACAAATCAGTAATCACCCAAAGAACTGTCTTTCCCCCACTAGGGGGTAGGTCCATCATGAAGTCCATTGCAATTACTTCCCATGGTTTCGAGGGAGTCTCTAACGGTTGTAAAAGTCTGAGTGGCTTGCCCTGAGATTGTTTGGCTGCTGCACATATGGGGCAGCTGCGGATGAAGGAGTCCACATCTGTCCTCATGCCCGCCCACCAAAATTGTCTCCGTAGCAAATGCAATGTCTTGAGAAATCTGAAATGTCCGGAGGTCTTGGTGCCATGAACCAAACCCAAAAACTCCCCCCCGCAACACTTTCGGAACATACAATTTAAAATCTTTGTACCTGTTTACGAATAGAGGGTGGTTCCTAACTGAGCACTGCTTGCACCTTTTCAGGATCCATAGTTAGTCCCTGGTGTGAGATAATATATCCTAGGAAAGTCAATTGCTTTTTATGGAACTCGCACTTAGACACTTTAGCATACAGCTGATTGTCTATGAGACGTTGCAACACCTCTCGAACCAAGGCAACATGCTCATCCATGGTTTTAGAGTAAATGAGAATATCATCTAAATAAACCACAACTCCTTTGAATAGTAGATCATAGAGGATCTCATTAATGAATTACATGAAGACTTCAGGGGCCCCTTTTAACCCCAAAGGCATCACCATAAATTTGAACATCCCAAAGCAACTGGAAAAGGCTGTCAGAGATTCATCTCCCTCCCGGATTCTGACTCTCTAATAAGCCTCGACTAAGTCTAATTTGGTGAAAATGTGTCCCTCCTTCAATTGTCCCAAGAGATCAGAAATGAGGGGGATGGGATAAACATTTGTTTGAGTAACAGCATTGAGTTTTTGAAAGTCAATACACAAATGCAAATCCCCTGTTTTCTTATGCACAAAGAAAGCCGGTGCCGAATAGGGCGCGGTGGAGGGTCGGATGAAACCGCAAGCCAAGTTCTTGTCTAAGAATTCGCGGAGCACCGTCCGTTCCGTAGGACTCATTGGATAAATTTTATTTTTTGGCAGTTTTCCATCCCCCACCACTTCAATAGTATAGTCCGTCCAGCGGTGGGGGGACAGACTGCATACTCCTGCACATTAAACACGTCTGTAAAGTCCTGATATTCAGGTGGCACTTGGGTCGGACTGGAGGTGTCTGAGGCTAGAGCAGGAGTTGGTTTGATTACGGTTTTAACAGCCACTTCATATCGGTGCAACTCACACAGCGGGCTATTGAACGTTAAAGTCCCAGCTTCCCAGTCTATGGTGGGACTGTGTCCTTTGAGCCAATTTGCTCCTAACACCATAGCATATCGAACATTGGGCACAATTGTAAAGTTGATTTGTTCCCAGTGGTGGCCAATTCCCATCGCCACTCCATCAGTGTGACGGTCGACTGCCCCCCCCCCCAAAAATCACTGCCATCCATTTGAGCAAATTGAACAGGTGCCGGCAAAGGGACTGATTTCACCTGGAGCGCCTTAAAGATGGTTTTGTTAATTAACGAGCAGGCACACCCAGAGTCTATTAGGGCCGTAACTTGTAATTGAGGACCTTTTCTATAATGTCGTAATATTACATCTACATATACAGTCTCTTCTACTTCACTCACCATGACAGGAGCCTCGGGTTTCACAGGAACACCTGCGGAGGTCTGCAGTATTGCTCCTTCTACCGCAGACCCAGTCTGTTTTTTGGCTGTTCGAGGGGAGACTCCAAGTTAAGGGCTGGGGAATTCCAGTGGTCACCCTCCTCTGAAGAAGCGAAGCTGCCCTCCCCAGGAGTAGTAACTGTAATCCTGGACCCCGATGGGTCCACTGGCTAAAGGTCCGTTGTCATTTCTCTGACGTGCAGAGCTGGGGGCGCTTTTCATCTTGGAGCGATGCTCCGCTCGGCTGCAGTGCCCCTTCCTCGAGCACGTCCTCTTCCGCGAGGAGTCCCCTCTGGCTGGGGAGTGGCACTTGGCAGTCCCGAACGTGACGGACACGTGGCAGCGAAGTGACCCATGGCACCACAAACGAGACAGGCTCCCCTTTGAAACCGCAACTCTCAGTCTTGCGGAGGTTGAGCCGGCCTCCATGGGGCCTGAGGAGTGGCAGGTTTGGGAGGGTTTCTCTGGCTTCCCCCCTCCATGGCTTGCCGTCGGACGAGGGAAATAAACTGGCGGCGGCTTTCCACTTCCTCCGCCAGCAAAATCCATTTCTCCAAGGTGGCTGGGTCTCGCTGCATGTATGCCCAGTTTAGAATCTCAGGATGCAACGCTGCTCGGAAATAATGCACCCTGGCAGCTTCTGTCCAATCCACTATTTTATTAGCGAGTCTTTGGAACTCATCCGCAAACTCTCGGATTGAGGGGGATCCTTGACGGAGCTGTAGGAGGGCCGCTTTGGCCTTCTCCCCTTGAAACGGATCCTTGAAACGTCTCCTTAACGCTCGCATGAATTCATTAAGCGACCGTATGGAGCGGGTCCGGGTATCAAACTGGAGGACCATCCATTCTGCAGCCTTTCCAGCCAAAAGTGAGGAAACGAACCTTACTCGGCTGTCTTCTGTGGGAAAGGTATGCCCCTGTTCTCTCATGTAACTGTCCACTTGGTGTAGAAAACAGGGCAACGCGTCCACGGAGCCATCAAATGTTACTCGCAAACAGGGTTGCTTCCACTGCACAACCGGGACCACAAGGGGTGGTGCCAGTGGTTGACCAGGGGCTGGCTGCCCGGGAGCCGGTTGTACCAGAGCCGGCTGCCCCGGAGGCGGTTGCACCGGGGCCGGCTGTCCCAGAGGCGGTTGTACCGGAGGTTGCCCTGGAGCCGGCTGTAGCGGAGGCTGCTGGCCTGGGGGTTGTTGGCCTGGGATCAGTGCCTGCGCAGGCGCCGCTTGAGCCCACTGTAGGTGACCATACTCATTCATCAACAAGTCTATTTGGTCCTGCATACGGCCATACGATCCAACAGCTCTTGGTTTTGAAATCTCAAGGCATGGATCTCCTCCTCAGCCCCTCCAGTCCGTCGGGCTTGGCTGACTCGTTAGTTTGTATTCCAGTTGCCCTCCTCTGCATACAAGTCCACCTCCTCCAAATATTCTTGCACATCAGGAGCAAAGGTGAGCCGTTGCCAGCGCGCTACCACCCAGGGCAGGCCAGGTTCCAGGGAGCCCAGAGAGAATGAGGGGAAAGACCAGTCCAGTCCCCCGCTAACTTTCGACTGTGCTCCAGTCCCTGCTGTCACTCGCGCCCGAGCGGCAGTCGCATCTACCAACAGTTGCTCTTCCGTCCACCTCTGATCAGCAAGGGCTCGGTCCGTCTTGATGACTGTGGCGGCCGTCACAATTGGTTCGGCCGCTTGTTCCAAGAGCATTAGGATCTCCTTGTGTTGGCCCAACAGCAGTTGGACCTGTTGAGCAAGATCCGCAGAGGAAGGACCGAACTCAGGTTTTAGTACTTTCTCAACATCAGCCGCTGTTGCCATAGTTGGCGGTAAGTCCATGAGGACCCGGACTGTCCTGGCGGCAGCGCTCTGTGCTTTCCAGCGGCATAGGGTGGGATCCGGAACAGTTTGCGGAATGTCTCCCTCCCGAGCCCCCGCCATTGGGAAACAGAACTCGAGCCCCTGGATTGGGGCCGCCGACTCCTGTTGTGCCCCGCGGAGCGTAAGCTCAGCCAATAACTGAGTTAGCAGAGCAAAGTCCTCTTGCGCTAACCGGGACTCCTCCAGCAAAGTATCCAGTCCCAAAAGGTTGTTGTGGGCATGTAGATCAGTGTCCTGAGTCCTCCAGGGGGTCACCACTGCCAGGCGACGCCACTGATCAATCACAAGCCCAACCAGCCGGGTGGACTCCGCGTATGTCCGCTGTGCCTCCTCCAAGACGACACACAGAAAGTCGGGGTCCTCGGGGAGCTCATCCTGTGTCCCAAACCGAGGAGACGAGTGTCTAGGCGAACCCTCCAGGGCTCCAGCCAAGGTCAGCAAGTAAGGATAGGACTAGTGTCCTAATGTAAGCTCTAGCCCTGCGGCAAACCCATAAACAGATTTCAGCAGACGGCAAGTCCACAAAAGCAGTTTTATTCGTTAGAATCGACAGGTTTCAGAAGCCATATTCAAAAGGACACTAGTAAGGGGCAAAGGCAAGGTACATGGCATATATGGAAAAGCAAAAGGAGATAACTGGTAACTAGGCAACCCCCCTCCCAGAGGCAGGAAGGAGTACTTGGCAATTCCCACACTATGGGAATCTATGAAGACTAAACATGGGGCATAGACTGGCCTTGGACAGAATAGCACAACAGCACCTGGAAGCAGCACAATCGCACTACTGCATACCATCCTCATGGCCTGCTCCTGACAAGCAGTAAGACAGGAGAAGTACTCTGGGAGAGAGTTTAATAACCCCCAACGTAGTGGTGAACATCTACCAGAGGCTAAACTTCTGAATTCTTGCATCTCAACATCGATGATCCTTTGCTTAATCAAGGCGTATGCAGCTCTCTCAGAGAGAAGCACCATATCCTCAACAGGCAGCCCCAATGCTGTAATTTCCCCCCCTCAATATAAGTTTAAATAATAAACAACTCCTGTTTATTTTGCCTGCCACAGACTGAACAGTTACCTTGCAGGGACTGTTAACAGAAAAATTCAAAATGGTTCTCCTTGCCTCAGAGCAGCTAAGAGTCACAAATATCCCCTTTGTGCCCTCCCCCACCCCATTCAGAACAACACACATGAGGTTTGATTAGAAAAGGCATGTCTGCTACATTTCCCACAAGCCCCTTTGTCTGGCTCTCCAGTCTCCCAAGACAACCCAGGCCCCAGAATTTGGTAGCCCTCATTTCCCCATCTTGGTGGCCTTGCCTTGTCCAGATCAGGTCAAAGATGCTATTTTCCACTTACAGGTGGCCACAAGCTGGTAAAAATTTGAGGTTATTTTGAGGTTTAGTCTTCCATAAAAAAGAACTTTGTTCAACAAGATGGATAGCTTGTTTGTTCCATAATGTCCCACTGAGCTGACAGCAGCTCAACATGCAACTTTAAGCTTCATTTGTTTTTTGTTTTATGCATGCTTGCTGGCAAAAGCTCAATTCTACCATGCCCGTTTTCCCTCACTTACTACATATTGTGTTTGTGTCTGTCTCCTCTGGCATGCTCACATGCTGTAAACTTCCTCATTGCTTCTGAGGCATAGCTTTATTCATACCAAGTTGACCATCTGCCCTCAGCCTTCAATACAGAGGTGTATTGCAAGAGGGTTGGGATACGTTTGGTGTCCATCAGCCTTTTGCGTAGTGATGCCTTTCAGAACTAAACTTTTAAAAATAAACGAATGAATGAACAAGTAAAACCCCTCCCCCACATTTCCTGACTCTGAACAAAGCACATTTGCTTGAATCTGCAGAGTGCTCCCACTTGCAAGGGAAATCATTCTTATACCAAACTTTGATGTATTGAAAAGAAAGAAAAAGGGTGAAAAAAGACCAGCAACAACTGTGGTGTAATCCTCTAGGGAAGATCATGAGTAAGATTCTTAAGGCTAATCGTTCCATATGTCCTCACTAGCAAATTCAGTACAGCTTAATTACAACCATTCCTGTTGAGCTCTGAAGTCCTGGAAAACATTCACTACGGAAAAAAAGAAAGGCCTGTTATATTGACAGTGGTTGTCTTCACTGGATGGTAGTTCGGGGTTCTCTGTCAAGTGCTCCACCCTTTGTCTATGAAAGCTCCTGCCACAACAAACTAGTCAGTCTCCAAGGTGCCACAGCACTTGTGTTCTCACTGCAGCAAAGGTAGTGCCAGTTTTTGCAGTCAGCTGAAAACAGCAGTTTTTGTCTGCAGCAGCACAAAGACAAGTTTGCCTGAGATAGAGGCAGGAAAACAGCTTCCAAGAGTCTCAGTGGGGTGAATTCAGTGAGGTCTATATAAATAGCCGACTTGGGAAGGGGTTAAAATTAAGCTTTTCAGAGTTTTCCTCCAAAAGTTAAATTGAGAAGGGAATAAGAGAATAGACTAATCAGACCATTAGGCATTTTTATGCAAGGATTTCCAGTACCCTATCGTTGAGAGAGAGAGATGTTTTGTGGCAGCATATTCTCTGTTCTTCATAATAAAAATCCCAAAAGCAAAAACAGATGATGGAGGCATCGTTGCTGAGATACTACAAATAAGTAAACAAGCTTTGTGCTGTTAATGAGGACAGGGCTGGAAGGGCCTGGCTAAGTGGCGTCTCTTTAGTGTTCAAAGCCGGGGCCTGCAAAAAAGGAGGAAAAGGGCAGGAGAGAGTTTTCCTCTTTCCTGCTCAAGCTTAATTGTCTGGAAAGATCAGCTCCTCCAAAAAGAGTCCAGTTAACCATGGAGGAGGTGTATTGCCTATGAAGGTTCCTATGGTTGTCACCATAACAAAATCTGAAAACCATAAATTTTATGGGGTGTGGTATTATGTTCCCATACATACAGTCTGCTATTAGAAGCTTCCAACAACATAAGTAATTGAATGAAAGGAGTGTGTTTGTGTGTGTGCGTGGGGGGTGGTCTAGTTCCTTCCAACATCAATAAATATGTCTCAGCATTATGAATGTACTGTGCCCATTCTTTTCTTGGGATGAAGTCCTTTATCCCAAGAATAAAAGACAAAAATCCCAAGAATAAAAGACAAATATAGAAATGTTTTAGGAGAGGGCCTATCTGTGTTAATCCATCCAGGAATCCTTTTCTGTCTGCTACTTGTCAAGCAAAACAGAAATCAAGTGGCACCTTAAGACAAACCAAGTCTATTCCAGCGAAAGCTTTCATGGGTCACACCTCACTTCTTCTGATGTTTTTTGTTTTGTTTTGTTGTCAAGTCGCAACTGATTTATGGAAACCCTGTAGGGGTTTCAAGGCAAGAGATATTCAGAGGTGGTTTGCCTTTGCCTGCTTCTGCATACCAACCCTGGTGTTCCTTGGCGGTCTACCATCTAAATACTAACCAGGACCAACCCTATTTAGCTTCCAAGATCTGATGAGATCAGGTTATCCTGTGCCTTCAGATGTAAATTTCACATTTAAAACAAAATTTACAGGGAAAAGGAGGAGGGAGGAGTTGTGGTAGAGAAAGGCCTGTTGTAAAACATTCAGATGTGAGTTCCTGTATAAGGTACTGGAATGGATGTGGTTGTTACTCTTAGGTTGAAAATGCCTTGCTGTTTTGTCTTGCGATTCTCCCTTAAATATAGTGAATCTGTAACGTGAATTGTATAGTGAATTGTAACGCACGGTCGTCTCCTGCCTGTGGGTCCAACCCACTTCCATTGCAAGACTTCCCCTGGTTTTCCAGTCCCAGTTTTGTCCCAAAAGTAAATAATCATGGAAATTGCAAGTGCTTGCTGGTGCATATAGAGCAGCAGTCGACTCCCCTTCCTTCCAACACTCCCCCATTCCACTTTCCCCTCCCACTCCTCCCATTTCCCTCTCAGGGAAACTCTGGAACATGTCCACCATTACCTGGAATGCCCGTACATCTCCCGAGTGCTCCTTCATTCTTAATATTTTTTTAAAGAAAAGTTTTATTGATGGTATGTTGGTATACCAACGAATTGGATTGGTGAGTGGATGGTGCTTTAGTTTTTGAGACAACACAGCAGTAACAATAAACACGGAAGTGGAGCAGTGTGGCTGGGAGCTTTGCCATTACTCCCCTATACACTGTCTCTCACACACACACCCCTCTGCTGCAGCAGCCACTGCTGCGAAGGGGCACGCAATGCGGGTAGGAACGAGAGTAGGGTTTCCCCCCTCCCCACCAAGAATGAAGAGGCAGCCCTCCTCCAAGGTCTGCAGGAAGCCTCCTCCCTGTCATCGGAGCTCTTTCACTGCCCAGGGGAACCAGCATCCACCTGCCTCGCTGTATTTATTTTGCAAAGGAAGAGAGTAAAGGCAGATCTGAGAGGAGGGGGGGAGGTCTATAACCGAGGAAGTTTGATGCTGATATGATGGTATACCGGCATGCCGGTATTTTAAAAAAGTTTTTTTTAAAACCTCAACTTTAGGTCAATCCTTAACCAGCATCAGTCAATCACACAGCAGTACGAAAGTGATGACCACTCCCTTACTATCCCATGGCGCTGCACATAGGAACATTCCTCTCTGATCTTTTGCAGGATTGATGCAGGGTGGAGTTCACCATGCATTCAGTTTTTTTACCTCGGGATAGAAAAGTGTGAGACATGAGAAGGACAAACAAATGAAACAAAATGTTTCAAATGTTTCAAACAAATGTTCAAAATGAAACAAAGAAAATGAAACAAAGAAAGCTCCCCTTCAGGGCAATTTACGATTTGAACTTCTGTGGGCTGGGCAGTGGGCACTGGTCTCTGATGAAGACTTCTGGCTTTCTTTGTCTTCATCAGAGACCAGTGCAGTGGGCACTGGTCTCTGATGAAGACTTCTGGCTTTCTAATCCCTGCTGTGGCCTGGAGTTGGCACAGGCCAGAGTTAGGCCTGGCCTGTGGTCTCTTCTTGTGATTTAAAAGTTGCAGTGTGTGGATTTGTTGTGTTCTGTGTCTGTGGGTTGGCTGGGCAATGGGCACTGGTCTCTGAAGAAGACTTCTAGCTTTCTAATCCCTCCTGTAGCCTGGAGTTGGCATAGGCCAGAGTTAGGCCTGGCCTGAGGTCTCTCCTTGTGATTTAAAAGTTGCAGTGTGTTCAAACTCCAGAGAGATCTGTTTGCCTCGCCTTTTTTCAGCTCGTTGGAAGGCAGTTTCTCAATAGCTAGTTGCAGAGGGTAAGCTGGAGACATATACAAATGCAAAATAGGCAATCTCCTTGCAGTTCATATGCAGACTGAGCCAGCTTCAAGCACACAGGAAAATGTCCTTTTAAAATCCAAGCCTCTTGCATGGGATGAAACCGGCTTCTATTCATTCCAAAGGGTGGATGGGGGAACCCCTTCCAGACCCCATAACTCCGGAACCCCTGACCCAATTTTTACCAAACTTTGGGTTCTTGCAAGGAGGGTCCCTCCAAGCTACCCTGAAATTTGGGATCTCTGGCCCAAAAGATGCCCCCCCAGAGCCACAGAAAGCCGCAAATGGGTTTAAATGGCTTTAAATGGCCAAATTTTTCAGGAATCCCGAATTTAAACCCAAATTGCTACCTACACCGATATAGGGGAATTCGGGGTTCCCTGAAAAAAGGCCATTTAACCCCAATTCTGAACTAAAATGAATTTTTTAAAATTCAACAGCCCTAATGTAGTCTTCAATCTCTCGATGAGTTCTAGTTCAGCACATTCACATAGGATTCTTCCTTTGAGGTATTTTTGCAGGAGAACCATAACTTTGAGATCTGCCGCGTTATATCCAGGAAGACTGAAATGTTCTCCCACTGGTTTATGAATGTTGTGATTTTTAAATGTCACATTTGTTCCATGTATTCTGTCACATAGGGACTGACCCATTTGTTCAATGTAAATAGTAGAAGGTCATTGTAGGCACATGATGGTATGTATTAAACCGGATTATGACGAAGCAGATGAGCCAAAAATGGTGTAGCTGATGTTAACAGGTCTTTTGAAATAGGTTTTTTGAAATTTCTACTTTACTCAGCATGTATAATGGCACACAGACTCTTAGCCTGTGCACTGACAATCACTCAGCCAATGATCATATACACTATTTAGTTGTTTTTATCCTTAAACAATCAGTGAAGTACTAGGCTGAATTTTTAAAACCTGTCCAAAATTATAAACAATGAAATGTAATGCTTGCATACAACTTTACTTAATTATTTGGTACTTCACATACTTCATCTCAATTATCCTTACAATAATAGGTCAATACATTTAATGCCTGTATTGTAAGTGAAGGGGTGAGGCTGGGAGACAGAAGTTTGACCAGCGTAATAAATTGATATCTGAGCTGAGAGTTGGGTAAATGTGGGTTTCAAGGTGACATTTCTGGATCTGAACTACATCATTGTATTAAAAGTGTGTAGCAAAGATATCTGAAGTAGAGATGTCTGCTGAGTTCAGATAGTTGGTACAAGCCAGGAGTGGGGAGTTATTGGGGGTATTAACATAGAGTACAAGGATGATGATGGTGGTGAAGACAACGATGGAGATCTGTGTTACATTATCAAGTATATTGTTACTATATCTTAGATAACTGAAGATTTCAGGACTGAAAAGAACTGATCAGTTCAAAGAGACCTTCATAGCAATAGGTGATTGATGGACTAATAAGCCAAGCAGTTAAATATGGCAGCCCAGGCTTCTGCAGATGTTAGTCTACATAAACATTGATAGAAGGAGATTGGATCACACCTGCTGAACATCCTGACTAGGGGTATGCAAACAAAAATTGGGAAAATTCAGATCCAGGTATATTGGAGCCAAACATTTTCAGGATTCCTGAAAATCCCTGAATTTCCATACTGGTATGTTTGTTTGAAATTTTCAGGTGTTGGTTTTCAATAGAGGATGGATGGGGGCACCATAAAATTTGACTCCCTGGCCCAATCTTTACCAAACTTGGGGGTTCTTCTAAGGAGAATCACCAGCAGCTATGCTGAAAATTTGGCACCTCTAACATGAAAACAGCCTCCCCCCAGAGCCCTGGAAAGATTTCCCATAGGCTATAATGAAGCCGATTTAAACTTTAAAGCCCTGCAACCCAGTAGAAATGTGTTGATCGAGGTGGGTTTTTCCCCTTTTTAAAGGGATCTCTTCCCTTTCCACTGCTGTGGCTGGGGATCCCGAAAAAGCCAGTGGGGGGGGGGGGCTTTTTCAGGATTGGGACTGCCAGCTGCAGCTTAAACTGCCATTTTTTTCAGTTCGGTTTTACCAAATGCACACCTCTACTCCTGACATTCACATATTCAGCTGTACATGTGTGGTGATGGATATATGCAATTGTACTGAACAGCCTTTGTCTGTACAGATGAACATTTTACAGTGGAGCTAGTAGATGCAATTCCATTCTTCTCTGTAGTGAATGTCTAAACATCTGAAAAGGACTACAGTCATAGCCAATTTCTTTTCGTGCAGTACCATACTCATGCAGTTAGTTTTTCAGGTTGGTAGATATTTGTGAAAGAAAATCTGGAAAGTTGCTATTTCAGAGGAAACACTTGAAATCTCACTATTGAATCCCATTAACATAATAAAAATGATAATAATTATTCAGTGGCATCCAGCTCTATCAGAGTGAGTGGTGAAGCCCAACTAGTCCAACCATGAAACTAAACAGTGGCCAATCACAGTGGAATCTCACAAGCAGAGCATGAAGCCCAGAGCTTCCCCATGTTGTTGCCTCCCCACAAATAGTTATTCATAGGCATACTGTTTCTGAACACTGAGGTGCCTTTCACATATTCTTGTGGATTATGTTTGTTATTGCATCATATCTGTTATTGTAATTATAGTAGTACAGGAGTATGATAAACTTTTCTTGTAATATAGATGCTGCACTTTAAGACATTCATTGGCCATAGTGCTGTTTTTGTTTTCCAATTACATTGTCCAGAACGAGTTCTTTATTTTGTTAACCTCCAGATGGTGGCTGGGATTACAATGTATCTCCAGGCAATAGAGATCAGTTCACGTGGAGAAAATGGATGCTTTGTTGGTTTTTTAAATGTTTTTTCCCAAAACAAATATTACAAAACATACTAAAATACTGTAAGCTCTAGCCCTGCGGAAAACCCATAAACAGATTTCAGCAGACGGCAAATCCATGAAAGCAGTTTTATTGGTTAGAATCGAGAGGTTTCAGAAGCCATATTCAAAAGGACACTAGTAAGGGTCAAAGGCAAGGCACATAGCATATATGGGAGAGCAAAAGGAGATAACCGGTTACCCAGGAAACCCACCCTCCAACAGGCAGGAAGGAGCACTCGGCGAATCCCACAGTATGGGAATCTATGAAGACTAAACATGGGGCTTAGACTGGCCTTGGACAGAATAGCACAACAGCACCTGGAAGCAGCACAACAGCACTACCACATACCATTCTCATGGCCTGCTCCTGACATTCTGCCCCCCTAAAGACGCCCCTTCACCCTCCCAGTGTGGGTTTGTGAGAGTAGGCGGCATGGAATTCTTGTACCAAGCGGGGGGCGGAGACATCACAGGCACGCACCCATTCATCCTGGGTGGGACTAAATGTTTCCAGCGGACCAGGTACTGAAGGGTACAATAGCGAATGCGAGAATCCAGTATTTTAGCTACTTCAAAATGTTCCTTCCCCCACATTTCAGGCACTTCGGGTTGTGGCTCAGGATGCCATTTTTGGGAAGGAATGTATGGTTTTAAAAGACTGACATGGAACACAGGATGGATTCTCCGTAGAGACTTGGGCAAGGAGAGTTCTACAGTCACTGGATTGATAATCCGGGAAATGGGGAACGGACCCACATACTTGGCACTGAGTTTATCACACGGGCGGGTGGATCATAGGTTCTTGGTGGACAGATAGACGAGATTCCCCACCTTGCATTCTTTACTGGGTGAGCGATGTTTGTCAGCCTGAGCCTTGTACTTTCGTTTCGCTCGCTCCAGATTTTTAACCAACCATGGCTTAAGACATTCATTGGCCATAGTGCTGTTTTTGTTTTCCAATTACATTGTCCAGAACGAGTTCTTTATTTTGTTAACCTCCAGATGGTGGCTGGGATTACATCAGCTCCCCCTTCCTCCTCAGAAACATCAACATGACCAGCGGGGCCAAACTCTTGACCATGGACCACCTGGAAAGGGCTGAACCCTGTGGATTGGTGAACCACATTATTATAAGCATATTCAGCAAAGGGCAACAGGTCTACCCAATCATCTTGATGGTAATTAACATAACAGCATAAATAGCATTCCAACACCGCATTCACACGTTCAGTTTGACCATCCGTTTGGAGATGGAAGGCACTAGACAGTCCTTGTTCTACTCTGACCAACTTGAGAAAAGCTTTCCAAAATTTGGCCATGAAATTTGAACCCCTGTCCGTCACTATCTTGCAATGAAAGGAATGGAGATGGAAGACATGTGACACAAAGAGGCGGGCCAATTTTGGGGCGGAAGGGATACCTGCGCAGGATACAAGATGCACATGTTTTGAAAACAGATCAGTAATCACACAAAGAACTGTCTTTCCACCACTAGGGGGTAGGTCCATCATAAGGTCCATTGCAATCACTTCCCATGGTTTTGAGGGAGTCTCTAACGGTTGCAAAAGTCCCAGCGGTTTGCCCTGAGATCGTTTGGCTGCTGTACATATGGGGCAGCTGTGGGTGAAGGTGTCCACATCTGACCGCATGCCCACCCACCAAAATTGTCTCCGTAGCAAATGCAATGTCTTGAGAAATCTGAAATGTCCAGCAGTCTTGGCGCCATGAACCAAACCCAAAACCTCCCCCTGCAACACTTCCGGAACATACAATTTTGAATATTTGTACCAAAATTCCCCGCGTTTAATTAGAGTAGCTGGAAGGGCCTGCGAGGAAAGTTCCACTTGATAATTGCAAAGAAGAGTCTCCTTAAAGGAATCAGTCAGTCCTTCCACCCCCTCTGGTGTTGTGCCGGCAGGCAGCTTGACCGGGGACAGAGATGACACAGGTGCAGGGAGTGACTGAACGGTGCACTCAGGCCCCGCACCTCGGGAACTGTGGCTGTCAGTCACTCAGGGGGAGGAGGAAGCAAGGCGGGTGGCGCTGCCAGCTCATCCGGGCGTGGGGCTTCCCCTCCAACCGAAAGTGGCGGCGGTGGGGATCGGGTCTGAGAACGGGTTTTTACGGCTAAGGTGGGCAATAGACCTCGTTCGGCAGGGGTGAAGAGCAACTCTGTGGGCCGATCAACCTTGGTGGGATATTGGGGAAGTCTGGATAAAGCGTCAGCCAGAAGGATTTGCTTCCCTGGTACATATTTTAGGACGAATCAAAATTGGGCAAAGAAGTCCGCCCAGCGCACGTGCTTCGCGGACAGCTTGCGAGCCCCCGTTAGGGCCTCTAGGTTTTTGTGATTGGCCACACTTCAAAAGGCACCTTGGAACCCTCTAAAAACTGCCTCCACACTGTCAGAGCATGCTTTACCGCGGTGGCTTTTCCCAAACGGCCCAATTGAGTTCGGATTGAGTGAACTTTTTAGAAAAATAAGTGCACAGATGCAAGTGCCCATCCTCCCCCACTGCAGGAGCGCACCTCCCATCACTACGTCGTAAGCGTCTACGTGCACTACAAATGGCTGATTGCAGTCCGGGTGCTGCAAAACAGGTTCGGATGTAAAAAGCTGCTTAAGACTATCGAAGGCGGCTTGACGCTGGGGGGTCCACTCCACCCGAGCGTTGGGTAAGGTGGCTGTATTCCCCTTTCCCTTAGTTTTAAGGAGGTTCGTGATGGGTAGCGCGATCTGAGCAAAATGTGGGAGGAACGCCCTGTAAAAATTCACGAACCAGAGAAATCTTTGGACCTGTTTACGAATAGAGGGTGGTTCCCAACTGAGCACCACTTGCACTTTTTCAGGATCCATAGTCAGTCCCTGGTGCGAGATAATATATCCTAGGAAAGTCAATTGCTTTTTATGGAACTTGCACTTAGACACTTTAGCATACAGCTGATTGTCTATGAGACGTTGCAACACCTCTTGAACCAAGGCAACATGCTCATCCACGGTTTTAGAGTAAATGAGAATATCATCTAAATAGACCACCACTCCTTTGAACAGTAGATCATGGAGGATCTCATTAATGAGTTGCATGAAGACCCCCGGGGCCCCCTTTAATCCAAAAGTCATCGCCATAAATTCGAACATCCCAAAGCAACTGGAAAAGGCTGTCAAAGATTCATCCCCCTCCCGGATTCTGACTCTGTAATAAGCCTCGACTAAGTCCAATTTGGTGAAAATGTGTCCCTCCTTCAACTGTCCCAAGAGATCAGAAATGAGGGGGATGGGATAAGCATTCGTTTGAGTAACAGCATTGAGTTTTTGAAAGTCAATACACAAATGCAAATCTCCTGTTTTCTTACGCACAAAGAAAGCAGGTGCCGAATAGGGCACGGTGGAGGGTCGGATGAAACCGCGAGCCAAGTTCTTGTCTAAGAATTCGCGGAGCACCGTCTGTTCCGTAGGACTCATTGGGTAGATCTTACTCTTTGGCAGTTTTCTATTCCCACCACTTCGATAGCACAGTCCGTCCGGCGGTGGGGGGGTAACACATCACACTCCTGCACATTAAACACATCTGCAAAGTCCTGATATTCGGGCGGCACTTGGGTCGGACTGGAGGTGTCCGAGGCCAGGGCAGGATTTGGTTTGATTACGGTTTTAACGGCCACTTCATATTGGTGTAACTCACACAGCGGGCTATTGAACGTTAAAGTCTCAGCTTCCCAGTCTATGGTGGGACTGTGTCCTTTGAGCCAGTTTGCTCCTAACACCACAGCATATCGAACACTGGGCACAATTGTAAAGTTGATTTGTTCCCAATGGTGGCCAATTCCCATTGCCACTCTGTCAGTGCGACGGTCGACTGCCCCCCCCCAAATCACTGCCATCCATTTGAGCAAATTGAACAGGTGCCGGCAAAGGGACTGATTTCACCTGGAGCGCCTTAAAGGTGGTTTCGTTAATTAACGAGTGGGCATATCCAGAGTCTATTAAGGCCTTAACTTGTAATTGAGGACCTTTTCTATAATGTCGTAATATCACATCTACATACACAGTCTCTTCTACTTCACTCACCATGACAGGAACCTCGGGTTTTGCAGGAACACCTGCGGAGGTCTGCGGTATCGCTCCTTCTACCCCAGACCCAGTCTGTTTTTTTGGATGTTCGAGGGGAGACTCCAAGTTAAGGGCTGGGGAGTTCCAGTGGTCACCTTCTCCTGAAGAAGTGGAGCTGCCCTCCCCAGGAGTAGTAACTGTAATCCTGGACCCTGACGGGTCTGATGGCGAAAGGTCCGTTGTCACTTCTCCGGCGAGCAGAGCTGGGGGCGCTTTTCGTCTTAGAGCGATGCTCTGCTCGGCTGCGGTGCCTCTCCCCCAAGCGCATCCTCTTCCGCGAGGAGCCCCCTCTGACTGGGGAGTGGGACTCGGCAGTCCCGAACATGATGGACAAGTGGCAGCGAAGTGACCCATGGCACCGCAAATGAGACAGGCTCCCCTTTGAAACCGCAACGCTCAGTCTTGCGGAGGCAGAGCCGGCCTCCGCGGGGCCTGAGAAGCGGCAGGTTTGGGAGGGTTTCTCTGGCTTCCCCCTCCCTGGCCTGCCATCGGGCAAGGGAAATAAACTTTCCACTTCCTCTGCCAGTAAAATCCCCTCTTCCAAGGTAGCTGGGTCTCACTGCATGTATGCCCAGTTTAGAATCTCAGGATGCAACGCTGCTCCGAAGTAATGCACCCAGGTAGCTTCAGTCCAATCCACTATTTTATTAGCGAGTCTTTGGAACTCATCTGCAAACTCTCGGACTGAGGAGAATCCTTGACGGAGCTGTAGGAGGGCCGCTTTGGCCTTCTCCCCTTGAAATGGATCCTCAAAACGTCTTCTCAACGCTCGCATGAATTCATTAAGCGACCGTATGTAGCGGGCCCGGGTATCAAACTGGAGGACCATCCATTCTGCAGCCTTTCCAGTCAAAAGTGAGGAAACGAATCTTACTCGGCTGTCTTCTGAGGGAAAGGAATGCCCTTGTTCTCTCATGTAACTGTCCACTTGGTGTAGGAAACAGGGCAAAGTGACCGCGGAGCCATCAAATGTCACTCGCAAATGGGGTTGTTTCCACTGCACGACCGGGACCACAGGCTAGACCGGTCCCACTGGTGGTTGTGCCGATGGTTGACCAGGGGCCAGCTGCCCAGGAGCCGGTTGTTCCGGGGCCGGCTGCCCCGGAGGCGGTTGCGCTGGAGGTTGCCCTGGAGCCGGCTGCGCCGGAGCAGGCTGCATCAGAGGCTGCTGGCCCGGCGGTTATTGGCCTGGGACCGGTGCCTGCACAGGCACCCCTTGAGCTTGCTGTAGGCGACCGTACTCACACATCAACACGTCCATTTGGTCCTGCATACAGGCCATACGATCCAACAGCTCTCGGTTTTGAAACTTCAAGGCATGGATCTCCTCCTCAGCCCCCCAGTCCGTCGGGCTTGGCTGACTTGGTAGTTCGTATTCCAGTCGCCCTCCTCTGCAAATCAGGAGCAAAGGTGAGCCGTTGCCTGCGCGCCACTTCCCGGGGCAGGCCAGGTTCTGGGGAGCCCAAAGAAAATGAGGGGAAAGACCAGTACAGTTCCCTGCTAACTATCGACCGCACTCCAGTTCCTGCCGTCGCCCGCGCCCGAGCGGCGGCCGCATCCGCCAACAGTTGCTCCTCCGCCCGCCTCCGGTCAGCGAGCGCTCGGTCCGCCTTGAGTTTGGCGGCAGCCGTCACAATTGGTTTGGCCGCTTGCTCCAAGAGCATTTGGATTTCCTTGTGCTGGCACAACAGCGGTTGGACCTGTTGAGCCAGATCCGCAGAGGCAGGACCAAATTCAGGAGTTAGTATCTTCTCAACGTCGGCTGCCGTTGCCATGGTCGGAGTGAAATCCACAAGAATTAGGACTGTCCTGGCGGCAGCGTTCTGTGCTTCCCGGTGGCATAGGGTGGGATCCGGAACAGTTTGCGGAACATCTCCCCCCTGAGCCCCCACCATTGGGAAACAGAACTCAGGCCCCTGAATTGGGGCCGCCAACTCCTGTTGCGTCCCATGGAGCGCAAGCTCAGCCAACAACTGAGTTAGGAGAGCAAAGTCCTCTTGCACCAACCAGGCCTCCTCCAGCAAAGTATCTAGCCCCAAAAGGTCGTTGTGGGCACGTAGATTAGCGTCCTGAGTCCTCCAGGGGGTCGCCGCTGCCAGGCGACGCCACTGATCAATCACCAGCCCAACCAGCTGGGTGGACTCCGCGTAAGTCCGCTGCGCCTCCTCCAAGATGGCACGCAGAAAGTCGGGGTCCTCAGGGAGCTCTTCCTGCGCCCCAAACCGAGGAGGCGAGTGTCTAGCCAAACCCTCCAGGGCTCCAGCCAAGGTCAGCAAGTAAGGATAGGACTAGTGTCCTAATGAAAGCTCTAGCCCTGCGGCAAACCCATAAACAGATTTCAGCAGAAGGCAAATCCACGAAAGCAGTTTTATTAGCCATAGTTGCATATTCTGCTACTTTATTTGTCCATTCAGTTACATCTGGTTTCTACTTTCTTGCATATTCCACTCTTGTCGCTTTCACCATATACTTTAGAAGGTGGGTTCTATGGCGTAATATCCCACTGAAGTCCCTCCCCTTCTCAAACCCTAGTCTCCTCAGGCTCAACCCCCAAAATCTCCAGGATTTCCCAACCTGGAGCTGGCAACTTTATCCAGGCCTTGCCTAGAGTTTGTTAATCCTAGGGGAGCCCTGGAGTGCATTGATTGACTCCAGGGTTCCTGCTGTTTGCACCACAAGCTTCCATTGGGGTTGTGGTATTGCCGAATCTTTCCTTCCTGACTTCTGATACTCTGCCTATGGGGAGTTGATTTCTTGTCAGGGGGCCATGCCCACATTGGTGGCCAATGATTGGCTTCACCTGTGTCTGCCATTCACAGAGTTGTCAGAGAGGCACCTTTTCCTGACTGGTGGGATGTAGGGTTGTGTATATCGATATACCCGAACAGAAAATAAACCCGAAATTAGCCATTTTGGCAAAAGTCAGGTTTGGGTCAAGTGAATATCAAAATATGGGAATCTGCCCGAAGCCGAATAGGCAATTCCTGAAAAAGCTGAATAGATATTCAGCTTTTCGGGTTTCAGCTATTCGCCTTCTGCAGAGTCTCCATTTTGTGGACCTTGTTGTGTTTAAAGGAGAGCTATCTCCTTTCTTCATATTCCTGCCCTCTGGCTGGTTTCCAGGGCAGCAGGAGGAAGGGAGCAGGCATGTTGGAGTGGCCAATAAGAAGGCTCACTGGAGCTTCCCATGTGGCCATTGGCAGCAATACATTTTGCATTGCTGCAAAGCCAGCTGGTGCAATCTACCTGGATTGCAACAGAGGACAACCTAGAGAGGAGAAGGGAGGAGGGCCAGGAATTCTCAGTTGCCAATAGGAACCCAGGTAAGAAAGAATAGTGTTTTTTCACCAATCACAGAAGGTGTTCTTTTGGCTCAAATTATTTTCAAACTTTTCTGTGCTTGGCCAAAGAGTATAAAAGCAGATCTGGTTCCCAGACCAGGCCATTTGAGAGAGTTTTGTGGCATAGCTTGGCTTTAGCTCCTGCTGCCTGATTCTTCCTCTGTGATCCTGGATCCTGGTGCCTCATCCTGACCTGCTGGATTACAACCTGCTGCTTGGGTTGAATTTCTTCCTTCCTGCTGCCTGGAGGAGAAGACACTGAAGGGTTTGAGATATCATCGTTTTCCTTTTAAACAAGGTGTATTTGGGGCTTATTTTTTAAATTTTGCTAGAAGCCAGCAGACCTTGGCCTGTTGGTTGGTTGGGGGAGGGTTTGCTAGTTTGAAGGGGTGATTTGATTATTTTGGATAGGAGACCCTGCTTCCATTTCTCCACTGCTTGCTGTTGCAAAGTTGTATTGTTTGAATTTTGGGGTTTTCTCTGCTTCAGATCTTGCTGGCTTTCATCTGAAAGGAGGGGGTGATTTGATTGTTTGAGTGGGGGGGTCATGGCTTTATTGTTGTCATCATCGTTCTCATTGTTGAATTTAGAGAGAGTTTTTTGGGGCAGTTTGGTGTCTTGTGTGATCTTTGCAATGTTTTCCTGTGGGAAATGGGGGCAACCCCTTTGGGACCTCATAAAATTGGATCCCCTGATCCAATCTTCACCAAACTTTGGGGTTCATGCAAGGAGAGTTCCTTCAAGCTACCCTGGAAATTTGGGGGCTCTACCTCTAAAAACGCCCCCTCAGTAGCTTTGATTTCCCCCCCCCCCTGTAGACTATAATGGGCCTGAATTTTTTCGGTAAACCCGGAAATAAGCCAAATATCAATATTTACTGGTATGGGTATTCAGCTTATTTTGAGTTTACAAAAAAAAAAAAAAAAAAAATCAGGCCAAATAAACCCGAACCCAAAATTTACCAATTTTTCTTTTTGCACAACCCTAGGTGGGTGTTGCCAGGGTTGCTAGGGTCCTCAGTGTGTTCACTATGATGCCTGGGCCTTACAGTGGGATGCTTGTTGATTTTATTCTGCTCTGCAGAATGTCCACAGGCAACCAACCAGTGGTACCCTGTGCCAGGGTAGCTACGCTGTGGCCAGTGGCCTCATAGGATAGCAATTTAACACTATCAACAATCACAGGAAAATGTTGGCAATATATAATAAGCCTAGTGAGATAACAAAGACATTGAGATCACCCATATTTAGTGGCCTGTCATCTAATCAACTTTGTCTATGCCCATTGGCACTATTCCATTCACTTGGTGCATGATAAAGGCAATATTTCCAGAAGACAGTTGACATTTTTTTTGCATTTTGGACATTCATTCTAACATTCAATCATTCGTTTCATGATACCCGGGGCTCCATCTTTCATCACCTGCAGTTAGCAATAAGTGAACTACTTTGTTTATTTGGGTAGTCTTAAGAGAAATATTCTAAATAAGGAGCAATAAAAGTGTTAGCAAATAATTCATATATAGGATTGGACCCACCAGAGTTTTTTTATGGGTGGAAGGAAAGATGGAGAATCTCCAAGAACATCAGACTGTAGATAATTTGGGCAGCAGTGGGAGGGGGTTGATGCTTCAATCCATGGGAAAACTCTGTGTAGCTCTGTTAATGAGGCTAGCATAAAGGTCCCAAGCAAGTTCCCCTGACATGAATGGAGATTGTGCTGCAATGGTGGATGGTGGACTACGCAGTAGACTGCAGGAAAAATATATATGCTGTACTAGTCGAAGAGGGGAGGCTGAAGACAATCATATCCTGAGGGTCAATTCACAGGATGCTGGACGTTTAGAAGGGCTCTGTTTGAGTCACAAGCACAGGGAAACAATTATCCAACTGCCTTGGATTTGTCAGAGGAAAGAAAGGGGGAAAGCAAACATTAAGAACAGATTGTGTCTTCTTTTTGCCTCAAGAATGTACTGCTTTAAATATAAATATTTTTGGTCATATCATGGTTTGTGGGATTTCATCTACAGTATTTAAAAGGAGATCATTTTGAAAAACAAAAAGGTTAAGTTCCTGTCCATAAGAGAAGTATTTTACTTTAGTGGGATTATCAATCCCAACCTTAAAACAACAAACCATCCCTCAAGCAGACTGTTGGGGTTTAGAGTTTGTCTTTCTCCAGCTAGAGGTTTACTAGGACAAACATCATCGGGTGGATACAAAAGGGGAATTTATAAGATCACTTAAAGCCTTAAAGCTAAAAAAACTGCAGAAAGCTAGAAAGTAAAGGTTTAGCCACAACATAAATTACCACAACAGTACCACATCACAACCCACTACACTATGCCAAAGTCTCAAACTGCCTCTGAGCAAAGGTGAATACCAAAATTTACCGATATGGGTATTCGGCTTATTCTGGGTTTACCAAAAAAACCCAGGCCCAATAAACCCAAACCCAAAATTAACTGATTTTTTTTTTTGCACAACCCTACTTGCTATATTTACCAGCCACAGAAAGATGCTGTGATTGTCTGAGCTAGTCAATATGACCTCCTGTCCCTTAAGTCTGCTGATTGCAGTGGCTCAGCTGTGTTTTACTCTGCCGATTTTAATACTTTCACTATTTTGGATCATTCATTTTTTATTATTGTGCCATTTATTTCCTGCAAAAATCACATGCATATTACTCCGTAACATTTTTCACACGTATACCCCTACAGATACTCTTCAAATCCCACCTTTGTTGTTCTTTTATCTAAACCTGTGGTCGCCGGTCTTTTATTTAATGAATCACTTCTGAGTAATGAAAAATATCCCGAGCTGCCCCCCACCTGGGTGTTTACCCAGTTTGCTCCTTCCACAGAACAGAACAGGAAGAGCACCAGAAATGAAGCTGAGCAGTACAGGGAAAAAAATCCTATGAAATGAACACTTTTAAAAAAGCCCAGGGGAGATATTTTAGAAGACTTTTCCTGGGTCTTCTAGGAGATGCTTGAGCTAATCAGCAGCAGCTGGTGAGCTAATGATGGCTGACAGTCAGGAAGATGTGGTACAGAAGAAGAAGCTCCCATATGCAGCTGCAGCCATATATAAATCAGGACAAAGGGGAAATTTTCTGAACACTTAAAATTTAGTTATAAGCAGCTTCAGGTCTCAGAATATTGTCACTGTACTTCCTTGTTTCTTAATTTGGCCTTCTAACATTTGAATGTTGTGAGTGAAGAATGTCTTCATACATATTTAAAACCAGTTTAACATGCATTTACTCTGATGTGTTCTGAATGTGAAGGGGTTTGGTCCACTTGTAAAACATTCTTACCAGCTTCAGAAATCTACAGTTGCCAGGATTGTGTAGATGAGGTTTCAGGATGTAAAGGCACTTCATGATCAACCGACTATTCTCTAATGCAGATAATTTTTTGTAAAGCATTCTTTACAGCCTTCTAACACTCCTAACTTATTCACCTACTTTATAGGAACTCAAGGTGGCTTCCAAGGTAAATAATAACAAAACACAATAAAATACATAAAAAACCACTAGTTCAAATCAACAATTTAAAACTGCTGCTTCTTCCTCTTCCTTGCTCTTCTCAAACTATCCCTGTCTATAGCTCTTATTTTCCCACCCACTGGAGATAAGATTATTGTTATTATTATTGTTAGGTGGATCTGCAACTGGTTGACAGATCGTACTCAAAGAGTGCTAGTTAATGGTTCCTCATCCACTTGGAGAGAAGTGACTAGTGGAGTTCCTCAGGGATCTGTGCTGGGCCCTGTGTTGTTCAACATCTTTATAAATGATTTGGATGAAGGAATAGAGGGGATGCTTATTAAATTTGCAGATGATACTAAATTGGGAGGGGTAGCAAATATGATAGAAGACAGAGCCAAGATGCAGGATGATCTTGACAGGCTGGAGAAGTGGGCTAGAACTAATAAAATGCACTTCAACAAAGACAAATGTAAAGTTCTGCATTTAGGTAGGAAAAATCAAATGCATAATTATAGGAGGGGGAAGAGTTGTCTGAGCAGTAGTGTGTGTGAAAAGGATCTTGGGGTCTTAGTAGACCAAACACTGAACATGAGTCAGCAGTGTGATGCGGTTGGGTAGCTAAAAAGGCAAATGCAGTCTTGGGCTGCATCAACAGAAGTATAGTGTCCAGATCACGCAAAGTGATGGTATCGCTTTACTCCATTCTGGTTAGACCTCAACTAGAGTACTGTGTTCAGTTTTGGGCACCACATTTTAAAAAAGATGTGGACAAGCTGGAACGTGTCCAGAGGAGGGCAACAAAGATGGTGAGGGGTCTGGAGACCAAGTCCTATGAGGAAAGGTTGAAGGAGCTGGGTATGTTTAGCCTGAAGAGGAGAAGACTGAGAGGGGATATGATAACCATGTTCAAGTACTTGAAGGGCTGTCATATAGAGGATGGTGCCGAGTTGTTTTCTGTTGCCCCAGAGGGTGGGACCAGAACCAACGGGTTGAAATTAAATCAAAAGAGTTTCCCTCTAGACATTAGGAAGAATGTTCTAACAGATAGAGCGGTTCCTCAGTGGAACAGGCTTCCTCGGGAGGTGGTAAGCACTCCTTCCCTGGAAGTTTTTAAGAAGAGGTTAGATGGCCATCTGTCAGCAATGCTGATTCTGTGACCTTAGGCAGATGATGAGAGGGAGGGCATCTTGGCCATCTTCTGGTCACTAGGTGTGTGGGGGAGGGAGTTGTGAATTTCCTGCATTGTGCAGGGGGTTGGACTTGATGGCCCTGGTGGTCACTTCCAACTCTATGATTCTATGATTCTAAGATGTTCATATATAAAATGCTAATAACCTGATCTTTCATACCATCTGAGACAACTGATTGCGGACATGAAAGAGGTTTTATTTGTTTGCAGTGGGTGGATATTGACAGTCGAATTCCGTATCTGGAACTATGAACATGTAATAAAAGGCTGCTTGGGATATCTGGATTGGGGCCATGGCTCAGAACAAGAGAGGTCAGTTCCTTACCCATTTCCCTGATCAAAAGTGGGTCTCCCTGGGGTGCTTCCATAACTATGACTGAATGATTGGATGAGAAGTGCAACCTGGAGGTGTATTCTTGATAGGGAATTAGTGTCAGGTGAGTTAACCCCCATCCCTTCCCAGCATCTTGGGGTTGTAGTTTGGCCCGTAGAAGGCCAGCTGATAGAAAAGGTTAGTGGTTCCATAACTCATGCTATACCACTTGAAGTGTGTTTCTCTTAAGTCACTGAAAGCATTGAGAGAGAAGGAAAGGCAGAAAGGATTTCTAAAAGGTTTCTGCTTCCTTTTGGCCCTGGGAAATTTAGAGTAGGAAAGGAAAGGGAAGCATAGACAAGAAAAGAGGAAGTTTCTGATTGCCAGATTGTATCATAGGACTAGGCAGTTCAGTCAGCAAGAATTGTAGTTTTTGCACTACCCAAAAAAACCCAAAAAGAAGACCTTGGAAGTTGCCTGAGAAAGTTGGGGGCTGAATATAAAAGTTCTTTCAATACAAGGATTCTTCCTACTACTGTACAGTGAAGAAATCAAGCCTCTAATTGGAAATACTGAAGAAACCGTTCATTAAAATCTTAACTCTGTCACAAACACATGAACAAGCCATTGTTCTTCTGGGCCACAACTAAATGCCTCTTAACAATGTCGCCATAGTATTGCTCATTTTCTGTCTCTTGATGTTGACAGGGCCATGGTGACCTAGGGTCATCTGCTGAGTACACACTGGTCACGCATGTTCAAGTGAGCCGCCTACAGGCTCTTTTGAATAATTTAAACTTCACAATCATTTTTTCACACAGTGCAGATGTTATACCCAGTATATCATATCCTAGGTTATACCCATCTTGTATCCAGTGTACATATAGATTGATGCATAATCAGTAAGGCATCTTGTAATACATAGTCTGCCATCTTTAACAGCCTTGCATGACTACATATATACTGCTGCCAATTGCTTTTCCCTACAAAAATAATTAAAGATTTGGTGTTATTTTCTTTTTCCCCTCTTAGAAATTAAGTGATGTATCTTTGTTTTCAGGGTGGAAGGAGTGTAATATGGCAATATAATAGTCTGAACACATTCTAGGTATGTCATCTTTTGGTTCAGTGGTACATTCAGAAAGGTCCTTCCTGAGATTCAGGTCTGTTTATTTATTAAACAGATGCAACAATCAAAATAAAACAATATATATTGTATATGTTTTTTTTTTTTAAAGCCAGAGTCTAAGATAAGTCTATGTACATTGTTCTTAATCAGTTGGTTAAAGATGCAGCCTCTATCAATCTATCTGTACTTAGCAATCCTACAAAAGGTGGCAGTGGATGCTAGCTTTTCATTTTACTACATTACAATCCATAAATTGGCATGAATACATGATGAATGAGAGGCAACTTTCCTCTCATTTCTGCATTCAACTTAGCAAAATAAGACAATTTTTAAAAATTATTATGTATAATCTATAGAACCCTGAAAACATCTGGATCCCTGTTTACCTAGTGGGCAAATTACATAAACCACCTAGTGGGCAAATTACATAAAGAGCTGATATT
Organism: Euleptes europaea; assembly: GCF_029931775.1. NCBI lineage: Eukaryota > Metazoa > Chordata > Lepidosauria > Squamata > Sphaerodactylidae > Euleptes > Euleptes europaea. The sequence goes on from NC_079321.1 coordinate 74,570,708, forward strand.
CCTCTCTTTCCTATAATTAGATAACAGTGTTTCACTTACCTATAACTGTTGTTCGTCCAGGGTCTTCTGTGCACGCACACATTGGGGACTGCGCATGTGCAGGCCTGTCGCCGGGAAGATTAGATAGCTTCTTTAGGCTAGAATAGGGGGTGCTGCGCCTATGCGCATGCGTCTGCTTTCCCGCCGAAACGGCGCTACCTAGAGGGGGGCGCCCCCCTATTCCCTCAGTTCTTTCTCCTGCCAAGCAACTCTGAAAATAAGCAAAAACAATGAGAAGCGGGGCAGGAGGGAGGGAATGTGTGTCTGCACAGAAGACCTTGGACGAACAACAGTTACAGGTAAGTGAAACACTACTTTCGTCTACAGGCTTCTGTGCAGTCCCACATTGGGAGAATAGCTACTCACCAGGAGGAGTGAGTGAGCTGCTAATCAAACAACGAATGTAGAACTGCTCTCCCAACCGCAGTATCCCTTCTGCTTTCAGCATCTATCGCATAATGTTGTACGAAGGTGTCAAGTGAAGACCAGGTGGCCGCTCTACAGATGTTGTCCAATGGTACTCCACCTCGGAAAGCAGCAGACGCAGACTGCGCCCTGGTCGTATGTGCTCGGAGAGAAGCCGGACACTGGACACCCGCTTGTTGATAGCATATCTGGACAGCCTGGACTATCCACCTAGATAAGGAAGCAGAAGAGGCAGGCCGACCCTTCTTGGGTCCAGCAAAACAGACAAATAACACATTTGATTTTCTAAAAGACTTCATACGTTGTAAATAATACAATAGGGCCCTCTTAACATCAAGTGAATGCAGGGCCGTCTCAGCTGAAGAAGTAGGCTGGGGGAAAAACTGGTAAAGAAACAGTTTGCCCCAAATGAAACTTAGACACAACCTTGGGTAAAAATTCACAACTTGGTTTGAGCACCACCCTATTGGGAAAAAATTGAATAAACGGTGTGGAGGCTTTCAAAGCAGCCAACTCACCCACCCGTCTCGCAGAGGTAACAGCAACAAAAAACATACCTTCTTAGAAAGGATGGGCAACGATGCCTCGTGCAATTGTTCAAAAGGAGATAACATTAGTCTGGACAGGAGATAACATTAGTCTGGACAGTACCAGTGATAAAGACCACTGGTCCACCCTTCTAGGGCAAGGGGGGAACAAATTCTTAAGACTCTTGAGAAACAACTTGGATGCATGGTGAGAAAACAGCATAGTTCCATCTATAGAAGTATGAAAAGCTGAAATGGCCGCCAAGTGCACCTTAATAGATGACACTGAAAGGCCACCATCCTTCAATGACAGTAAATATTCCAAGATTAGGGGCAAGGGGGCAGAATGAGGACGGAACCTCCTAAGTCTAGCCCACTTGGCAAAATTAACCCATTTGCAAATGTAAGAGTAACAGGTAGAAGGCCTCCTAGAGCTGACCAATACATTTAATACTCTAGCAGAGTATTCTAATCCTGGGGGAGGATCAGCCAAGCTGAGAGCCTCAGTTTGTCGGGTTCCAGATGAAATCTCCCATTGAAGCTCAGTAGATTGAGATCAGGAGGGAAGTGAACATAGTTGCCCCTGGCTAAGGCCCACACAGTTGTAAACCACACTTGACGCAGCCAAAAAGGGGTTACTAAAATACAGTGAGTTCTGTACTGTTGGATAAGCTTGACTACCTTTAGCACTAGGGGCAAGGGAAGGAAAGTGTAAAAACGCCCCTTGTCCCATGTTATAGCGAAAGCGTCCCTTAGAGAACCTGGCTCGAGGCCTGCCCTTGAGCAAAACCTTGGTGCTTTGCAATTGTTTAACGTTGCGAAAAGATCTACTTCGGGATAACCCCGTTGAAGGAACACCGGTTCTAAATACTCCGAACTTATTTCCCACTCGTGATGTGGAGAAAAATGTCTGCTTAGATCCTCTGCCAGGACATTGTTGGTCCCTGCAATGTGAATGGCATGCAGGACCACGTCGTGTAGGTAGGCCCAGTTCCATACTGCTATGGCCTCTCTGCATAGAGACAGAGACACCGTGCCGCCCTGTCTGTTGACATAGCTCATTGCAGTCATGCTGTCTGACTGAAGCAGGTCGTGCTCGCCCCGGAGGAGGTCTGAAAAAGAGAGCAGAGCATACCTAATAGCCCTCAGTTCCAACAAATTAATATGGAGTATAGACTCCTCTGGAGACCACTGCCCCTGAGCCGATTGTCCTTCACAGTGAGCACCCCAACCCAACAGGGAGGCATCCGTAGTCAGCACCTTAGAATGAACAAAGACGCCAAACGACACACCACGCCACCCCCCTCGCCTCCTTCGCCAGCCCCGCTGGCACCCGGTCACTCTGACCATCCAGCCATCCAACCCCCCTCGGGGACATCCCTGTTGGTGTTTGGAAGAAGTATCAGACACCCCAGCGGCGAGTGAATACAGCAGAGTCAGCACGTAGTATAAAAGTGCTATTTTATTATACAGTGACAAAATGCTACGCAAAGCATCTACTTCTCACAACCCACACCCCAATACATATATGATACACTTATATACATATCTGGCATAGTCTCCCAGCCAATCAACTGCTGGCTGCCTTGTCTCCAGGACCATCTAGCTCAGTCCAGTACAAGCCAGTTTTTCTGCTCAGTCATTGAGCTGTCATGTGACACCACCAATCACCTGGCTGTCACTTAGATCTTTTACATCTGCTTGCCATGTGCAGTCTTACATGTCAACACTCCTCCTAGACTGACATTGCAAGCCCCAATGAATCCCGAAATTTCACAAATTTCTCCACTGATAAACATTTGGTAAAAACATCAGCAATGTTGTCACTTGAAGCACAATGTTCCAGTTTTATAAACCCATTGTTCACCGCTTCCCTGACATTGTTGTATCTTATATTGATATGTTTACTCCTAGTTCTGATGCCTAGGTCTCCTGCCAACTGCTGCGCTGCTGTATTATCACAAAATACCCTTACAGGCAGACTCCATTGCAGGTTTAAATCTTTAACCAGTTGTTGTAGCCACTCCAACTGTATCTCACAGTCACTAATGGCTGAGTATTCAGCTTCACATGTACTTGTGGGGACGTGAGTTTGTTTCAAAGACTTCCACATGATGAGGGCCCCATGCAGATACACCGCATACCCTGTAGTGGATTTCCCGTCTTCCCTGTCTCCCCAACTAGCATCACTGTAAACAGTGACTGGCTCCTCCTCATCAGCTTTGAGTTTTAATTTAGCTGAAGAAGTGCCCTTTAGATACCGCAGCACTCTCTTTGATGCTATCCAGTCTTTTTCATAAGGACAAACACACCTTTGACACAATAAATGTACAGCCATACAAATATCAGGTCTAGTCCAACAAGACAAGTATAGCAATGACCCCACCAGGGACTGATACAACACCTTGTTGTGGAACTCTTTGTCATCCACCTCCCGGGCATACCCTGTTGTCATGGGGGTATCGGTGCACTTGGCTTCTGCCATTCCAAATTTCTTTAGAAGTTGCTCAATTTTCTTGGTTTGGTTTAATTCAAAACACCCCTCTGAGTCTCTGGTTATTTCAACCCCCAGGTAGTTTTGAATATTCCCCAAATGCTTCATTTTGAACACACTCCCAGCAGCCTGTTTGAACCACTGCAATTGTTCCTCTGTGTGGAACATCAGGCAAAGGTCATCCACATAAACCACGAGCACACATTCCGTGTCACCCACGCATTTAGTGAACATGCAAGGATCTGCCACACCTTGCTTGAAACCTAGTTTAATTAAGGCCTTGCTAAGGCATTGTGACCATGCCCGAGCACTTTGTTTTAAACCATAGATGGCCTTATGCAGTCTCAGCATTCCCAGCTCATCTTTGCTTGCAAACCCAGGAATTTGTTCCATATATAATTCCTCGCTCAGATTTGCATTCAGGTAGGCAGTAGTAAAATCAAAATGATGCACCTGCATACTGTCCCTTGCAGCCTTGCACAGTGCAGCTTTTAAAGACTCTGATTTTACAGTCGGGGCAAACACCTCATCAAAATCCTGTCCCTCCCTCTGAGAATAACCCTTGGCCACTAACCTGGCCTTCCTAAGGATTTTCCCATTAGGCAGATATTTGACTTTGTATAGCCACCTGCACCCAATTGCTTTCCTTTGATCAGGCAGGTGAGTCAGGGAAAATACCTTGTTATCCTGGAGAGAGTCATACTCTGACTTCATGGCTTCAAGCCAACCCTCCTTTTCTTTCCCTTCTAGCAACAACACTTCCTGGTAACTTTGTGGCTCCTTCACATACACATGATTAACATCATTTGTTTCAAAACCATATCTTACAGGAGGAACTCCCTTGTTACTCCTGCTTGACACTCTTGGCACAGACCTTCCACCTTGTTCACTCTCTGATGAGGCCCTACTAGGAGATCCCTCCAGTTTCACCTCATTCTCATCATGAGAGCTGTCAGACAAAGGAAGTATCTGCTGAGACACCTGATGCCCATGGATCTTATCCCAATTACTATTTTCACAGAAATTGGCTGATCTGCTGTAACTCAGACAATTGTGTTCATTGGCAAACCTGTAGGCTTTCATGCCTGTTTGATACCCTAGGAAAGTGAGCTTTTTGGCTCTAGCTCCTCCTTTCCTTCTCAGGTTTAAAGGCACATTTACCCAGGCTTTCACCCCAAACACTCTGAGATAGCTCAGACTCGGGTCCTTTTTGTACAGTGCCCTGTATGGGATATCATCTATGGATCTGGTCCAGATCCGATTAGAAATATAACAAGCTGCCTTTAAAGCCTCTGCCCAGAAAGTCATAGGCAGTTCTGCATCTCGCAGCATGGCATACATTTTTGTTTGCAACATCCCACCATGCCTTTCTGCAATACCATTTTCCTGGGGGGTTGAAACATTAGCCACCCTGTGTTGCACACCTTGCTGCTGCAACCACTTGGCAAATGCATTGGACATGTACTCGCCCCCAAAGTCTGTCTGTAAAGCACTTAGCTCTTGACCAAGCTGCTTCTGTACTCTTCTAGCCCAGTACTTGAAGGTCTCAAACACATCTGATTTCTTTTTGATGGGAAACACCCAGGTGAATCTGCTGTGATCATCTGTTAAAATTAATGCATACCGGTTCCCTGAATGGCTCTCTCTAAAAGGACCTATGACATCGCTATGACATAGCTTTAGAGCTCTTTCAGACCTTCTATCATTGTGTCTAGCCACTGGGTAGGCTTTAGATTTGACACACTTACAGACCTCACAGTCTAGAAACCTTTCACACTTCTTCACTTTCTCTTTACCCAGTAGAGATAGTGTTTTATTTATTGCCTCATATCCAGAATGAGCTAGACGTCTATGCAATAAATGAATGCAGCTGTCATGCAAGCTTTGATTAAGTACTGCCTTAGCCTTCACATGAACATTCTCCACCACATATACATTATGACATAGCTTTCCTCTCAGAAGCACCTCTCCATTCTTTGCTATCTGGCATGATTTTTCAGCAAAGGTTACAGTAAACCCTGCATTATCTAGTGCACAGACACTTAGCAAATTTGCCTCAATAGTGGGCACACAAAGCACCTTTTTAAAGACATAGTCCAGTGCAGGGAACCTCACACTTCCCTCACACACCACATCTGCGTTGCTTCCATCAGCCAGGCTTACGTGCTTCAGGCTTGAATTGTGTGCTTCCTGTAATTGCTCCTTACTCTGACAAATTGTTTGAGAAGCTCCAGAGTCTAGGATCCACGTGCCAGTAGAGTCATTAGTCTCTGTCCTCACTAATGACGCTGTCTGGCTTCTGGCTGCGCCTGCTGATGACTGCTCCCCTCGACTCTTTTTCTTGACGTCAGGGCAGTCGCGTTTTAAATGCCCTTTCTGACCACACAAAAAGCATCTTCTTACATTTAAAGCCACATGTTGTAAATCCAATGACAGGTGCTTTTTCTCTGCAAACTTTTCCCTGTTAGCGCAGTAATCCGTCTTATCTTTTCCTCCCTCGGACCGGGCAGGCTTCCCAGATGCCGACGCAATCAATCTCTGCTCAAAATCCAACAAACGCCCAGCCGTATACTCCCACGTCAGCTGGCCTGTGTCCAGAGACTCCAAAGAAGTGATTAACATATTGTAATCCTCTGACAGAGAGCTTAATAGTATGAAGACCTTGTCTTCTTCCAACACAGCTTTCCCCCTCTGTTCCAGCATTTGGAAACACTCTGCTAAAGAGTTCATGTGCAATCTCACTGGCGCTCCACTTTTCAAAACCGTCCGATACATTCTTTGGGTGATAGTCATCAAAGAGCCAGCTGTCTTTTGTACATAAACTTGTTTAAGGGAATTCCAAGCTGTTTTCGCCTTCAAAGCTCCCGTAATATAAACAAGCTGATCGTCTGCCACGCTCAGCACTATGGTCGCTAGTGCCTTCTCATCTTTAATTAAGTCTTGAGCTGTTTCTGGGTCTGGGGGGTCAGCTACATAATTCCACAACGCCTCTCTCTTGAGATAGTGCTGCATTCGCAACGCCCAGACCTCATAGTTGGTGGAGGTGAGCTTATCCACAAGCAACGCTGTTGCCGCCTGTGCCATATCGTCAGCACCCGGCACCTCAAGCTCTGTATCACCCTCCTCCTCCGCCCCCGACAACTCACTGCCAGCAGATAGGCTCGCCTCCTCCTCTGCTCCCGACAATTCACTGTCAGCAGATAGGCTTGCCTTTTCCTCTGCTCCGTCTGAATTCACCTCAGACATTCACTCGCTCCCACTGCAGTCCACGGCACCTGTTCCACAGATAAACCTCTGTTCAGAACCTCCAGCACCTAGCGCAGCGGTTCTGGGCCCATAACCCTGTTGGTGTTTGGAAGAAGTATCAGACACCCCAGCGGCGAGTGAATACAGCAGAGTCAGCACGTAGTATAAAAGTGCTATTTTATTATACAGTGACAAAATGCTACGCAAAGCATCTACTTCTCACAACCCACACCCCAATACATATATGATACACTTATATACATATCTGGCATAGTCTCCCAGCCAATCAACTGTTGGCTGCCTTGTCTCCAGGACCATCTAGCTCAGTCCAGTACAAGCCAGTTTTTCTGCTCAGTCATTGAGCTGTCATGTGACACCACCAATCACCTGGCTGTCACTTAGATATTTTACATCTGCTTGCCATGTGCAGTCTTACATGTCAACAATCCCCTCCCTCCAACACGGAGCCCACACCGCCAGATGGGTTGGATCTCACAGACTCTTTTGGGCCTCACTTTGTTCCGCTTGCCAAGCCAAACTCTCTGAACAAACCCTCCCCTCCGCTCTAACTGAACGTGGAGGTTTATGGTCCAAAGACTCTAAGCTGTATGTGCCTAAGGAGCTCCGAAAAGAAGTCCTACAGCTAGTCCATGGAGCCAAGACCGCGGGACACTTTGGATTTCTAAAAACATTGCATTTGTTACGGAGGCAGTTTTGGTGGGCGAGCATGCGAACTGACGTGGATTCGTTCATTCGCAGTTGCCCAGTCTGCACTACGGTCAAGAGGGCCCAAGGGAAACCTCCCGGATTGGTGCAACTGTTAGAGACCCCCACTAGACCTTGGAAAGTGATTGCTATGGATTTTATGACTGACCTCCCCCTCAGCGAGGGAAAAACTGTACTTTGGGTAATCACGGACCTGTTCTCTAAACAGGTGCATCTTGTCCCTTGCGCAGGTATCCCATCCGCCCCAAAACTGCCCCGCCTCTTTGTGTCACATGTCTTCCGTCTACATTCCTTTCCACGCAAGGTGATAAGTGACCACAGAAGTAAGTACGTGGCTAAATTTTGGAGAGCTTTCTTAAAATTGGTGGGGGTAGAACAAGGTCTCTCAAGTGCTTTCCACCCCCAAACCGATGGCCAAACCGAACGAGTGAATGTTGTACTAGAATGCTACTTGCGCTGTTATGTTAACTATCATCAGGATGATTGGGTTGAATTGTTACCCTTTGCTGAATATGCGTACAATAATGCTGTGCATCAGTTCACTGGATTTAGCCCCTTTCGGGCCGTTTATGGGCAAGACTTCGAACCCATAAGCCATAACGATGTCTCCAGGGTGGAGGGGGGTGAAAGTGTTGCTGACTGGGTTCACACGATTGAGACAACCTGGCCTTGGCTGGTGCGAAATCTGGAGCGAGCTAAACGTAAATACAAAGCTCAAGCTGATAAACATCGCTCACCAAGCAAAGACTACTCAGTGGGGGAGATGGTTTATTTGTCCACCAAAAACTTACAGTCCAACCGCTCGTGCAACAAACTCAGTGCCAAATACATGGGTCCCTTCCCCATTGCTCGTATCATTAACCCAGTGACTGTAGAACGTTCGCTCCCAAAATCACTCAGGCGGATCCATCCTGTCTTTCATGTCAGTTTGCTGAAACCACATGTGCCCGCTCCCGAATGGCATCCTGAACCACTTCTTGAAATACCAGTGATGGTTGGGTGGGGAGGAACATTTTGAAATTGCAAAAATCTTAGACTCGCGTATCCATCATGGATCTCTCCGCTATTTAGTTCGTTGGAAACATTTCGGTTCTGCTCACGATGAGTGGGTACGCGCACGTGATGTGTCTGCACCCCGTTAGGTCCGCCAATTCCATACTGCCTACCCTCACAAACCAGCACCTCCAAATGGACCGGTGGGGAACGGTGGGGAGGGGGCCTAAAGGAGGGCAGGATGTCAGGCCTGCTTTCCACTGCTCTCAGCAGCCTGTCAGACTGTGAATGTTTTAGTTTCGATTCCACCAGGTGCCTCTCAAGGTCGAACTTGCTAACGGCTGAATTCCTGTTCCAGCGCTATCTCCCGTGGGAGCGGCTCCTTGTTAGAGGGGGGCCCGCCATGACCCATTGTGACTAGTACTTTCCCTTATAGGCCCTGCACTGTGCTCCCAGTTTCCATTTGTGCCAATTTACCTGTAGCTCTGCAAACCTGTATGTTTTCCAATAAATCAGCTCTCTTTTGGACTCCTTGTCTGTGGATGCTGTTTGTGGGATTACCACGGGGACAAGTGCTTACACAATGTGATTCCTCACATCTTGGGAGAGATTTATAGACTGAAGCCATGAGAAATGCTGCAGCGATATAAAAGCTGCCATAGCTCTAGCACCATGTTGGAGAACCTATGGCACGTGAGCCCGAGTTGACACGCCGAGCCCTCTCTGTGGGCACGCACCGGAGCCGTCGCGTCTGCCTTGGAGTAGTTCCCTGGGGTTGCGTGAGAGGGACGGGAGCACGGCAGCAATGTCTGCCCCCTCTTGAGCCTCCCGTCCTGCACTTCCGGGGCTCCAAAAGGCCTCCCCGGTCGGCGTCTGGGCCCCTCCCTCTCAGCTGAGCTGCCGCAGCAGCTCAGCTGTTTGTTGGCTCCCCCTCACCCCTCCGGCTCTGCCCCGCCCGTCTGCACCTCGGACGGGGAAGGCTGTGGAGAAAATCAGGAACTTAAAGGGGGGGAGAAGAGGCACCCATGTGCATTCTCCTCTTTCCAAAAAAGCTCCAAGACTAGGTTCAGATTGGCCCAACCCCTCTTGCTGGGGGTTGGCAGAAACTTTCCAATTTCCCCGAGGACGCTGAATCAAAGGACAGAAGCCTCAACGGTTGTGATCCCCCCCTCCGGCGCTTTCCCTGTGGCTCCGGGCCGTTCCCAGAACAGCGGTACACGTGTGTCCCCCTCCAGACAGAGAAACTATGGGCCATTTATGCTTGGGAGCTTTTGCCTTGGATTTGTTGCTCTGTAGATGCACATTTTCCTTGGCCACACCACTTAACACACACAGATCCGCATTCTCAAAACTCAAAAATAAACC